>NC_140485.1:13648042-14248042 GCF_964271855.1 Acomys minous
TTTTAGCAAGATGTTAGAAGGTCACAACAGGCTTAAAGAAGAAATAGCTGGTATTAAAGTAAATATTATGGGAAATCAACAGAACTTTAGTACAGGGTTGGAGCCTAACATAGCAATAGTTGAAACTGAAAGGCTCTGATTGACAGTGTTCCAGGAAGGCTTCATATTTGAACAGAACGGCTTAGTCCAAGACAAAGGTCAGATTAACCCGATCTTGTTTTCTTACATTCCTCAAAGAAGCTGCCATAAGTCAGAAGAAAGACACGTGACTAGGACATACACTAACAACAAGCAAACAAATGGAAAATCCACAGAATTTGAGACTTATGTTTAGGATCAGAACTAAGTAACTGTAACCATACTGTATATTGAAACATGTGACTGCAACTGTGATCCTCAGCTGAAATTGTTGAAATTTTAGAACAAGGGGTAGTTAGTGTCCTTCACCAAATGTATGACACATGAGAAAAAGGACTTTGTGTCCTCAACCACTATCCACTTAGCCAGTACAGGTTCTTAAATGGAACAAATATGTTATTAATATGTATTGCAAAAAAATGGAAAAGATACCCATATGGACATGAAAGAACTTTATTGAGCACAGAACTAAGGGTGTGGGGTTAAAAGGCAAGGACATTTCCCCAGCGGGCAGAATCAAGATCAGTCAAAAAAATCCCCTACTTTCAGGTTAATGTTGAGGACAAGTATGCATGGTGTGCCTGGTGGGACTTCGTATTTGCTGCGTGTCTTTCCGTGTTCCCTTCTAGAATAGGAAGTTTATTTGCTCTTTGCGAGATCAGACTTTCTTATGTGTTATAGGCATTTTCGGGTCATGTATCCTTTTGGATGTAGGTCATGTGACTACCCATTGTGGATACAGTGATGTTTGCCAACACCCATGACCTCAGAGTTGAGCTGGGTGTATGAGCAGATAGAGCGTAAAGCTGTTTGTGACTATATCTTCCCAGTCTTCCAGGTCAGCGTGTTCAAATCCCTCCCTGCTCTGTCTTCTCGGTCTTCTCTGTGATGGACTATTCCAGGGCCTCCTTCTTGCAAGGACGCCCTGGGATAATCTCTCAGCCTCAAAATTCTTAACACGTATGTATTGTGTATGTTGTCTGTGACAAGCCCTCCTACTTAATATAAGGCTAAAGAGGTTAAATGGTCGCTAGTCACACATTGTTACAAGTGTGAGAACCATTTTTGGGAGGCGAGCTGCCCTCTGACTGCTGCCTTTTTCTCCTTCCAGCATGAGATTCCTGGGTAAATTCCCACCTCTTTGGTGTTCATTGTTTCCATAGTGTGATAGTCAGATTGAGAGACACAAAAGTCTCTTTAGAAAATGTTCATTCTGCTAGGCCAGTTATCATAACACTCAGAAATATTAACCCCTTTGCAGTGGTTAAGGTAAGGCAAAATGATATATATAAACTACTATGTAAGTCCTAGGTGTGTTTTTATCTTCATTATTATTTTGGTGTATGGCATTAAAGATTCTTCCATGTGAATTTCATCAGATTCTATTGCTCTCATTCAGTAGAAATATTTGTAATATGCTCTATGATTTCTTAAGTGCCTTACTTAGAAGAAAATTTCCAAATATTTTGATTTCAGGGATATAGTATTAATCTACTTCCCTCATAAGCAAAGAACACACTCTGTAGAATTTGAATCTCTTGAAATTTGTTGAGGATTTATCTATACCCTAACATTTGGTCTATCTTTGTGAACCTACAGCTTGTACTTGAAAAGAATACATTTTGCAGTTATTGGGTAAGATGGTCTATAAATATCAATTGGGTCAAGGTGGTTGATACAGACTCTTCAGATTTAGAAAAAAATTAAATGCCTAATCATTTGGGGAATAGAAGTTAAGTATGGTAAATTTATATACAAAGCTATTTTATTACTGAGTACTCTGAACGATTTTACCCTGTTGACGCTCTCAGACATGGCAAATGCTCTCATTAGCTTCCTGCATTGCCCTTTTAGAATTATGTCCTAAGTGGAGGACAATAACTAGACATAGTTACTAAGGCTTACTGTTATACAAATTACAAAGAAACCTTTGCCAGAACTCTTCAAGTATCATAGCACACTAAGCCTCAGCTTTCCAAGTATCTGCTGAAGAGCTGTTCAAAGCTTGAGTGACCTACCGATTTGGAAATATTTACCTTTGTTCATTTTCATGACTGAAATGGGTTAATCCCTCTAGACAAATAATGGGCTCACGTACATCTTATATTGCTGATGCTCACTGATGCTATTTTCCTTGTAAGCTAGCGTTATGGTTCACTGACCAAAGTTCAGTGCAACAAAACACCAGGAGACTCCACTTTGAAACTAAAAGAGAGCAGAACAAGACACCTAATGCACTTTAGAAACAGGGTTGATTTGAAAGAAATTAAGAAAAAGTGGATACAAAGCAAGCATCTCTGCCTTCCTCCTATTTGCCTAAAGAGCAGGCCACAGTTTGGGCCCTAGAACCTTCTTAGCCCAAACATGATGTTTCAGGAACCTGCAATAACTCTTCTTATTCTCTTTCTTTCTTTTTAACTTTTATTTTTATTTAATTAATTTATTCAGATTACAACTCAGTTGTTATCCCGTCTCTTATATCCTCCCATTCCTCCCCTCCCTCTTTCACCCTATTCCCTTCCCCTAGATCTATGACCAAGGAGGACCTCCTCCCCCACTATATGGTCATAGGCTATCAAGTCTCATCTTTTACAATCCCATATTTACATAAAATGTATCGTAATCATATTCACCCAACTCCTCCTTCTCACTCCCTTCTTCCCACCATACCCCTCTCTCACTCTGGTGTCTCCTTCTGTTTTCCTATTTATTTTTATAATCAACAAGTGCAATTAGTGCTGCCACTAGAGGATGTGCCACCAACCAAAGACCACACCCCTGAAGAAAGATGACTCCCCCTGTAACTGGCCTTGCAGGAATGAATGTATTCTGAAGAGTCACTTTTGCACTGCTCTTTGGCTCTACAACTACTGAAACAATGGATCTGAAGATTTAGAATTCCACAGGAATCTCTGGCTGGAGAAAGCAAAGGTTGAAACCCTGGGGACAGCCAGAACAGAAACTGGGTCTAAGAGGAAGATTTACAAGTTGTGTGATGACCTTGCAGGAGAGAACGGAGCTAAGACAAGAGTAGGTGGAAGAGCATACCTTTGCTTGATCACTAGTTACACACATCTCTTAGTTTCTATTTAACCCTTACCCTCCTGTTAGGACTGTGGAGGCGTCTCTCTGGATCTCTTTGTCCCTCTTCTTAACATTGCTTTATTGATTAAATCTCCCTGTTCTGCTTTTCACTTTCAAACTCACAGGTCAAGAAGCACACTTGGTTTTTTGTTCTAGCAAATGGAGTGACTGTGGCTTTCCCCCATTAGCTAGGTTCCAATCTCACGGTTTTTCTTGATTGGCTACGTTTTTTTAAAAAATGGGATAAAGACAATGAAGGAAAGAGGGAAGGGTCATTGCTCTAGGCCATCAAGAACTGGGAATACAGGAAGATTTCACGTAAGCAGAAGTTAGACTGTATTGTGGTAGGGATTAAAACATATTCATAAATGTTTTATAAGTTAGAGGAGATAAAAGATTTGAATTCCTTATCACCAACAAGTTTTACAGTGACAGATAAAACAGACTAGTATTTAATGTTTCTTACCATACTTTTTCAGAATAGGCACATGGTTCAATAAAATAGAAGAAATGGCCCAGATATAATTCTACACTCCAAAACACATAGCTTTTGGCAAAAATACCCACTAGGGAAAGATAGTATTTTTAACAAATTGTGCTGGAAAAACCTGATAGCCTCTGTAGAAGAATGAAATTTGATCTTTATCTCTGATGCCACTCCCCATTCCCTGCCCTACACCTCAAAACTCAACTCCAAATACTGTAAGGACCTCAATATGTGACAAGAGACTCTGAATCTTCTAGAGGGAAAAGGGTGCTTGCTTCAATTTATAGATGCACTTAAGGACTTTTACTAAGATTCCTGTAACACAAGGAAGAAGCAACCAATAATCAACAAGTGGGAATTCATGCAACTAAAAAGTCTTACAGCAAAGGGAGCCATCAATTAAGTAAAGAGGCATCCTATAGAATGGGAAATTTTTTTTCCAGCTCTACAGAGGACTATTATCTAGAATATACAAGGATCTACGTGAGGATAGGGGGAGAAAAAAAAAACAAAGACATACCCTATACATCATGAAAACAAACAATCCAATTAAAAAGTAGACTGTGGAACTGACTCTCTCGAAAGAAATACAAAGAGCTAAGAACAGTTTTTGAAAACTTTTCAGTACCTCAGCCATCAGGGAAATGCAATACTCCAGCCAGAATGGCAAAGATCAAGAAAACTGATGCTCGTGAGGATGTGGATAAAGAGGGACATGTATTTACCATTGACGAGACTATAACTAGTGTAATAATTATGGGAATCAGTGTGGAGTTTCCTTAAAAAGCTACATATGGATCTACCATATGATCATGCTATACCACACATGGCCATATACCCAGAGGACTCTACATCCACCAGACTTGCTCACCCAAGTTCATTGCTGCTATCTTCGCAACAGGGAGGGAATGGAACCAGAGTAAATATCTATTAGCTGATAGAAGTGTAAAGAAAGTACGGTATACACACACAGTGGACTTTTGGTTGTGAGCCTAGCCTTTAATGGCTGAGCCATCTCTTTAGGCTCACAACGGAATTCTGAGCCAACCATAAACAAAACAGAAGCTGTGGAATCTGCAGGTAAATGGCTAGAACTTGAGACAAAAATCAAGCGGAGTGGGGTGACTGGTCTCAGCAAGAGCGGTGTTACGTGTTCTCTCTCATAGGTAGATCTGGGTTTAAATTGGAGTATGTGTAGAAGCCAGGGATCTAGAAAGAGGCCTTTGGAGAGGGATTTTAAAGGAGGGCAGGAGATAGAAGAGTAGTGGTGGGAACTGAGGTGGGGGTGTGGGGAGGAGTGGCAGGGGAGGGGAGGCTTAAGGGAAAAACAGTTTTTATCTCCCTTATAAAATAAAATTAATTTTAATAGGATGAGTGCCTTTTATCGGGTGGGCTTTTTAGCTGCAAATGATTGAAGTAAACTCTGGATTATTTGACTTGAAAAAAAAGATCATTTCGCAGTAAGAGATTGCCCATTCAGATGGTAAGGGTGGCAGATGGAATGTTAAAATGGCCAGGAAGCTAGACCTGACAGCTTGTGCTCTTACTTTCAGTGCTGTGAAGACTGAGACAGAAGGATTGTGAATCCAAGAAACGTCTGGTAAGAGCCTCCCTCCAAACAAACAAGCTATAAAGTAAAAAAGAATAGAAAACAAGGTGAGTCCAAGCACTGGTCCACATTGACAGCGGCCTAGGGGGACAGGAGTGGCTGCTGCGTCCCTTACTGTGCTTGAAGTTCCCTTTGATAACTTCTTGGATTAGCCGAGGATGCTCACCAACTTATCTCCCAGCTGCAAGATAAAGGAGGAAAAATAGTCACCATATTTTTTTCAGCTCCTAAAAAGGAATTAAGATCTACATTTCAACAATCCTCATACAGGAAAAAAAAATGTCCAAAGGAAAAGGGTTTCAGATGGAAGGCAGGAGGAAAGAGATAGATACGAACCACACTGTTGCCTTTTTGTCTTTTTCTTTTTCTTTTCTTTTTTTTCTTTTCTTTTCTTTTGTAACTGACTGTATTCACACATTGAAGCAAAGAGAGAAATTTGCTTTTTTTGGTTGCTTGTTTCCTACCCTGATGTGTTGTAAGGAAATCCATAGCATGACATCATCCTGTTTATCCACCACAATATGTGCAATCAGAGGAACTGGGTTTGTCCTTGACCAGCTGTATGAACTTTTTTTTTGTCCAAGTCCTTGAGTCCCAGTGCTTTCATAAGGGAAATGGAGTAGACGAAGGCTACAGTGTCAGAGACAGAACTCTCTATCATTGGAACTAGCTTTGTTGATGGAAACATCTAAGTAGAAAGCTACATCCAGCGAGACCGTTGAGCACTTGCAGTATGGTTGACATCACTGAAAATCTGATTCTACTATCCTACTTAATTTTAACGAATTTAAATTTAAATGGGTTCTTATGACTAGTGGCAATTGTACTGGACTTACAATCCTGGATCCTAAGACCTTGTCTGCCTTGCTGATTGTCTATTCTCCCAGTTTCATGTACCGCTGTCAAGTTATCAGGTTACAAGGTTCCTGTAAACCTTTATCTGGTCACTAATGAGTCAGGGACACTTTGCTGGGCAGTGGGCACCATCCTGTGAATGCGTGAGGCAAAAGACATTGTTCTTATGGCGCCTGAATTCTTCAGGGGAACACACCCTAGACAAGGAATATTTTAGTATGATAAAAGGTGAGGACGAAGACAGGGACTTTTGCTCAGGTACAGAGACCACACAAGAGGGCAACTTATGAGTGAAGATTTATTTGAAGTGTCAGTGTCAGCCCTGCTGGGAGGGAATAGAAGGTGAGACCATGCCTGGAGATTCTAGAAAGGCAAGAAAGGTGAAAGGGCCGTGTAGTTTATATGTGGGGGGGCCTGGTAGGTGTTTTATTAGCAATGTCTTGAGCTTCACTTTGAGTGAGGTGGAAGTCATTGAAAAGTTTTGACAACACTGTGTTTTACAAAGGATCACTCCCATACTGTGAACCAAGGGCTTCTCAAGAAGAAGAACCATTGGGGATGCTGAGGGAGACACTCTTCACAACATGACGTGGTAGAGGGTGTCACATGTTGAGATAGCAAATATTCCAGAAGGGCACATTCATAACAAAGGCATTCCCTTAATAAATAAACAATCCATTGATGGATTAAGTAAGCCATCCATGAGGGCAGCGCCACAAAGAAACAGTCACCTATCAATGGTCTACTCCCCCAAATATTATCAGCCTATTAGCTTAAGGGTTATCTTTCACAAAAGAGCTCCCAGATGGGAACACTGAAACCACAGTTGGTGAAAGGAATGGCCCAGTTCAGGGGCTAAAAGAATGTTAGCAGCATTGGTTAATGGATAGGCCATGGCCTGTGAGGAAGAGATGAGAAAAAGACGGGCGAAACTAGAAGAATGGAGTTAGAATTTACTAGTGTGAACAGAACTGTAGCTGAGCAGTTTTGGAAGCCAGGCAAGGAGCTTCGCTTGTCACCTACTGAGCCTGCATCCAAAACTGAGGGACAAATATGCTCCATAAACCTCGCAGTTGCAGTGATCTGGGGCTGGTTGCCGCCTCGTGTGCCAGATATCAACCTAGAGAGGCAAACAAAGACAGACTGCTGTGGGACTTGCTCTTCTGCTCCATCAGGACCTGGGCAGTCCCCAGCCATCTCCTGTGCTCCTGCAGCTCCCAGCTGTCTATCACTGCTCATTGCTCAGAGGGCAAGGCATCCAGCTGTGCCCGTCACTGTGTATTCTGCCTGGAGAATGCTGTCTAGACAGTGTCTTTTACTCCTTGCTAATACACTTTGGCTTTTAAAATTATTTTAATTCAAAGTCATGAATAGAATATATTGTGCGTGTTTCCTTAGCTACTTACCTTCCACAGTTAGAAAATATCACACAATTTTAGTATAAAGGAGATTTCAGAATTTTCCCCCTGAAGACAAATTATTAACTATTAGTGAGAGCATTTAAAGGAAACTCTATCTTTCCTTTATGGAAGTTTCTTTAGAACCAGAAAACGATGATAAGGGAAATAAATGTAATTAACTTTGAAATGCTAAACAGATAGCTGAAAACACCCACCTCCTCTTTAGCCTTGGCAAGGATTTTTCTGGGTTTTTGGATTCGCTCATTTATGAAGCCTGGCGGTCTGGCATCTGTTTGTTGTTGAGTTGGGGCCAAGAAAATGAGATGTTTGTCATCTGACGGAACAGAAGGCCTCTTTGATTTCCTGGGAGAGAACAAACTTGGAGAATGTGCAGCCCGCAGAAAAAGGAAAGGGAAACCCATAGAATTAGCCCCTAGGCTGCCAAGCTTTTTCTTGAAGGATTTGTTGAACAGAAACCATATTGTGAGGCTACTCGGCTGCCTAGGACTTCCACTTCTTCCCGTTGTGGAGTTCCCACCCAGTGTCTTATTTAGGAGCTAGAGATTTGTGTATGAGTCCTCCACGTTCTTCTGCCTAAACTTTGGCCAGCAGTCTACTTCTCTCCCAGTGCCTCTCTACATCTGTGCATACCTTTATTCTATGCCCCCCCGCCCGCGGCTATGTGCTCTTTATGGAGAAAGGCTTTGTTTGTGGACCAGGAAAAGATGTACACGGATGTGTCATTTTTGTATCGCAGTAGACAATAATGTTTTCCTGCTCAGACCTCATTTGCCACCCTGTATCCTTTGTCCATTCAGCTGCAAAGAAAGCTTAAAGGGGTCTAACATAAACAAGAGGGGTGTCTTTTGTTTGCTGCAAAGAGCTATCGTGACCAAGGCATCTCATACAAAAGGAAGCACTAATTGGGAGATTGCTTACAGTTCCAGAGGGTTAAAGTCCGTGATCATCAAAACTGGAAGCATGGTGGCACAAGGCAGGCACAGGGCTGAAGCAATAGCTGAGAGTGTTACATTTTGATCCACAGTACCTGGTAAAGAGGTGATGGGGGAGGTTAGGGCATCTATCCCTAGAGACACACCCCCTTCAACAAGGCCACACCTCCCAGCCCTTCCCAACAGTCTACCAATTGGACACAAAACACACACACATATGAGCCTATGGGCCATTCTCGTTCAAACCACCCCAGGAAAGAAGTTTTATTTTGGCTCTCAGAGGGTTCTGTCCTATATGTTTTGGCCAGACATCATGGCAGTTGGAGCAGGACTGTATAAAATAGACAGTTTTTTCCCTCAAGGAAGACACTAGCAGAGAGAGTGAGAAAGGCACTAGAGATCAGGATTACCATCAAAGGCATGTTTACTATGACTCACTTTCTCCAACTAGGTCCCACCTCCTAAAGTTTCCAGAACATTCCAAAATAGCATCACCAAATAGAAATCAAATGTTGAATGCATGAGCCTATGGGGACATTTTATACTCAAGATACAAAGCCATATTTTCATCATGAGAATAACTGGAAAAATTTGAAAATGACCTAATTTGCAAAATAATAGCTCAAGGTAGAATAAAGTGAACATGTTGGTACAGTCTCTGTAATCTCAGCATTCCTGAGGCTGAGGCAGGAGCATCATGAGTTTGAGGTTTGTCTTAGATAATCAACAAGACCCTGTCTTAGGAAAAAAAATGTAGCCATAGTTACAAATTTAAGATATAGGTCTAGCGCTGCTTTCAGATTTCATCAGAGAATCTTCCTTTTTACAATGGTAGCAGGTAATGCAGAGACTCATAACTGGTCAAAATATCGAGAATAAGCAAATGTTGAGGGCCATGACCTAAAAAGGACCTCTCAGTCACTCACAACAAGGCTCAGGGAGCATTGCAGAAAGAGTGTAAAAGCTGGAGATGGGGAAGAGTGGCTGAAATGAAGTCTTAAACAGTGTTATTGCTGTTGCACTCATGAACTCACTACAGCTGTGGCTATCTGTACAAAACTTCCACAAGGTTGAGCCCATCAACATGTCCTCGTGGATGGGAGGAAGGCTTATGAGATGCTATCCTACTCCTGAGAGTAGCAGCTAATGATTTCTGGGAGTGTGTGCCATTTTTTTTTCTGTGATGTAGCCACTGATAAATATCTTTCCTGCATTAAATAATCCCCACACAGGCTCATGCAAGCAACCTAGTTAAACTCAGTGGGATACACGCAGAAATGAAAGGAGAGAGGGGACTTGTTAAAATGAAGAAGGGTTTCAGCAGAGAGGGGAGGGATAAGAAAGAGTATTAGGGATTCAAATGATTAAAATTCATTAAATGCATGCACTTAAATGGAAAAATTAACCAAAAAACCGAATGACACAATAAAGAAAAAGAGAAGGAAAAGAATAAAGAATAAGAGGAGAAGGAGTAGTAGTAGTAATTGCTTAGTCATCAAGATGCCATTTTTTCTGTAACTTGAAACCATTCAGGATGGACCTTAGAATTGGGGATACACAAAGTAGTTCTGAGAAACCAAAATAAATGCAAGTTAGTTCACAAATCAAAATTATCTTACAGAAAAAAGATCTCAGACATTCTCAGTTGGTGCTTGTTTTCAGCTGTGTGTTCCAGTCTACTCAGAGTTTCTCTCTGGTGTTGAAGTTTTGGGAGGAATTTTGAGAGTGAAGATCCCATGACCATTCTGACCCTGGGAATCAGAATCTCTGGGATGTGCCCCATCCCCCATCACACAACTGACTCCTTATGATACTGGCCTTGTTTAGACTTTGCTTTCCACTGTTTTGGAGGAAGGAAAGTGTGAAACTGATGAAAAGGGAACTGATGGGGGGGGGGAGGAAACAGATACTGAGCAGCTTTGGGGGCTCTTATGATGCCTTAGCTTGATAAAAGGAGTGAGCAGGAATTATTTGGCTAAGATGGGCCAGTCTGAGTAAAGGCACAGTAATTAAATACCTGTTTACGTGGCCGGGGCATAGATTTTAAGTTCAGCAGACAAGATGCCAAAAGACAAGGAGTCATTACAGACTATTCAAAGCGCTCGGACCTTTGTTCTTCTGAGTACGATGGGCCATTTATCTTCGGTAGAGAAAGATGGCTAAGAAAGAAAGAAAAGTGCAGGTGAAAGGGAGACGATTCTGTTATCTGAAGGTTTAATTGGCCCCAGGATGCTGAATAAAGGAGATGCTATTAGAGTCAGTTAGGTGGGGGAGTAGATCTGCCCTGAAATCTCAGCCACGAAGCACTGCTGGAACAGGATCCAGGCTACTGAGATGTTACTGTGTGATGGGGACCTTTGTAGAAAATGAGACCGGCCGAGTTAACACTTCAGCGCCTGGTTCAGTGTGTACTTATTCTGTGGCTCTAACGTTCTTTCAAGCCACAGCTGCCTCTAATTGAGTGAAACAAAATTTTTAGTAGATATTAATATTTATTCAAGAATACTAAACTGCAACCTTAACATTCACATAAGCTTCAGCGGAGTTGAGCCTCTGGGATCCCCTGACTGCTGACTGCTCGTGATTTTCTCACACCCTTGTTAGATCTGTCCTGTTCGTTTTTTGATGAATTAGAGAGGTTGACACAAAATTACACGTGTTATTCTCCTAGGTATGGAGCTGGGCAGTAGCATTAAAACAAAATGTCAAGAATGTCCTTGAGATTGGAGGAAGGCAGGGGTACACTGTAAGGCGAAATTCTGTGAGCATTATTCAATAGCTACACTGCTTGATACTTTACATTTAAATTATTGAGAAGTTTAAAAAAAACACAGTCAGATGAAGCAGCTTCAGGGAGTGACTGTGTCTTTAACTACTGAGATCAAAGGGATAAGATTCCTTTAGGATGGTTGTGTTAATTCAGACAAAATTCTTCCATGAAAAAGGGGCACTCAGCCTGCTCAGCTTAGGGGCGCCTGTGCATCCATACTTACTAAACACAGCCTATTAGGTGTGTTTCTGATCTAACAGAGAGAAAGATTTAAGCTCTACCGATGGGTACAGGCTAAGGAGTACTTGCTCTCACTGTTCAGATCTTCTTGCCACAGAAAAGAAAGACACAATTGCATTTAAAGGCCTTTGTTAATTAATACTTTCACATCATTTGTAACCATTTACAAAGTGCTCTTTAGAGCTTTACTATCAATGGTGTTTTTTAAATTACAAAACAGGACACACACTTATACAACTTAAACAAATGAAGAATGCATTGCCAGAATGTTTTGTTTAATGGTCTTTATGTAACCTTTCAGGAATCAACAAATTGTGCTTCTTGTATGAGGTTGCATGGACATGATGATTTTCCCTTCAGAATGCACAAGTGGATGTTTATATGAGCGATGGTGTGCTGCCTCTATTGTCATTTTTACATTAGTGAAGCAATAGAGTGACTAATAATATAATTGAAAATGTTTCAACAATTGAATTCTATGAATGTTTATACTTGACTGCTTATTGTCCTTCCTAAACTGGGAAGTAGAAACACAGACTGGCATGACCAATCTTGATTGTCAGTTTGATTGGACAGAGAGCTATCTGCGATATCAGTCTGGGAGGGTGTCCCAGAGATGAAGGCATTACTGGGAGGTGGAGAACAGTGAGAAGTGAGCCTACTAGAGGAAGCAGATCTTCGCCCATGTTCTTGGTGGCTACACCTTGCTCTTTGCCCTGCCCTCCTTCTGTTTGCATAGTCTCTGCTTGCTGCCTACCACAGTCCAGTTACTCTCTGTTGCTGTGGACTCTCTTCCAGGTAGAATGGCCTCTGACATTGTGAATATAAATAAACAATTTTCTTCTTTAACTTATGTCTGTCCGGTATTTAGTCATAGGTACCCAAAAGCAACTAAGCAACTAATAAGTAGGCTATATGTTATATTTATTGTCATATGTACAATGTCTTCCAAAGCTATCATTCCTTCATTGTCTTCAACCATAAAATCTAATCCCACCTCCTAGCATGGGGAAAGATCTTATATTTTGACCCAATCCAAGATGCAAACTTCATACAACGTCCACTGCTATTTTCTTGTGCCAGAAGATGGAAGACTTCAGTGGAAGAGGGCATCCAGTGCGTCAAATCTTCAAACCAAATATATTTGTACTCTGAGGGCTGTTACTGTTCTGCTGAACAATGAATGCAATGCAGGCAATATCACTTGATAAAAAGGTGTTTCTCTGTACATTTTTTTGTGTTGATATTCATACAAGGAGGTTTGAGATGGTTCAACCATCAAAGGTCTCCATTTAAAAATTTTCCTCTATATAATCTTATCCTTAAGAACTTAGAGGTGGTGGGTCTGGGGAGATGGCTCAGTGGCCTTGAAAGTGTGAGAACTTGAGTTTAAATTTCCAAAACCCACATAAAGCTGGGTGAGTGGTATATATCTCAACTCTAGTGCTTCTACGCTACAAGGGAGCCAGAGACGACAGAACTAGAAACACAGAGGTCAGTTAGACGGATGTACACAGTAAACACCAAACAGAAACAACAACAATAATAAAAACCCCACCTCAGTCAACATTTAGAGGGGTAGGACCATCAGGAGAGTCATTGTCCTGATCCCTACGCCCCAATTGTGACATGTGTGCATTTGTACACTCATACACACAAGCCCATGCATCACACATGCACTGTAAGAGGTCACCAGACCTCAACACAATTTATGCCAGGGTGGAAGTATCATAGAGACCTTGGAATCTAGCACACAGGCAACAACATCTGCCAAAAGGAGAACAAAGACCTACTCTACCAAACTCCATAGTTCTGGAAAAGTCCCTACATGTACTAACCTTGCCTTTTGGCTTCTGTAGTTCCACTTCTGGCTAACTATTCATTCTAATTGATGTATATCAACCCAGGGTGCAGGTGTTTTGTTTTGTTTTGTTTTGTTTTGCTTTGTTTTGCTATTGCTTAAAAGCTCATCCTGTGAAGAGCTGGGACTACACTTGGGTGCCGAGCACTTGGTGTAATTGCCAGGTGGCTTGAGCCAGAATGTAAGTGGTCTTCACAGGGGAGATATATCACAACACACAAACCCTTAGAAACTGATATTTAAGAACTTCGAATTTAAGCTTTTATTCTACCCACTTCTATATTAACCAACTGACAAACAATCAGGAAAAACATCTCATATAGACAAATAAACAACAGCTCTTCTCGGTCCTATCACAGAGAAGACACAAGTCCTGTACAGTAAGGAACAGGCCATATACTTATGGGTGTTGTCCACAGAGTGACTGTAGAAATGGGTACTTTCTAAAGCGTTCACCCCAACGTGCCAACACTTATCCATTCACTGCAGGGTGCTATTCACCTACTAAGAAGGCAGGAGACAGGAAAACAGGAAGAAGGGGGTATGTTTTAAACCCAGGGAACTGCTACTGGGAGTTAGTTTCCATGGCCTCCTTTGCTAAGTTGCCTCCTCTTGTCTTCTACTCTGTCAGTTCTTAATCATTTGTTTTGTTTTTGTTTTCAATACAAGAACAAGTCTTTGGCCAAAAATGTGAAGTAAACCTTTAACATTGATAAAAATCACCTAAAATCTGATCTCATAAAGAGATACAAAACTATTACTTTATCTGTATATAGATAGCCACAGGCCCACAGTGTCTAGTGAATGGATGGCCAGCAATTGCACTATTACTGTGACCACCTTCCTCTCCTGACTGCGAACACATGGCATAATTCAGGAACTCCCAACAGCCTATCAAGCACCATAATACCATCTGGGTAAACAAAGCTTGTTAAATCTGCTTGCAAGATAGAATCTTAAAAATTAATGTTCCCTGGGTCCTAGCTCACTAATTCTAGTGAGAGAATTTGACTAGGGGCATACATGTATTTTGTTTCGAGAAAATGAAAGTTCTGATAGAGTTCTCAAAGAGTTTATGAAGTGCAGGAAGAAAATCTAATGCCAAAAGATTGTGACTTAAGGCAATTTCCAGCTTGAGCAACTGTGACTTTATCTAATAAAATATGTAATGAAAACATGCTATACACCATGAGTTAGTACCTCAGGATAAATAAGGCATCATCAGAAGGCACTTGCAGCCTATTTTATCAAGCTTACATCTTATCTGTCGACTGCTGTCTCTGCCTCAGCTGTCACCCAGGCCTAGTGGCTCCTTCTTGTTCACATTGGCTGGCCTGGAAATCCATGGTTGTTTGGCTCTGTGGTCTGCAGGTGCAGATACCCAGTATAACCACAGCAAATATTCAGCAGACACTCTTTCCTAAGTAGTGGGCTAAATTCACATGAACTCTTCCACTCTCAGGCTCACTACAAAGATAGGTACTTTAGGGGACAAACATTCCCAAAGTTTCAGACTTGAAAATAACAATAGTTTTGAAAACAAATGATCTGACTTCAAAACCAGTCTTAAGCACTGGAATGTATTCTTTCACATGTTAATCAGATATGTGTGTTATGAAAGTTGATTCCTATTTATTTAAAACAAGTGAGGTTAATCACAAAATAAAGTCATTCCTGAATTTGTTGCATATCTACTATGTGTTGTGTTCTTAAAAACAGCTTGTGGTTTTCATCGATTAAGATTTCCAGTTACTCACCCCCTACTATAGTGGCCAGTGTTCTAATTATCTGAAAATAATTCTGTATCAAACAACTCAACCCTAATGTCAGAAAACATCAATCTCTGCTCGTCCTAGGGTTTGTCTGGGTTACCCAGGTAGATGGCTGAGAAAGGGAAAAATGAGATTTCCTTGCCCCCTAGTTTATTGATATTTTCTAGTGGAGTGTTTGGTGTCTATGTAGTGCTTAGTGAATGATCACCCAATAAATAAATGAATGAAGGGATTGGTAGATGAATGAATGAAAGACTTGAGAGAAAGAAAAAGAAAGAGAACAACAACACAGAAAGAGGGTAAGGCCTTTTATTAAAATCCAAGGAAAGATGCCCAATTAAGTCGAGGAGTCAAGGAATATTTTTTATTTTATGTGAAACACATTCATTTTAAAAGCTGTTTAGTGTTAAACTAAGTATTATCTTTTCAATAAATAGCCATCAAATGATGGCATAAAATATTTAATATTTAATTATGACAGAACTTTCCTGTAAAAATAGATACAGTTCAGTTAATAAACCCAAATGTTCCAAGTTCTTAAAATACATACAATTTTCAGAGCCCATATGGTTCAAGAAACCCTAACCCTGACATGTGGGCACAAAGTGATGAGAAAATTGAGAGATGGTTAAAAGTTGCCCTCCTATTTTTCCTAGCTTCCATCAATAGAAGCTTCAAGCCTGCAAAACCCATGCAACTTATTTGCAAATGAAACAGCAATTGGAGTCAAATCTAAGATGACTCAGGAAGCCAGTGCCTCAGGACCAAAATATAACCAGACTGGCTGTGACTCTGTGAGGCCCCAGAAGTATAATTTAAAAATTACTGGGTTAATTTGCTTTTCTATAGCAAATGGTCCCTGAAAATGATGGTATAATTTATCACCCAGGCATGAGGATGAAAAGTTCTTGGTGGGTAGCCAGGCCTTGTCTAATTGTGTAGGCCCCAGCATCATGATTGTTTCATTTATCCTCAGTGAGCTTATAGATGTCCACGTTTTCATCTTCCTTTCCCAGTTCTAGCCATCTAGGGCTTTCTATTAAAAAACAGAAACAAACAAAAACACCAATAAGCATTCTATAATAAAAACTCAAAAAACATCTAGACACAGGGGAAATTAGTGTTTATTGTGCCTTATTGTGCGTTATGATCAGAACTCTTTTGTAAAAATCTTTTCCAGCCATCTTAGTTGATAATCGTGACCATGGTCCTTCCCACTCCAACTTTGCCACTTAGCAGAAAAATTCACAACAGTGGCTAGAACCTCTCTTCCTAAGACTGCCAATGCCGAGTCCTCATGTGAAGTCTTAAGGCTTCAGATAATTTTTCCAGATACTTCTGTTCTCTCTCTCTCTCTCTCTCTCTCTCTCTCTCTCTCTCTCTCTCTCTCTCTCTCTCTCTCTGCCATTGCTCCCCCATCCCCACAATGAAGCTCTGGTTGGCATGGAACTCATTATATAGACCAGATGGCCTCAAATGTACAGTCCTTCTGCTTCTGCCTTCCACGCACCAGCATGCCTGGTCCCGACTCACGTTCTTCACCTATTCAATACGAACTTGGGATCCATTATTGATTATCTCCCTTCCTAGTTGAAGGAATATTTAGTTATGTGGATTTTTTATGCCTTAGTTTACTCTCCATTAAAGTGAGAATGATAATACTTAACTCCCAGAGCTGCACTGAGAGATAGTTGGTGAGTTAAATCAATATTCATGGAACTCTTGTTTATGTCAGCGCTGAGAATTGAGCCCAGGGCATTGTGCCTGTCAGGCAAGCGCTCTACTACTGAACCATACTCCCAGCTCTCTCAAATTGTGCTCTTAAGCTTGTAACTGATACCAGTGATATGTGTCCTAGAATCTATTTATTGGGTTACTGCTATGTGTCATTGAATCAGCTAAGCTCTAAGCACGCAAAGATAAAAAGCGTTTTGCCTGCATGTACATCTATGTATTATTTACGTGTGCGCAGTGCCCACTGAGGCCAGAAGATGGCATTAGTTTTCCTGGGACTGGAGTTATAGCCAGTTGTGCGCTACCACATGGGGTGCTGTGAATCAAACCCAAGTTTGGAAGAGCAGCCAGTGTACTTAGCCACTGAAGCACCTCCAGGCACCTCCACCCTCTGGAAAACACATCTGTGGCAGCATTAAGTTGTCTAGACTTGCCTTGAATTTGTAGTTCTCCTGCCTCTTCCTCCCCAGTGAGATACAGATGCCACCAGGTGTACACTGCGGTGGCCAGCTTATTTGGATGTTTACTAATCAGAGAAAGCTAGAAACTAGGTGAGAAAATTTTAAAAATACACTGACAGCATATTAAATGTTTTAACCATTGTCATGTACACATGTGATACATTGAAAAAAATTCCTCATGTTCTAAAAATACAGACTTATAAGTAAAGTAATATAACAAATAGTGTCTATATCTCTGGCATTGGCTTCAAAATAATTTGTCAAGTTTGAGAAAAGTGACAAAAAATGAATCAGTTTTGCTATGAGTTGAAGATTGTTGACATACGATGTTAGGTGTGTAGGGGATGGTACCTTCGCTTCTGTTTTTTAGTGCATGTTCAGTGTTTAATATTATTTTTTAATATTAAATGAGTTCTGTGGGAATTGCACACAGACATAAGTGGGAGTTAGCAATCTCTAACACTTTCAATGTAGCCATTATTAAGGATGAAAAACATTTTGACTTGGAAAAGACCAGTGGATGGAATCTGCAATGGGAGAAGTCCTAAAGGAGGCCAAAAGGACCAGGGGCTGGTGGGAAGATGGCAAAAGAATGACCCACATGATTGATCTAGAACAAGATTGAAATGGAAACCATTCACTAAAGTTAGCTGAGTTTAAGAAATGAGAACCTACCTAACCTTTAAGAAGAACCTACTACCGAAGCTCATGACCACTGGGACACACCTGAGTCAAACAAAATTAGGTCTATTTGGCTTCCTCCAGCAGAGCATAAACTCTCTCACCCAAGTTCTCCAGGCTCTTTACAAGGGACATGAAAGGGGCTTCTTATGGGATTTGAGTTTATCTATGGTGATGTCTGTTTGGGCTGTCTGTCTGTCTGTGATATCTGGATGGCTTACCAACAACAGAAATGTATCATTCACAATGTGGAGGCAGACAGGGTGGTCCAAGATACAGGGGCCAGAAGATGTAGTGTCTGGCCAGGACCTGTTCCTAATAGCTAGAGCTTTCTGCCTATGTGCTCACATGAGGGTAAATGAACTCCCTTGAACTTCTTTTTATAAAGGAACTAATTGAGGATCCAATCACCTCCCAGAAATCTCAGTATCCTAATACTATCAGCACAGAGATTAGGATTCAATATATAAGTGGTGTGAGGCATATAATTCTAAAGGGTGTATAAGAAAATAGGGCCAGCTATGGGTTAGACATTGGCCAGAAGCTGGGTTATCTGAAATTAATTCTTCTCTAGAAGGCAGGGAGGTTAACACAGGACCAACCAAGTGTACTGTTGGTGAAAAAGCAGTCGCTTCTTGTTACTCAGAAGAGGGTAATGGTTAGTTACCGGCTGGTAATACAAGTGGGTTTGTGTCTGTCCTGCTTAAGATGTGGTGTGAGTTTTGTATCTATTCAGAGAGGGATGTCTCGGTCAATTTGTCAAGAGAACCATTTTTTCTTTTTACTTTCTTGATACATACCTAGATAGAGAACAAAGACACTGGCTCCTGAAGACATCAGAGCTAGCTTGGGCATTCATGGGCAGTTAGATGGAGTTTGGGGAAGACTTCTTAGCACTTCTTCCTTTGGACAAACTTTATTTTTACTTGTGTTATGTAAGAAGAACATATGTATACACATCTGAAATGGCTAGTGGGGGAATGGCAGAGAAAAAAATGGATTCCAATAAACATGAGCAAGCATCAGCTTTAGAGTTGTAAACGAGAATAGCATAACCAATTACCTAGCAAGCCCTACATAGATAGTAGGAAACTCATTAAAATAAAAAATTAAAAGGGACCTCTCCAATGGCTTTAGCAGTCCAGGAGACTGTATTAGAGACTTTGAACAGAAACCTGGGTTGTATTTCTTCAATGTACTTCATACCATTACCTTTACATAACAAGCAACACCATCAAGAAAGAAATAGAAACAGCTCAACTGGCGTCGAGTACAGGTTACTCAAGGAGATCTCAGTATAAGAAACAACACCCTGCTTTTCCATTTGTATTCTCTTACTGGCCACACCCAATAAGCATAGCCAAAAATGAGAAGGATAAAATAATTCAAATAACTTTTGCAGACATGGTAGGACATAGGTGCAACTGCTGGCCATCTTGATCTTCCTAGGCTGAAATGTTTTTCAAATGACCTTTTGTTCTCCAGTTCATAATTGAAAGTCTGACTTTGCTGGAATTTTGTCTGTGCGTGTTGCCATAGTTTGGCTCCTAAATATCTATCAAGGGTTCATGTGTGATGACAAACATGGTGAGTGCAGGGAAATGGTGAGTATAGAGCCTCCCAAGAGGTCTTTGGGATACTAGAGGTAGGACCTAGGAAGTCAGTGGGATTCTGATTTATTCTTTCCTTCTTTTCCTTCCCAGCCATGATGAGTGGTTTGGTCCCTCCACAATGTGCTTTCTCACTATAGGACTAAAAGCAGCAGGTTAATCGGTCATGAACTGGATCATGAGGAAATAGAAAACTGGAGAATGTGGCTTGTTCTTTGGAAATATTGCTAGGACTGTTGGAATGGTGGCTTGTTCTTTGGAAATATTGCTAGGACTGTTGGAATGCTAATAGCTGAGGAGACACATTATGGCCAGGGACATAATATCATTGCTAAAAGGCAACAAACAGGTAACACAACTGAGCCGTTTGTGCTGAAATGTGGGAACCACGGCCAACAAAATGCATCCCACTCAAAACCCACTAAGTTCTGTGCTGAATTTGCAAAACATTCATCAATGCCTGCAGGTAGAACTTCAGTGTATGGCCTAGAATTTACATCCGTCATGTCCATGGTGCCTTTTTTCCCTGTCTTCTACTGTCTGTCTTTTCACAACCTGGCTTCCCATGATGTCCATCACTCCAACTTTCATCACCAACTTTCTCTTAATTTAGAACAGTTCTCTTATTTCCTCTAATCTTTATTCATGGTCAACACTTCTCTAGTAGTTTCTCACACTGTGTCTTTTTCTCTTGTTTCTTTTAATGGCTCTGGGTTCTATTTTCAACTTTCCTCTCAAAATTCATTTTGTCTCTTCATTTCTGAGGCAACTTCCAAAGTGGAATTATTAGTAATATTTTCATCAACCTACTGGCATTAATTATTTATTCTTTGTAGCACACATTCTCTTTGGATAAATATATTTCATCTACTACAGCATTCTCTGTTGTATTTACAACAGAGTCCCTAAACACACAAGCTCTTTACACGTGGTTAGTTTAGTAGCAGGAACAATGACAATAACAAAGCCAGTGAGGATGGAACACAGCACTTTCACTGATAGTTTTGTTTGTTTGTTTTTCGGGTGCTAGGAATGGAATCCAAAGCCCTACTCACATCAATCCCGTGGTCTACCATGAAGCTAACTTCGGTCCTAGAAAGAACACCCATCTTGGGTTCTGTGGTGGATGGGGGACAGCATCCCTCCCTTGACTCTGTGTTTTTATATGAAGAGATTTTTAACTACACTAACACTTCTGGCCTTTTCATCTCCCTAAGGAATTAGAAAGGGACTTTGCTGATAGAAGAACTCAGAAACGAATGCTAAACACACTTCACTGGATTCCTGCCCCATGATACCGGCTTGCTGATAAAGAAGAGTTATTCTTATCTAGCCCGTTGGGTAACTTGTTTTGAGGAATAGTCTCACTAGGCACGTGCTGTTTTCTCAAGCACATACAACTTGCATACAGGTTCCAGTTGGAAAAGCTTGTTTTAGAGAATAGATGAAGTGCACTTTCTTATACCCAGTGTTTTTAGTCATAAAATATTTAGAACAGAATGTGATCAAAATATATTGTATCAAAACTTTTCAAAATCAAGTTTAAGAAAGATTAGATGGGCAAATTTAAATGTACATTAGATATTAGCTTCTTAAACTTTGTTATTTTAAAAAACGAGATAAGCTTTTCGACACACAGCCCATCAATTAGAGTCTAGATGGATTCCATAATTTATCCCACTTATATGACTAACCATCCCATTCCTTTAAAAAGTTAAATGCATGAATCTGTAGGCATTACATATGACTCCCATAAAGACCATCTTGATAAATGACACTATCATGTCGTGTTTATGACAGCTGAGTCAAGGACTCTTAAAAGCTAAAATATCTTTAAATGGTAATGCACTTCGTGTGTGTGTGTGTGTGTGTGTGTGTGTGTGTGTGTGTGTGTGTGTGTGCGCACATGCGATTATTCAACACACATGTGAATGACACATATAACAAATATGCTGCGTTTATTTGCTATGATAGACCCTCTGATAGCAAGGGAAGCCTATGAGACCATTCTTAAATTATGATACAAAACAAATTTGTCCTGTGAAACTTTTGGAGTAACCTGAGCTTTCACAGAGAGTATGTCTCAACCTGGCTGATGTCTCCTTCGCTTCTTTTTCTGATGTGAGTGTCAGTACCACGCCTGGAAGTGTAGCAGCCATCTTTTTACCCACGATGCTGCTGGTGATGAAATGCTGTCAGTTATAAGTGACAGATGCTACATCAGTAAGGCAGAAGAGCCGAAATGCCTATCTGCAATTCACATGAAGAAAAGCCACCAATTGCCCACTTCCAGTTTCCTCTTGAGAGGGAGGAATTAAATCTGTATTCATGAAGGCGCTGCCAGGTAAATGCTTTCCTAACATGCCACACACAATGACAGATAAGACATTGTTCGTATTCTGAAATCTCCCTGAGTCTGGAGTCTTATCAATTTAGCTGAAAAGCGCTGTGATTAAAGAAAAGCTGAGAATGGTAAAAAATAGTAATGGGGCCACTTGCTTAGTTATACGGCTTTTGGGAAAGTTAAATACAAGAGAAAACCTGAAAATAAGGAGTTAAGTATAGAGCTAAAGGAACTGGCAGGGTGAGTTGAAAGTGGGAAAAGAGAAAAACCAAACGAGGTGCAGAAATAAATGGCCAGCTATGAGTCAAGTCACACCTGACCCCACCTGTGCCACCAACTCTGTAGCTACGGTTCCTGCTCGTCTTATGCTGAGCGGCTCATTCAATGCTCACTGTACCTACGGACAAAGAACTATAATTAACCATTATCTCTTACTGGTCTCATTTTGTCAAGAAATATATCTCTTTAGGCATGCTGAAACTTTTCATCATAACTTAATATAACTATCTCATAAAATCTCTTTACTACCTGCATGGGATTACCCAGGAAATAAACTTTGCCTCAGATGCTTAAAAATAAGTATTCGGTACTAGAGTTCCCTCTGAGGAAAAACTGAAAATAGAAACCAGGTTGTGTGTGTCTTCTCTGAAGGTCTCTAGTCTTTTTGTGAGCAGATGGTCTAGTTCTCGTATGGCCTTTAATGGATTACCAGACTCACGGTGTGTGTGTGTGTGTGTGTGTGTGTGTGTGTGTGTGTGTGTGTGTGTGTGTATACACATATACATACATGCTGGGACCAGGGAACTGTGCCTGAGGGAAGAGTGGAAACTCACTCCAAGTGGCCTGGTGAGTTACCTGAACCACTGCAGTGAGGTGAGCCTAGAATAATCTTGCTTGATGTTGATCCCCTACTTGTTACCATTTCATTGACTATAGGCATTAAAAACCTCCCCCAAAACTGAGCACGATCTTTCTGGCACGATCACTGTTTTAGTTCATTTTGAGTAAGTCAGCTAGCTCTTGATTTTTTTTTTTTTTTGGCTTATCTTGATAAGGTTGGAACTGGTGGCATCTTTTCAAATTAATAAATTATTAAAATTTCATATATATATTGTATTTATGTAATTTTCCCCTCTCCAACTTCCTGTTCCTTTTATAACCTCCCTCTCACTCATATATATGAATATGGCAATAAAAATATAAATACAACCCAGTGGATCTGTTTACTGTTGCTTGTTTGTATATGTTTTTAGGACTGACCATTTTGTATTGGATAAACAATTAGCAGGCTCATCCCTGGAGAAGATTATTTCTCCCTCCATCAGCTATCATTAATTGCCTATAGCTCTTCGTCAAGGGGGTGAGAGCCGCAGAGATTTCCCCCTCCCACATCAGCATGTCAGCTTGTGTTGTGATTTATTCAGACTTAGTTTAGACAGCCACATTGTTGAGATTTCATGGACGTAGCTTCTCCATAATATATAGAAAATACGTCTTATAGCAGACTTCCTATGGTTCCTCCTAAGGTCCTCTACCTCTTTCAGTCTTTCTGTTTTTTCTTCCGCAATGTTCTCTGACCCTTAGGTGTAGAGTATGCTGTGGATTGAGCCTGGGCACCTTCTAGTCAGTTGTTCTCTGAATTGTGTTGACTGTTTGACTTATTGTGGCTTCCTGTAACGATTTCTGTCTGCTTCAGAAATAAGCTTCTTTGACGAGGAGGGAGAGATACACATCTCTCAGTGGGTGTAAGGACAAGGATTTAGAATGCAGTTAGTAACTATATAGGCTTAGGAAATTGGCAGTACTAGGTTCCCCTCTAGGACCCATGATCCTACTAACTGTCGGTAGTTGGCTAGGTTTGCGGTGCCTTCTTGTTCAGAGACTCTTAAGTCCAAAGATGGCTGTTGGTTACCCCCATGATAGTGCACCTTTAGGGATGGTTTGTCCTGCCAGTCATTGTTGTGGTTGAATGACGTCACCACTGGCTAACACTACTCGCTTCCTGCCTCCCTTCACAGCCTGCAAGGCACCTTACAGCCCCAAGAAGGCTCATCTTCCAGAAGGAGTTTTTTTTGGGTAACATCCGACTCAGTTCATCCAAGTCCTGCATCTGAAGCGTATGGTGTCTTGAACAGCAGGGACTTAGCTTCAACTTCCGGGTGACAACCATGGACAACAGCAGTATCCTATATTATATTGGGAGTTGCTTAGGCTCTCCAGGCCAACAACTTGAAAGGAAGTTTCTCATGCCTGGTACTGGGGTTTTTGTTAGATAGTCTCTGGCCCTAGAAGGACCACTACCAACCCAAATGATGTTACTTCACTATATAAGTAAGGTGACAATACAAATTGTTATGCTTCCCTGTGGCTTTTTCAAACATCCTTGGTATGATTTATCCCCCTTCCTTCTCCTTCTGTATGGCCCTTCCTCCTCCTTCTTCAACTGAAGCCCACCTCTTTTTCCCATTGTTCTCTTCACGTCACCTGTATCCTGATTGTCCCTTCTCTAGAATTTGGTCCTCCCTGCTTCATGGTTTCTTTTTACTTTCTCTTTGTTTGTTTCTGTGGTGACTCTGGGTTAAACACTTACATCTGAAGATTTGGGGCCAGGAACCACAAATACAATAAAACTTTTTTTGACTTGGAGATTACAGAGAAGACATTCATTCTCCAGGATGGTCTAAAGACATCTCCATCTCCATTTCTAAAAGCATGAAATGAACAAGTTCCAAACTATGTGTGCTTTCCAAGTCTATACTTATGTCATGTTTGATATCATCTCATTGGCCAGAACAAATCATATGGCCAACATCAACATTTTATTCAAGAAGTAGGAAAAGCAAAGATGGAGAGATGGCTCTAAGTGATTGCCATGCAAGTGTGAGCCTGAGTTAGGATTGCCAACTCTTATGTTAAAAAGCTGAGCATGATGCACACAGTGGGACAGGGGGTACTTGTAATCTCAGTGCTGAGGAGGCAGAAATAAGATCCCTGGGGATTACACGCTAGTGGGTCTAATTGAATCAGTAAGCTCTAGGTTCAGTCATGGACCCTGTATTCCCATCAAGGAAGACATTTGATGTCAAACTCTAGCCTCCATCTCAACATGCAAATACATGTATGTACACCTGCACATATAATGCACATTAAAAGCATGCACACACACACACATACTCATGAACACAAAATAAAGCAAATAAGTATATTAATTTTCACACATTTGTACACACATGAGACAGACACACCCACACACCCACAGAAGAGAGAGAGAGAGAGAGAGAGAGAGAGAGAGAAGAGAGGATGAGAGAAAGAGAAAGAGAAAGAGAGAGGAGGGAGAGAGAGAGAGAGAGAGAGAGAGAGAGAGAGAGAGAGAGAGAGAGAGAGAGAGAGAGAGAGAAAACAGATGCTGGGAAATAAATTTAGAGCTTTGCATGTGCTAAGCAAGCATTTTACCCCTGGCCCCCAAGACTCCTCTTAATAGGTTAAAATAATGAAATCACCACACACACACACACACACACACACAAACACACACACAAACCCTGCATAATTGTGGACATTTTTGACAATCAGTCAAGCACAGATGCATACTGAAGTTCATGGGGAACTATGCCTAGTGCTTAGGCAGCACACTAATGTAATTGCATTCATTTCAGGAAGTGGGAATTTTATCAGTATGTATATATGTATGCATTCATGAATGGTGTATGCTAATGGCCTGGAAGTGCTCCTCAGACTCTGCCAGGAGTTTGTAGAGGAGAGTTAGGCCTTCTGAGGACTTCACTCTGCAGTTTGGAACTTTTCAATAACAGTTCAGGAATTTTTTGACGCAAACGCTATTTTAGTATAGCTGACTTTCCAGGACAATTTGAATAGTCAAGATAGATTGTTCTTCAAACTTCATGCACCTCAGCGTCACTTGAAGGATTGATTTAAGTAGCTTTCTAGACCCCACACAGATAAATTCTGATGGAGGTGGTCCGGGATGAAGCTGGAGGATGC
This sequence comes from Acomys minous, assembly GCF_964271855.1. NCBI lineage: Eukaryota > Metazoa > Chordata > Mammalia > Rodentia > Muridae > Acomys > Acomys minous. The sequence goes on from NC_140485.1 coordinate 13,674,044, forward strand.
ACATCTCTCAGGAGATGCCTCTCCTATGATTGGATGTCAATACTGCCTCAACTAAGTATAGGAAATAACCAGCCTGGGCTCGTTGCTCTGTAGAGGAGCCATGATCACTATTAGGGCAAACTTAGCATTCTTTTTCAAACACTTTGTCTCTCAGGCATGTCAATACAGTAGGTAACAACCACCACCACAAAAGGTCCTCTACTGAGACACAAGGCTGTTCCAGCTGCTCACTTCTGCGAGGTTTCCACTCAACCAAGCGCCTAGTTTCCCTTCAGCTTCCTGTTAAATGAACAGAATGGGTGATGAGTTGGAGTAGCTGCAGGAAAGAAACCTGAAGTCTTCAGGACCCAACAAAAAAAAGTCAACTGTGACAGTGAGCTCGCCGTTCAGTGAACAACATCCATCAGAACACACAAAAGATCGAAGATGAATCTCTGGGGAGTCTGATTCTGACCTCTGCAAATCAGGAGCTGGAAAGAACAGAGACAAAACACTCGCTTGCTCTTCAGTAAGAGCAAATGCTTTTCAAGTGTATTATTTGTAGCTCATGCTTGGTCAGAAAGAGGTGAACGCTCTGCTACATCCTGATAATTGCAATTGAGAGGAGCTCTTATCAAGCACTGACAGGAAAAATTATTGTCTATTCTTTACTGTAATCAGCGCTCTATTTATAAAATATACTCACTATCTGGGCACTTCCACCTTCTAGGTAACAGGATGCCATAGCTGACTAAGCAATTATCTCATTCTTTCTGAACGTTTCCGAAGAAGAGAAGGGTGATTTTTATTATATGTGTGCCACTCCTTGATACCCCTTTCATGCTAGTAGAGACATTGCCAGATTTGCAGAGCATAATGCCCTAACTTTAGATGCTGCCCCCTGCCCTCTGCCCCCTGCCCCCTGCCCCCTGCCCCCTGCCCCCTGCCCCCTGCCCCCTGCCAACCAACATAGCTCAACCTCCTACTATAGCCCTCCCAGAATCTTGATTTTCCTCTTTACATGTCCCTGAATTTCCAGTGTCTGCTTGTGCTCAGCCAGCCAGCAGATATTTTCTCTGTTGGAGGGTAAGGTTCTACAGCTTTGATATTTGGTTGTATCAGGATTATCACATGGGCCTTTCCTTTCATATGCACTAAGAAATGCCTCTGGGCACCTTGGGACATATACCAAGAAGCGGCTACAGCCTCGTCTTATGGTAGATCTGCTTTCAGCTTTTGCAGAATTCTCCACACTAAATTTCACAGTGGCTGCAACAGTTTTCAATCCCCTCAATAGTAAAACAAGGGCTCCTCTTTCCTACATCTTCACCACCACGTGATGAGTTCAAGGGGAGAGCCTGCTACTGCTACTTTGCTAAATCAGTTTAATTTCTAACTGCATTCTAAATACCCCCTATTTTCTGGCATATAAGACTAACCCCAACTTTAACTTTTCCATTTGAAACATAAAGGTTGCAGCCTGAGTCTGCTGCACAGGGTGTGCTTTAGAGGAGGAGGAGTCTTCTACGGTGAGTATACTTATCCTATACCCAAAGATATGTATAGATCAAAGAAGCTCTTGGCACTGATAAGTGACTATTAAAGAAACCCACAACTTATCAAAATGCACATAATAAGTGACTGTGGATACCCAACCAAATTGACACAACTGCAGTGCAACCCCTATACCTAAGGCTCAGGGAATGGAGCATGACACCAACTGTCATAGTTACTGTTCTATTGCTGTGAAGAGACAATATTACCCGGGCAACTCTTACAGAAGAGATCATTTAACCGAGGGCTTGCTTACAGTTCTCGAGGAATAGTCCATAATCCTAATGGCAAGAAATAGACAGGCATGATACTGAAGCAATAGCTGAGAGCTTTATATACTGATCTGCAGGGAGGGAGGGAGGGAGGAAGAGGGGGAGGGAGGAAGGGAGGGAGAGAAAGAGAGAGCGACAGATAGCCAGAGACAGAGAAATAGAGACAGAGAAAGAGAGAGGGTGGAGGGAGGGACGGGGAAGGAAGAGAGAGAAACTGTGCCTGGTATGGGATTTTGAAATCTCAAAAAAATCCGCGTTACCACTACTGATACACCTCCTCCAGCAAGGCCATGTGTTCTAATTATTTCCAAACAGCTCTGCTAACTGAGAGCCAAGCATTCACACATTTAAGTCTGTGGGGGGGGGCATTATCATTCAAAACACTACCCCTGTGCTGAGACTGTGACCTGCAGACATGACCAGGAGACTACATTCGTGAAATCGCAGCAATTTCGTTGCCTCTACAAGACCTTCATTATAGGACTAGCAATTGACATGTCAACATGACTAATGGAAATTTCACAAGGCCCCACCCATAGATTAAGCCTATAGGTAACACAGACTGATGAGAGAGTGAGGAGGATCAGTTTTCTACAGGGATGACCATCCTAAGTTATCCAATCTCAAGTGGTCGGCCCTAAATACTTGTACATATGACTGGCACTAAATTGACTCAATAGGGTGTGTTTGTGTGTGTGTGTGTGTGTGTGTGTGTGTGTGCGCACACACGTGCACATGCATGTGCATGTGTTACAAAATAAGCCTGTCTCAAAGAAGATTATTAACATCAAAGAACCTCCTTATGGAGTTGACTTCAAATGTGGCAAACCAGCCACTGGGCAAAATGTCCTCGTTTCTTCCACAGACAGAATTCTGCCTAAAAATGGGCAAGCTTAGATGCAGGCAGAGGCAAAGGCCAAATTCTGCCAAGACAGGGTAAGCAAGTCTTCAGTAGTTCCTGCCTCACAAATATGTCTGTCAGATATATTGGGCTAGAAGACTGAAGATGATGCTCCAAAGTTATAATAGTGTTGGGTGACTGTTCAGGCAGTAAACTGTCTCAGTTATTTTTTCATTTTGGAAGCTGCTAACTTGCACTTCTGGTTCACTCAGGTATTTAAGTTTTATTCCTTTTCAAGTCTCTGATGAGGTTGAAGACCAGATAGTTTAGTCTTACAATTAAGCTTAGTTGGTTAGGGGTTAAGATGTTTTTAGATCAAGATAGATATTTTAAGCTAATAGAGATGAGATATGATAGATATTGATTTTCACTCAGAAATTTAGACCCAACAAGATAGGAAAGATGTCTACTTCAAGTTTGACAAATACAAATAGCTAAAGCACCATGAATGTAACATTTATATAATTCCTGATTGTTTTAATGGTTCTTCTTGCTGTATGTAGTTTATTTTACTTATGTATAATAATATAAATGTATATGTTAAAAAAGAAACAGAATAGAAATGAAAAAACCCTACATTCTCAGCCTGAAAAGCAAAAAACGAAAAAATAAAAAAATAAAAGAATTATAGAAGTTCCGAATTCAAGAGGACCCTGAGAAGAGTTAGAGGGGGAAGAGGCAGAGGTAGAAATGTATGAAACGATAAAAAAAAGAATTAAGAGATGAAACAAATTTATTTTTATCTCAATTTATTAACATAATGATTTACTATTTTTATTTCTCATTTTATATATTTTGGAGGCCTCCCACCTGGTTTTAATTAATTAAATTTTTACATTTCTTTCTACTTTAAATTAATTTTATTGATTATTTGGGGGATATCACATCATGTGCCCTAACTGTGGTCACATCCCAGTCTTCCCAGGCCTGCCTTCCTTCTTCTACACCTCTCCCTGCAAAAGACAACAAAAAACCAAAACTGCAAAAACTAGGAGTCCATTTTGAGTGGCCCATATACTCACTGGAGCATGATCAAATTCCTAGTGGTCAGTCCCTCAAGGGAGTATGAGTCTTTCTCAGCCTGCATCCGGGCCCGAAGGCATCAGTTGAGATCTCTTCAGTGACCAGAATGGGGCTAGCTCTCCTGCACCAGCCCCAAGGCCTGCACAGCAGTTCTCTGGGCCTGTGGTGAAGGGCAGGGACAGCTCTCTCTCTCTTGGGTGGTGGTGCCAGCTCTTCCTTGCCCACAGCATTGCCATGCGGCTGCAACCAAGGGGGCGTGGTCATATATTTATTTCTTATTTTGTATATGCATCTGTTATGGCAGGGACACATGACAGGTTCTGCCTGGAAGGAGACTCCCACTGTCTGTCTGTTATTGAGACCATAACCAGCTAGACATGTGTCATGGATAGGTGTCTTCAGTTTAGCGGAAGGGAGCACAGTCTATGCTTCTGGCTTTAACAAGTGAGCAAAGGATAAAACAAGTGTGCCTCACTAGGCCAAGGCACTGGCCACCAAGCCTAACCACCTGAGTTCAAAAGCCCTCATCATGCTACAGAGACAGAAAACACACCACTGCCATTAATTATTCAGAAAAGTGAAAAGGCAGGTTGTAGCAGCATGAATGCACGTGTTAAGATGGTTAACAAGACATGGGTGATGTTCTTATTTGAGAAACACAGTAAGTTAGCCTAGCTGTGCAAGAATGCCCATCAAAGATGACTATGTCCCCGTCTAACAGGGGACAGGGAAAAGCCCTCTTCAGAAAGTCTATGAGAAGCATCTTTGCTTTCTGCACCCCAGTCCCTTGCAGTGCTATGACAGCGGTGGCTTGATGGACAATTTGTCTGAGCTCTGCTCTGGCCTCAAAGCACCCTGGGAAGTTCTCTGCCATCTCCTAGATCTTTGCTTTGCTCTTCCTCTACAGCCTTGGGAACCTCTCAGCCTTCCACAGCAGGGATGACTCTCAAGCTTTGTTGCGACGCCCCCCCGCCCCAATGGTGGTGTCTTAGGGTTTTGCTTTCTGGACTGCTAACACTCCCTTAAAACTGGTTGGTAGCTGAAGTCAGGAGAAGGCAATATTCTTTTTTTTTTTTTTTTCTTAAGGAAATCACAGGGATCATAAAATCTCCTATTCCTGCAGTAGTACTCAAAGAGATCACCCATGACTCCAGTGGGTGGTAACTCAGTGGCTTCTATGTAGAAATCATGTTTGTATGTTCTGGGGTTTTGTACATAATACCAAGCTTTGGGCCCCGAGTATACATTACAAATGTTGTATTGATAGTCTAGACAACCATAATGAAAAAATGCAACAGCTTAAAGTTACAAGAAAATGTTTACTAATATTACTCTATCATCAAAATTGGCTGCCAACTGTGGATTTAAAATATTTTATCTTGAAAAATCAAATGTTTAAATAACAATATAAAAATTGGATATATCACTTTTATGGTCAAATGCTATTTGTTGCATTGGCCTGTTCTCCTTGTCCTTGTCCATAGTGCAGACTTGGCTCTCTGCCTCTTACTTCGGAACTCTCCTTGTTTATTTCTTTCTGTGTCTTTTGTTTCTCTCCCTTCTATGCTCCTGTTCCTACAGTTCGGTCCTTTGTATTGTGGAGTTCTGTGTAGGCAAAGTTAACCAGCCATTGATTTAAATATTCAGACAAAAAGAACTGCATTTGAATTAAACAGGTACAGACTCCTTTCTTGTCACAGTTCCCTTAGTAATCTGGTACAGCAATGGTTTTCAGAGATTTATTATAAATACGTAGAGATCATTTAAGACACATGGAAGATGCGAATGGATCATATACAAAAACAAATCCATTTTATATGGAGCAGGATGTTTGTCAACAATGCTCTGCCTAAATATGTCTGAACACATCCACACAGACAGCAGTGTGTTCTACCTAACTGCAGCTCAGTAACCAAACCCAAGAACCTTAGTATTATCACAATGTTGTTATTTAGAATACATACTCAAATTTTGCTGACTGTCTTGGTATCTTTAACAGAAGTGAACATTTCATTTGATTTTATTTAACTTGGAAAAGCATATTATGTTCTTCTGTGGCATTTGTATTTTTGACAAGCACAGGACAATTGCTTGTACTCTGATGACATCAAACAGAGGTTCTTGAGTTAAGAATAAGCATGCTTCAAACCTATGGATGTGATTAGTCCTTAGGCTGTCACAGCTTGTGGCTTACATTTTGTGAAACTTAGCCTTTTGTCTTCACTGTACTCTGCAATATACAGCTCAATTAGAAGAGAATAAATGAACTTAGGGCTTTGAGACATTCTCCGTTGTAATTGGGGTCAATCCTTTGGTGCAGTTAGCAATCAATGGTCTATTACAAACCACAGACTCCAGACTGCTTTGGCAGGCAATCACCTCAATATACCGCTACTAAGAAGAGACACACCTGAAAATAAGACTTAGGGTACAATACAAAGTTAAAATTGTATTGGAAAATTGATTTTATAGTTTAAATATTTTTAAATGTTCCTGTACCCTTAGAGAATAAAATTGCTGATTCCATACAGTAACCTAATTTTTATAAGATTTCCCTTTAGAGCTAAAATCCTAGTTATAGTGTAGAAAAAGGATATTACTTATTAAAAGTGTTCCAATATCAAAAGCACAGAAGGTGAGCTCTGTTTATATACAGCACATCTGTATCTACATCTGTGTCTAGATCTCCCTGCACCTTCCTATTGAGCATGCTGCCGTGGAACAAAGTGCCACTGTTGTCACGTCATTGGAGTAAGGGTTTCCCTGTAAAGATTTTGATTTTGAAACAGAATAAAAGGCCATCAAGAAACCAAGACAGTCAGCAGCACAGAAAGCTGTGACAGGTGCTCAGCTTCGGAACTCCTACAGGTTAACAGACCCGGAGCCAGGAACTGCTAATGTTGAGAATGACACGTAAGTTATCTTTATATTTTTATAGCATCGCCCACCTTTTACTCTAACATGCTATTCTATGACCCTTGAGATGGAATTTTCTTATGTATATATAATGTGATTGGAATTGGGCACCCACTCCTACCATGGCAATATTTGATGCTAAGGGGTTTCCCATGCAGTTTTCAAGTGTGTTTTTAAACATTTCTACCTTCCTTAGTCCGCTGTGCTATCTTAATGATGCTAATTAAGTGGGTAATAATCCTGTCTAGTTTAAGAGAGTTGCTGCCTGATTGTGAAAGTGTACTGATTACTTACGGCGCTATGTTGCTTCAGCTGCTGGTAGTAATGTTTAACTGAGTGATCAAAGTGTCTGTCAGATTAAGAGGAATGTAAGCCCTCTCAATAATTTGTGCAGAATCCCAGATCAAAAGGGCAGAGGGCACTGTGGCTCACAGCCATCACTCTGAGAGCACTATTCTTCATTTGGGACCCAGACTTCACGAAGATGCCCCACACAGCACACACATGTAGAGTGTGTAATTTAACAGGCGGCAGTGTTATGAGAAGGAAATTACAGAGTTGTATTGTAGCCCCAGGTAATCGTATTAATCTTTTTGACCTTTTCTTTTGCTGTTGAGTTGGTTATTTCTACTAGGGACATAGCATTATCATTCTTCATTGAAGTAGGAAGTGAGGAAAATACACATAGCAACGGAACAGTTCCTAATGTATGACGCTTATGGAGAGAGTGTACACAGTGGTCGCTCAAGTAGATAATTCATTTCTTTACCTCATTCATGCCCTTCCCTTTTTAATTGCAGCATAGGCCTCTCCTCTAGCAGATTTGATGGCTTCGAGAAAAGTAAAAATACACATCATCAGTACAGTATTCTTTGTTTGAAAGGAAGAACCTAAAATCGCTTTTTCCCTTGGGATACCAGAGAAGAGATGGGGTGTCTCCAGGGGGGCTTCAGATACAGCACAGAGGAGTCCATGTCAGGAAGCCCACATCTCCTTTATGTTCCCCTCAGATGCTCTACCCCTTTATCTGGGGAGTAATTTCTCTTCCTGCAGCATGTACCAGATTTCCCATCATGTCTGGAAATGAAAGCTCTGTGAAAGCATTCAGGGCAGCAGCGCTCCAAAAAGCTACTTTCCTGGAAAGGATGTGAGATTTACGTATTAAGAGTAGGAGAAGAGGCTAGAGAGGAAAACAATAAATTTAATAAGTGTTTTTAAATCTTTGCTAATTTGAAAATCTCCTTTTGAAATGTCTTTTTACTTTTTATCATTTTTTTTCTCTCTCCCCTACCTGCTACATGATATTACATCAGAAACTAAGAGTGAGAATTAGTTGACAGAGACGGGATTGGTGGGCACTGCAGGGCATCCACTGTGCCTGGAGCCCAGTGTAGAATGACATAGGTGAACTGAGATAGGAAACCACCTGTAGCCCAAAGGCAAGGGGCTGGCTACGTACAGCTTTGGGCAGTTTGTTTTTTCTTCTTCTTTCCAAATAAAAGTTATAGGAACATAGTCACATCCATATATTTATAATATGTGTTGTATTAATTTAATTATATATTTAATTAAGACTAAATATAATGTAAACCATCTGTGGCTGTTTAGAGTTCAAAGGGAAAGCTAAGCAGTGTGATAAATAGTATATGGCTATAAATGCTTAAAATATTTTATCTTAATCCTTTGAGCTCAACTTCAACTGGCATCTAAACTGCAAACAGATATTATATAAATAATTCATCAGTGTTATCTACAATTATACCATTGTACAGAAGATCATTGTAAAGAGATCCCTTTTCCTCATTATGGCATGAACAATTAACATGCGATCTGCCCTTTTAACAGGCATTTAAGCACATAGTATTTTATTATTGACTTCAGCTCAATGCTGCATGGCAGATCTCTAGACCTTATTCATTTTGCTTGACTGAAGCTTCTTGCCCATGGATTAATAGCTCTCGTTTGGGCCCTCCACCCCGCCCCCCAGCTCTTGCAAAAAAAAAAAACCATTCTATTTTTTGATTATATGAGCCTGACTACTTTACCTATTTTGTGTCAGTGGCATCAGGATGTGCAGTTGATTTTCCGTGACTGACATATTTCACTCAATATGTCTTCAAGAGTCATGCATAGTTTTCTAATTATAGAGTTTCCTCCTACATTTTCTCTATCCATTCATCCACTGATGGAGACTTAAGGTCATTTTCACATCTTAGCTATTGTGAGTAGTGATGCAATAAAGAAAAACTGCAAGGTGATATCTTTCCATACCTGTCAAGATTGCTATTATTAAAATAACAAAAGTCAGCAAGTGTTGCCAAAGATATGGAGAAGTGGGAGTGTTTGCCTTCTGCTTCTGGCCATGGAAAATGGTACAGTTGCCATAGAAAACAATATAGCAATCTTTCAAAAAATATAAAAGTGGAACCACTATATGATCAGGCAATCTTCCTCCTGAATGTGTATCTAAAACAATTGAACTTGGGTGCTAAAAGACAATTGAGTCCCATGTCTTTACAGCACTATTCACAAAACACAAAAGAGCTTTTCTCTGCTTCATCACAAAAATATTGTGTGCACTCTGTTCAAAACTTAAAACTATGGTGTTCACAGGCCAACAGATTCAGCATTACCAAAGATCTCGTTAGACTGCCATTTATCCAGCCCCATGCCAGAGCTAAGTAAGGGAAGCCCTGGGGGTGGAAGCTAGCAACAGAGCTTCTGTATGACCCAGGTAATTCAAGTCTGTAGTCTAGAGCATCCCGCCCTGATGTCATGGTGGCTTGCAGACAAAGAGGCATCACCTTCAGGTCATGGCTGACATCTTGCAGGGTCGCAAAAGTTCACAGGCTAAGAAAGAACACGGTTCATGGTACATATGAAAATTTCATTCAGCTGACCAATGGTTTCAAATGGATTGAATTTCCTGTTAAAACCAGAGGACAATTTTACAATGACAAAATGATCATTTGCATACAATGCATTGTGGACAAAGTGGCTTCAGGTGGACTCAAAAAGCATTGCAGCTTGACAATATTACTTTAGGAGGCAAAATACCCCTGATATAAGACATGTGTCTCTGCATGGGTTGGCATATATTTAATACTTTTTCATCAAGGACATGTTCTTCTGCCATATTTAGTGCCCAGTCAGGTGTCTGGATATGTTGGGTGTAAATCAATTGTTTTCAAGCTTCCTTCAACACCTTAATATAGATCCTCATGTTGTGGTGACCCCAACCATAAAATTATTTTTGCTGCTAGTTAATAACTAGAATTTTGCTACTGTTATAAATCATAATGTAAATATATGATGTGCAGGGTATCTGATATGCAATTCCTGTGATCCCCAAAGGGGTCACAACCCACAAGTTGAGAACCACTGGTTTAGACTAAAGAAGAAATGCGGCCTATTGTGGACAAGCATCCTATACCATGAGGAACTACAAAATCAAAGAAAGGGCAGAAGGTCCTCTGAAATTTGGGATACAGAATCAAAACCCAGGTTGAGAGAGTCTATGCTGATTTTTAATCTTTTATTATTGAGACGCAAAGCTATGAAATGCTTTGAAGTGGAGCGGTACTGTGTATTGTAGGATGTGCAGCAGCATCCCTGGTCTCTGCATATTAGTGATGACAACTACAGGTTACCTCCATACCATATATATTGCCCATGACTGTTCTTGAATTAGTGAGCTCCTCTCCTGGCTTCCTCCAGAATCCTGGGATTGTAGACATGCACCACCATGCTAGTCCTGGCTTGTAAACATTTAAATTCATCCTCCGGTGCACCACTTCTTGTTGAAGAGGCCTGTAATCACTGTGTTTAGTAGATCTTTGGATGTGTTATATTTTGAGTGATGTAGTTTTCAGTCCGGCTATTTGAAACACAGAAGAAGATGCGTTTCTGGATAGATGAATACAACTTTTTTCCTGGGCAACTGCCTTCGGGGTATCTTGGTCAAACATACTTTTGTTTATTGATACAATTATCCCAAATCAAATTGTACATCTTTAAGCGGTATGTCCAAAATGCACCAGGTCTTGAAATGGACTTTAGAATGAATAATTGCCTGTATCTTAGATAGATAAATGTCTATGCCTTGGTCTTGGTGTTTGCTTATATTATTTCTATACTACCCAGAAAGATTTTCTGGTGGGTTCTTTTCTGTGCTTATGTGGAAAGAAGAAGAGTATATGCTGTTCAGTGTACCATTTGTCAGTAGAGTGATTGCCCAACTATTTCATGGCACTGAAATTTTTTACTTTTGCTTTCTCAGATTCAAGGTAAGTCATTGGCGAGATTCCACAGTGATGCTCCTGAGCACTTATGCTTGTTTCAGCCTGTCTACAGGAATGTGGGAATGCTGTGTTTGAGAGGATTGAAGAACTATAGAAAACTTTAAAACTATATAAAGTTTTAAAGCCTTGTGATTGGGGGCATAGCTGTTGATAAAGTGCTTTCTACTCAAGTATGAGGACTTTATTTTGGTCCTTAGCATCAATGTAAAAAGGCCAAGTGTGGCAGTATTCCTTTGTAATGACAACACTAAGAAGGCAGAGACAGGAGGATCCCAGGGCTCACTTGCTTGCCAGCCTTGCCAAATCAATAAACTCCAGGTTCAGTGAGATATCTTTTCTTGAAAGATAATATGAAGAGTAATTAAGGAAGATACATGAATTCAGCCTCTGACCTCTACATACATGCACATACATGTATACATGCACCTGTACACAGGTATGTACTGGTGAGAACACACACACACACACACACACACACACACACACACACACACACACACACAATCACAAATAACACCAAGAATTTTTTTCAGATTTTTCTTTTTAATTTATTCTTGTTAAATCTCAATGGTTATCTCATCCCTTGTATCCTCCCATTCTTCCCTCCCTCCCCTTTTCCCCTTATTCCCCTCCCCTATGACTGTGACTGAGAGAGATTACCTCCCCCTGTATATGCTCATAAGATATCAAGTCTCTTCTCAGTAACCTGCTGTCCTTCCTCTGAGTGCCACCAGGTCTCCCCCTCCAGGGGACATGGTCAAATGTGAGGCACCAGAGTATGTGACAAAGTCATATCCCACTCTCCACTCAAGTGTGGAGACTGTTCTGACCATTGGCTAGATCTGGGTAGGGGTTTAAAGTTTACTGTCTGTATTGTCCTTGGCTGGTGCCTTAGTTTGAGCGGAACCCCTGTGCCCAAATCTGCCTATCCTAATGTTCTACTTGTAGGTTTCTAGAACCCTCTGGATCCTTCTACTTTGCTATTCTCCCATGCTTCTCTCATCCAGAGTCTCAATGGGATGTCCTCCCCTCTGTCCCAGTTTCCTGGTAAGTGAAGGCTTTCATGGGACATGCCCCTTGGGCTAGTATGCAGATATAAGTGAGTATATACCATTTGAGTCTTTCTGCTTCTGGGTTAACTCACTCATTATGATCATTTCTAGCTCAATCCATTTATCCACAAATTTTGGGAATTCCTCGTTTTTAATAGCTGAGTAGTATTCCATAGTGTATATGTACCACAGTTTCTTTATCCATTCTTCTACTGGGGGACACTTAGGCTGTTTCCATGTTCTGGCTATTATGAATAAGGCTGCTATGAACATGGTTGAGCAAATTTTCTTGTTGTGTGCTGGAGCATCTTCTGGGTATATTCCAAGGAGTGAAATAGCTGGGTCTTGAGGAAGCCCTATCCCCATTTTTCTGAGATAGCACCAGATAGATTTCCAAAGTGGCTGTACTGGTTTGCATTCCCACCAGCAATGAAGGAGTGTTCCTCTCTCCCCACATCCTTGCCAGCATGTGGTGTCACTTGAATTTTTGATCTTAGTCATTCTGATGGGTGTAAGATGGATCTCAGAGTTGTTTTGATTTGCATTTCCCTGATGACTAAGGAGGTTGAGCATTTCTTTAAGTGTTTCTCAGCCATTTGATATTCCTCTGTTGAGAATTCTCTGTTTAGTTCCAAGCCCCATTTCTCAATTAGGTTATTTGGTTTGGTGGTGTTTAATTTCTTGAGTTCTTTATATATTTTGGATATTAGACCTTTGTCAGATGTAGGGTTGGTGAAGATCTTTTCCCAGTCTGTAGGCTGTCCTTTTGTTCTCTTGACAGTGTCTCCTGCCTTACAGAAGCTTCTCAGCCTCATGAGGTCCCATTTATTAATTGTTGACATTAAGGCCTGGGCTGTTGGTGTTCTGTTCAGGAAATTGTCTCCTGTGCAATATGTTCTAGGCTCTTCCCCACTTTTTCTTCTAAGTGACTTAGTGTCTCTGGTTCTATGTTGAGGTCTTTAATCCACTTGGATTTGAGTTTTGTGCAAGGTGACAAATATGAGTCCAGTTGCATTTTTTTATACATAGATATCCAGTTAGACCAGTACCATTTGTTGAAGATGCTATCCTTTTTCCATTGAATGGATCTGGCTTCTTTGTCAACACAAAGAATTTTTTAAAAATTGTTTTTTCTTTTTTTAAAAAGAATAATATTTTATTTATTTATTTATTTATTTATTTATTCAGATTACATCTTATTTGTTATCCCTTCACTTGTATCCTCCCTTTCCTCCCTCCTGAGTTTAGTTGGTGATATATATTGTACAGGACTTACAGATACTAGTCAGATGGCTCTAATATACTTAATTTTTTTACATGTATCATTATTGTCTTTATAACATAAAATACAATCTTTTTTTTTTTAATTTAAATAATTTATTCAGGTTACATCCCAATTGTTATCCTCTCACTTGTATCTTCCCGTTTCCCCCTCCCTCCCTCTATCATTCCATTTGTGTATGTGAAGGCTACTAAGTTCTGCATGCTTATGGGTGCATGGAATTTTGTGTGTGTTGTACAGTATGTAGAAAAAACAATAAATCCACACTGAGTGTAAGACCTTGAAGGGAAGCTTGTCAAAGTTGCTTCCTGATGCTACTGAACTTGCTTGAGGTGACTTTGTTGTCATGATATATACTTCATGAAAGCTTATTTTCTGAAACAAAAACTAGTGACAGATTTCTTTCCATTTTTTTCCTTTTATTCTTCGTGTTTTCTTTTCATTGTCTCTTCAAAGTTCATTTATGCAAATCCTCTCTGACTTTTAAAATTGGTGTCTCCTTCAAAGCCGGCTTTGGAGCGTCTTGATGAGTGCTCATGCATCTGTATTTGTATCTGAGATTTGTATCATGCATCATGTATCTGAGATTCCTCACAAAAACAACGTCCTTTAGGGCCAATCCTTTATTTCTGTCTCACCGTTCGTTCCTCAGTCAGCTTGTCCTTAGAGAAAGGGAAAGCAGAAAGCCAGCAAGTGAAAGAAAGCCATAGCTGCCTATAGGAGAGTGACCCGGAACACAAGCCAAACGCGGATGCCTCTTTGGTTCTGACAGTGCTACGTGAGCTTTGCCACCTTCCTTTGTATATCATCCCTTTCTCCCACTCCCACACTATAAGGGAAACTATGCATTGATTATCTTTATATTCCCCCATGAGAGAGCCTCCATATTCAGAGACAAATGAATATTTGTTGAATGGAAAATAATTAAGATGCCTTTGAAGCCCAATGCCTTCTCCCATGGAAAACTGTCGTGCAGCTTTGAAACGACTCCCAGCACTCACACAGTTTGTCACTTTCCATGTCTGTTTTGAAGAACATGCCTTCATCCCTTCGATAGGCTAGGATCTCATCGGCCTCAATATGTGACCTGGGAGTAAACTGCTGCTCCCAGGACTCTCAGAAATGTTACATCAAACCTTTCGGACATCCAATAAGGGAGCTACTGACCTTAGCTGCCGGACTTGGAAAATACACACGGACTTGAGTTTGACTGACACTTAGAGAACTTAGCCTGTGGCAGATGCTCCTTATGGTGTAGCGCATTGCACTGTGTAGATGCTTCTGTGAGCACTGGGAGTTCAGTTTGAGCCAGGGGACCCTGTTAGCATCTAGGCTCTGAAGTCTCACAAGTCAACACTAACCCCACCCTCATGCTTTAAGTGACCTATGAGTCATCACAGATGTCCCCCAGAAACATTGCTTTGAAGTGTAGTCATCAAACATTAGTTAGACTTTATTTTCTAGCTAACTCTAACCAAGTAACTGGAATTTAATAAAATTAGGAGCTTCTATCTATGAAATTAATATAGGATATTCCTTGTGAGGTTTGTTGACATTATTCTTTCTCTCTTTAATCATTGTGACCCCATGACCCATTCCATTTGCATGACAATGAATGACATTATTCATGGAAACAGTACTTTGATCATCTTTTAATTACTACCATTTTCACATTAAAAGCATCCGTGGAATATTATATCTGGAAATATAGTCCACAACTCAGCTGATGGGTGAGATATGTGAGGCTAGGAGAGGAGGGTTGACATAAACACTTATGTGATGTCAATCAACTGTAGGTTAGCATCTGCTTTGCAAGTATGTAATCTGCATGGTACCTTCTTACATGCTTAGTACTTACTTTGAGAAGTAGAAGCATAATATTAGAAATCATGGCATGGTAAACTTCACGAGCCTCAGGACATGGGGCATCTTTCTCATCCTCTCTCACCCTACCTAAGGAGCTCCTACCTTAGTCAATTTAGGTTGCTGTAACACAGTACCATAGGCCTGATGTCTTATCAATGCCAGGCACTTATTTGTTTCATATTGTAGAGGCTGAGTGTCTGAGGCTGGGATGGCAACATGCCACGGTACTGGTGATAACATCCTTCTGCATTGAAGCCTACAGACTTCCCTCTCCTTGTATCTTCACACAGTACATAGAGGCTGCCCCTTGCTTTAGATCACTAATACTTCACTTCATGACCTAACCTCCTCCTGAGCAACTCTCCACATTATATTGTCAGACTTTCACTTATTAATTTGCAAAGGTGGTAAGAGATACAAAAATTTAGGCAATAATGCCACTCCACCAGTACTAAAATCTTGCCAGATAGAAACATGAAATCATATAATGTCAAATTAGCCACTTACAGGAGATACACAGAGAGTGCAGGGCAAGCCATAGGTTGTATCTAGAATTGAGGAAATCCTGTACAGTAAATCGCCCTGTTTGTTCAGCTCATAAATAACACAAAAGTGAATAGGGACTGTTATGTAATATGAGACTTGAGAGACAAATTAACCAGGTGCAGCCCATGGACCTTGGATCCTGACTCACAAGCGAACTTCAAGAAGAAAGTGAGAAAATTGGATCCTTAACAAGAAATGGCATCAGGGGGCTATTGTGTGTCATTCTAGTGTGAAGCTGTGACTTTTGTTCCGTTAAAATTAATTGTGTGTCAGAAATTTGTGCTTAGTCAGTATGTAGTCAGTCATTTCATATGACTGAAAAAATATATGGGTTATGCTAAAACTCATATTTGCTAACTTACTCTGTGTTATTATAAGTTTGTGCTTTGTTTTGTTTTTGTTTTCTGTTTTTTTTTAACAGCTATAACAGCCTGATTTATCTCTCAGTTCTGTTTTGAGGCCTGAGGTAGTAACAAAGTTAGCCATCTATGGTTAATATGAGTTAAATGTAAATGAAATCAATTTACTTAAAGGATATATATATTAATATATAATATACTGCACTCACTCCCTGAGACATAACTGCTGTTTAAAGGGTCAGAATGTCCCACCCTCAATGTCAAGGTCATCTAAAATGTCTGCTTCTGAGATGCCTCTTTAAAGCAAAGCAAGGCCACCTCCATTCTAAATTGAGATAAGAGGCTCTCATGGGCCCAGAGCACACTGGCTAAATGCAAACAATTTTCAAAGAGTTTCGAAGGACCTCCCTCAAATATGTGCATGAGGAATGCAGGGATTCATGGTTCATTTGCCTAGATGCTGCCTTCAGATCCCAAGAAACCTTATTTTTTTCTCAACACTGCTTTAGAGGAGAGCCTGGAGCAAGGCAGGAAATATATGGCTCATATCCTGCTGTCTGATCCTCAGTGAAGGCCAGCAGGCCAGTTCCTTTGTGGAATTCAAAAGAAGATAGGAGTTGAGGGTAGAGAGACAAAACTTTCTAAGGTGGTCATGGCTTAAGTAGAGAACGGACCCTTTTCTTTCAATGTGAAGAAAGGGAATCTCTAGCTTACACACCAAAAGAACCTTCTGATTCTCTTAAAGTTGCTGCTTGCCAGTCTATAGTGTACACACAGATATTTTCTGCATGGTGGGGATGGTGTGATGGCTCATTAGGGAAAAGGCTCCTACTGACAAGGACTTGAGGTGGATCTCTGAGCCCCACACGATGAATCAACTACAAACAGGTCCTTCTCTGACCTCCACAAATGCACTATTGCCCGTGAGTGAATGCATGCACTCATGCATGTGAACACACACACACATACATTCACACACACACATTCACTCACACTCACATACACAAGCACATATACATATACATAAATATTTATGTATGTATGTATATACACAAACATCCACACACCCACACACAAAACAAATAAGTAAATGTTTAAAAGTGCATATTATGACCCAGCAGGTCTGGGGTGAGCCAAGAGTTCTGCACACCTAACAGACTTGCAGAAGGTACCTTGTGACCTGTCTATAGCTCATACTTTGAGTTTAAGGTCACATGGTCACATTTAGAGGCAGAATTGTATTTCTCTTACTAGCTCCCTCTCTAGGGCCAGGTCTTTTTTATACCATTTGTGAAAATGCATCTGTTAATCCTCATGCGTGGCAAGCTGAGAATAAATCTAATGATAAGGTCATGCTAAGTGCATGCCTACGGTTCAGACTCGCACGGGGAGCCTTCTGGGGAGACTGGAGGGGGAAGGGCAGCCAGGGCTTGCAGAAGAGCACTCACTAAACCCTGGGTTGCTTTTCATGTTTTCTCACCAAGGTTTTCAGGTGTCATTAGGTGACGGCTATTGTCTATATAAGAAAGACCCAGAAATACCGCATAGAGGCATCCAAGGTGAATTGGGAACCTCTGCCGAAAACATGACCCAGTTTCTTCAAAAATAAGTACCAGAGAGAAAAGGAGGTGGGGGCAAGGGTTCTCACAGAGCAGGAGATCTAAGGGCCCTAGGAAACAATACATTATGGCACCTAGCTGGAAATCTGATTTGGCTGAATAAATAGCAGACAGTCTTGGAGGTGCCAGGTGACCTGGAACAGAGGCCTGTGCATAAGTACTAAATAACGGTTCTCAATTGTGCTACATGTCCTTGTGTTTTTGCAAGCATGTTCCAGAGCCATTATCTGTAGAGGTCAAACTACAGTTACATCCTGTTTTGATTTGCCTGAAAACACACACACACACACACACACACACACACACACACACACACACACCCCTCACATGACACGGACACACACACCTAAGTGATGAAAGCTAGGGAGGCACAGAGGAAGCAAAAATGGCAGAAGGCTAGTAAGCATCATTCTTAAGCCTTCATGTCTTAAAACTTTAATCTTAGAATTAAAAAAAAATTGTAAAATATTTTGTTCTACACATCGCTCAGCTTCTCTTAAGGAAACATCCTATGTCACTGAGACACAATGATCAACACCAGGAAATTAGCAATGATATAACACTACAAACTGGATCAGGAATTTCATGCTCATTCTTCCCACTCCATCAAATTCCCTTATTCCCCTCTGGTCTGTCCTCAGTTCCAGTGCCCACCCTCACTATTGGGTTTACCCTGGGCTTGGCCATGATTAAAACTGAGGTGTACTTATATTTTCATTATACTGTTCTCTCTATGCTTAGGAATGTTTGGAAATTTCCATAGTAGAAGTAAAAGTAACTTTTACTTCAGGCATCGTGAGGTTGCGTAATTTCCTTAAACCGACTAGTTCATGAATGAGAAGAGTTCATACTAGAATTCCAACTCATCCAAGTAAAAAAAAAAAAGGTGCTTAGCATCCTTTTTGTTACAAAAAGTGTGATGTAAAGCAATCTTTAGATGTGCAGGCTGGTCCCATGGGTGAGCAAAGCCCTGCAGACATTTTCCTACTCTGAACGTAATTAATGTACTTGCACCCTATGGGCGCTTTCCAATAATGAGTATGAGCGATCAACGTTGAATTTGGTTTTGCACGGTCCCTTAGTTAGGAATGATGATGTGCTTTGAATTCTCACTCAAAATCCACACAGGGAAGCAAAAAATAAATATTGAATGTATGGTGACAGAGAAGGTCATAGAATTCAGAATTAGAATAGCAGGCTTCCTTTGGGAAAAGAATTGAGAAAAATAAAACAGTTGGCATTCTTCCCCAAATATATTTATTCTTATTCTTATGTCTCTCTCTAGACACAAGAAACAAGAGTTTCTGGGGTTATTTTGATATGTGTGTGTGTGTGTGTGTGTGTGTGTGTGTGTATGTGTGTGTGTGTGTGTGTTTGTATGTGTTCCATTGTGCCACCTCTGTCTGTAGCTGTTTTCCATCCTATGTGCCCTAAGAAGCAATCATCTGGTTGATCTTTAGAGGTCATAACCTCAGATACAGGAATCTCTTCTAAGCAATTTCACCTCCAATCATCTTCATTCACACCATGTATTATAAAAACTAATTTTATTGATCTTGTAAGTTAAATAGCCATGCTGGTCAAAGAAATTATGGCCATGAAGAGGTAGGACATATAGTTTCCATAGTACTGACAACCTAGTTTTTCAATTGTAGTTATGGGACATGGTGGAACAGGACTTAGCTGAAAAGCAGACAACTTATTTTTTCCAGTCCTCAAAACCAGTCATGAGCAGGTTCTGTCCATATTTTCCTGACTATAAATCCCTAGGGCAAGTCCTGAGAGCTGATTTATGGTTCTCACATACAAGTGACAAGAACAAGAGATCTAAGTAAAAAACAATTAGTCATGTACGGAGAGAAGAAGACGACATGAAAGCCTTCAGGAAAAGTAATGACGCCTGGAACTTGAAGTCCAAGTTTGAACGTGCAACTCTTTCTAGGTCAGGGCTTACCAGGTAAGTGGAGGGCTCCATAGTCCAGCTTTGTCGGAGCTCTTAAGATGAAGTTGTGTGCGTCATAACTTGGTCACCCGCTGGCTGAAGTATTTCAAATTCAATCTCATTGGTCCTAAACTTTATACAAATACTAATTTTGTTCAGCTACCAGAGACCCTTGGATGATCTCACTGTGTTGTCCAGTTTAGGGGTGCTATATGTAGGCTTTCAACATGAGGACCTGTACCCCATCTTCCCTATACCTTCTGTGGGCAGTGCACTTTCCCACCCCATTGGTGCTCATCTTGTTCCTGTCACTTGCTTAGTCGGTGGAACAGAAGTACATATGGGATTGTTACCGTTGAGAACGACCTTGTGTGGTCACTGGGGACACTGATAGCGCCTCCATCCATATCTTGCTTACAGTGTGAAATGGATAGAGGATAAAAGTTCTTTCATGATCAGGTGTGCTTTTTTTAAAATCAGCATTCCTGGCCTTGAAGAGCAGAAAGAAAGGGAGTCGTGTAAAGGAAAGGAGAAAATGTGTCTGAGTTTGTGACTGTAAGGATCACAGTGTTTGCCATGCTTCTCTCATTGTGCTTTAAAGCATTTACTTTAATGACTAAGCTGTTAAATTGCTGGTTGGAGAATAACTTGGTGAGCAATCAAGAGGGCTGGGTGGAGGGCATGTGTGCATATAGACACTGAGGGCTCGTGTTGACAACTTACATATAACCAGGGGCCACAGTGTGGAAAGAAGCCGCAGGAGAGAAGCTCAGCTCAATTTATTCAAGAACAATGCAATGACCACACCTTTCTTCGGGAGCCATACACACAGAACACAAGCAGAGGCCTAAACAAGTGAAGTCATAGTTTAAACTGAGCTTCTCTTTGTACTAAGCCACTGGCCATCTGGAGTACACAATAAAGGGAAATCCACTAGAAGGAAACGTCAGAAACGTCCAAACACTGTAACTTGGATTTGGAAAGTTTAAAAGAACATAGAAGAACCAGTTCTACTTGGAACAGAGTTTGTTTACTCTGCTTGGGTGAAACCAGAGCCGGTGACCCTAATGGGTTTGACGGGTTCTAAGGGCTCTTTTGTTTTTGTCCAGTGGAGCACTTGGTCTTGGCCAACTTCTGCAAATGAATTTTTACAGATAGGGCAGGCAGGATTTTCTTCTCGAGTTTTAGGGACTCTTCTAAGTTAGTCAAAAAGCTGCCTGGGCCATAGGGAGAAAGGACATTAGTTTATAGCCACTAATGGACTCTCTGCTCCTGGGAAGATAAGGTGATTATTATACCATAGCATAGGGGAGAGGAGTGAAGGAAGGCATGGGGTAAATAAACAACAAAAACAGTGACACATTTTACCTAAGCCTGTGCTCTATTAGGGGAGGAAGATACATACTCCAAATGTGAATAGAACTCAGCTTTTAAAAAGGTGGGAGAGCGAAAGAGGGAGGGAAAGTCACTAGGTTAGCAGTATTTCAATAGCAACATTAGCGGCATGAACGGAGTCCATTACCGTTTCCTACTGAGTGACTTTCCCAGTCTTAGCACAGGCCACCTTAAGTGGAGGGTCCTGCTCAAGATTTCATCTTTCAATGTGGTTAGTTCCTGGAGAGCCTTAAGACTTAGGACCTGGCCAGTCTCCCTCTGTGATGACCATGGCCAGAGTGTCTGTTGGAAAGAGAGCTGAGATTAAAAAGACATCTCTGCATGGCTGCAAAGCCCAAGCCCCAGTCCTTGTGCAGACAGGAACCAGCTAGTTATGTGCCCTCAGATTGCAGATTCTTCATCGGCAAAAGAAGAGGCCTGGAATCAGTGAAGCAATGGAGCATTTCTTTCAAACATTACTCAAGCCTGACATAGAAAGCAGTGCTATGGTTGAAGCCCCAATGTTGGAGCCAGGACCCTGAGCGCTCTTTATCACCATAAGGAGATCTGTGCTGTCTTGCATTACTGTCCCGCAAATGTCCATTTTCCCTAACAGTCCACAGGCAATACACTCTATCATTCCCATTGATGTCAGGCTTGCTCCCATGACTTGGTTTGGCCAATGGGACAGAAGCAGATGTTCAGAGTGAGTTTGAATAACCAAGAGAGTTTGGCATCTAGCATTCCTGGGGTCTTAGGTGAAAACAGTTCGTCCATGAAGCAAAGCAATGTTCTTCATCCTGGAGAGAGAGAGACAGAGAGAGAGAGAGAGAGAGAGAGAGAGAGAGAGAGAGAGAGAGAGACAGAGAGAGAGAGAGAGACAGAGAGAGAGACAGAGAGAGAGACAGAGAGAGACAGAGAGAGACAGAGAGAGAGAGAAGGAGAGAGAGAGAGGAGAGAGGAGAGAGAGAGAGAGAGAGAGAGAGAGAGAGAGAGAGGAGAGAGACACAGAGAGAGAGGCAGAGAGAGAGACAGAGAGACAGAGAGAGAGACAGAGAGAGAGAGAGAGAGACAGAGAGACAGAGATAGAGAGACAGACAGAGAGAGAAATACAGAGACAGAGACAGACAGACAGAGAGTGAGAGAGTGAGAAGAATTATATACACACACATTTATATATGTACATATATATGTTTTACTCTTAAGTTGGTTAAACCTTGGAGACATGAATAAGATGTAAAGGGTTTTGTTTTGTTTTATTTGTTTTGCTTTGCTTGTGATGTCACTGAGATTTGAGGGATGTTTGTTACACAGCTTTATTCTATCAAAGTCTGGATAATGACAGCTCCGAAACATATTCTCAAAACCTGTGTGTAGGTATAATTTGTATAAGAAAGTAATAATCTAAAACACTAAAAAAACAAACAAACAAACAAACAAACCAAGCACAACAATCCTAACAGCTCTGCACATATTTCACTGATTGTGCCCACAAGAAGCAATTGAATCGTTTTTGTTTGTTTGTTTTGCCGCTCAGATATTGAGTGTTGCCATTTTACTCAATTTTTTTCCAGTCTGATTTCCCAGAATCTACACTACTCTGTAAGCTCTATTGAATATGCAAATGAAGGACCCTTTTCATAGGCTTTGCTGGTTAGCTTTTGTCAACTGGCCACAAACTGGCCATCTTGGAAGCAGGAACCTCAACTGAGGAATGGCTTTCATTGCCATTGCCACAGCTTATAGGTGTGTCTGTGGTGCATTTTCTTGATTGGTGGCTAATGTGGAAGGGCTTTGGCGACCATGGGTGTTACCAACCCTTGGAGCATGGTCTTGGATTGCAGAAGAAAGCAAACTGGAGGAATAAGCCAGTAAGCAGCATTCCCCATGCTTTTTTGTCTCTTGTTCTTGCCGTGATATTTCTCAATGATCAGATGTGATCAGGATGTATAAATCAAATAAACCATTCTCCTCCACACATTGCTTTTGGCCACGGTGTTTATTATAGTAACAGACGCTAACTGGGACAATATTTCTCCCATAAACCATAGTACCTGAGTCCAGGTGCGAGGCTGAGATCTGGCAAGAAAACTTAACCACTTCACCTTCTAAATCCCATCTCCTTCCTCCACGTTGGCCTCACCTTCTTTATAGCCAAAACAGTACTTACCACAGGCATGCACTGGTGTTATCAGGAAATTTCCGAAGTGAGGATGAGGGAGGAACCACAGCGGCCATGCAAAGCTAGAAATGGCTCAGCCCGACTTTGATGACAAGAGGCTTCTGTCATCCTCCCTCTGTGGACTAAATTTTCTCCAGTGTGTTCCAGAAACTAGTCCCCAGTTGACATCTGAGCCGGCCAGGAAGGAATTTCTGGTATTTTCCAGAACCATTCATTGAGCACCTTCTGGAGAGACACAACAGTATGCTTAGCTCCACAATATCTCCATGATTACAACTAGACCCGTTACAGTTCATAGCTAAGTGGACCACAAAAATTCTAGTTCAAAATTTGCAGAAATTTTTTTATAATGAGCTATCATTGAAACAGTAGAACATGGTCATAAATTATATGGGGTCAGTGGTTCTACGTGGGTCACAATATTCCACCCCTCACCTGGAGATGCCTCTTGTGACATCCTTCTCAAACTTGTAAAAGGAGTACACATAAATAAGTGCAGCTTTTTCAATTAACACTTGAAGACTGATGCTGTACTTAATATTCATGTAGTGTTACTGTGTGTTTCTCAGAAAAAAAAATCTCTGGACATACATTTGACTTCTAAAGTTTCCTTGGATGCCCTCTCCTTCATTAAAAAAAACACAAAACTTTTGAATTTCACATCATGTATCCCGATCTCATTCATCTCTCTGTCCCTTTGTACCTGGCCTCTGCCCTTGCAACCCTATGAGTCCCTGGTCTGGTTTGAGGCCTCTGGCTTCTGCTACACTCTCAATACTGAATCCTCATGGGGACTCCCCTGGCTACCCTGTTGTTGCCCTGTGTCATGGAGATCTTACAGCTTTAGATTTGAATGACCAGCTCTTTCTCATGCTCTAGCAGGTCATAGATAAGGTAGATGTTGGGGTGAGCCACTTCAAAGCCCCCTGATCTGGGCCTGGGTGGTATCTGAGTCAGCCAGCCCACCCGCACTCACGCACCCACAGTAGCACCAGTGTGAGCATTGCTCACCAGCATTGCTCACCAGCATTGCTCACCAGCACTGCTCACCAGCACTGCTCCCAGCTCAATAATGCCTCTGCCATCAGGGCCAGCTTTACTGTGCTGCCCAGGCTAAGCTCAGGGTCCATTCAGCCAGCAAGAGGCAGGGCCTGCTTGCCCCTTCCCCTGCCACAGGTCAGGAAGGGCTGGGGTAGGTGGGGGGGGGGCTTCTTCATCCTTTTGAGACACGTCTGGCCTGATTTAAACCAGTCTGGAAAGCCATGCCAGTTCAGCACACTGCCCATGCCGCATTTTATAAGAGGCCACCTGTTCCTGTCCTCACGTGTCTCACCGTACAAACAAACCATAATCTTCTTTAGAGAAAAGATCAGGCCAGAGTGTGGCCATTCCAATGATGATGACAATTGGAATTCGGGTTGAGATTTGTAACTGAATTGCTGCAGTTCATTTGGGTAAAGAATGTAGATAACAAACCGGCTCTGATTTCATCCCCAGTAAATACCATAGATGTGTTTTCTTATCATGTGACAGTTGCGCCAGCACTGTTTAAATATGGTTTATATCTGTCACTACTTAATAATTGTAGGAGTTGCTACACCCACCTCTACAGGCTGTTGTTTCAAGCATTAATAATGACTATGTCTTTTTAAAAAAACATGTTCCATTTCTATGTTAATGGGTTGTTTTATTTTGACAATATAATTTTTGTTTTGTGCATACAAACCATTATTCTGCTCCAACATGGATAATCTCAGCTGTCATATTAAAGAAAAGAACCTTGTCACAAAGGACCGTGGTAGTCATACCACTCCCTTGATGAGGGCCTCCAGACAAGCAAATCTATAGAGATTAGCAGCTGCCAGTGCCTGGGAAAGGGGTGTGGGAAGTGATTGCCGAGTTCCCTGTGTGGAGAACGGGGGATAGAGAGGCTGGGACTCAAGACAATATTTTCAAGTTGGATGGTGGTCCATTCTGCAGATGTGCTAAGACCAAATTGTGTCCTTTGAGTGAGTTTGGTAATGCTAAAGTTACACTCAATATGGCTGTTAGAAGCAAGCACCACAATATTCTGGACCGTTTGGTTCTTGTGGATCCACAGAAGAAAGCACAGATGCACAGAAGCTATATCTAAGGCTGTGCCCAATAGGTACCTGGAAAAGTTCTATCAGAAAGTTAAAAAGTAAGCTGGGTGTGGTGGCGTACACCTTTAATCCCAGCACTAAGGAGGCAGAGGCAGGTGGATCTCTGTGAGTTCAAGGCTACCCTGGTCTACAAAGTGAGTCCAGGACTGCCAGGGTTACACACAGAGAAACCCTGTTTTAAAACAAACAAATAAGCAAAGAGTTTAAAAGTGCTGGGCTTGGTGGTGCATGCCTTTAATCTTAGCACAGAGGCAGGTGGATGCCTGAGTTTGAGACTAGCCTGGTCTACATACCAAGTTCCCAGCCAGCCAGGAGTACAGAGTGAAATCCTGTCCTGGAAAAAAGAATCATTTCTTGTTGTTGTTTTTCAGTAGCTACTCTTGTGTGTTTAAGGAAGTAAAATTATATCATGAATTAAACAGATACAGTGAAATTGACAGGAAGGGGAAATGGATCTTAAGGAAAATTTTCCTGAAATCTATCAAGAAAATAAAAAGAAACAAAACAAGAGGTAAGACTCCAAGAGCCCTACAGAACTCTCAGCCTGGTGTCACACTTCTTCCCACAGTTCCCAATGGGATGCTGCTCCTTGCAATATTCCAGTGCAGAAAAACAGGGACCAGCTTTCTGTTTCAGGTTAGTCACCCACAAGATGAGGGCAAGACAATTCTTCTCTACTCCCTTCTAGAACATCACCCTTGCCAGCCAAGAGTTCTTTGGTGTGTGTGTGTGCACATGTGTGCTCCTGTGTGTGTGTGTGTGTGTGTGTGTGTGTGTGTGTGTGTGTGTGTGTGTGCCTCTTTGTGTATGTGTCTTTGTCTCTCTGTCTCTCTGTGTACTTCTGTGTGTGTGTTTCTATCTGTGTGTCTCTCTCTTTGATTATGTGTATGTGTCTCTATCTGTCTGTCTCTCTGCCTCTGCCTCTGTGTGTGTGTGTGTGTGTGTGTGTGTACTTCTCTTTAGGTTGGTGGTCAGCCTTGAAAGCAGATGTTTTCTTGGTGACTTTGCACCTCGTAAATACTCATGGAAGATCCTCCCTGCCTTCCTCCACCCTGCAAGATTCACCTCCTCCAAGAAGACTTATCCAAAGACAGGTCAGTCTGCCAGGAGAGGAATAGCAACATCCTCTCCTCCTGTAGACCATCATGGCTCATTGGTGCCCTTCAGTTTAGCTTTACTTGATACTTATTTGCTGCCCTCACCGTGGTCTTTTGCACATTTGGGAAGCAAGTTTCTATACATGCTGACATTTTCCTATCTCACATACTTACATTGTCCTGAACAGAGGACAAAGAAGGGCTGGTGACCCTTGATGAAACAGAAATTTAATGAGCCTGTGTACAATGTACTACCACTGAAAAATAGGACTTGGACTGGGAACATGTTTTCCTCACATTTGACGATTTATTCTATGTTCTCAGTAGGACTGACCACCAAGTGTTCAATAATATATTTTCTACCACCTCTCCTTCCGTCCTTGACTCACTGCACCCCATCACCTCATGTGAGCTTGCTAAGGTCATCTCCAAACAAACTTCTTTAGACATACATTGTTGTCTCTGGGGTTGATCTAGAGAAACCTCAATTTAAGCAAATATGCATCAGATATCCATAACTAGGTCCAAATCAAACAGATATTTACATGGATGTATACCAGAGTACCCATCAAGCAGCAAGCCCCATTACCACTGGGTTGTATGCTCCATAACCCGCTAATTCTGTCATCCTTTGAACATTTGGGGACACCTGTTTGTTTATGGTCATGTTGCATTGGAATCATCAGTGACATCACATTTTCAGTTGGTGAACATTAAGTACATAGTTTACAATTGGGAAAATTTAATTCAGACCAAGCCTAAAACACAGGATGATATGGGCAGGTGATAGAACTCTTCTTTCCCTTTGCAAAGTTGCTCAAAGGATTGAACCAGGCCTGGTTGGTTATTGTTGTATTGGGTATTGTTCTTCTGTAAGGTGGCTCAGAGAAGCTGCCATCACTGCTGATACTGGCAAGGGTAATTTGGTACCCACAAGAGGATTGTTACTACTTGGATGTCTCATCCAGCATGGCTTCAGGGAGACATATAAAAGGGATAGGAGGTAAGGAAGAAATTGCATGGACCTGGGAACTTATAGACAGATCTAAGCTCATAGACAAAAGATCTAGGATCAAGCAGATGGGGCTTTCTGATGGAGAACCCTCAGTATCCAAGAAACTCAGTGTTTATTATATAGAGTTGAACAGGGTGGATAGGTTTATGGTATACAACTAAAGCGAGGATGTAGTCTCTGGAAAAATGGTTACTGTTTTATAATTACATGTGTTATCTATAGGCCCAGCTAGCAATCACTCAAGACACAGACACTTGTTATATTTTAAAATTGGCTTAGTTAACCTGGGGCAGGGCAGATATCAATCTTCTAAACTACCTCCCATAATGTGGCAGGCATGGGATCCCTGTCTCAGTCCCATGCCATCTGCTTCCAATAACTTCTATCAAGCTACCTCCCATCCATAATCCCAAATACTTGCTAATGTTCTTTGTCTGGGCTGGATTTTCCATCCATGCCACTGGCTATGGGCTTCTCCTACAGCTAACCCGTGGTGGCCTTCCTCTCCTCTCCTCACGTCTCCTTCCTTCTCCTGGTGGCAGTCCTTCCTTCTTCCCAGAATTCCTCTCCCTCTAAGCCCCACCTATCTCTTTTGCCCTGCCCAGGTGGGGTGGCTTTTTATTAAGCAAAAGGTGAGTCACAGACAGCAAGCAGTAACTAGCATCAAAATACATCAGAGCATCCCCCAACAAATGGTCTTTAGGCCATAAATATCTGGAAAGAGAAGGGCTACTGTGGACATTTCTGCAGATACTATTAACATGTATATTCAGACCCCTGAGGAGGCTTTGCCATCCTTCTGAGCCTCATTGGGGAAAGGCTTTGCCACTCCCATGGGGCTGAGGCAATGAAGTCCTTGACAGGGCCCGTGTCGTGTCAATAGCACACATTTGCCCAGAACTTCCTTCACTCTTAGCATAGAGGGAGGGAGCACCTTAAGTTCCCCCTCATGGAGTATTTGCTTTGCTTAGAAGGTTAATGCCATCATGGGGTGGCCTGGCTCCCAGGATGCACTGCTCCTGAAAGTCAAGGTGACCCCAGGTTTAGGACAATGACTACATAGTCGCAGGTGCCACTCTAGGTACCTGAAACAAGATGCTGTAAATCAACATGTCCTAGTTACCTTTATCCTGGTGCCATCATCCATCCTAGAGAGAGATGAGGTAGGCTAGCTGAGCTTAGGTCTAGTCAGTTGTATATCACCAGAGAAACTCCTTACGTGACTAACTTGTTGCATGCAAAGTTAAGCAGGAATCAGCCTCAAAGTTTTCAGACAAAAAGATGGCTGCAAAGTGAGGATAGGAATGCCACATTTTTACTCAGCTTTTATTTCTTCAAGGAGTGTCTTCAGGCCCAAGAGAAGAGCCAGTAGAAGCACATTCTAAATCCGTATCATGTTGGTGCCTTAATTGGACAGTCTTCCTAAGTATACTGGCTGAACATTAGTTTTGTTCCCAAGAGACATCCAAGGATGGACATTTGCATTTGCTCAGTGTGGCCTCGCCCCCCCCCCATTCCTCCTTCAAGCCCCAACAGGAGGGTAGAGACAGTGTTAAGACACCTTAAAGAGAAAGGTAGGACTGAACCAATGCCCCTGTCATCTACTCATCTGCCAGTTCCCAGCATTCCACGCCAGAGCACAGCTGCCCCTCCCTTTCTCAGAATTACCGAAGAGGCTGGGGAAACCTGTATTTTGGAGCCTGATGGGAGCTCATGTGGAGAGTAATCTGGGAATAGCAACTAGCATCTTCCTGAGAAGCTTATTAGAAAAGCAGGAACTTGGATCTTCCCCAGCCCTGCTGAGTCAGGACTGGGGACTAGGAGGTTTCAAAGCAGCTTTTCAGAAGCTCTGTGTAGGAAGCAAACCCCCAGGGCCTCTGGTTATTTTGTTGCCACAATGTGGGCTTGTGTCCCTCTCCCTTGCAGATCTCTTACTGCCATAATTTGGAAAGAACACATCGTGTGTGTGTGTGTGTGTGTGTGTGTGTGTGTGTGTGTGTTACCAAAGCTTTTCACCAAAGAACCAAAACCAGTTCAGATAAAGCCCATGACTTCTTCTGTCTCTTGTTTTACCATTGAGACTCATATGAATTTTATGAGTTCAGTTCCATAGCACACTGATATGTACCTTAAACTAAAACTGTTTGCTTTAACTTCTAAAAATCTTTGAAACAAGCTTATTCATCAGGGAGATGCTGCATACACCTACCTTTCCTGCCCATGACTTCCACTATGGCTTGCATGAGGGTCACCCAAGGCACATATGTTTAAAGGCTTGGTTGCCAGCCTGGTGTGCTATTGGAAAATAGCAGAAATGTTAAGAGATCAGACCAGGTAGGTCACTGGGGTGTTCCCGTGTAGGAGGCACTAAGGCCCCATCTTTTCCCTCCTTGTTCCCTGGCAGTGAGCAGGTGAACAGCTTGTTCTGTAGTATCCACCCACTGTGTTTTAACTTGTCAAGCTCTCAAAGCAGCAAGCTCACTTGACCATGGGGTTAAAACTCCGAAACACTGAGCTAAAGTAAACCTGTTCCCTCTTAAAGGTAATTGCCTCGGGTATTTTGTTACAGCAATGGAGTGCTGATTGTTGCAAGTCCCCATCTTCTAGCATTTTACACACATACTACAGCAGATGCAAAGTGACTTATAGGTTAATAATTTAACAGGGAAATGGCTGGAAACAGCAGGCTCCAATTATTAGGGAAAACATGAGAAGTCATAAATTTGATTAGGACAGGAGACCTTTCTTTGAATTCTTAATACTAGATATTGAAGACAAAGTTTTATGTGAGGTACTCTCCCAAAACAGTAGAGATTTAGTTTAGTTTAGTTTTTTTTTTTTTTTCTGAAGTCAATAACACTCTTAGGTTTGGTTCGATACAGGCGGAGCCCTGAGGCAAGTACTTGAGTGTGTGTGTGTGTGTGTGTGTGTGTGGTGTCTTCGGAGGAAGCAGAATGAGGCATGAGCTGGGCAAGAATATGGCTTTAGTAACGTCTGGCTGTGGCTTGGATCACAGAGCACTCTGGAGCATGACTCATACCTCTGAGTTGCATCACTTGAGGTAAGAGCCAAGACTGTGTCTTCCCACGGGCCTGTCATTGACTCTGATCTGCTTGCAGAGGAGACAGTGAATCTATGCAAGACAATTCCTGATTGTGGGAGCAGCAGTCCAGGGGAAGGGATCTTTTCTTTCAGTCATAAACCCCCTCAGCAACCTAGCAAGGGAAACTTGTGGGAGTGGGGGTGCCGTGGGAATGGTAATAAGAGCATCCACCTCAACTTCCATGATGGTATAGAACTTTAAAATTCCTATTCTGGGGCACTGTGGTTCAGAGGGCCTATCCTTTTTGCTGTAACCCTTCCGTTCACATCACTCACTGTATAGTGATTGGGCTATGTCCAGTGAAATGTGTGATTAGCTGGTTATGTAAGCATCATAGAGTGTACATATACAAAGTAAGGTGGCTGCAGCAACACTGGGCACAATAACCTCATGGGCTCACAGAAGTACAGCAGCTAGTAATTGTGTCATCGTTGTATATCCCGAGGTGACATATTGGCATCATTCTTTACATTGTTGGAAATTGCCACCAGGGTAGATAGCCCGTGACTATGGCTTTTGAAAAAAAAAAAAAAGTCATTGGGATCCCCATGCAAGCCTCTCCAACTTGTCAAGGAATTCAGGTGACCTATCTAAAGTGGCTCTTTTCCTTCCCGTATTGGATTTCCATTGTGGTCCTGTTCTAGACACACCCACTGGGCCAGTGTGCTTTTTCCTGAACACCATGTCCTAAGGAAATAACGGCAGTCCTGGCCTTCTCGTCCTCGTTGATTACTTAAACAGCTGCCAGGATGCTGAAGCTTCCTTGGCAGGCATCCACGGTGAGGAGGGGACCCACCAAGCCCTCACAGTGAAGCCGCTGCCATTACCAGGCGGGGAAACATCCTTAAGTGTCAAGTGGCTTTCAGACGTGCAGATTATGATTCTTTTGTAATCACCTCAGATGACCTGGTGCTGGGAAGGTGGCCTGCTTTCAGGCTGCACAAAGCCTGGAAATGCTTTTACTGCTGTGCAAATTAAGCAGGATGCTTAAGTCAGAATCAACAGGAGGCAGTCCATTGCTTTTTTTTTTTTTAACACCCCCTTTGGCCCCTTCCTTATTTTTTACCTAACTTTTCTCTCATCCTTTTTCTGCTCTCACTCAGCTGGGGTTGCAGAATGGTTTTCTGCATCATGTAAGTAAAAAACAAAACCCGCTAAGAGGCCTTGTGGTTCTGAAACAAAGCCTGAGAATTTACAGCGCATGACTCTCAAGGCAACCCTTCTACTTTATCATCTAGATTCTCGCTGTATATGTAATCACTGTCTATCATGTACGAAGAATAGCCTTTTAAAAATCGCAGTTCATTCCATATCCTCTGTAGTGTTGACTAGTAACATGAGACCACAGAGTTCTTGGGAATTTTTTGATTTGAGCAAAGACATCCAGGGGTCCCAAGTTATTTCTGAGAGCAAATTATTGATATCCGTTAGTTTTCAAGATCTTCCTGAATAAAAAAAGAAAGGAAGGAAGGAAGGAAGGAAGGAAAAGGAAGACATAGCTGCCCCTAGGTATGGTGGAGGAGAAGGTTTATTTTATATATGTGAGGAAGAGCTTAGCCAGCGGCATAGCCAGAGGCACCTTGTAGAGTCCTGAGTGAACTTGGCTAGACTGAGTGGGGGCCGTGTGAGGAAAGTGTGGGAGGGAGAGGAAGAGAGGAGCCACTGACCAGGAAAGGCAACCTGGGGTAAGAGAGATAAAAGAGTCAAAGGAACCATTGTAGCCAAAATGGCTGGATTATTTAGGAAAGAACAAGTGGCAGAAGGGAGCCCAGGGTTGGAAAGTTCAGGGTAGGTGGCAGGACATGGCAGCCAGGAGGATCTTCCTATAATACATAGGGGCTGGGGGATGCTAGGAGAATCTGGGGGCCAGAGCATGCTTTGATAAGGCTTCGTTAACAGGCATCTCAGCCACTTGCCTTAGGATTGAAGCCTAGAAATTCCTTCATAATTACATACACAGAGACAACGTGGTTGTTGTAGAAGGTTGTGTATTTTGACATTGTCAAAGGTGGCACCATTTTTTCTTGTCTCTAACAAATGTCCATCCTCGTTTACAGTAGTGTAAAGTACTCTTCTTATTGGTACCAAGATTCAGATGGACATGCTAGTTACTCAGTTCTTGTAAATGGAGCTAAAGAGCCTGGGATTTAACTCAGAGGGGAGTCCTTGCCTACCATGTACAAAGCCATGGTTCTACTAAGCCTCACATAGACTAGCCATCACGGCATGCATTGGCCCAGAAGAAGAGGCAGGAGGATGTTTCCCGGACATTCTTGGCTGCATAGTGAATGTGAGGCCCGTCTGGGATCCATGGAATTTCATCTTATCAGAGAGAGCGGTGTGTGGAGGAGACAGAGAGACAGAGATAGAGACAGAGAGAGAATTGAGAGAGAGAGAGAGAGTGAGAATGATAGATACAGAGAGGGGGGTGGAGAGAGAGAGAGAGAGAGAGAGAGAGAGAGAGAGAGAGAGAGAGAGAGAGAGAGAGCGCACACTAAAAGAGATACACAATTTGTCAGTTTACTTTAACCCAGTGTTTTGAAAAACCCACCTCACCATGTCTTCTGGCCTGAGGAAATATCACTCTCCAAAGTGTCCTCAGGGAAACCCTTTGGTCCCTCATTTCCTGAGGAGAACAGTGTGTCTGAGAGGGTTTCCTTCCTCCTTTGCTCCAACAGTGATGATAGGAACCCTAATAGCCTGCACACGCAGTCAGCAGGAATCTGCCCAAATGGCCAGCTGGCTTGTTCCTGGTGTGGCCAAGAAAAGGCCATGTCTCTGCAGTAAGCTGCCCTCAGGTTTCATTGTGACAAGTGCATTCTACAGAGGCTGTGCCAGCCATCCTGCTCATTAAATTGTGCATTTTTAAAGAGAAGGGAAAGTTCAGGCAGAGGTGGCTGTAGAGCTCAGAGGAGCCTGTTCTTCCAGCCCATCTTCCTCTTTGGCTTCTCCTTAACCCAGTGCTCCTTGCCCCCAGGCCGGATGACACCGTCTGCATTGGAACTCAGCCTCTGACCCTGTTGGTGCCTGCCTTACTTTCCAGCCTCTTGGAACACATTGCTCTTGACACTGACTTGTCACAAACTAGACACTCATTTCATGGAACAAGTGGACAGGAAATGTGCCATGGGTGTGACTCAGCAGTATAGCCTGGGCTAACCTAACCTTTGCTTACTTCTTTCCCCACATCCTTCATCATTTCCATTTGCTTTTATGCATGGGATCCAGGCGAACCAGAATCAGTGCTTCGGGCAGCATCATGTTAAGTGGAGGAATTTAAATGTCCAGTTGGCCGGCGGGTGACTCACAGCATTCGGTTCACCTCAGACAGGATCTTGTGTCTGCTTAGCCACGTGTACCCACTCCGCTGTGTTGATTTGTTACATAGATCAGTTCTTCCTGTTTGTGCCCTTCACAGATGTCTCTGGCTTCTTCCACTTGCTATAATATTTTTGAGATTCAGAGGACATACTTCAGATGACTGGAGTGTGAGCAGGGAGTTTCCGGACATTTCTCTGATCATCGTCAATCTTTTGTAGTTTTCTGGGACAACAAAGGTAGACCTAGGGAAAGGAATTTGACGAGGCCTCCCGTTTTCTTTCCAAGGTCAACGACTTGCCTGAGTGTGCATAGTGATTGGAAACTGAGACTGGTGGGTCCTTATGATTTCTTCAGGAAGGATCATTGCCAAGGCCAGGGCCACAATGTTTAGAGAAAGCCTCCCAGGGGTCCTTGCAGCTGTCCCCTGGAAATCCTGTCCCCCCTTCCCCCAAAGGCAGGCCTTGGCTCTCAGCATGGGAGACTGCAGGCCTCCATTTCCTGCCCAGCCTTGGGGAATCTCCTTCCTGGTCAGTCCCTTCCCATCCCCTGCAAGCACAGGAACAGCTGTGTGCCCTCCCTTTTCCTTATCAAACACTTAGAATGGGGCTGTTTTCTTCCAGCAGCTTCCCTGTTGGCCTTGCCTGCCCTGGACCCGAGACAAAAACAATACAATGAATGGCTTTTTCTGCCGGCCACTCCAATGTCCTCCTGCCTTTGGAATCACTTACAAGTGGACCTTTTACCTCTTTGGTTTTATCTGACTCTCTTCCTTTCACTCCCTGTACTCCAAGCCCAGTGGCCTTGTTACTAGAGTCAATAGGGGCACAACCTGGGCGGTGATAGCCCTAATAGGCCAGATTTGGCCACCTGTCCTTAATAAGCGAATGAGACAAACAAGCAAAAAGAAAAAGGAGACTTAATCAGTGTGGCCACATTGGGAAACAGGACAGAGCAACCAACTGACTCCTAAAGGTCTGTCTTCTGAGGTCCCTGCTAGGTTTCAAACTCAGGACAAATGACCAGCTATGGTGCCTATCTAAGATACCAAAGTGGAAGGTTGCTGAAAAGTTCTCCCAGCATTCTCCAGTACCGGCTAGAGTCATCCTGACTGGCATACCTTGTTCCTACCATAACACTCTCTAGTTCAGGGTCTGGCCTCCCTTCTCCCAGCTACTTTGAACACAAGGTCCTCTTTTGGTGTTCTTGGCCTCTTGGCCACTTCATCTGTGGCTTCTCTCTTAGCCTCCAACTCCTCTCTGTCTTCTCTGCCCCTCTTGCTCTCCCATCTTCCTTGGCCCAGTTCTGTCAGGAACCCTCCAGATACCTGTAGCTATGCTGTCCCCACATATCTACAATAAACTGTCTCCTCCGAGTATACTTGGGAACAGTCGTGTCCTTGGGTTGGTTTGTTTGTTTTGTTTTTCAGGTTCCCACATGAGGTTTAAGGGAGGGACTGAGTTATGCACTGCGAAGCGGTGCTGGTCAGAGCATTACTGTGCCTATCATTTTTCCACTGTAGAATGTGAGCCTGGGAGAAGGGAAGCCTTGTCTTCCATATCCACTATGTTTACTGCTTATCTATTGCTACAATAAAACTGTGTAACAAATTTAAAACAAATCAAACTCAGCATCACGGACAGGCAACTGTTTATCATGCACTTTCATGTCAGCAACTTAGCTGGCATAGGGTGGTGCAGCTGTGATGCCTAACAAGCTGTTGCATCTGGTCTTGGGGTAGGAGATGGGTTCTATTAGCTGGTGTGGCCAGGCTACATGGTTTTCTCTAAGGGCATTGAAAGGGATGCACCACTGAGAAGCCTCAGGGAATAGTCATTTACAAGACTTTGTCATGGTATAGCTATTAATATCTGCTGGCCAAAGAAGTCAGCTACTAAAAACAAGGAATTCCAAAAATTTGTGGACAAATGGATTGAACTAGAAATGATCATAATGAGTGAGTTAACCCAGAAGCAGAAAGAGTCAAATGGTATGTACTCACTTATATCTGGACACTAGTCCAAAGGGCATGTTCCATGAAAGTCTTCATTTACCAGGAAAGTGGGACAGAGGAGAGGACATCCTATTGGAACTCTAGGTGAGAGAAGCATGGGAGAATGGGGAAATAGAAGGGTCCTAAAAACCTACAAGGAGAACATTATGATGGGCAGATCTGGGCCCAGCAGTCCTGCTCAAACTATGGTACCAGACAAGGACAACACATGAAGTAAACTTCGAACCCCTACCCAGATCTAGCCAGTGGACAGGACATTCTCCACAGTTGAGTGGAACGTGGGGTCTGACTTTCACACGAACTCTGGTGCCCCATATTTGACCATGTCCCCTGCATGGGGAGACCTGGTGGCACTCAGAGGAAGGATAGCAGGCTACCAAGAAGAGACTTGATACCCTATGAGCATATACAGGGGGAGGAAGTCCCCCTCAGTCACAGTCATAGGGGAAGGGAGTAAGGGTAAAATGGGAGGGAGGGAGGAATGGGAGGATACAAGGGATGGAATAACAATTGAGATGTAATGTGAATAAATTAATAAAATATGTTTTTTAAAAAAAGAAGTCACAGTGGACAATCACAGACAAATAACTCACAGAATCCAAAGGAGAAAATAAACTCCCACATGAATACCAAGAGAATACAAACACCCGAATGAGATATGAAAATCAGTACAAGATACTAAAGAAGTGTCCAGTATAAACACAGGAGTACTGGAGAAAAACCGAATGGAAATGCTGGAAGTGAAATCCAATTATAAGTCCAATAAAGCATTGTAGAAAGCCTCACCATAGATTCAGTTAAGGAGAGGACAGACTATTTAAGTTAAAACAAAACCAAAACAAACAACAAAAAACCCAAAAGCCTACATGCCTGCTAGAAAGTAATGAACGTACCTCTGAGCTTCCTGCACCAGGAACTCAGCCATCGCAGCCCCCTAAGCTCTTCCTCCCTTGCTTAGCCTACCTCTCCTTCCCAGGAACCTCACTCCAGGAACCAACTACTGGCCTCCTGCACCAGGCTAGCCTACAACTACCACGAATCATGTTCCAGGAGTCAAGTCCCCATGGCTTCCTGCAGCTGCCGCCACCTTACATTTGACAAAGATGTCGTAAAGGCACTATGGAGAAAAGATTAGCTCTTTAACAGGTGATGCTGGGGAAATCGGACATCTACATGTGGAAGAGTGAATTATTAATCAATCCTTATCTCTTACCCTGTCAAAAATGAACTCCAAGTGGATCAGAGACCTCTTGAAAGTCCTGAAACAGCTAGTGGAAAAAACAAGGAAAATACTTTGAGATATAAGTGCAGGAGGAACTCTAACCACTCAGTAAACAAGATCAATAATTGGACTTCATGAAATTAAAAGGCTCCTGTGCAATGAAGTAAATAGTTAATTGGGTTAGGAGACTGCCTATGCTCTCAGAGTGGGGAAAAAACTTGCCAACTATGCATCTAACAAAGGATTAATATCTAGGGTATACAAAGAACTCAGTAACTGAGTAGCAAGAAAACAAATGACACATTCAGTAAACGGCCTCTGGAACTGAGCAAAGAGTTCTCAGGAGAAGAAGTGTAAACAGCCGATAAATATTTCAAAAAGTGTTCAACATCCTTAGCCATCAGGAAAATACAAATAAAACTACTTTGAGACTATATATATATATATATATATATATATATATATATATATATATATATATCTCCCCAGTTAGGTGGGC
Source organism: Acomys minous (assembly GCF_964271855.1). Taxonomy (NCBI): domain Eukaryota; kingdom Metazoa; phylum Chordata; class Mammalia; order Rodentia; family Muridae; genus Acomys; species Acomys minous. The sequence goes on from NC_140485.1 coordinate 13,711,624, forward strand.
ATCATCAAGAAAACAGATGACAAGTGCTGGTATGAATGTGGGTAAAGAGGGACCTTTATTCACCAAGGGTAGGAGTGTAACTGAGGCAACCACTATGGAAATCAGTGTGGAGGTGTCCCCAAAGGCTAAATACAGAACTACCATATGACCCAGCTACACCACCTCCCCGGGAGTGTTCTCAAAGGACTCCTTCTCACAATAAAGATTCTTCACATCCATGCTTATCGCTGCCCTATTCACAATAGCAAGGACATTGCACCAGGTGAGATAACTCGTAAATAGATGAGGCAAGTGTGCTACCTGTGCACAATGGAAATTTATTCAGCTATAAGGAAGTGTGAAATTTCAGGAAGATGTGTGGAAGTGGAGATGTTTCATTAAGTTATATAAGCTCAAGAAGGACAAGCAATACGCATTCTCCCTCATCTGTGGATCCTAGTTTTTATGTGGGGGCTTTTGTAAGGGACAAGAAATGAGAGATTTCTTTCCCTCAGCAGAGGGGAAAAGGAGCCTTAGCAGGAGAGGGACAGGGAGGGTAATGGACTACATGTGATATGAGTGTGGGACGTGGGTACAGGGAATGGAAGAGTCAAAGCAGGGGCTGGGGGCAGGGAAACGGAGAAATGCGAGAGAGTCAGGAAAAAACTAAGTGTGCATGAAAATACCCTAAGAAGAAATGTAACATTGCAAGCTAATAATAAAAAAATGAAAAGGGGGCAACCCAAGAACACACACACACACACACACACACACACACACACACACACACACACACACTGTCCCCTACACAATCTCCAGGGACATTGGTGGTGGGATAATTGCTCTAAACCCTCATAGATTGTTGTAAGCATCTGATGGCCTAAAATATCTTATCTGTAATTCTAACATGGATTGTTGTACTTAGCTAAAGTATTGACTCAGAGAGTGATCTGAAATCAGAGGAAAAATGACTGGATTTATCTTCAAAGTGTACTTTGTTTGGAAAGAGAAGTAAACAGTACAAAAAATATTGATAGGCAGTCCTGCTTAAAGCTTCGTCTCTTATTCATTTCTCTAGAATTACAGGTCATTATGGGCAGCAATCCATGGGACTGTCTTCAGTGGGAACTTTCTGTCTGATAGCTTGGCTATGTTATGAGACAATTTTTCTAAGTGACAGAAAGTAATTAAAAGATATCACAGAAAATCAATCTGCCCAGTTAATCTGGCCACTTCCAAACCCGGGAAGAACTTCCTAACGATTTGTTTCTCAGCTCCACCATCAGACATCAGAAACAGAGTTTTACATTTAGACACTGAGTGTGGGTAGAATTCTTTCTGGAAAGTAGTACAGTAAATATTTTTATCCTTCTAGGATGTATTCTCTATGGTAGCTACTGAGCTCTACCTCTGCAGGCTGGAGTGGCACTAGCTAAAATGCCAGTTAATGCATGAAGATGTCATCTGACCCCAAAGCACTTGAATGTCAGCAGCCCATGACACTGGCCATGGTTTACAAAACCATATTTTTCGGCCTCCAAGGAACAAGACACTCTTAGGGAATTCCTTAGGGGAAAGAGTTGCAGAATGACTAATCTGAGACATAAAATTCCCTTCAAAACAGAAACAACAACAAAACAGACAAACAGAAAACATCTGCCACCCTCCAATGAACAGCTTAATGTACCCATAAAGTATGATAATTGTACTTAGCAAAGAATAGTTTTGCAAACAGCTTCTTATGTCAAGAGAATGCATACATGACTTTCTCTCCAGAGGATGTTGATCAGCCACCCAGTGTGCAGGTTCTAACAGAGCTTCTGTATTTGGACAGAACAAATTTTTCTTTTCCCCTCCCAACAGTTCTCCTGCATCCCTTGAAAATGGCAAGGTCTCTTGAACAATTGCTGACCCACTGCTCCTGTGTGATAAGACATATACCTTGCTCTAGGGGTATAAGATTGAGCAAGTGAAATCCTTGATTCTCAGTAACATTTTAATTCAACAAAATGTAGTGTAAGTGTGTCCTTTGCAATACTTAGAAGATAAGTATTATAAAGATCTATTATTTACCATCTGAAGTTTGTATCTAATTGTGCAGTCTGCATTTCACTAACTATCCTACCGGGACCACTTTAACATCTCAGCACCTCAGTTGGCTCATTTGCAAAATGTGAGAAATTGTACCTACGGAATAGGAATGTTGCCAGTTATAATGAGATTAATACAATGTTAACTTAAAACACATTGATGAGATCCTGGCACATAGTGAGTATAGAAGATGACCTATTAACATATCACCAGCTATTTTATTACCTGACTGGTATTTACAGCATATATAAATGATGATGCAATTGTTAAGACTGGATTATGTCACCCTCCAAATTTATAAGTTGAAGTCTGAATTCGCAGTGTGACTCTGAAGGTGTAATTAAGGTGAAGTAAGGTCGACATAGAACTCCTGTCTTTCCTGGAGGCGTGTGAGGCTCCCAGCATGCATGCGATGAAGGGCCGTGTGCACATGCTGTGTGTGAGAAAAGAGGCCTGCAGGGACGCCAAGCCCACCAATGCCTGCACTGGAACTGTGAACAGCCACAACTCTGAGAACATAAACTGCTGTTGTTCAGGTCACTCTGAGGAATTTCCTTATGTCAGCCTTGGCTCTTAATGTGGCAGTCAGACAGATAACAACACATTTCATAGGCTACCTAGAAATTAAGATATTATATTAAATATGAGTCAAAATGGTGCCATGATAATGACTTGATCTAGTTATTCCTTTTATTAAAATTCTCTTACAAATTTCTTATTTGCATTCTTTGTTTCAGTTTTTCTTTCATGTTTGTACCTCAATGCAAGCTCACTTATTAATTTTAATTTTGAAATAATAAGATATTTCCACCTGTGAAAGCGAAGTTCCTTGTGGAAACAAAGCTTTGGTCCCAAGCAGTGTAATTCTTGGCCACAGACAGAGCCAATGATGGTTAGCATCTTAAGTTGCCTTTACTGTAAATTCTTCTCCTCTTCTGCCACTGAGAGTCATGAACTAGCTAAGGAGTGAGTGTTGACTTTTATTTTTGTGTGTGGCATCCATTATTATAGCTAGACAGGAAGCTAATTATAAACCTCATCAATATTCGGAGTCAGTGCCTATGTGCAGCCTGTGGAGTTGGCCAATTCGGTGTGGTTCATATGTTTTTGTGTTCTCTTTCACACCATGTTGGTGCACATGTAAATTGTCTTTATATGTTTTGTAAACACTTTGAAATCTAAATAATCTTCCATTTCTTGTAAAAAAATTTTTTTTACTTCCCTTAAAAGACCCTCATAAAACACAGATTTGCTTCAGAATAACATAGGAGTAGGAGCTAAGATCCGTGGGGAGGTGATGGCTGCAGCCACTTGATGGGCACATTGGGGTCTATTGAAACTTTCTGTTACTTTGAAGTCTGCTTACAAATTTCTATATTGTGGTTGGTGTCCACCTCTCCACTCCCCCTAAATAATAGAATTACATATCTGTGCCCTTCCGCCTCTCATTCTGCTAGGCACTTGTATGCCTTTCCTCAGACATGGCATCCGGCCATTCCTTAGGCAATGTGTGTAATATTCACTGGACAGATTCAATGAATAGAGTGAGAGGGTAGCCCTGATATTGACAGCTTGCAAACAGACAAACTTTGCATATATAATTTGCATATTAATACTAACCAATAAAATGTCTTTATTTATGGTGTAAACATAATGTTTAAGAATAAATATGTACAAAAACATGCCCAAATACACTGTAAAATGGCTAAATCTAGACAGTTAATACAGAGACTTTAAATGTGCATCATGGCTGTCTTTAGATCTTTGTGCTCTGTCCTCTATCATAACAAGAGCATGGGTAGCTATGGTTCTTTCATCATTTTTTTCTGGAACAACAACAACAGCAACAACAATAACAATAACAACAACAACAACAACAACAAATCCAAGAATCATACCCAACTTCAACCCATACTTTGAAGGCTGGTTCAGTCTAGGCTAGCTGAAAATGGCCAAATCTTAGCCAACTTATAGTCTGTGAGAGTGCTATAAATGTTTGTTTTGTAAACCACTAAGATCTTAGAATTGTTACAAACAATTATCTGGAGAAAATATAACACTGAATCATATTTTCTTTGTAGTATTTTCTGAGATTTATTTATTTATTTATTACTTTTATGTATATGGATGTTCTGCTTAAATATGTGTCTTTATACCTACCGTATTCATGCAGTGCCCGAGGAGGCCAGAAGAGGGATCAGACCCCCCTTGAAATAGGATTTAAATACAGTTGTGAGCCACCATGTTGGTGCTGGGAATTGAACCCAGGTCCTCTGGAAGAGCAGTCAGTGCGTCTAATCCCTAAGCCATCTCTCTGGCCCTAGAAACATAAATGAGAAAATATAACCTTAAAATGTCACTCAACATTGACAATTGCATGCTACATAAAATTAACCTTGACCTAAACCTACAGGTTAAATACTGTAGAGTCAGTACTTAGATTCTTGTTTGAAGTTCATATATTCCTAATTAAAAATTTGAGGGCTGGAGAAATGGCTCAGAGGTTAAGAGCATTGACTCTCTTCCAGAGATCCTGAGTTCAATTCCCAGCAAACACATGGTGGCTCACAATCATCTATAATGTGATCTGATGCCCTCTTCTGGCATGCAGACATACATGCAGGTGGAGCATTGTATACACAATAAATACATCTTTAAAAAATTTTTTGAGAGCTAGCAATTGATTCTATCGTTGCCCCTTTGGGCCCTGACCTATTCACTGTGATTGGGAAAGTGACTTGCGGTCTTTCTGATGTTTTGTGAAAGGCTAGAGACCCATTAAAGGTCTGTTTAGTAGGAGAAAGAATGCAATGAGGCCTCTTGACAGAATCCAGAAGTAGGAACAATAGCTCCTCTGTTCCTCAAGGAATAAGAGTCAGAGCTGAAGCCCAAGAGCCAGCAGAGTTGTCACCAATGGTTGTCACATGTTGGAGACTTGGGGGTCAGTCTTTCATATTTTTAGACATTGCAGTTTTTTTATTTGTGATAATTTCTGCCAGATGACAAAATATCTTGTCTTATAGCATGAAACATTTCACTGCATGAAAGCCAAGTGTCTGAAGGGAGTGGGGCTTTTGACCTTCATCTCTCTGCTCATGGGATTGTGCAACACTGATTCCTCTCCTGTGCTCATCTGCCTTTCCTTCTCATGATATTGAATATGGTGTTCTCTTTCCCCCTTTCAACATGTGCTTGGTGTGTTGTGTTAGTACAAAGCTAATGGAATATGGCAAGAAGATTCTATTTTCCCATTTAGCCTTCGTGTCTTAAAAGGCAGATGGAGGAAAAGTCTTGGGTATGTGTAGTTTAGTTGGGAGATGATCCTAAAAAAGCAATGAAGGGGAGCCAGTGAAGGGTGAGATGGCTCTTACTGTGGCACTGGGGTCACCCTACTGGAAACTTACTATGGTGTTACTGAAAACATATGTGTTGTCTATTGCCTTACTTTGTCGAATGCACTTTGGACCGAGTGGCTGAGGATTTTCCAAGCTGTCTCTTGTTTCTCAGTTCTTGAGGGTTGCATCTTCTGAGGCCATTAAATCGCCTACTTCCTGCTCTCACTCTGTGACAAATGAGAAGCAGCTGTTTTGGGTGGGGAGCTTATGAGGTAATCAGGAAGAATCCCTGAACAGGTAACTCAGGGTTCATTGAGGAGATATGGGTGGGGCATCCAACGAAAAGAGAATTGTTGCTTCACTAGTCTCAGAACAGGTGAACAGAATGCCACTCTCAGTGTGCATGTCTTCTCTAACTTTGAATATTGAAGTCTCTCCCACCAGTGGATGGTATTGTATGAGACTTCTGAGAAGTGATCAGGACATGATGACCACATGAATGTGTCCTTAGGACAGAAATTCTGGAGAGTCCTTGACCTTTCTGCCAGGTGAGACTATAGTAAAACGACAGTGTCTGTGAACCAGGAAGCAGATCTATTTTTCCAACCCTCAAAACTTCAAAAAATGCATTTATGTTTGGAAGTCATCCAGCCTATTGTGTGTGTGTGTGTGTGTGTGTGTGTGTGTGTGTGTGTGTGTGTGTGTGTGTGTGTGTGTTTTCTTATAGAAGCCCAAATGGAAGAGGCCAGAACCTTGTACCCAGTGTTTCTAAGGAGTTCCTTCTCCCACCCACGCAGTATTCTTCAAGCCCTGGAAAGGGAAGAATTAAGGGCCGTGATACAAAGTAAGAACATTCCATCTACTCATCCTGGTCTTCCTAAGGGTCTCCTTTTTCCTGTGGGAGCAGAGAAACACCCAGCAGGTGAAGCCAGGAGGACTCACGGCTGGGAGCATCTCCTATCTCTAGCCTGTACTCCCTCTTTTACAATGGTTGTACTAACATGATTTTACAATTAAGTCTCTGATTTTTATCATCATCTACTTCAGTTTTATTGCTCTTGGCATCTGTCAGGCTGCCCCAACTTCATCTGGAAACAAAGAGCATCCTGTATATATTAGTGCTCTCTAAAACAGCATTCAAAATCATTCCCACACAAGGTAACGTAGCCAAGTCATCTGGGATATTTGGTGAGAAGACTGAAAAAGGGAATTTTGATTACTTAACCTTGTATATTAGTATCCTGTTTTTCGTTTTGTTTTGTTTATTTATTTTTTTTAATAAACTTGACACAAGGTAGAGTCATTTGGTAAATGGGAACATAAATCCAGAAAATTTCCTTGCTGGGTTGGCTTGTAGGAAGGCCCATGTGCATTTTCCTAATTAATTACTTATATGAGTGGTCCCAGTCCCTCATGAGTGGTGTCAACCTTCAGCAGGAGGTCCTGGGTTGTATAATATGGCAAGCTGAATTATATGTGTATGTTTATACATGGAATTACATGCATTATAAGTATTTTTAGGTAGGTAGTAGTATGATTCCTTATGACTTTTTCAGACATTCTTTTTTTTTAAGATTTATTTATTTATTATATATGCAATGGTCTGCCTGTATATGTGCCTGCCCGCCAGAAGAGGGCACCATGTTTCATTATAGATGGTTGTGAACCACCATGTGGTTGCTGGAAATTGAACTCAGGACCTTCAGAAGAGTAGCCAGTGCCCTTAACCTCTGAGCCATCTCTCCAGCCCTTTCAGACATTCTTAATTTTACATTCCTACCAGCTTCTTTATTTACCTTCCTCCTCTTAATTAGACACCCCATTTCCCCCACCAGATTCCCATTTTTTTACTTTTTATTTTAATTTTATTAGTATATTCAGATTACAACTCAATTGTTACCCCATCACTTGTATCCTCCCATTCCTCCCTCCCTCCTGCTTTCACCCTATCCCCCTCCCATAGGTCTATGACCGAGGGGACCTCCTCCCCCACTATATGGTCATAGGCTATCAAGTCTCATCTTGGTAGCCTGCTCAGTCTTTCTCTGAGTACTACCAGGCCTCCCCACCAAGAGGAGGTGGTCAAATATGGGGCACAAGAGTTCATGTCAGGGCCAGTCCCTGCTTTCCACATAACTGTGGAGAATGTCCTGTCCATTGGGTAGATCAGAGTAGGGGTTTGATATTTACTATTGTATTGTCCTTGGTTAATGCAATAGTTTGAACAGACCCCATTGGACTCTGATCCACCCATCACAATGTACTTCTTGTAGGTTTCTAAGACCCTCTGGGTCCTTCTATTTCCCTATCTCTTATATTTCTCTTACCTAGATTCTCAGTAGGATGTCCTTACATCTTCTGGGTTGCCCTCCCACTTCCTCAGGCATACTCTTTTGCTTTCCTAGTTTCTGAAGTTGCTCCAGGTTTTACAGCTAGTAGTCTCTGATGAGAGAGAACATATGACTTTTGTCTTTCTGATTCTAGATCACCTCACTCAACGTGCTCTTTTCTATTTTGAGCCAGTTGCCTTCAATTTTCACAATTTTATTCTTATTTATACCTGAATAGTATCTCAAAGTATACATATACCATATTTCATTATATGTTCATCAGATGGAGGACATTTTTTAAAGCTATTATGAATAGAGTAGTAATTAAGGTGAAAGGAAAGTATGTTTTATTGACAACAATGACATGCACTTCCAACACAGGGCACAGAGGACCTGGGCTTGATGTGATCTGAAACCCCTTTCTCTGAGGACCACCTCTTGTGGTACCAGCAGGCACCATGCAAGCTTCCAAAGGAGAAAATCAACCAACACAGATATGGCCCCTATGAACCACAGCAATGAGCAAACTGGCATGGCACAAAAACTCTAAGGATGTAGCATTGGCATGTGTACCTTGGGGGTAACCGAAAGCTCTCTAGTTTGACTTAAGAGCAGCTTAACAAGAGGTACATCGTGCCTAGTATGGGAAACATACCCAAGTACCCAAAGCTAGTGAAGTCATGGATCTCAGAAGGGAACCTACAACTTCCACTTTATTAAAGCAACATAATTCCTAACTATATTCTAAATATTTATTGTTGTATCCACAAATAGCTGTAGTTCTCACCCCTCGTCAAACAAACTTCTCTTTGCAACATGTAGGGTCCGTTACAGAAAACCACAAAGAATCAAAATGCAGAGTTGAGGAATCCAGTCCAACTGATACATCTGCAACACAGTTCCTGGACCTGAGGATCACTGTGGAAGAGGGGGAAGAAAGATTGTAAAGGCCAGAGGAATAGGAAATTTGCTGTGAGGTTGTGTCTCTTAGAAATCTCAGAAGCTACCTCCCTAAAATATAAACAACATGGCTGCTTAAATATGACCTGAGTAAGTACAACATGGATAATAAACATACTAAGTTGGAAGGGGGAGGCTCACAAAATTTCAGTGTTAGAAAAATAAAAATACAAGCAATGAAGGAAATCCGAGAGCAAGAGAAAACTTTTCTGGGGAAGAAAACATCAAGTGGTTATCCAATACCAAGTGCTCAGCCTTGGAAAAAAAATACACATACAAATAACAACATATAGACTGAACAGGTTGTCTTCTTGTGTTTAAGAGTTTACACATGTAAATAATTAAGGAAATAAGCCACAAATTTGAAAGAGAGCAAGAAAGGGGGTACCTGGGAAGCTTGGAAGAAGGAAGGGGAAAGGGAAATGACATAATTATATTATAATCTTGAAACCTTTTAAAACTTTATTCAGAGAAAACAAAAGAAAGAAAATAAAGCAGGTTCAACAGGTCACGAGGAGCAAGCTAGTAAGCAGCCCTCCTCCATGGCTTCTGTTTCAGTCTCTGCCTTGCTTGAGGTCCTGCCCTGACTTTTCTCAGTGACAGAGTATGACCTGAGGGTCGCAAGATAAAATAAACCTTTCCTCCTCAAATTGCTTTTGTGGCAGTGTTTTGTGGCAGCAGTCGTATCCCTAACTAAAAGGGGAATTGGTACCAGGACAAAAGGGGATTGTTGTGACAGACCTGACCATGTGACTTTTGTCAGGATAGTGGTAGCATCGGAACTTTGGGTTGGAAAAGCCCTTGAGTGCTCGGAGCTCAGTAGGCTGCTCCATGGGAACTTGGGAGAAAAGAATGTAGAGAGCCACAAGATGATAAAAGCCAGCCTGGCTTGTGACATTTTAGAGGGAAGATTGAGAGTCTATTGGGGCCATTTTATAATCTGATGTGATGAACAAGACATCAGAACCACTAAGGTGACACTTTTACTGTCACTAAACTGATCAGCTGTGAATAAGAAGAGCAACATCATTGAAGGTATTTCCTGACGGTCAGTACACCAAAGCTGTGGTAGGAGGACACGGCTGTACGTTGTGATGCCAGCCAAATTTTATAATTGTAAAGGTCACCCATGTGGTATTGGACTTGAAAACATTCTGAAGAAGCCATTGTTTAAGAGACAGCCTTAATTGCAGTAGATTAAAGGGGTCATGGAGAAAGGTTGAGGCTTGGCCCCATACAAGAGTCAGCATCCCTGAAGAGATCCTTACTGGTAAAGATGCAGTCCAATTAGAGTGCCGATCCCAGCATTTTGGAGATGCTAGTACCATGGGATGTCCACTAACGTCAGCCTTATCTGTGGAATGATATTAGTCTGAACTTATTAAATGTGCTATATGTCCTTTGGATGGCAGACAAGTGGAGTCCCCTCGTTTCTTTTGGAGTTCAGAGGGTATGCCTGAAACCCAGATTCCCAAAATCTGACCTTTTTATGTTGTTGGACTTTGTTGTTGCTGCTGTTGTTGTTTTTTATTTTATTTGATTGATCATGACACTGCCCTGGCTTTAAAAAAAAACTTCTCTCGGAGTCCATAGTTGAGAGGCTTATGGATAGAGATGCTTAGTGATATTTTTATAGAGGTTTTGAACTTCGAAAGAGACTTCAGATGTTTGAAAGAGTCTTTCAAAGTGTTTGCATTTTTAAAGATTGCAGTGCTTTTAAAAGTTGGGAAGTGTTTCATATTGCGATATTGATCTCATATTAATGAGATCTTGGGGGATAAACAACAAAAGAAACATTGTAGTCTAATAGTATTGTTGCAGTGTGTTAAAATGACAAGAGGTCAATTGTCCTGATTGTGTTTTATTTGTTTGTTTGTTTGTTTGTTTGTTTTGTCAACTTGACAAAAGCTAGAAGCTGGAGTCATTTGGGAAGAGGGGACCCTCACCTGAACAAATGTGCCCACCAGGTTGTCCTATAAGCATGTCCCTGGTGTATTTTTTTTTTTATTAATGATTGGTATAGAGTGACCCAGTTCATTGTGTGTGCAGTGTCACTCTTGAGAAGGTGGCCCAAGTTGGATAAGAAAGCTGGCCGAGCAACCCCATAACATGTACTCCTAAACAGCTCCTCCTTCAGTTCCTGCCTTGAGCTCCTGCCCTGACTTACCTCAATGGTGGACATGACACAGAAGTGTAAGCCAAATAAACCCTTTCCTCCTGAAGTTGCTTTTGGCCTTGGTGCTTTTATCACAGCAACAGAAACCCTAAGACACTGGAAAGAAGGAGTGAAAACAGTGTATGATGTTCAGTAAGTGAAACAGACTCCACTGAGAGCTATCTTGTAATAGCTATATTAAAGCATTTGAGTCCATGTACCAATGAAATATGGCTTTGAGTCTCAGCCCCTTCCTTGCTCCTCTGTACCCTAGTCATTAAGCTTATAGATTCAGATTCCCAAAAAAGTGAACCTCCCTGGTCTACTCAGCTACAAGGCAGGCCACTCAGACTGATTTTGGTTAAGATAGATGCAATAAGCTGAAGTCGGCTGGGAGTAGGATAGCAGAGAGTCTCTACCTATCAGTAAGGACACTTTTCCAAGAAGTTAAATGCTGTGAGACTCATCTAGGAAATTGATTTCCCCAGGAGATACCCAAGAAAGCTGATTTATGAAGACAGAATTACATTGAGTACCCTGACTTCTCCAAACTTCTCCTTGCAGGCTCAGAAGACAAGATATAAAGCTCATGGAATGAGGGAAAAAATTGCACCTTGGCCACTATTGGATTGTTTCTACTCAACACATTTTGTTTCTGAGCCTAAGGGCTCTACTTCACCCATGTTCACTTGTCATTAAGAGATCAATTTTTATCTACTACATATGAACAGAAAGTCTAGGTCGACATCCCACATGGGCCTTGGTTGGCACATCAGTCTCTGTAGCGTAATGTGGTTAACCTGAATTAAGTGGCTAACATCCTCTTCTTAGTGAGAATATTCCATGTGTGTCTTTCTGGGTCTGAGTTACCTCACTCAGGATGGTTGTCTCTAGTTCCATCCATTTACCTTCAAATCTCAAATTTTCTCCTTTTCGAAGATTGTAGAGCTGTTTCTCACTGCCAGTCCAGTCTACAAGCTGTGTTGTTCCCAGCCCTTCTGTTGGTCCCTTGTCTCTAGTTATGCTTTTGAGAACTCTTGGGGGTCTAGATAGTGACATAACATGTCTCATTTGACTAGATGGAAATATGAACCTACATAAAAATTACATCATTAAATATGTTTATACCCATGAGGAGGCCAGAGAAAGACACTGGTTGTCTTCCTCTACCATTCTCTATCTTCGTGCCTCAAAACAGGATCTTACCCAGAGCCCTTCAGCTAGGCTGGCCTAGTGGCTGGTGAGCTCTTTGGATCTGCCTGTCTTTCTTCCCTAGTGTTGTATTTACATGCACAGTCATGCCTGCTTTTCTCACATGGGTCTGGGGTTTCAAAGTCAGGTCCTTATGCTTGCACAGCAAGCACTATATAGGGAGACATCTTCCGTTTTTTATCTTAAATATCTAGTATAGTAAATATGCTCTTGTAATTTTTTTTGGAAGTGTGAAATTAAGAGTAAAGCTAGCAGGTTGGAGAGATGATTCGCCAGTTAAGAGCACTGAGTGCTTTTCCAGAGGACCTGCGTTCAATTCTCAGCACCTACACGGCAGCTCACAACTGTCTGTAACTTCAAGATTACAAAAACACAAATGTACATAAAACAAAAATAAATCTAAAAAAATAAAAATTAACAAAAAGAAAAAAATAAAGAGATCAATTTCTCCAACTCCTGAGTCTGGTATGGCTTTTTGTTACTGGTGATTAGGGTCTGGGTCAGGTGTTTCTGAATTCTTGGCTTCTTATCCAAAGCACCGAAGATTAAAGGCTCACACAGATTGACAAAAGTAGCAAGAAAACTTAATTCAGAGCACAGTGATAGCACAGATGACAAAGGGATACACTGGTTAGATTAACAAGTGGCCACAAGAGTGAAATCACTTAAGGGACCTGACTATTGTTTGGGATTTTCTTTTATGAGATTCAAGAGAAGAAAGAGATTGGACATTTTTTTTGGTGATTCTCCATTTTGCTTTATAGATTGTCAGATATTCCCTTGTCCTACTGTGTATGCTCTTTCCCATAATGCACCTGATTTTACTTATAAGTACACCCAGTATGCATAGGCATAAGATGGTAAATAGGAAAATTTCTCTAAAAGTAAACTATAGGACACTATTTTCCTGAGCTTCCTGAATCCAAAACCAGCTCAGTCTTTCTGGTCCTCAAAAAGGGACAAGTTTGGAATATCGTTAAATAGAAACCATCTACTTTTGTTTGTTATTAAGGTCAAGGAAATTCATACTATTGTTCAGAGATGGAAGTAACTGTAACTTTATTTAGGTTTGTGGACCAAGAGGGTCCTGAGGTTGCTTGGACATTGTTTGGAGAGATGTGTATGTACATGGGGCATTTAAGTGAGGAACTGGACTGCCATGTTCATTGTTACGAAAGGGGGCTTGGTGCAGGAACCTCAAACCAAGATATTAAACTGTGCTGTGCTGGCCTATCTCACGCTCTTATTTCTCTGTTTTTGTTTTTGTTTTTGTTTTTGTTTTAATGCAGTGTAAATGGCAAGGCTATTCTGAGAGGGTTCAGTAGGTCTTATATGCTCATTTTCTTGTATATTAAGCTACATACAAACAAAGAGGTCATCTTTTTTTAGGATGAGAAACATACTTCACTACAGTGAACCAGCCATTAGATACATAATTGAGACCATCATTGTCCAGCCATGTCCCCATGAATGGGACCTTCTAGGCAATTAGCACTAAGCTGTGGAAGCCTGAGCCAACCTAGTGGAGAGCCGTAAAACCACCCAGCTGAGCCAAGAAAGCTGTGAATTCATAGATTGTGAACTAACATGGTTATCATTTTTACCCACCGCATTTCAAGATGGTTTCTCGTCGAAGAAATCAAGAAACAAAAGTTTTCAGAGCAGCGTTTTCTTCTTTTATGGTGTTTTCATCACGAAGAGCGCTCCCTCCATCAGACGAGTTCTCTGAGAGCTTTCGTGTTCACCAGTGAAAAAGAACAGGGGCACAAATCTGGGTCAGAGCAGAATAGAGAATTTCCTTGAGATGTCACTGCTGGATTTGGCTGGGTGTTAGAGAGGGAGGTGGGAAAGCAGGCACAGACAGAGGAGGACAAGAGTGCAGTGCTACCAGCAGAAGCTATGCATCAGCCCAGGCCAAGCAAACACAGAAGCCAAGTGCCACATATCCAAAGACTAGTCTAACTCAGCTGGCGCTGCCCAAAGAAGTCTCCGTAGCTCACTCGCATGCTGCCTTCTACAGCTATGATACATTATTTCAAGAATCTATGCATGCTTGGCAGTAATTCTTCCAATTCTTTCTTCTGAGCTCACTCATTTCTGCTTGTGCATGGATGAAGTGTTTTCAAAGTGAGGCTGTATCCACCTGTGCTGCCAGGAACCTTCCAGGAAACTCCTCAAACTGAACACTCCACCAAGCCTGTCCACAAAGTCTGTCTACACACGGCACAAGTGGCAGTCGCCCACTGACAAGACCAAAAACACAGACATCTGTTGCCAACTGCTTGGGAGAAAGCTATACATGGAGCATTTCTGGGTGAGCACATGCACCCTGCCCCAGAGGGGAGTCCTTAAGAGCCACACATATGCCAGGGTCTTGGCTCTGTTTTTCGATCTAAGAATAATTTGCAAAATTCCTGAGAACACACCATATGCAAGAATGCAAAGGTTTTTGTTTTTTAATTTATTTACCCTCCTAGGGCTCTCTGATGGATTTTACCTGTAGCTCCAAAATGAAGGCCCTGAGCATCCTCAGAGCACATGCCCTGTATCTCTTTCTCTAGTTAGGAAAGTATTTCTTCAGCAAAATAAGTCAATACTCTGTGAGATACATGTCCTGGAATGCCTAAACCAGGTTTCTAAAGACCGTTTTCTTCAAGTCATGACGGCAAGGCCTGAATTTCCTCACTTGGAAAGACAGTGGTTGCCAGAAAAATCCGACTTAGGTCCAGCAATAACCAGAGAATTAAATAGGTTGAAGAATGGGAAAACAGAAAAGAGTGAAGTGAACAACTGTGCAGTAATAAGACTCTTTGGGAATTGCTTCCCAGAGGAATTCTCTGGAAAGTGAAATATTTTCCTGATTTTTCACTAAGAATGGGATGGATTTCCAGACTCTGAAAATAGGGCCATCTTATGATTGTGCCATGTATCTGATTTTAGAATGTTTGGTTAACATTTTTTTTTTACTGTGTATACTAACAGGGTTCAGGATGCAGTGATTTAATTCAACTTCTCTTCCTCCAGCCTCCCCCTTCTTCCCAGTCTCTATTAATCACTATTCTGCATTTGAGTCAAAATACTTTTTTAACTTCTTCATAGAAACTAGAACACATATTACTTGTCCTCTGTGTCTGGCTTATGGGTTATTCCACTTAACATGGTAGCCTCTAATTTGATCTGTTTTGCTTCAGATGGTAAGATTTCATTTTTCTTTATGGCTGAATAATATTCATTGCATATATGTAAATTTTCTTTATTCACCCATTGATATGCTAATAGAGTGGTTCTGTGTCTTAGCTTTATGTCAGGAGGCCATAATGAACATGGCCGCAGGTCTTTCTTTGATCTTCTCAGTCCACCTGTTTCACCTGTCCTTGGTTGAGTCTGCTCTCCTCACAGCTTGACAGTCCATCAAGATACTGATTAATGAATGACAAGCCTTACTTGGCTTATCATGATCCTATTACAGTACAAAAACATGCCACTTAAGTTGAGCAAGCATCCGTTAAGCATACAACTAGCCAGTTAGCCTTAGAGATCTTTGGCCTTGAAAATGGGATGGTTCTCAGTTACTGTTTCTTTTGGTGTCCATATAGGCTTCTACCAGGTCTATTGTAAAATGAAGGAAGAGGTGCGTGTGTGTGTGTGTGTGTGTGTGTGTGTGTGTGTGTGTGTGTGTGTGTGTACACTGTTCTACCACTGAGCACCACTGCCAGTCCCTATCTTTGTCTAAAAATAGCCATTGTTTTACTGGCTGCTCGACCAGTTCTTCAGAGTCTCCTCTCTTCATTATCATGGTGCCGACTTGGCTGATTGCTTCTGACAACTTGAGAGGTAGAAATTGAGTTTTCCGAGATTTTTCCTAAAACACCCATTTCTCCAACAACCCAGAGGAATCCATTCTCTTAACTGACACTTATTTATACTAACAGTTAAAACGGGTGTGCAAGAAAGTGTGTGCTACCCTTGGACATCTGTCAATCTAGAAGCCACGCCCCGGCCAACAAGATACGCCTTGCCACACATTTTGGAAGAGATGGACCAGATGCTTCTGGTAGCGTAGCAGCCAGCTGTCCTGGGCGAGGATGTCCGAGGGCTGGGGTGGCCAGGAAAACCTGAGGCAGGTTGAAAGCTTGTCCCCACCCCTCTTTTTGTTCCACCAGCTTGAATTCTCTCCCCATCAGACCTCTGGCACCAAATGCAAACGACCTGCTATTTGGGCCTATCCTTCCTCTCACTAGCCTCCAGTGCTCTTGCTTGTTTTGTCTTGTTTTTGTTCTTGTTCCGTGGCAGAAATGGGGCCACGCAGAGGAGGGAAGCCACAGCAAGGGAATTACATAATTTAGAGGCTTTTGGGAAGAGTTGAGGAGTCACATAGCTCTCTCCTAATTATTTCTCTCTTGGGCTCCAATTACATGTTAGAAACTCTCAGGCACTCCATCAATTCATCAGCTTCAAATTCCCATGGATTATGAAAACCGGAGGGCCTGAACCCAAAGCTTAACATTGTTCTGGTGCCAGCAGAAGGCTTAAAGGATTAGATTTTGGGAGGAGAGAGGGGATAGTTTCTGTTTTAAGCAGGCAAACAGCCTCAAATTAGGCTGTTTCTCTTGCTGGGAAACTTCCCTTTGCTCATCACTGTCAAAGGACCAATAGAATTTTTATTTCTTCTGAGGGCATCAGGGGCTCTTCACAGAAGGCCAGGGGTACCGCTGAATGAAATTATTATTTCTTTCTATTTGCATGGCTGCTTTGTGTTGCTGTTTTTGTTTTAATGGTGCTAATTTTTCTCACTCTTCAAGTGTCCCTTCACTCCACTCTGTGCACTGCTAATTCTAGTCAAGGTCTCGTGCACTTTAAGCAAGTTCTCTATCACTGGAGCTGTATGCCTAGCTTTTATCCTCTTTTGGCATGTTCCTAAAGGGCTTGGGAGATGGTCGTAGACAGTTTATAGGACATAGAACAAATCCAGAACAGCACCTCACTTGGGCCTACCAGCTTCTGTTTCCAGAGCACTTATCAAGGCTAGGCCTTATATTTCAGGTGCTTTGCTCAGAGCCCTGATAGAAAATGCATGGTACAGTCCAAGATGGGTGTTGTGGTGCTTAGGAAAACAGCAGTGATACAGCTTTTCTTGAAAGTGTCTTGAAAACCCCAGAGACCTGCTACATACATGTTTATCGCATCCTCATTCTTATGAGTATGCTGATATGTTCATGTGCCAGGAGGTGAAGGTTATTTTGTTTGCTTTATTTAAGATGATTTTCCTCCGATATGGTGGAGTGGGCACTTATTTGACTTGTTTCTTTTAATGACTGGATGAAGCAATGGAGAAGCCATAGTGTATCAGGCTCTGCCTTGCCCTTTCTCTAGGTTGCATCTTCAGTATCTAAGTGCTATTGTGCTACCTAGAAACTGCCACTACTTCAAGCACAAGTTCTTATTTCTCCAGCCTGAAAGGAGGTTGGAGTTTAAGGCTGCAGCTGTGAGTGGGTGCAGTGAAGGCACTTAGGAGGTGGAGTTTCCTGCTTCGCCCCACACCCCAGCTATCTGCTCACCAGGCCTTAAGGTGGTTTCTTTCTTTGGAGCCTGAGCTCTTTCAGCTAAGCTGCTCCACCTGGCTCTGCTGAGTAGGGAAGATTAGAAACTTCCAGGGCCTTTGTTTTCTGCCTCTTCCATCTACGTCTTCCTTCTGGCTTCAAATCTATGCTATCTCATGTTGTCCCCAACTGAGTCGGGGGAACGCCAGACATGTAGGTGACTGTGTTTATCACGGAAGTGATGTAAGCCCCAGCCCATCCAGCAGCAGGGCCCAGTTAATCCAGGATGCACAACGGGTTGTTTGGACATGTGGAAAGAGACTGGTTAGGTGGCAGGACATCCAGAGGCTAAATTAATGACCACAAAAGCACACAAGGGTAGAAAACACCAAATAGTTCACTGTCATTAGCAGGCTGTTTGGAAATGGAGGAAGTATGTTAAGATAAGCAAGGATTTGGGAAATGGGCAGCAGAGGTAGATTCTCAAGCAGACAGCTTGAAGCTTTCAAGCACAGTGGGCAAGCTATCCTCAAAATGCATGTCATTGCTCAGATAAAAATGAGCTAGAACAGTGTGTGGCTTTAAACTGACCACAGAGCTAAAGGGTAAGATGATGGCAGTAAAAACCGTTGTTGTGCCTTCCTGACCCAAAGCTACCAAAATCTAAAGGATAAACTTGTGTTGATAAATATGGTTGGCTATCTCCTTCCTTAAATAGCTTAAATGTGCCAGGCATGACCATCTTTAACTGACGACAAAGTTGCACTAACAGACTAGGATGCAGATAATTATTTCTTCCTATGGTACCTGAATAGGTGAGGTGTGGTTTTGTGCCCCAGCCTCTTGCTATCCTGGGCAAAACACACTTCAGTAAGAGCTTTAATGGATGAATTCTGTGCAACCTGGCCTTTGTTCTTTCTTAGTTTGCTCCATTGGCTCTTTTACAAGGCCACTACCTTTGCCTGAGTTCTGGTTTAATCAAAGCTCTCTGAGGGTGATCTCAGGCCTCTTCTTTGCATGCTTCTTATACAACCTTATGTATATGCTATTTCTTCATTGCCGTGAAATCTTGGACACCAGGACACATGCTTGAAGGATTGCTGTCAGTTTGTATCAAACACTCACTGTGTTTCTGGCAACAAAACACCTGTCACCTTCCAGATGCTGACATCCCCAAATTTGGAGTTTATGGAATAGGGACCAACTATTTCTAGGTAAAGCTTTTCTCTTCCATAGTCTCCTTTTTCTGAAACTAGAAGATTCAAGATAAAGGTGTTGTAGCATCTGGCAGATGCATAGGACAAATAATAGAAGATAGCAAACTTCCACACCTTGTTTCTGTAGCCATTACTGAAGGGATGGGAACTCCTGGGGGACGGAAATGTGGCAGGAGCTTGGAGCCACCTCCAAGATGGGCTTGGATACTAGGCAGGACTTATAATAGTAAACTAGACCCATGAACTACGAATGGTGGCTGCTGTTCAAAACAGACCGGTGGGGCTCCCATCTCAACAGAAACTAGGCTTCCTATATTAATGTCTTCTCTGTCTGAAACCTTTTGTTTCCCTACCTTTATTGTAAGAAAAAGAAGAGTCTGCAGTGTGCATGTCTCAGCTGGACTAACTAGAGCTTCTATTTCATGTTCAATAATATTTCAGTGGGAAATTCAGCTGGCCTGGGGTAGGCTTTGCATCTGTTGGCTATACTCTGTCCAGACAGAGGAAAGAAGGTGAGAAAGGGTACACAGAAAGCATGTGGAGTTGGAGAACAGTTCTTCTAGAACTAATCTTGGGGTATGAAGATACTCCCAGAAGATGTCGGTTGTCTCCCAACTAACACCCACAACATCCTATGAAGAGGATAACTTTAGCACCTTTTTACTTAAAGATTAGTTGTGGCTCAGAAACTTCTTTTGCCTAAAATGACGTAACTGGATGGCAAAACCTGGATTTTGTTGTTGTTATTGTTTTAAAATACAATACGTTTATTAATTCTTTGAGACTCTCATACAGTAATAGGTTGTATTTTTACTGTATTCACTCCAACTCCTGCCCTAACTCCTGTGCTCTCTTTCTTTGGGAAAAAAAAAAAACAATTCACCAAGAACAAATTCATGCTGCCTGTACACTGCAGTGACAACTTGTCAGGGGTCACTCCTGAAAGAAGAGTGACTCTCCCATTCAGATCTCATCTACTGTCCTTAGTGCCTCAGCAGGTGGTTGTTGAATTATTGCATTATTAGTAGGGACCTGTTCTTCGACCCACACTGACTCCCAAATAATGGCTCAAAGACTTATTATATTTATTCAACAAGCTTTAAGCTCTATAGCCAAATTATGCTAGTCTGGCTACTTCCCAGTCTTGTGCCTGTTTACTTGTCATCTCAGTCTTGCCTTGACCTTCTCCTTTAATTTTCTGTCCTCATGGTGCCTTCTCACAGCCACTTCTTCCTCTTTTCTCTCTGGTCTCTACCCCAGACCCCTTGACTGGGAACAACAGTCCTGCCTCTGTCTCTTCTGCCCAGTTATTGGCTAATCAGCTTCTTTATTAACCAATCAGAGTCAATTAGGGAACAAGTTTTACACAAATTGGGACAGGAGATTCTTCATAGAAATTACAATGCCCATTTATTAATTGTTGATCTTAGAGCCTGAGCTATTAGTGTTCTGTTTAGGAAGTAGTCTCCTGTGCCAATGAGTTCAAGACCTTTTCCCCACTTTTTCTTCTAAAAAGAGTTTAGTGTGTCCGGTTTTATGTTGAAGTCTTTAATCCACTTGGATTTGAGTTTTGTCCACTTGGATTTGAGTTTTTGTAGGATGACAAATATGGATCTTTTCCCACTTTTCTACAAGTAGACATACAGTTAGACCAGCACCATTTGTTGAAGATGATATCATTTTTCCATTATATGGATTTGGCTTTATCCAAAATCAAGTGTCCATAGGTGTGTGGGTGTTTTCTGGGTCTTTTATTCCATTCCATTGATCCACCTATCTGTTTCTATGCCAGTACCTGCAGTTTTTATTACTGTTACTCTATAGTACAGCTTGAGTATATGAAACTAAATAACTTCTGTAAGGCAAATGACACTGTCAACAGAACAAACCTATGGACTGTGAAAAGATCTTCACCAACCTTACATCCAACAAAGGGCTAATATCCAAAATAGATAAAGAACTCAAGATATTAAACTCCACCAAAGCAAATTATCCAATTAAAAATGGGGTACAGAGCTAAACAGAGAATTCTCAACAGAAGAACATTGAATAGCTGAGAAACACCTGAAGAAATGCATGTACAGAACCCATAAATATGTGCCCATGAGATTTTATTCTTCTGGTTCTGAAACAATGCCCTTCCCAAACATCTGGGTCAGAATATCCCAGGAGAGTGATAGGATGCCAGAAGAAATCTCTAAGCATCTGAGCACTTGTTACCGACGTCTCCAAAATGACTGGAACTCTCTGACACTCCAGACAAGTAGAGATGTATTTGTAAATGTTGGACACAGATGGGGACTTCTAAACCTTTTAAGTTCACACGACTTCCAGTAGAGCAGGGGATAACAAAGTCCCTGGAGGAACAAAGACCATAAGAACTGACCCCATTAAGTGGGAACACCATAGGTGACTCCTTTGATAATAAGTGTAGTGTTGTAACTTGGTTTGATGAGTTGTGTGCCCATCACCACCTGTATGATTCTGGGGATAGACCCAGAAAACATAAGGAAGACAACCAATTAAATATATTGTGGTGATTGCAATTGTCTCACGGAGTGGCACTTTATAAAATGGCCAGAAGTTCTTCGAAAGCCTTTCCATCAAGAAGTGAGATCTGATCCTCTCCCTCTTCAGTTTGGCCAGGGCTATGACTGATTTGTAACCAAAGGGAGCGTCACAGGAGCAATACCATGTTGCTTCTAAGGCAAAGTCTGTTTCTTTCTTTGAGCTGTCAACTTTGGGGAAGGTGGAAGGGAGGCACCATGTGGGGAATCTAACTACACCTGCTCAAGATGCTAAAGATTCACGGGCAGGGGCTCCAGAAGTCAGCGCTGGCTGCACCCGTTCAATAGCCTCGACCACCTACCCCTAGCCATCGGTGTGAAGCAGCCCAAATACTCAACCTAACCAAGCCTTCCGTGGCTTACAGTCCAGCTGACATCTGATCACAATCACTTCAGAGATCCCCAGAGATATAACTCTAGGCTCCAGGATTAGTGGACTTTGAGTCACAGAATCAACAACAATATAAGGTCAACAAACCTGCTAAGTCTGGGGAAAAGTTTGTTACATAGCAGAAATACCAGTGACAATAGGCAGAACTATATTCATGACAACCTATAAATATTACTTTAACCACATTCAGGTGGTGGACTCAGTAATACAATAGTTTTACAACATTAGGTGTGCACATGATGATTGTGGCTTATTAGTGCCACCATAAGGAGTCGAAGAGAGGAACAAGGGAAACTGAGCTGGGGGTTCAATCGTTTGTTGCTGCTTATTCCTGTTAAGATTTTGGAGCCAACTCTCAAATGTTGCACTTCTCTTTTGAACATGTAACAGCCCCAGTGGCTTAATACCATAAGGTATGATCTGTTTTACTCGAATGATATATGAAAAGCCACAGTGGGTTTCTCGTCATAGTCCCTTCAACATAGAATACCTCACTACTAGCCACCAAAGTGTATGGTTATTTCTTCCCAGAAGCAACTGTTCACCTCTCTACTACATAGCCAGGAAGTATGTTATGATACTTCCTACCTACAAAGACTGCCCAGTTTCATGGAATGAAAACTCAGTGCCACACGGCTGCCTCTGGGTCTGGACACCAATGCAGAAATGATGCCCTTTATAGCACATCAATCCTATCTACCTAACCTTTCACTGCTCTTTCCTTGCATTTGGTTGATTTGCTAGAGAAGTGGGGAAACAGCTTGCATTTATCCATTCATCGATAAGGGATATAACAAAGGATGCATGTAATTAGCTCAGGAGAAGCACGTTGAGTCTAAAGTATGTGGGAGAGAGCTCAGAGTTCTCATGCTCCCTTTACCTGTTACTGCTCTAGCAACTTAACTTGTTCAGCTATCCAGAAGTTTCTCAAACACTGTCCCTTTGGGTTTTATGCAGGCCTCATCACTTAGGCATGACTGACTGTCTAACTGGTCATTGTTGATGATCTCTGGTGTCAGCTCTTCTCCACCCACTGGAGGTTGGGGGCCCCCAAACCTCTAATGATATCCTGGTAGTTCTGTGACAAGTCCTAATCCTGAAGCTATATAGGGACTCCCAAACTGCTGCTTATCTTGTGAGCATACAAAAGGAGGCCCCAGATTTCAAGTTGCTTAGAACTGTATGTTAGGAAAACAGGGTTGAAGATCAAATAATATTCTACCTTCTCACAACTTTCACACACTATTCATAGAGAGTGAACCACTCCTGAAACTTACCAAGTACTTTTTAATATGCATATTCTGCCATGAAACAAGACAGAAAAAGGTTGGATTGGCAGGAGATGTGTCTTGTTATACATATATATATATCCAGTAACAACCCATTTATATAGAAGTGTTTTAACCTGAGTAATTAGCAAAACATGAATAAATCCAAGATAGATATTTTCCAAAAATATTTGAGATAATTCACTAGTTGGAAGTCCTTGAACTCTGAAGAATATAGCAATGAGGACCATAGAATTTTAATTGCTGTATTGTAAGCAATTTTTTTTACCAAAAATAATTATATGTAACAAATAACATATATGATATATCTAACATAAAAGATAACTATAATATGTTTAATACATATACTGTGCTTGGTGAATTTCTTTGCAAACACTTAGAGAAGCACACCCAAATTTGAAACATTACAGTTTCCAGGACTCCTAGGCCTCCAGACTCAGTTCAGAAGGGTAACCATTCTTCTGACTTCCAACATAATAGAACACGTGTTAAGACATAGGTCTTGCTGTGTAGGCTGCACTTGTGTCTTTCCTTATTGTAGCCAACTTTGAGTTTATGAGTAGGAGGAAACACAAAGGAGAAGGAAATAGAGCTTCTAGAATATTCCAGAAGCCCAGAATGCCAGTATTACATTACACTATTAGTAAAAAGTAAATCTCTGTAAGGAATTGTTTGTTACAGAAATCAGAGTTCACCATATATTGTATTTGCTGACTCCTGGTCAAATTGATATGCTGAGTGTTTTCCTGGTTAGAAACTTGCCTTCTGTAGGGACCACTGGCTTTTTTAGTGATAGACGTACTGACCACTGACCAAAAGATCCAGTGACTAAGAGAAGGTCATTAACGTGGTAGAGGTAAGACCACTACTATTGTTTTGGAGCGTGAAAAAAAATCTTCAGAGAAAGTAGCTGCCAATAAGATTCTCCATCATAAGAGATCAGGATTATAGTGACCCCACAGTTCAACTTAAAGCATAGTACATGCTCAAGATTTTCAACAGAGTGAATTCTGACCCATGCTTCAAATCCTCATTAAGCTGTATGACATATGATAAATTAATTCAGAATACTAACAGCAATATGGACACAGTTTGGTGCATTGGTATAATAGAATGCTATACTACAATGTAGATGGACAAACTCGAGTTATATCTGGTGATGTGTACATCTGGTGACTAGCCTGAGCAACACAGAATGACCCTGTCTCTTAAAATCTTAAGCAAAACCAAAATAGATTAAAATAATCTACAGTGTTAAAAGCTAGGATGCCTTTAAAGGTGAGTCTAGTTTGGAGAACTGGTTGTCTTGGCCTCTACTTCTCTCAGTGGTGATCTTGCAAAGAGGCTCACCAAACTTTTTACTAATTCTTAGTGTGCATATATTATGTATGTCATATACATGCCACATATATGGGTGTGTGTGTGTGTGTGTGTGTGTGTGTGTGTGTGTGTGTGTGTATGGCAGTGAGGTCTTTGGTTTAAAATATCCAACAATAAACCTTTAAAAGATCTTTAGAATTTATAGATTTTTAACATAATAATAATATACCTTTGAAGAAATCCATTTTGATTATTGGCATACATTGTCATTTATAATCAGTTTTTAATGGATATATGTCTGGTTGGATGCATGCCCAAAGATCAAACCTTTTCATTCAGACACCTGAACTTTAGAAAGATCAAACAAACTCTCCTTTCTGCTTCTGCTTGGGCCACACAGCCTATTTTTCATTTTCCTAAAGATACCTTCAATTCACATTTCAACAAGTGCAGAGAACTTGTGCAATTCATTCTTCCTAGAACTTATATCATAAAAACCATGCTGACAGTATGAACATCCGGGGAAAGGAAATTCCATTCTCAAGTTGGATTTGCTCACTGAAATAGTATATGAACGCTTTTTAAGGATGGTAAGACACATGCCTGCCTTTATGGAGGCCACTACCTGAGAAGGGAAGCCAAGGTGAGCCCCAAAGAAATAGACGTCTGCAAGAAAATGCTGCACAGAATGCTTTGAATGAGGGAAAATAACAAGGAAAGGTGACATTGAATCCGAGAAGCTTCCAGACTCTTCCTAGGAGCTACAATTCCCCTTTGCTTACCTACTGCAGCACACGTGAAATACTAATGGAGATTTTAGGACTGGATTTAAAGATGTAGAGTTGTTTCTTCCTGGAACATGTGGAGAAGGGACTGTCGTTATCTTCCTTCAGTCAAATGAGGACTCCCCAAGGACTAGCTCCTGGGGTGGAAGGGGGCCTCACTTTTTACTGATTGGCACCCCATAAATGAATCTTCTGAGGAGATAAACAGTGAGAGAAGGCATAGAGAAGGAATGGGAGGAAGGAATGAAATAGTAGAGGAGTTTAGAAGAGGTCATATTAGAAAATAAAGTTCTATGTTATGTCACCGAGACCTTGCAAATATAGTTACCAGCACCTCACCAGGAAGTAAACGCATGGGAACAAACAGGGATATCATAGCACACCAGGTAAGACGGCCTACCTGCCTCCTGGTCCCCTACTCCCATTCCTCAAATGTCTTGCTTGGGTAATCACCACCTGTTTTCTAGTCATTCTAAATGTCCTTTGTATTTCTTTGTCATGTCCAGTGTTGTGGGTGGAGATGGTGTCCGCTCTGCACAAACACAAATTATCCTAAGGTTTAGTTACTGGAGAAAGGAAGGCGAGTTTCATTCTGAGATACTTCCTGTTTACTCTTAACTCCCAGCAGCTTCAGGAACATGTCCTTACACAATGGTGGCCAAGAGTCCATCTTGTACTTCTGGAAACATTATTCTTTGTTGTTGTTGTTGTTTTTTTTAAGTGCTCTCTAAGTCTGTAAATGTGCTACTTGACACTTGCTTCATTTTGCAAACTGCCTAGAACCTCCTTGTAAACATGGGCTCAAAATTTTCCATGTGTGTGTGTGTGTGTGTGTGTGTGTGTGTGTGTGTGTGTGTGTGTGTTTTCCTCACCATGGCTTGTAAATTTTCCACGTGTGTGTGTGTGTGTGTGTGTGTGTTTTCCTCACCATGGCTTGTAAGGATAGTACTTTAGTGTCCCTTAAACCTGAACAAGGGGAAGATGTTGGGAAAAAATAAGCAATTGGCTATATAGCTTAAAACAGAAAGTTAATATAACTCAGAGCAGTGGGTTTGATAAGCAAGTGCTGTCCCCCTCTTTACCATGGCATGAATGTAAAGGCTCTGTGTGTTAAGAGCTCATACTCTGCACCCCCACCCCCACCTCAGTGTAGCAGTGTTGGCGTGGTGGAACCTTAAAAGTATAAATCCCAGGGCAAGAGAAACAGGTGTTATGCCCTCTCCCATAGCCACAGTTCATGCTGGTCGCATTAAGGGAGTTAGCTCTGCCAGGAATGGGTTGTTACGAAGCCAGTTCCACCGCATCTAGACGAAATTGTTTTCCCCATTTCTCTACTAGCTTTTTATGCAACCAGAAGGCTCTCAAAAGGACACAAGTACCATTAGTCAAACAAACTTTTTTAAGGAATAGCCAGCCTCAGGAGTTCTGCCGTAGCGATGCCCAACCGACTAAGACAAACTTACATATGTTCTTTTGCTGGTGTCTCTGTAGTTAGAAAAAGCAATAATTAATGCACTTGATTTTATCTTTAGCTTGAAAATGTCACCTGAAGCAAATCAAGGGTAAAATTGTATTTATGTGATTTTTTTTTATACCTAACTGGCAACTTATTTGACATTACAAAGGCGAGATACATGCTTTTCTAATTTTGTATGGGCATTGTTGAGTTACGTGCTTGGGACCTTCTGTGGGGTGTACTCTGAGTATAGGCAGAGAAGATGCAGATAAAGCTTTGTCCTCAGAGTGGACGGTCTGGCAGAGCTGTTTGCTTGCAATGAGAGTGGTTGTTTCTGTTAATGTCTTCTCATTAATCTCAATAACCTTGTCTTGCCCCAGCAGTCTTGTAATGTGTTATCATAAAACAGAGCAGCTTAAGCTAATCACGTATTTCTGCCAATAGTTTTATGAGCTAGACTGTGGGGTGGGCTGCCCTGCATTCCCTCACATGGTTGAAGTCAGACTTGGGCTGGGCTGTATTCGTACAAGTTTGGACATCCCAGATGGTTCTTGCGATGGAAAGAGTGCAAGACGCCAGCCAGGGCATGTGTTGGTGGAGGGGTCCACTTCCACATGGCCTTTCCAGCACCATGCTTCTGATAGAAATGGCTCTCCAAAAAAAAAAAACAGACTGCAAAACACAACAGAAGTAGCTCCGCCTCCCCTGACCGGCCTGCCCTTGAAGCCTTACTTCTGCTGTATACTATAGGTTACGCTGTAGATCAACAAGGTTGGTCTAGATTCAAGTGTGAGGAGGAGTGTAGGACTCCTTTAATAATGGAAGTTATTGCCAAAATCCTGAGCACACAGTCTCTAGTATAACAAGATTCATGGGGCTATCTGAAGTCCTATTAGAGATAAGTCAGAAGCTAGGCTTGACCATGACTTTGAGATTTGGGTCTCTACTAACAACGCCTCCTGCATCGTGTCTCTTTCTGAATACTTTTGGTAAAGTTATCAGAAGCAACCGTTCTCTATGTAGTCCACTTGTTATCAGGCTTCTTCATGGGAGTTATGGGACAAAGACCCGTGCTGTCACAGCCAGTACTTGTTTTAGTTAACAGGGAACATTTTTTTCAACAGAAATGTGTTTTTTTTCAATCAGCCTTTGTGACTATGACAGAGCAGCAACGTAAACAAGTGAATAGAGGAGAGGTTTAGTCAGTCTTGAGAGCTGCCAGCTACAGACTGCTTCTTCACTCTGTCCTTGAGCTCTTCTTCATGGAGATGTCACGGCCTTATTCCAGCTAAGGCATCTGTCTAAAAGACGCGGATTCAAGTTCTATTAAAAACATGTGTTAGGGGGTTAAGCAACTTGTAGATCTCCAGGTAAAGATGCTTTCAGTAGACATTTGCATATAGATATGAAACCCAGGAAAGAAGGTCT
Organism: Acomys minous; assembly: GCF_964271855.1. Taxonomy (NCBI): domain Eukaryota; kingdom Metazoa; phylum Chordata; class Mammalia; order Rodentia; family Muridae; genus Acomys; species Acomys minous. The sequence goes on from NC_140485.1 coordinate 13,739,679, forward strand.
AGTGTCATAGGCAGCCCATGGCAGAAACAAAGGAATACATTTGTGCCTTTCTACAATGTCAGAGGTTAATAAATAACAATAGATTCAGAAAATCCATTCGTTTAGTTGGCAAGAATTTGCCAAAAGGTCCTGATTCTCTTTTAAGTTGATTAAAGCAAATATAGGTCTTTTTGTTCTCATCTTAACTATGATTGTTAGCTTTAAGATTACACATTACAGGTCACACTGTAAATACGTCTACATGCATGTGTATGTGTAGGTTACAGAAGGTAAAAGAGGCTGCAATAGAGTTCAAAGAACTGAGACTTAGAAGCTGAACCAGATAGGTATGCTAAAAATATTGTTGAAAGCTCAGGTAACTAGCCCTAACAGAGGTTCACTGGAGACACTGCTACAGAATCCAGTCAGAGTCACAGATGTGAGCCAAGCCTTGGGACCAGGTCAAACTGCAACAAGGACATACTTTTGAAGGGACAGAGGCCTTCTCTTCAAACCCCAAGGAGCTTCATTGTAAATTATAACTGCCATGTATAACATGGCAGACAGATAGACACAGAGACAGAGACAGAGAGACAGAGACCTGAAATTCCTAGAATAGAACAGATGTTTCTGGCTCTCACACGGTTTCAAGAGTGAAAAGCTTTATACCACATGCGCCTGGATCTACATGTCTTTTGGTATGGAGGAAGGCACAAGGTGGGGCCATAGTATAAAATTGCCTTTGCCCTTACCAGTAAGGAGGGAGGCTGGGCTTACTTGTTCCTTCTAGGTCTGACATAATCCATGTTAGCAGGGCTTGTCAGCTCTTTGTTCTGATGAATAAACTACATGGGGTGTGGTCTGTTGTCTCCTCGGCTTCTCCTTTAAATGCAGTCTGTTTTAAAGCAGCAGCTCCATTATCTAACAGGCAATGTTAGATGTCTTTCTCTTCCTGATGAGGTCCAGATGATAGAGGTGGTCCCTTTCCTCAGTCTGGTATGTTTTGTAAGTTCCCAGGCCTGAAAATCCTGATAGAATTTTAATACATCCATGTGCTCGTATGATCCCAATCAACTTTGGTGCATTTAAAAGATGGTGTTCTTTCTTTTCTAAGAATAAGTTATTGGTACATTTGTGTCTTATGGGTGGTGCTGGGCAGGTGATAGGAGGATGTGCCCATGATGGCACACAGCCATCTTACTTCTGCATTTATACTCAAAATGGAATAAAGGGTACATATAAAACAGAGTCTCTCTAAACCAGGTAGAACCTAGAAAAACCCTGTTTTACACAATAGATAGTTACCTAGAGTAGAACATAGCCTGATCTTAACATATAGAATCAGAGACTGGCAATCTTTAACAGATACATGGCAGTGCAGTTTAGATGAAGATCTCAGCTTAAAATTATTGAGAATTAAACAAGCAGGGAGTTTCATAAAGAGTAGTGATATACTCAAGGGATCAAGGGAAGCACAAAGACTCTTTTAAAAAATGATGAGGGGGTGGTCAGAGGGATAAAAGAAATAACAGACGCCAATGGAAAAGAAGACATAAGTAAGGGAATATCAACCAGCTGATCATACATACCTATGATGAGCTGAGAGAGCCAAGGGCAGAAAGCATCATTAGTGAGATAAAGTGTCCACCAGGCACTTAGAGGAAGAAAACAGAACAGAGAAGAATGGAGAGTAAGAGGGACAGGGAAAGGCAGAGAGAGTAGAAAATTCTGAAATCAGCAAAGAATGAGGATGGTAAAGGTTTATGGGGTTGAAAGAGTTTTGTTGTAAAGATCGTAGTGGATTCAAAGACAATGACACATTGAGAGGGTTTGGGGAAGAAGTGATGGAAAGTAAACTCATCCCAGGAAAAAAGGCTCCCAGGGAACTAATATGGGAACTCACCTTGGCCTTAAAAGGAGGATACACTTCACCGTTGGCCTCAAACGAAGTGAAAGACGTCAAATGTCAGCGATCACATACATCATGCAATTGAAAGTCATATAAAATCTTGCAGCCACATTTGAAGTCATCTCCATAAGGAGATTCTTTGATGCTTCAAATGTGGCAAACTAGCGACTGGGAAAAAGGTCCTCACTTCTAACACAGACAGAATTCTGCCTAAAAAAAGGGAAAGCCTTTTGATGTAGGTAGAGTCGATGGCCAAACTGCGGAGACAGGGTAAGCAAGTCCTCAATAGTTCCTGCCTCACAAATATGTCAGTCACAGATATTGGGCCAGAAGGCTGAAGAAGATGCTCCAAAGTTATAGAGAGTTTTGGATGACTATTTAGGTAGAAAACTGTCTCTGTCGTCTTTTCATTTGGAAAGCTACTAACCTGCACTCCCTGCATACTCAGATAATCAAGTTTACTCCTTCTCATGTCTCTGATGGAGTTGAATACCAGGTAGCTTAGTTTTACAATGAAGCTTAATTGTTTAAGAGTTAAGATGTTTTTAGGTGTAGATAGGTGTTCTAAGTTGAAAATGACAATAGGTGATGGAGACTGATTTACATTCAGAAATTTAGATGCACCAAGATAGGAAAGATGTCTTCTTCAAGGCTGTCAAATACAAATAGCCAAAACACTAAGAATGTAACATTTATATAATTCCTGATTGTGACACGGTTCTTCTTGTCATAGGTAATCTGTTGTATATATGTGTAATAATATAAATGTATATATACAAAAATGAAATAATTTTTAAAACTTTGTGGAATCAGATAGTGCTAATGTTTAATTTTGTGAACATGCTGTACCAAAAATCAGTAAAGTGTATATTATAGGAAACAGGCTAATGGTTTATAAAAGTGTGAAAAAAAATTAACTTGAGAATAATAAAAAGCCTAAATCTTTGGGATATGAATGCCACATTCCTATGGTAGGAGGCTGTCCCAGCTGTGCGATTTGCACAGATGCTGCACAATGTAAAAATGAGCCCTTGCTTATAATTATCAAGAATTTTAAGGCAGCATTAAATTGAACATGTGGCTCTTCTAATCATGGATTCTTTTAGGGGGGCTCTTCTGAGTGTGAGCCCTTTTGGGACTGCACAGGTTCTGTGAAACACATCCTTGGAGGAGCATCTCAGTAGCTGGGTTCAATCACAGAAGGACAGGGAGGCTCTGAGATAAGAGAGTGAATAGAAATCTGGAATTCTTCTTGTGGAGGAACTGAAGTAGAACTGACTCTGGCATACAAAGAGAACTAGTAAGGAACCAAGGAAGGCAGTTATTGTTAGAAAGCACCGATTTATAATAATATGATTACGAATTCTTTGTAACACTGGCTCTCCAAAAACTAAATTGATGTGCAGAGATGTCTTTCTCAATGCTGCATTTCTCTGAAGAGATGACATGGCCATGACAACTCTTGTAAAGGGAAGAATTTAATTGGGGCTTGCTGAGAGTTTCATAGAGGTTTAGTCCATTACCAGCATGATGATAAGCATGGTGGCACACAGGCAGACATGGTGTGGAGAAGGAGCTGAATATTCTACATCCAGATCTGCAGGGAGAGTGGGTTACTGGGCATTGCTTGGACTATTTAAACCTCAAAGCCCACCTCATTGACAACAAGGCCACACCCACTCCAACAAGGCCACACCCACTCCAACAAGGCCACACCCACTCCAACAAGGCCACACCCACTCCAACAAGGCCACACCTACTTCAACAAGGCCACACCTACTTCAACAAGGCCACACCTCCTAATCCTGCTCAAGTAATGCCACTTTTTGATGACTATGCATTATAATATATGAGCCTATGGGTGTAGGCTCAATTTTCATAGCAAATATATTTTATTATGAACTTATTAATTGAGAGTACCACACTGATAACCCAACTAACCTACACAATAGGAAAAGAAGATTAACAAATACAATAATGAAACTGTAAGGATATTAGTCCCGAGGAACAATTCTCCTGGTGTAATCAGCAGGATTTCTTCTGCTGGAACTTGGAGCATCCAGAACCCAGAATCTCAGCAGGAGCCTGGAGCCCTGAAACTTTCTATGAAGTGGTTCTCTCTAGGAGCATCTTGAAGTGGAGCGATGAACAGCTAAAACTATCCCATGTCTTCAAAGGCCCTGCCTCTTGTTTTTGGTTCACATTTACCCCCTCCTCTCAGAATTTGTTCGAGGATGTTTTTCAGCTGGTTAATAACCAATCTCCCACACATGGTAGTTTGACTTCTAAGGGGATAAACATCACCTGCTCTCTCACAAGTCCTTTCTCATCTCTCATTTGTGAACTAAACAAAAAACATGTTTCTCTCTCCTTCATCTGGGGGCCATTCCTATTCAAACCACCACAAGAGATCAATCAGCCTTTTCTGGGCAGATGTCATTAAGGTTCAAACAAATAAAGGGTTAAAAGTTAACAATTAGGCTAACGGAAGTTAATAGATTACTGCAGCTGGGTTAGAGAGACCACCTCACTTAGTAGGTGTTTATATAGTATCCAACAGCAGCAAGAAATAAATGAAGTGCAAATGCAGAAGACTAGGAGAGCAAAACAAGAGTGGAGATGGTGGATTTTGATGGAACTGTTGGAATATAAGTTTTCAGGTGGCTGTTCTGGGCTTTAGAAAGCCAAGGATCTAGCTCTATCAGATAATAGCTCCAGTGCTATCATTTTTGAAACATTTTTGGACCATAGTGGTTGAATGTGTGGCTATAGAGAGCCAAGTCTATTGAACTAATATTCTGTCTATGTATCTATTGCATCTATCAGACAAAATAACCCAACTCACATAGCATCAAGACTGAACCAACTGTTGTCTTAAGATGTATCTAATGAGGACAATTTATTCTCCACTGGGAAAGAAATGTCCTCCACTGAACACAGTAAATGAGCACTGATGGATGCCGCATATGGCGTGACAGATGGAGGAAGTCAGGGAACGCACTTTCTTCTGTCACAGACATGTTTCCTCTCACGGTTTTGCTCCTTTATGTGGTAGCTGCTCTTCTTACAGTTCGCACCTCCTCTGCCATTGCTACCCAGAAAGGGCATATCAGACACCATGCTAAGCAAGACCAGGAACCTGGTCAGTGTGTGGTTATCCAATGGATCACAAATTCATTTCTCTGTTGCACAGTCTTTCTGGGTTGTACAGTTTGTTATCCATAAAGGACTAGTTTTAGGGTCTCCCAGTGATACCAGTGATACTGAGGGGCAGAGACTAATTAATACTCAAGTTCTTTATGTAAGTAGGCTTAGGATCTGCATCCACCCCTTGTTTGTATTCACATATGCTTTAGGTCATCTCCAGACTATATATAATACACAATAATATGTAGATAGATATATTTTATTGCTTAGGGAAAAATGACATGGAAGAAATAAATGTACAATTCAGTACCAGTGCTATCATTTTTCAAATATTTTTGAACCATAGGGGTTGAATGTGTGGCTATAGAGAGCCAAATCTATTGAACTAATATTCTGTCTATCTATCTATGTCTATGTCTTTGTATCTATCTATCTGCCATCTATCATCTATCATCAAGCTACTGATTATTCCTTTTTGGTGGAAAATTGGGTTCTGTCTAATTTTGAGACTACTCTGAATATTTTTCTTTCATCTGCATCTTGGTTGAAAGTATACTGTGTTGCTATTGTATATATGCCCGTGAATTTCTGGATCCTAGTGTATAAATGAATATTAAACTTTTTTATATATAGTGAAAGACATTTCCAGAATCACAGTATTACTATTTGTTATCCACAGTGCAGGAGAATCTCAGTTTGCTTTCTACTTTGTCAACATTGGCATTGCCTGTTAAATTTTTTTGTCATTCTTTAAGGTTGTTTAGTACTATATTCTATTACATTCTGTTTGAATGTAACATGCATTGTGGATTTAGCACTGTGCTAGATGCTGGAGGATATTCCTCAGACATATGTTAGAGCTCTCTGCTTGTAAGTGAGAAAAACTCAATTAGAGCTGGCATAAAGCAAAACAGATTTATTGTCTATAAAACTGAGCTGTATGGAGGAAGTTGAAACAGAGACCTAGCACTAGCTAGACTTTGGTTTTTTTGTTTTTGTTTTTTGTTTTTGTTTTGTTTTAACCTTTTCCATTTGAGTATTCCCTAGAGTAATGGTTCTCAACTTTTCTAATGCTGCTACCCTTTAATACAGTTCCTCACATTGTGGTGGCTCCCAGCGATAAAAATGTTTTTGTTGTTACTTCCTAACTGTAATTTTGCTACTGTTGTGCATTGTAATGTAAATATCTGTGTTTTTGCTGCTCTTACGAGATCTCTGTAAAAGGGTTGTTCAACTCCAAAGGGGTCTCAATCCACAGGTTGAGAACCACTACCCTAGGCAGTTTGTCATGTGGTTGGATCCATGACCAATGACAAGCCTATGTAGCTAAGAACAAAGAAGGAGAAAAGTTGTTCTTTGTCTTATGAGTTCTAACAGTAAATGCACAGAGACATATTTTATTAGACTAGCATGTGTTGCATGCTCATCTCTGAACTGGTTTTAGAGTTCATCAGAGGGTTGAATGGGAAGATGGCAGGCAAATCACTATCAGTGACAGATTTTAGAAGGACACCCAATAAAGAGTTTATTATTTTGTCAAAAGAGGCATTGATTATGAAAGAGGGTTCAAAATCTGTACCAAGGACATGCCTCTGATTAGAAAAAGAAACATTGTCTCAGAATGAGAAGGGTGAAAATAGATAGTTCCCTAAAAAAATTCTGAGGAGTCAGGCTAGCAGTTTGTTCATTTTATTTTGTGTTTCTGTTTCGTAGATTATTTGTAAAAAAAGAAAAATTGGCTGCAACATACTTCTCTCAGTATTCAGACACTTGAACATTCCATCTTCCCAGCTGTGCCAGCTGTGCCATCAGCAGATCACAAGGCTTCCTCTTAGGCCAGTCACATTCTACACCTCAGCGTTCCTTAGCAAACGCCCATGGCCCTGGCATGCGCAATATCCTGGGATCTCCGTTGCAAGTGAGGCTGTTCTTTCGCTGATGACCTACCCTGTCCTCTGTAGGGACTCCAATCCTGGAATAATGGGCCTGGCCTCAGCTGTTCTCCATGATCCCCCAAATCCTGTCTTTTTCACACCTTTTAAAGCCAATACCACATGCGTGACCCCTATAAAATTGCCAAATTCTATTGCCAGCTGAAGATGTGGTCTGGCTGTTTTGGACCATGACTGCTGTGTGCTGGCCCTGAGAAACAAATTTCTAATGTCCCAGTGAAGCTCTAAGCTTTCACCTTAGTGGTGCTGACCACTTAGTCACCTCTGAGTCTTCAGCCACAGCCCAATCTGCACCCTATCCAATCAAGCACACAAGGTTTCACCTTAATGATGTTGTTTTTCTGTCAATTACAGTTGATTCCTCGGCCTCATTCTGGTCAGCAACACACAAATTCTTAGCCACAGGAGTAGTCTGCAATGGTTCCCAATAAAGCCTTCTCCTCAGAACCTCAGAATATGGTCTCTTACTGTGGGCTTTATTTTCAGCATTCTTATCTTCAGCGTTCCCACAGGAAGGACCCATGAAGATCTGCTCACAGTACTTGATACCTTTTCCAGCTCAACGTTCTAAAGTCTGCCATGTTTTTTTTTTCCCAAAGAGCAACATGGTCATGTTAATCAGAGATGACCCCACTTTGCAGGTACCAGTTTCTATTCTAGGTTCATTTCTGTTCTGAAAAAAAAAGTATTCATAAAATCCAACATGGGAGGGAAAGGGTTCATTTGCCCTATCCAGGCCATAGTCTGCTATATGGGGAACTCATAGCAACAGGGCCTTAACAGAGCTTGAATCATGATATATTCACAGCCAGGAGCACGGAAAGACCTCACAAGCTGTCTGCTTGCTTGACATAAGCCAGTCTCCTCCACTCTTATACAATCTAGGACCCTCTACCCATTTAAAGCTGCTTTTGAAAATAGGAGACCATGAAGTACAGAAGAGACCATAAAAGCTGTTTTTGATGGCTGGGCAAACGACTCATGTCTAAGTGTAGACATGAGCAGGAGAGATGTGGGGAAATGGCTGCATGGAACTTGGCATAGAGTTGGTGAGTTAATAGCAAGGCAAAGAGCAGAGCGCAGAACAAGGAAAGTTAGCTTTGTGTGTCAAGGCAGAAGAGGGAAACACAAGTAACCAAATTGGCGACACAGTTCCTATCTTTTTATATGACTGTTTTTGTTGCTTTTTGAAACAAGCTGGCCTCAAACTTGACATCTAGCTGAGGATGACCTTGAACTTTTGACACTCCTGCTTCAAGGGTGAGGATTGTAAGTTTGCACCAATATATCTGGGGAAGGTGAACACTTGAACTTTTTTTTTGAATGGAAGACTATACAAATGATTTCACTCTTCTTTCTGTTTATAATGTAATGGTTTAGTATCTCCTATCTATAAATGTCATTTCCTCACACCATAAAACAGTCTTGTGGTTTATTTTGGGTAATAGAGTCAAGAAGAAATGACAGTATGCCAATTTCAATCGAGGCTTCAAAAAACATCTTGCATGTTTCTACTTATTTTTGGAAGGCTGCCTTCATGATGTGAACAAGCCTAGGCTAACCTCCTGATGGATAAGAAATAATACAGAGCAAGCACGAACCTTTATAGCTGTTTCTTTCTTTAAGCAACTGTCTCTCTTGATCCATCCAGTGTAATGACAGACTGCAGGTCCAAGAAGAAGCTAAGCTAAAATAAAGACATATCCAGTCATGGGTATTTGGGCAGGTTTATGTTACCAGGTATAAATTCCCTTCTATTCAGTGGGCCTTACATCCAATTAGGCAACTGGTGATCACTCACAAAACCTAAGTACCATGATGGCACCATTATGGTTATATTGATAAAACAGTTGTTGCAGTGGTTCATAGGCTTTACAGATGGGTAAGACTGATTGCTGCTCTATCTTAGCAACTTGAATAGCACCTTCTCATACTATGATATCAAGTCTTCAAGAAGAAGGCCTCCAGCTTAGGCCAGACCTATTCCTCCAAGTCCTGTGTCCTAAGTGTGTCGTGTATTCAGCAATAGAGTCTTCTAGTTTGGGGAGACACACACACACACACACACACACACACACACACACACACACACACACACAGACACACACACACACTCATACACGTGTGGTGTATATATATATCCCAATATGTGTGTGTGTGTGTGTGTGTGTGTGTGTGTGTGTGTGTGTATTTTAAGTAACATAGAATGATGTTTCCACTTGGAGTTTTCAAGAATTCCTAGTGTATTTATTTCTTTTTCCTCCCTCTCTCAATGTATTGCCATTTCTCCTTCCTCCAGAGTTAAAGCTCTCTCCCATTTCCCCCATTTCCTTATTCATAGTACCATCCATCCCCATCTCCCATTCACTCTCCCCACAGTTTTTTTTTTACTTTGCTGCTTCTGCATTTTATACTTCAGCTTATATACTGCACCTAAAGTTTCGGAACTAGGATACACAAATAAGAGAAAACATGCAGACGTTCTTCCTGGGTCTGGGTTACCTTATTCAGCATAGTCCTTTCTGGTTCCATCTATTTGCCTTTTAATTTAATTTGTCTTTACACATCTGAACTATAGTCTGTTGTGCATATGTATTACATATTCATTGCCCATTCATTAGTAGAAGGACATATGGTTGTTTCTATTTTCTAGCTATGGTGAATAAAGTGGTAATGAACATGGCTGAGTAAGGATCTCTGGAGCAAGGGTCCTTTGGGCATTTGCCGAGGAGTGATATAGCTGGGTCATGTGGTAGAGCTGCTTTTAGCCCTTTGAGAATTCTCCATACTGGTTTCCGGAGTGTCGGCATCCATTTGTAATGCCACCAACAGTGAAGGAGTTCTCCCTTGTCCCTGCCTCCTCACCAGCATTTGTTGAGCTCATAGCCATTATCCCAAGCAAAGTAGATTGGGACTTTATGATCAGATAGGTGTATTAAAATTATTTTAGGAAAACTGGGCCTGAGAATTTATAGAAAACACTATATTGGGGAAGGGGGACAGCACTTATAAAGAGAAAGTGAGCCAACACTGAGATGGTGGCAGTGCCTACCAGTCTTTTTTAAAAAATATATTGTATTAATTTATTCCTATTACATCTAAATGATTATCTCATTCCTTCTATCCTCCCATTCCTCCCTCCCTCCCAGTTTCCCCTTACTCCCCTCCCCTATGACTGTGACTGAGGGGGACCTCCTCCCCCTGTATATGCTCATAGGGTATCAAGTCTCTTCTTGGTAGCCTGCTATCCTTCCTCTGAGTGCCACCAGGCCTCCCCCTCCAGGGGGCGTGGTCAAATATGGGGCACCAGAGTTAACTTCGCCTACCAGTCTTTTATTTACTGTCTAACATATTCAGTAAGTAAATGACTCACAACTCTCCAAGGAGCTTCAGCTCAGCTTCGTCCCCACTATCTATGGGGTCTGCTTCAATTGCCATCTGTCCATAGCTTGTGTATATGTTTGGGCTCCTTTCTACTCTTTGCTCCTTTGAACTTCATGGCCAAGTACCTCACCCGGGCAAGCAGTTTGACTCAACCCTGAGGTTAGGCTCAATCCTGTGATCCTGCATCTTGCTGGCATTCTTCAGCAGAGTTATTTATCTAAATCCTTCACTTACTGCTGAGACCCTCTTTTCAGCTCTTGGCCTCCTTTAGCCTTCAAAGGGCCTCTTTGAGCTCCTTGACTTCTCCTATGATCCCCTTAGTTGTTTTTGTACCTATTTTGTGACAGAGATAGATAGACAAACAGATGGACAGACAGACAGACATAGATAGTATAGATATAATTACTGAGTGATGTGTCCTATGTGATATGTACTATATTATCTGAGTTAGTATTAGTAGTTAATTAACACTGGAATAAAACAATCTGTGTTTGCCAACAGCTACCTATTAAGAAGAACTGAAACTACTTGGAGAATTGCAGCCAATTAAAATGACACAGCTTGTGAACTCATTACAAAATGCACACTGACATTGAGAAGAAAAATACATGTGTGCTCATCCATGTTTCTGACATAGCACATTCATGACAAAAAACATGTCAAATATAATTTTAAAGAAGGCAATTCTACCAGCAGAGCTTAAGGCTAGGAATCTGGAGGCAGAAGAGAAAAAAAAGCTAGCAGTTATTAGAGAATATTGATGCAGGTAATTCAGAAGTCACTGGAAGTATGAAGTTTTTGAATATCTTAAGAATTGAATAATTAATGGAGGGATTAAGGGGGATTATCTCAAAGTGGCTAGAAAATTGATGTCACAAACAACAATGGGAAAGTTGGAAAGAGGAACTCATTTTTAGGGTAGAATAATGTTTGGCTTGTGCGCTAATTCCAATAGCCCTCTTAAGTGGAAGCTATTCACTTCATGGCATAAAATTAACAGCATCAATTCAAATCATGAGTCAGTTGTTCAGGGAGGAATACTTAGCTGACCATTAAAATCACAGGTCTTCTGCCCTAGCTAGCACTCATTATTAGGTACTTCAAGACATGCTATTTATTATCAAGCAGAGTACATAGATACAAAGAGCGTTTAAAGCAAAAACAGAATTTAATGTAAAAATAATGTTGAGAAAATTTGTTACAGGAAGGTCAACCTGAGCTCTGTGTTGTTACCTTAGGGCAGGTCCCAAGACCCTTATGCAAGTCTTGTTACCAGAAGGAAAGGGACATCTTTGTCTTTCAGACAGGGTTGCGGAGAGGCACCTGAATGTATTTCGATAGCTTCTCCAAGTTAGTGCCCTTAGCTCAGAATCCTCTTTTTGTTGTATAATGTTATTTTCCATTATCAAATCTCCTGGTGGGCTGGTTGAGGAATGCTCCACAGATTCACATATTTGGACACTTGGTTCCCTGTTGTTTGTTCTACCTTGTTAGTTAGCTTCTTTGGATTCCTGGATTGTATCATGGTTATCCTGTGCTTTATGGCTACTATCCACTTATAAGTGAGTACATAGCATATTTATCTTTCTGGGTCTGGGATACCTCACTCAGAATGATATTTTTTAGTTCCATCCATTTCCCTGTAAATGTCATGCTGTCATTGTTTTAAATAGCTGAGTAATATTCCAGTGTATAAATGTACCATATTTTCTTCATCCATTCTTTGGTTAGGGGACATTTAGGTTATTTCCAGATTCTGGCTATTATGAAAAAAAGTTGCTATGAACATAGTTTAGCAAGTGTCCTTGTGGTATAGTGGAACATCTTTTGGGTATATGCCCAGGAATGGTATAGCTGTGTGTTGAGGTAGAACTATATCCAATCTTTTGATAAACTGCCACATTGATTTCCAAAGTGGTTGGACAAGTTTGCACTACCACCAGTAATGGAGTAGTGTTCCCCTTGCTCTACATCCTCACCAGCATGTGCTATCCCCTGAGGTTTTGATCTTGGACATTCTGGTGGACGTAAGATGGAATCTCATAGTTGTTTTGATTTGCGTTTCCATGATGACTAAAAATACTGAGCATTGCCTTAAGTGCTTCTTGGCCACTCGATATTCCTTTGTTGAGAATTCTCTGTTTAGGTATGAAATCTATTTTTAATTGGGCTATTTTCTTTGTTGATGTCTAGTTTCTTCTGTTATTTATATGTTTTGAATAGCAGCCCTCTGTAGGATGTAGAGTTGGGAAGAATCTTTTCCCATTCTGTAGGCTGCACTTTTGTCCATTTGATGCTGTCCTTTGCCTTACCGAAGCTTTTCAGTCTCACTTGGCCCTGTTTATTGGTTGTTGATCTTCATCCCTGAGCTGTTGGTGTTCTGTTCAGAAATTGTCTCCTGTCTCAATGAGTTCAAGGCTATCCCCCATTTTCTTTTCTATGTTTCAGGATATATGATCCTATTGTGAATCCCAAGATTGTGAACTGCAACAACCTGTTTCTTATTGGGTGTGACTCAGCCCTAACAGATATCTTAAACCCAAGAGCTTTCTGTTTATTGTAAACAAGTACTTGTGGTTTTGGCTCAGCCCTAGCACACACCTTTAATCTAAGAGCTAAATAAAGTTAATCCTAGGTCAAGAAGATCAAGCAACCAGCTGACTGGGATTAAACAGAAAGGAGGGACAATGAATTGAAGAGTATTTAAGACAGTGTGGAGAAGAAAAAGAAGAGGCTTTTGGTTTTTTGCTTTTAGCTTTTGGCTTTTGGCTTTTTCTATCTGGGGCATGAGCTGAGAAGAAAGCTCACCTGGGTGCTTTCTCTGCCTCTCTGAGCTAGTAAGCTTTCCACCCCAGCATCTGGCTCCTGAGTCTTCATTGGCAAAAATTGCACCGTTGAAATTTGATTTTTTTACATTTCTATCATATTTAGTGTATCCTGTTTTATGTTGAGGTCTTCGATCTAGTTGGACTTGAGTTTTGTGCAGGGTGACAGATATGGATCCATTTGCATTCTTCTGCATGCAGGAATCCAATTAGACTATCACCATTTGGTGAGGATGCTTTTTTTTTCCATTGTATAATTTAATATACAATAAAGTGTCCACACATATGTGGGGTTTACTTCCAGGCCTTCAATTCCAGTAATCAACGTCTGTTTTTATACCAATACATGTGGTTTTTATTACTATTTCTCTGTAGTACAGCTTGAAATCAGGGGTGGTGATACCTGTTCTTTTATTGTAGAGAATTGTTTTAGCTATCCTGTTTTTTTTTTCCTTATGAAGCTGAATATTGCTTTTTCAAGGTCTGTAAAGAATTGTGCTGGAATATTGATGGGAATTGCATTGAATCTGTAGATTGCTTTTGATAAGGTGCCCATTTTTTTCTTTTTTTAATTTTGCAGGTAATTTCAATTTTATTTTTAAATTAAAAATTATTTTAAGATGCCCATTTTTCTATGTTAATCCCACGGATCCCCGAGCATGTCAGCTCTTTCCATCTTCTACTATCTTCTTTAATTTCTTTCTTCAAGACTTGAAGTTCTTTTCAGATGAGCTGTTGCTGACAGACATCCAGGGAAGCAGGCAGATTTGTGGAGCAGGAAATGGAGCACAGTGTATGGAGTACAGTTTACTGTTGGTTGCTGAGCTTTCAGAAGAGTTGATGGGCAGAGGCTTAAGGTGGGACAGGCTTACCTGGGATCCCTGGTGCCTGCAGGTCTCCAGGAAAACAGACAGAGTTGTGGGGTACACCATGTGAAGTACAGGGTATGGGGTGCAAGGTATTCATGCAGTTTACTGCTGTTGGAGATGTTTTCAGGGGCATTGGCAAGCAAGGCAGTGGTGACACCATTAATCCTAGCACTGTGACAGTAAAGGCAGGCAGATCTCTATGAGTTCAAGGCTAGCCTCATCTACAGATTGAGTCCAGGACAGGCAGGGCTACACAGAGAAACCCTGTATAAAACAAACAAACAAACACCCAAACAAACCAGAAGCAATCAGTCAATCAAACAAACAACCCGCATAAATTAATGGCTTTCTATGAACTTCATTTTCTAATAAAGGCTCCTGTATTGGCCATATGAACAATCAATACATTTAAACCTTTACTCATTTTAATCTTTGTTATAGAGATCTCAGCCAATGAACCTACAAGGTACAAAAAGTATGGCATTTCTTCCCCATGGGCTACAGTTGATCATGGCTGAGGCAGCAAGTATCTGAAAACCTGGTAAAGTGGTGGTTACTGGTTATTAGCCAGAAACTCAGATGGTGTTGTTAGCTGGAAAACCTGTATGTAGTCTCCCTATATAGCTTAGATTTGCTCATAGAACAGTGGCTAGGTCCAAAATCATGTGTCTCAAGAAATCAAGGCAGAAGTGAACGCCATTTTTATGACCTGATCTTGAAAATACCATAGTGTCACTTCCTTTGTATTTTACTAGTGGAGGCGTTCACAAAGGTGCCTAGATTTAAGGGGAGAGTTTATAGGTCTCAGTACTTGGTGGGAGAAGTGTCACCATGATCTCATTAGAGGACTACACAGAATGAGGTTCCTTGTTTATCTGTAGAAAACCTGCCACACACATATCTGAGTGAATATAATTCCAATATTTTCTTATTTAGGAAAGTTTCTAAGGATGGACACCATCACAGAACACAATGTAGGAAAGGGACTTGAAAGTAGAAGGCTGGAAATTCGGCCTTGGTGTCATTGCAATTAAACTTGCCAGGGTTGTAATTCTGGGCTGAAATTACTTCCTTTCCAGGAATGAAAATGTAAACTCACAATTGTAGAACTGCTATAATGGAATACTTCACTAGAAAGCGTCTAGTACATTCCTTCACCTCCAGACAATCTGAATGTAACACATTCCAATTAGAATTTTTTTAAACCACCCTTTCTAGAATGTAGCCATACAAGGAGATTCTTCTACAGCCTTCCTTAATTGTGTACTCCAGCTTCTTCAAATAATTCCAGGCCTTCAATTTGTAAATCCTATCAGTAGTGGCTACACTACTCATACCTAAAATGTCATACGTAATTCCTAAATGTCATAACATTTTAGGTATTGTTAAAACCTAGGTCTGACTCTAAAATATGCAGATAAATGAGCTCCAAGAACCAAAATCACACTTTAGGCAAAAAAAAAAAAAAAAAAAAAAAAAAAAAAAAAAAAATTATCAATCTCCTCAATGCTTCTCACGAGGATCTTAATTCTAAGTATTCCACAGTCCTTAATCTATGCTATTGAAACATATTGAAAGAAAATTTACATTAAAATGGTTTTTCATCATAAAAATTAATCAAAATAGGGGTGGTCACTTCTGTTGCTTAGCCCAGTCCCTATATTATCGGCCACTTCACTCTGTTGCATCCCTCACGAGCCTCTGTTTTAAGTCAGAGCTAGGGCTCTGCAGTTCCTGGGTTGGAAATTGCAGTTACTTAGAATTCTGTGCAGAATGATGTTACTTGCACTGAGGAGACATTTAAAGCTCTCTCAGCTTGTCACTACCACCCTGCCATCACCATTATGGCTATCCTCCTTATAAAACCCCCAATCCAAGTATTCGTAAGTGCTCTGTGCAAGGTCTGGCAGGGAGTCAGTTCATTATAAGGAGAACCCAGGCAGACAAGGCACAGACAACAAAACACAATGCCATAGAAGATGGCTCAGTAGGAGAGAGAGCCTGCTATATGTGCAAGCATGAGGACCTGAGGTCAAATCTCCAGGACCCCCAAAACAGTTAGACATGGCTGCACATTCTATAATCCTAATGTTGTAGAGCAGAAACAAGTATATCCTGGGACCTCACTGGCCAGGCAGCACAGTTGATATTGTGAATTTTAGGTTTAGTTAGAGAGCCTGCCTCAAGGGATTATGTGGAGATCCTCATATAAAGAATCCTGACATCCCTCTCTAACCTCTCCTTGTGTGTTTAGGGGCATACACACACCTCTTTGCCTTAGAGTTCCATCATTGCTATGAAGAGACACCATGACCAGGGCAACTCTTATAAAGGGAAACATTTAACTGGGCCTTATAATTTCAGAGAATTACTTTAATATCATCATGGTGGGAAGCATGGCAGCATCCAGGCAGACATGGTGCTGGAGAAGGAGCTGAAGTGTGCCACACTGGGCATAGTTTAAGCCTAAAAGACATCAAAGCCCACCTCCACAGTAGGGACAACAAGGCCACACAGACCCCATTAAGGCCAAACCTTCTAATAGTGCCTGCCACTCCCTATGGACAAAGCATTCAAACACCTGAGTCTACGGGGGCCATTCCTAGTCAAACCACCACATCTCCTACACACACACTAGGAAAGCACAAGGTGAAATCATATTAATATTTATAAAAGGCTAATGTTTTTTTTTAAACCCTACTCTACCCAAAGCGCTTGAATTTGCGTTAGGAAACCCTTTTTAGAGAAGGGAAAAGATTTAGAGATATCTGGCCTCCTGTCTATTATGAATCCACAGAGAAAGACAGAAGCCTTTTGTAGGGGTTTTTAAAGACGTGGGTGTCTTGGGCATTGGCTGCTTTTCCAGGTAGATTGTAGTAGTGTCACAGAGGCCTGTGAACTTGTCTGATTCTGCAGGTTCCAGACAAGCTCTGAAATAGTGTTCGTGTACAGTACTTGGAGAGTGTTTGGGGGAGCATCCATGTTGCACTAGGAAGAATGCGTTGATCAGGTGATACCCGCCTGAACAGAAGAGATATTTGTGAACACATGATAATTGATGAGACGTAATGGTAGATTCTATCTCCTTACCAATTCCTAGCAGTGGCTAGACAAGGCTATTTATTTATTATATATAAATACAGAGACTATATTTTGTCTTATTATACATGATAAGTCTGCCTTAAGGAAACTTACCCCAATACAGAACAAATTTCACACAGGTTTAGAAAGAAAGACAATTTATTGGTATATTTTTATTTTATTAATTTACTAAGTTAATAAGAATTTATTTAGGATACACTGTATCTCAGGCATTGGAAAAAAATCAAGTTTGCTCCCCCACTTTGGGTAGGGCATAAGGACTCAGGGTCAAGTACAAGAGACATATATTTCTAATCCACATGTCATGTTTGATAAGATATCACTGCTGAATTCCTTTCCATATGGAAGGAAGACATATGACTCATTATTAAGCATGAGAAGACATCTCAGTTTACAAACACATTATTGAAACTGTCAACAGCACAGGTTCAAAGTGAGAAAGAATTCTTGTCCTGTGGAGCATATGACTCTAACAGATGGCTCTTGTCTAATAATGGGGAATGCCTAATAGTAGGAAGAAACCAGAGCTCCTCTAAATAGCTCAAGCGAGTAAATGAAAACACCAATTCTTTACAAACTTCTGCCTTTTCAGTTCAATGACCATTAACTTTCATTGGTTTTAAAAGAATAAGCAGGCTCCCAAGATGAGACTGGATAGCCTATGACCATATAGTGGGGGAGGAGGTCCCCCTCAGTCTTTAGACACAGGGGAGGGGAATAGGGTGAAAGTGGGAGGGAGGGAGGAATGGGAGGATACAAGTAATGGGATAACAATTGAGTTGTAATCTGAATAAATTAATAAAATTTTAAAAAAAGAATGGATTATTCTTTCTCTTTTTTTCCAAGGCCTGTTAATCTACGTGTACTTTGGAAATGTGGACAATAGTAAGTGGTTTTCCTCCTTGAGTGGTAGAGGCTTCTGTAAAAAACCTTAAGGATAGTTATGGATATTGGCTACATGATACCTCTTTAAATTAAAACGCGCATCAGAATAAATTTTCTCAGGTCCACAACTAGCAACTTATGAAACTCTCCAGAACTCCTGCCAGCATACATAGAACTTTCTGGAGATCTTACGATAGGGTGCAATACAACACGCACATCAGTGACATTCCGGGCGACTCAGTCATGGACAGTTCAATTCTGAACAGTTCAATCCCAGACAGTTCAATGCGTATCCCCCTAGGCAGTAGAGCTACGAAAAGGACATCTCTTCTGCCAAGCTGCAACCCCGGGGCCATGACTCGGGCCTCACTTCATCCTCTATTGCTCCCCCAGTCAATGCTGCTGACTGCACAAGCCAGGCAGCAGTCCCGAAGCCCTCTTCTTGTATTTGGCACCCAGATAACGCTGATTCAATTGACGCATTAGACAGCTTGGTGGATGCTCTCAGGGGACCAGACATTTCAGGCTCTATTTAGACAGTTAGTGAAAGTAGGCAGGAACAAGCTGAAGCTCAATTAAGTTTGTAAAGACTATCAATAGGGCAAGCCTATATGAAAGGAACCACAGGGTGAGTTATGATGACCAGAAAGTAGGTGCAGAGCTGGTTTCCATTTTTTTTCCTGGGAGCAGATGAAGAGAGACAGTCTGTCTGGACATCCATCTTCTAAACCGCGTGTCCTCGTTGTATATGGAAAGAAATCTCTAATGTTCAGTGACCAGCCTGTAAAAAAAAAATACATTTTTCAAAAACACCTCAGTGGACTGGCACACCATGCTCAAGCTTAGGTAATGCCAGGGGATGGTGACTCAAAAGCAGGCACAGTCCCCATAGTTCTGGAGACTGAAAGGGTCAGACCAGGGTGCCAGCTGATCTGGTGTCTGCTAATGACCATGTTCTTAGTGTTCAGATGGCTGCTGTCTTTAAAATGTTTTAATGATTAATGTATATTCATTGTTCACAATGTTTTTATTATGAAATTTTATACATATGTATATACATATAATATGTGTTTTGGTCATATTTGCTCCCATTATCTACTATTGTCTGTCTTCTTTTTCTGATAGTCGTTTTCTACCAAAAAGGTACTGTTTCTTCATTTTTATGAGAGACAACATGTGATTTTTTTCTGAGCCTGCTTATTTCAGTTAGCATATTATCTATCTATCTATCATCTATCTATCTATCTATCTATCTATCTATCTATCTATCTATGACTTGTTCGTTAGCTTATATGATAGGGGACTAGGTAGCTCAACAGCAGCTGGCTGGCTGTGCATGCTGGAAAGGTGACCAATTCACTGCCAAATCCAAGAATCTAATTGCCTTATCACTCCCAGTCCAGCGTGAAGATCTGAAAGACTTCCAAAAAGTCACATGTGTGAGTCCACATTGAAGAGCCAAGGAAGCAAGCACGTGATGTTAGCAGATGATGCTAAGGCCTTCTAAGACACTCATACGTCAGTAGATGGTGGTAGGGCCTGCCAACACACCCATTCAAGAAGCAAACAGGCTTCTGCATGCTCTTGCTGACTTCCTCCAATGTGTGTATGGTTCCAAGCCTCTGGACGTTGCCATGAATATTCAGTGCAGCTCTTTCCCCAAAGTCACTGCCCTACATGCCAATCTGCTCTGGAAATGTCCCCAGAGACACACAAATGCACTTTACCTGTCTTAATCCAGTTAAGTGGAAAACCAAGGTCATCACTCACACTTCCCAGAGACCCCACTCCACATCTGGATTCTGCCTCACGTGGAACAGGGCTTCAGTACCTTGATTTATACATTTACATGAGACAGGATAGAAATAAAGAAATGCATTTTAAAAGCAGACTGTGGAGGAAACTTGAGCTCTTTCTTACCAACTCAGAATTACAGGCTAAGTGGGGCTCATGGCATCCAGTTTTTAGTTTTATCCTGATAATAATGTCTTAAGGAATATTTTATTATTTCATAAACAGAAAGCAGGTCATCTAAAACTTAAAAAGGTAGCAAAATGACAGGACTGTGATAGGAACCAAAGTCTGGTCTCAGTTGTTTTCTTAACCACAGAACACAGATCTCGCAGGATGCCTGACTAGAAGCACTCTGGACCCGGAGAGTGAGTTAGTGGTAGAAAGAGGACGTTGCCTGGGAGCTGGACCACATGCTCATTCTCCTGACGCATGCTCACATTCTAGTCCAGGGAGTCTTCTGTTTATTTGTTCAGATTCCAGATATTTTGAATACTTCTTGGACAAGCAGATGGGAAATGTTGGGATGAATCAGTTCTGTTAGATAACTTCCATGGTTGAGAAGATAAATATATTTATTTTTGTTATCATTTTGGGTAATGATAATAGTAATAATTGTTATTATTATTATTATTCCTACCTTTGCTATTTTGTGGAGTCTTGTGTAGTTTGACAAAGGGCATGTATTTCTTTGGTATGTGATCACGTACCGAGATTGAGCACGAAGTCTTTCACTTATGCAGTTAACAAGGAGCCAAAGAGCTTCTGCACTTCTGACCATTACCTAAATTTGAGGAAACTTGAATATACTAAATATTGGGTAATATCCAGGTACTTGTTCTCCCTCTCCCTAACTCAAGCTTGAATTTAAAATAAGATTATTTTGTTTCATATTTCAATTTTTTAAAAATAAAGACCAATGTAGAGGAGCCTGCGATTAGAGAACACAGTAGACACCTCTTATCTTTGATACTCTGTGCCATCAGCTTAATGAAATACTGTGACGGGGGTTGACATTCCTCCCCTTAGGAGGAAACAGAGAGCAAACAAAAGGATATTCACAGAAAGAAGCCATTCAAAGGCATCACACACTTGCAGCGTTTTTATTTTGGGCTGCCGCTTGTTTAGGTGCCTAAGCTGTTTGACTACACGTTACTGCAGCTCCGGCCTATGCAGAGCAGTCTGCATGAAAATGGAGCAGGGAGATGGGAAGGGAAGACATCATAGCCGTTGCTGCTGCCTAAGGTCAACACTTGAACATTTCAAAGAGGCATTTCGAATGTCTTGGGCAAGGCCATCAGCCATGTGTGGAGCAAAGGCTTATTTTTGAAGCTGTGACGTTGCCCGTGGAATGCTTTGTTACTAATTTAGAACGCTTGTCCTGAGAGTTCAAGTCGTCGGCATCTGCTGCCACCCACCATGTGCTTTGTTCAGGCCAAAATCCACTTGTGGTGAAATCTCAAAGCTGGGCAGCTCCACAGGGAGCCAGCAAGGCCTGGAAGAGAGAGGCTGTTTTGGAGCAGTTTATTTGGACAGGGCTCCTGCTTTGAAACCCGCACCTCTTGGCTCTGGGAACTGGAGATCCTTTTGGTGAGTATTTAACCCACTCTCCTTTCTCTTGAGGGTGCAGTGGGGCCTGATAGCCTTTTGAACTTGGGACTGGCTATGAGTTGTCATCAGGTAATAGGTAAATAGAGGCTTTAATTGAGCTTGGCCAGTTGGGCCTGCTGTGACCAGGTAAGGGCCATTTTGCTACTCCAGCTTGAATTTCAGTCAAAACTATAAAGGGCTAAGAAGAAAAATTTCCACTGCGCCCCACAGACATTTGTTGACATCCGGTTATGTGATTCTACTATTAATGCTTATGTAATGTTACATGAATGCTTGTTACATAATCACAACCAACCGACTGATATATGAAGGATTGAATAAGCTGCATTACTTTGTCGCACTCCATAGTATATTTGTGTTAACTAACATGGGCATTTAAAACTTCCTCACACATGATATGAAGAGAGACTTAACTAGTACCAACGTGAAAGAAGAGTAGGTTGGGACACAGTAGACACCACCTTTCTCCAAGCGGAGCAAAGGTAAGAACCAGGGTTAGCTATCCGAGGGTGGCGGTGAGGTGTTGGAATTAATTGATTTGTTCCCTCTAAGTCTGCTGAGTCTGTTAAAATTCTCTAGTTCAAGGAGATTGCCCCAAAAGTTGTCCAAAAAGTTTTGAACATGGGGTGGGGTTATATCTCAGTTCCTAGGGTGATTGCCCAGCATGCACAGCACCTGGGGTTCAGTTCCCAGCAGTGCATCACCTGGCTGCAATGGCCCACACCTGCAGTCCCATCCAGGGAAGAGAGCTGACAATTGTTAGCACTTTGAGTGATGCTGACTCATTGACGTTTTCACTGCTCCTACACAAAGAGCTGAGTAGACTGTTTTGTATATTTATATATATATATGGATACATTTAACAATAATAAGTGATGAAGAAGCTGTGGGATTTAAGAGTGAATTCTGATAAGAATAATAAATTATTAAATATTATGGAGGGAGGTTGGAGAGAAATGATGCAAATACAATACTCATTTATAAAATTCGAAATTTAAACAAAGAAAAAAAAGTGCTCATGAGTATTTGCAGGAAAGGAAGCTCATAGACTGCTCATAGGTATGGTGTGCAGTCATTATGGAGATTTCTTATAAACCTAAATGGGTCTACCATATGTTACCCTTGTACACCTTGCCTGGTACATACCCAAAGAAAAGGAAAGCGATGTACTAAATCTATATGTGTGTGGTTACTGTCCATAGCTAGGTTATGAAATTTGTCTAGATGCTCAGTAATGAACAAGTGCATAGCAACATGGTATGTTTTTATAATGGAATATTGTTCAGTCATAATAAATGATTTTTATCATTTGAGTAAGCCAATGGAAGTGGAGGATGTTAAAGTAAATGAGCCAAACATGGAAAAGCAAGTCCTGTGTGTTCTTTCTCATGGAGTGGAAAGTAAAAGAAAAATTCTCCTCAATAAATAATAATGGTTAGTAGAAATTGGGGAGGCATATGTAAGAGAAGGATACATGAAGGGTATTGGATTCAATCATCACACACTATAAGTATGGAAATTTCACACTGACATCCATTTGTATGTCAATAGAAATCAATACAAGCTAATCAAAATCTTAGTCATTAAAAATAATGTGCTTTTTGCCAAAGAAGCTGCTGTGACCAAAGCCAATGGTGGTACTAATCTATATATATAAACATAACTAAATATGTGGCAATTTGATAGGCACATCATGTCCATTTAGCAGAACAATACTAGTATCTTTCTGACTAGGGTCTATGACCTCCTCACCCAAGAGGTTTCGGCCAGGTTCACAGTACAAAACATGGATTTTTCTCTTGTGTGGAGTGGCCATCTAATCCAGTCAGACAATAGCTGGTTACCCCATTACTAATGTGCCATTATTGCACCAGTGGGCACTTTGCCTGGTCAGTCTGTAGTGTTGCTTGTTGAGTATGACTTTTGGTTCATTCTCCTTAGTAGCTCGCACAGCACCCTCCAGCAAAGTAAAAGCTACTCAGTAGGGAGGACTCTTCAATTTTGGTTCCAGTGACTAAAGTATATGATGTCTTCAGCAACCAAGTCTTACAATCTAGGTGTGGTGGATAAATACCTGTATTATTTGGTGGGCTCCTGGGGCTCCCTGACTAAATTCAGGATGGTAGCTCATTATTGATGCTAAGATTTAATAATCTGTGTTTTCTGGGAACAGTTCTATGCATCTATTCAGAGCACTTCCATTTAAACGATTTATTTATTTATTTTTATTAGCTGATCCATCATCAGGTTTTCCTCTGGCTTTTTCATGTATCCTTATTTTTGGTTGATCCTTTCTTTACCCTCATCTCCTTGTCCCCACCCCTTCTTCTCCCTCATTTATCTATCTATCTATCTATCTATCTATCTATCTATCTATCTATCTATCATCTATCTATCTCATCACTTTACAGCCTGATCCCAACCCCCTCCCTAATTTCCTTCCAGTCCCACACTCATGCCCTCCCCCCATTCTTCCTTCTCCTTATCAGAGAATAAGAGGACCCCCATTGGTATCAATCCACCCTAGCACCTCAAGTCACAGCAGGACTAAGTACATCCTCTCCAACTGAAGCTAGACAAGGTAGCTCAGGTAGGAAAAAGGGATCTAAAGGC
The DNA here is from genome assembly GCF_964271855.1 of Acomys minous. Classification (NCBI taxonomy): domain Eukaryota; kingdom Metazoa; phylum Chordata; class Mammalia; order Rodentia; family Muridae; genus Acomys; species Acomys minous. The sequence continues at coordinate 13,763,746 of NC_140485.1, forward strand.
AGGCAACAAAGTCCAAGACAGACCCTACTCCCCTTGTTAGGGGACAGACCCACATGATGACCGAGCTGCATATCTGCTACATATATGTGGGGAGTCTAGTTCCAGCCCATACATGCTTTTTGATTGGACGTTCAGCTCTCTGAGCCCCCATGGGCTCAGGTTAGCTTACTATGTAGGTTTTCATGTGGTGTCCTTGACATCTCCAGCTCCCTCTATCCTTCCTCTCACTCTTCCAGAAGATTCTGAGTTCTGCCTAACTTTGGCTGTGGGTCTCTGCATCTGTTTCCACCAGCTGCTGGATGAAGCCTTTCAGAAGACAGTTATGCTAGGTTCCTGTTTGCAATCATAGCAGGGTATAATTAATAGTGTCAGGGGTTGGTCTTCTCCCATGGGGTAGATCTCAAATTGGGCCATTCACTGGTTGTCTGCTCCCTCAATCTCTGTTCTATCTTTATCCCTACACTTCTCAAAGGCAGGGCAAATTTTGGGCCGAAGGTTTTATGGGTGGCCTGGTGTCTCCTTGCCCTGACTGGAAGTCACAAGAAATGATGGCTTCAGGCTCCATATCCATCTGCCCCACTCCTGCTTCTAGGAGTCTCAGCTAGGGTCACCCCCATAGACTCCCCTGTCCAAGAGATGCTCCCCATTGAGTTTTATTCTCTCTCCTTGTCCTCTACCCACAACCCTGAGTTGGGCTGAAGAGATGGCTTTGCTGTTAAAGGCTAGGCTCACAACCAAACATATGAGGCCCTACCTCTCTTAAGCCTTTCTCTTTCCCCTGTATTCTTTCATCCATTTTCACATCAAATATGTTCTATTATCACACCACCACCTCACTTTTCTCCCTTCCTATAGACTTTATTGTGGTTTCCAGGCTTCTGCATACACTTCCATCTAAATGCATGTGTACAAAAATGAAAGGATCCACATGAGTGAGAACATGTGCAGTGTTTCTCTTTTTGATGTGGGGTTAACTTACATTATAATATTTTTCAGTTTCAGTCATTTTATGCAAATTTCAGAATTTCCTTTTTCCTTACAACTGAATAAAATTCCATTGTATATGCATGCTATACTTTGATTATCCATTTATACTGAGCTCTAATTTTTGTTTGTTTTGTTTTTTATTCATTTTGTTTTCTTTGAGTCCTTCTAGATATAAATTTTCAATAGAAAGTGATTTTTTTCAATTATCAGGGAAAAGATAGAGTGGTCTGCTCCCCCACTTAGTTATCAGTAGAGCCTGGTCTAGCCTTTGGCATTATACTTGAGACCCAGTTAAGGTCCAGAGCCTGTGGCACTGGGGTACTAATTGGAGAAAGTAAGGGTTCTAGATCATTTAGAGTAAAAGGTGTCAGTGCTAAAGTCTGAGATGGATGGAATGTGAGAGAGGGAAAGAATAGACAAAGTATGGGGAGGACGACAGGCAGGCTGTAGGTGTGAAAGTGGTAGGAAGAGTGTTTCAGAAATGTAAGAGAGAGAGAGAGTTTCTGCTACTTTAGGAAAGTGAGGCACAGTCATGAGGGTCTCTCATATAGGATAGGAATTAAAACACTGTGGCTTAACAGTTAATGTACAAAGTAATAAGTAATTATATTAAAACAATTAGAAGAAGAAACTAAACTGCTAAAACACTAGAGAATGACAGCAAAAAAAAAAAAGACAAAATGAATAAACAAAGAAGCATATAACCAAAATATGCACACAAACCAGCTAACAAATGAGCGGATGCACACACGAGTTGGAGTGGGGCTTTGGAGATGGAGACAGATATGCACAGAGCGGTAGTAACTAAAATAGAAGATATTGGTCCAGTTATTTTTATGTCAGTGGGATGCTGTGATTCCTCCCACCACTAAGCCCATTCTTTGCCTCAGTTTGGGCAGAGGGAGAGAAGTGGAGCTCAGTAGATTAGTCATCTTAAGTGTCCATGTCCTTTCACTGAGAACTCCTGTAAGGGTACATAAACTTCTTCCTACTAGACTTTCTTGAGCTGTGTGTACTTATCCCATCTAGAAGATACAAACCTACCCTCTGTGAATAAGAAAGTGAATCTCACACAGCAGCACTCTGAAGGGATGTGGTCAATGTGCTCACCTAAGCATGGAATCCATGACACTTTGTGGATTTCCCTGGCTGTCCACCTCAGGGGTTTCCTACTCAATTCTATGGCTCTGCTCTGAGTCTCTATCTTGTTCTCTTCTGCACTTGTTCGTTTTCTTTCTTTCTTTCTTTCTTTCTTTCTTTCTTTCTTTCTTTCTTTCTTCCTTTCTTTCTTTTGTTGTTTTTTTAACAATGGAGGCTTCATTCCAAGATTCCCAGAGCTATACCTGTATGAGGGTCAGTGTGAGAAAGCTGAGGTGATCCTCAGTGGGCTCAGGCATAGCATCTGAAATGAAGGTGTGTACGGATGGTAGAGGGTACCGGTCCAGCTGCAGCTGCATATGGATAATGGCTGGGATATCAGTTAACAGCCGCGATGGCTGGAGGGGGCGGGGCATGTGCCAAGAATTGCCAACAAGAATATTGTTGAGGCAGAAAATCATGTGTGGTACAGTTGTTTGTTTCCACTGCCCCCTGGGAATTGAACTTAGGGTCTCATCTATACTAGGAACGCACTGGGCATAGTCCCAGCTCTGATGCACTTTTAGTGCAACATTAGAGGAGGCATCAGCTTGGGCCTCAGACTTTCTGTGGCCATTAAGATGTGGCTCAAGTGGCAATAGTGTGGCTATGAGTGCTGACTCTTATTATGGAGGGGGTTTTACTGGTGGGCAAGTGTTTGCCAGCGTGCTGTGTGAGGAGCAGCTAGGCTGCAGGATGCCACAGCTGTGGTCCTTCTATTTACCCTACTGTGATCACCTGCTTGCTCACATGTGGCTTCTGCTCTGTCATCTTACCTGACATCCCGGATGCTGGTTTTCATAGATTTTGTTCGTTTGACATCTGCTTTAAGTCTAAAACGGCAACAGAAAAAAAAAAGCCATAGAAACCACTGGATAAGAAATTTTCTTCTAAGAATATACTTTTAGAGACTGTTTAGAGTGGAGAAATAACACATCAACTCAACCTCCTAGAATGTTCTCAGCACTTGATGTACAAACATGTGTCTTAAAACAATGCTCAACTATGCAAAAGAATCAAACTGTATCATCAGCGGCTTTAGGGATGGAACACATGTGTTTATGTTAATGCAGCATAGAACACACTAGAGTAAACCTTAGAACACTCTTACATCTAAGGCACCGTGAGGGGAAAGTAGGCTCTGGACCAGCAATCTCACGGCAGAAGATAGAAATGAGGGTCTCTAGTTCCCACATGGAGTTCTCTTTTCTAAAACTTCTTCAGCAGGCCTTATAGTTAAGCGTTTATACAAGTTTGTGCCTTCTGTATCATACCAGAGCTTTGCTGCTAGAACCAAAAATCCGTTATGAATACTGCTAAGTTTTTCAAGCTGGCTGTCTGGGTGCTCTGGGCCAGCATGGCTATCGTAGCTGAGGATAGTTCCCCATCAGAGTTAGCTTGCTAGTCGGTTAGCTAGATGGCTTAGGTACTCTTGGTTGGCTCCATTCCACATCCGGTATCTTTTGCTTGGGAAATGAGGTCAGCACACTTATGTCGCATGCACCCACAGGCTAAGGTAAGGTTGTCCTCACGGTGGGGCCGTACTTCCCTTGTGTAGCAGCTGTGATGGAGTGGTCTCATTGACTAGCCAAAGCTCATCTTGAGGCCAGCCTGGGTACAAGGGCAGGAAAAAGACAGGAAGAGCCATTGCCTTGCCACTGCATGATCTGTCAATCAAATCATACCAGGGAGGCCATTTTTGCAGTCAATCAACTATAGGTTAATTAATTTAACCTTTCCTGCCATCAGTTGTGCCTGGCCTAGTGCAGCTATGGTCCCTGTAGATAAAGAGTAATTGATCTTTGACCTCTTAGTGAAAACTATGTAATGAAAACACCTGTTTCCTTAGGAAATTTTTGATAATTCAGGGTCATAATTTTTCTATCGTTGTCCAGAAAAGCATAGTCCTTAAAGTGGATATTCTATCTTCTATTTAAAAGTCACATTAAAAAGTCACATAGAAATTCTAAGGCAATGTAGGGTGCATAAATTAAAATTGGCTTTGGTGAGAATAATTGACTTCTCAGAGGTGCGGCCAACAGGGAACTGTCAGGATAGATGAGTTTTTACAAGTCTCAGAGAGAAACTGGAGCTCTTGGTTCTAAATTTAACTTACAAGGATATCATACATACATTTGACAACTTGAAGGTCTTCAGTGTATAGGAATCTTTGCCATCTCCGTCTGATATTTTCCTAATTGCTATTTCAGCTGAGATATGTGAGTGAGGGGGCAGAGTATCCCCAAATAACACATGGGCCACTTCATTTTTAGACTTTGATTAGCTACTTTCCCCAGGAGATTGACAATGACAAAAATAAGTTATCCAGTTGCAGGGATTGGAGTGGATAGACACAAAGGTGTTTTTTAAACACACACACACACACACACACACACACACACACACACACACACACAAAGAGAGAGAGAGAGAGAGAGAGAGAGAGAGAGAGAGAGAGAGAGAGAGAGAGAGAGAGAGAGAGACAGAGACAGAGACAGAGACAGAGACAGAGACAGAGACAGAGAGAGACAGAGAGAGCGCACAGGGCTGAAGCACCTTTGACTTTTCTCTCAAAATGTACGTTTGTATGAAAACGCCACAAACGGCAGAGGCAACCCAGTGGGTGGGCTATCTGTGGATAGCTCCATGCATCTTCCCCAAGGAAAACCAGGTACCATAGGATGTGGGTTTGCCTCTTTTCCTAAGAGCTGTTCCAGGGTGAAGCCTTGGCTAGCTTGGGTCCTCCTAGGACCTGTGGCTTTGACGATGGGGCAAGAAGGTGACTGGACTGATTGAGCCCTTTGCTTGTACACACCCAGCTTTCTCAGCTTGTTAGTCTCCTGGGAGAAAGAGGTTAACCCCAGGGTCACAGGAAGAGCAAACTGGGCTCCTGTGGCACAGCAACACCAGAAACAACCAGCTGGCTCTCCCTCGGCCACATGCATAGAGGGCATCAGTGTTAGAGAAAAAAAGACTGGGGGATGAAGAAGGAATAAAACTGCCATCAGAAAGGGAAACTGAGTGTCTTAGCTGAGACAGATGACTTGGTCACATTGGAGTCAAGGCAACAGCCTCTCTGGAGCCTGGAATCCTTCTCTTCATGCATGGCATGATCCCAAATTGTTAGCTTCAAACCTGTCAGTGAAAAATATTAAATATTCAAAGGTAACAAAGTAGATAATATTTCTATACTATAGGTTCAGCCTGATGTAAAGGAAGCCATCACCTAGGCCAATGCTTGGTGGGCAAGGCAAGTGGACCGGAAGTGGTCCAGCTCCGCTTGGAGCCTCTCCCGCTCTAGGACCATCTTCAGTTTCTGACTCCAAAGCTCCACCACGCTGTGAGAGAGCTGTTCCGCTGTGAGAGGCTGATGCTGCACAAAGGTGTTGATAGGGGAATTAGTGGAAATGTTTTTTCCTTTCTTTCTTTCTTTCTTTCTTTCTTTCTTTCTTTCTTTCTTTTTTCTTTCTTTCTTTCTAAAACTTGAGCAACTTTGAGAGAACTGCTGACATGCTTGATAAAACAGAAAAGGAAGAAACATCATACTGAGTGGTCAGCAGGCTGGAGTCTAAGGGGTCATTGGCAAGGATGTAACCAAAGACCTGAGGCCAATTTGACAGACTACAGATCTGTCCAAGCACTCCAAAGCATCAATTTTGAAGGACTCATAAGACAAAGAAAAATGAAAGTTTAAGGGTCTACTTACATGACTCTAACAATCATTGAGGTGATGCTCCGTGGCTTCAAAGTTAGATACAGAAAGAGCAGACATAATTCTATCCAGCACTGTCTTTACTATAAGCTATTTAGAACATTTTCCCAGTCTCTGGCCTTATGTGTGCTAAGCAAGCCATCTGCCACTGAACTATGCCCCAGCCCTTATTTTAGTTTTTAATTTTGAGATACAGTCTCACTAAGTTGCCAGGGCAGGCCTTGAATTTTGTTATTTCCCTGCTCCAACCTCCTGAATATCCGCGATTACAGGTTTGCATCTCCAGGCCCAGTGGGCAGAAAAAAGAGACATACATTGGAATATTGAGTAAGGCATTATAACCAACATTTTAAACTCAGTGGTCAACAGAGGGACTTTAGGGTGCTTTTTCTTCATGATAGATTCTCCCTGGAAAAATATTTTATTTTGAATATCAAAGAAGTGTTTATGCTAACACTATAATATTTAATAATTTAAAGCTATGAAGATTCTTACACTGGAAAGACTCTTGTCCTGGCTTTAGGTATGGGAGGTGCCCTTAGGTTAGGGAGTGGGTTTAGGACCATTATCTGAAGGACCCAATCCATCTTCTTCTGCCTGTGTTTCCTTCTCCCACAGAAAACTCTTTAGGAGTGTAAATGATTATCTTTAAAGTTCAGAAGTCTTTGGCAGAGTATGGATTCTTTTTATTAAAATAAACAGTTCATGTTTGAATATTCATCTACTAAGAGCAAAACCCAGAACCCCTCAATAGATTGTTTTCAGTTACAAGGAAGTTCCAGGGGGCTTAAGTAGTGTCAAGAGAGAGTACTGGCAGGGAGCCGGGCACACTGCAGCTTTTCTGTTGTTTTCAGGCCACATCAAGATAGAGGAATTTCTTGCCACTGTCTCAACACTATTTGCTGATGTTGAGTATGTTCTCTCTGGGGTCCCTCCATCTTTATGGGGTTTTACATGAGGAGGCAAAAATTTCTCTTGGACACTTGCAACCTTACAACTCCTAACATCTCAAATTTAAACAATTTTCCGAAAGAGGCTGCTGTCACCTCACTTCATTCAAACCTTGTGCCCATTGTTTGAGTCTTTGAGCATACAAGCTTCTGACTGAAAAAGCTTGGGAAGCAGATTATATACCTCTAGCCCTCCACCTCACTGTGTCAACCATTCAGGATTTGATCACAGAAAGACACAGCACTTTAAATGATGAAATGCCAGGTAGAGAAAATATATTGGGGTAAAGCAAATGTTTGAGATTTTAAAGACGTCAAGCTTCTTATGTTGGAAGTATTGTCCTGAGTTTAGATGTGTGGTACCTACCTGGGCCCATGCTTTGAACGCCCTAGTCTAGGCTTCCTTGTCTATGCTACCTCTATAGAAAAGCATCTTCTAACCATGGGACATGTGTGAACCTGGGGCAACAGACCCATCTTCCATTGTTGTGTCAGTTTAGAATGCCTTTTCCAAATATCCCAAGTCCAATTCCGGGTTTCCCCAGGCCTCTACCTGGCTCTATCCCCTAAAAATCAGTCAAGCTGAAATTATCTTCACTGTGAAATCTCATAATGTGGCAAAGGCTTAACAATTGGTGATTTACAATCCCTACTTAATGGGTAGTTTTAGCAACCAAGAGACATGTGACTTATAGATGCAGTGGAGCTTTTCTTGATGTGTTGGATGATAGGATGAAGAAATTTCCTAACAAAATGTTCCCTCTACTTATGAGACTCTTTGCTTCTCTGAAGGATGTTGGCCAAAGTATGCAATAGATTGGTAGTGCTGGAATTAAGAACCTACAGAGACCCACAACCATTGGCCAGATTCTCCAAGTCTTGGTGGGCAAACTTTAAGAGATACTCTACAAGTCTTTTAAAGGAAGGGTAGAACTGAACCTTTCTAACAAGATAACTTTCTTAATAAAGTATCTTTTTTTTTTCAGCTTCTCTCACAACTTTTGCCTCACATTAAAAAGCTAGAATAAAGAGAAAAATCAGAACATGGACTTGGGAAGATTTTTAGGGTTGAATGTTTTCAAACACATAAAGTAAGGGAGAAATAAAGGAAGAGTCATTTTTTAAAAAAGCCTTTGTAGTGTGTTGTGAATCAGCCTAGCTTGCCTTCATTTTATCAAAGTAGTAAAAACCATATCTCTTAAGTCAACTACCTGGACACATAAGCCATATGTCGACCATGGGCTCCATTTAGGTTAAAGAGTTTGGTTTTCCTTTGCTGTATGAAAGGAGGGCGCAACTCTAACAGCATTGAGAGATGTTACATGTCAGTTGATGTAGAAGACCCTTGTCCAAATCTGAGGTGGGTATGCAAGCATGCATGTGTACCCATGCATAGCTGCATAGTAATAATGTTTCTGTGAGTAAAGAATAGCAGCTGTTCCTTTCTTCCCCTAAGGTTTGCTGGGGTAAAGACACAGGCTGATTCATGTTGATAAGGTAACCTAAAAGATGGGCTATCTGGACATGATTATTACCAAGAATCCAGCTGTAATCTTATGCCAGAACCCATTTTTGGAGTGTAGTTGATTAAGTGTCTGTTGACCAAATGTATGGCTGGGGAAAGGGACACAGAGCATTTAAAGTTCCCTGGAAAGGTGATTCTATTGCTGCCTCCTCAGTGTGCAGCTTTGGGGGTCTGAGTTGGATGACACGAGACATTTGGGAAAAAGAAAGAGACAATCTTGGAGAGGTTATAAGGTTGCTGAAAAGGCAAAAGAAAAGAGCCTAGCCCTAGAGATAAAGGCTGGGAGACAAAGGCCTGCACAGATTAGAACTTGGGGAGAGGGCTGCAGGCACTTTATCTGTGGCAATCACATACAGCAAGAGAAAGAAATGCAGAAAGTCATTTTAAGAGACTCTGCCATGAATCAAATCTTGTTTGGCCTTTCCTATATAGATGCCAGTACACGTTTATCTCTTCTCTTCAGCCATTTCCCAGTCTTGGGCCATTGTTGCTTTGAATACAATGATATTGGAAACGGCTTTCTGTTGGTTTTCAGTAAATTCACATGCAGCTTCAGGTTCTTATAAACCAGGTGACCCCTATAGAAAAGAAAGAAGCAAACTATGTTGTTTTCTTGATCCTGAGAAACAAATAATGCTTTTTTTTTCCTGAAGCAGGATACATTTACATATTTGACAAGGATCATAGTTTGTCAACATTTTTCTTTCTTTGTTATTAGGACATTTCTTATTGGCAGCTTGAATTTTTTTGACTGTGTAATTTGGGTAACATGTTATGCAATGCACATTAACTTTTAAAGGCCATTTAATCAATATCTCCATTCACTTTTCTGTAATAAATTTCCTCCCATTGGAAACAAATGAAATTATAGTGAATTTACCAAGTATTATGCACATAGTTTTTAAGAGAAAAAGAAAATTCTGAGAAAATAAACTTCTGATATTTAGCTAAATATACAATGATTTCGCCAAGTCACAGATTTGTGCAGTTGTCACCTGATCAGAGAAGCTACATTTTGCAGTAGGCAGCGTTTAATGCAGAGATTGCCCAGTTTGCTGAGAGTAAGTGGTGCCTGTCTGTGCTCAACTGTAGGTGAAACATTCTTTTCCCCTCCCCCTTCAAGGCTCAGGGAACATTGTGGATTAAGTGGAATGCTGTTAAATGCTATCCTTAAGACATGACATGACTGCTTACATATACAAGTTCACAGCAGCTGTATTTACCATCATAAGATGAACACAAGATTGAATCAGTTGAAAATTCAGTCTTGGAGTCAGCTCTGAGCCCCCATTCTTTGCTGAGGCACTATGGCTATTGATGGTTCCTGGGGGGTGGGGAGTGGGGAGTGGAGGGGTAGGCAGTGGTGGTGGAGAAAGAGAGTCACATTTCTTTGGGAGGGCGGCCACTGGTGGCCACCCTATGCCTTGCTGAATCATTCCACAAGCATGCCTATCTGGGCTGTACTAATTAGAATCCGTGGGTTATCTTTTTTAAAGAAGTGTGTGTGTGTGTGTGTGTGTGTGTGTGTGTGTGTGTGTGTGTGCGCGCGCGCGCGCGTGCACGACATGGTTTGAGGGGCAGCAGGGAGTTGGAAGGAAGGGGTAGGGTTAGATATGAGTAAGCTACATTTCGTACATGAAAATTTCAAAGCATAATAAAAAAGAAATTATCAGAATTGTTTCCTTAAGTATCTACATCTTTATATCAGCTCCAAGAAGGGTGCCCACTGAGAGAGCTTTTCCTAGATTAGATTTTGAGATGGACAGTGCAACTGAGACTTGGGTCGAAAATCAAGAAAGGGAACCTAGAAACAAAAGACTTAAATAGACATTTCTCCAAAGAAGCTGTTCTAGCAATCATAATGTACAACAACATCAGTCACTTTAGTGCAAATCAAAGCCACAGTGAGATACTTCTCATCATGCTGATTCTGTGGTGTCGATGGCAAAGACAGAAAACAAGAAGGGAAAGCAAGCATGGCCTCATTCCCTTTGGAAGACAGTTTGGTTGATCCTAAAGAGTAAAGCATAGAGTTACCACTTTGATTTGGCATCTCCATTACTTGGTATACACAAAGGCAACAGAAAATACATAGAGACAATCATTCAAATGCCCGTAGAAGCACAATTCATAGTAACTAAAAGAAAGAAACCAACCACCTGTCAATCAAGTGTGAATGAAGAAAACTTAAACTCATGGGGCAGGAGAGATGGTTCCATAGCTAAGAGCACTTCTTGCTCTTCCACAGGACTGCAGTTAGATTCTTGGCACCCACCTCTGGTACAGATTAACATCCTCCTATAACTCCAGCTTTGGGAATCTAATGTACCTGCACACACATGGCAAGCACTCAAGTATGAGAATAAATACTTTAACATGTACCCATTGTGAAATATTATTCAACTGTTAAAATAATGAAGCTTATATACACACTACAACTTATAGACCCATGAAAACACTATGTTAAATGAAAGCGAGCCGACTTTCACATATAGAATCTAGTGCAAAGGTCAAAAGAGAAATATCCAAGGAGCTAGAAAGTAGACTTGTGGTTTCTAGTGGCTTGGGAGAGAAGGAAGTAGAGAGGTAGTAGGAAGAAATTGTTCATGGATATAATTTTGGAGTGAAGGAAATACAATGGAGTAGGGGTATGATGGTTAATGAGAATCTCAGAAATCACTAAAAATCACTGAAGGATGTACTATTAAACAGTGAACTTTGTGGTACATGAACCACACTCAATAAAGATATTAGAAACAATAATATTCAGCGAGGAATGAAGTGACTGGACAGAAGGGTTCTTGACTTTTGACAAAAATCTAACAGTGCTCCATGATAAAAGTTTTAGAAAGATTAAAAATATGGAGAACATACTCCAACATAATAAAGACAGTTTACACCAAGCTCATAGCCAACATAAATCTAAATGGAGAGAAACTCAGAGAAATTTCACTAAAATCAAGAACAATATAGTACTTGAAATTTTAGCTGGAGTAATAAGACAATGGAAGGAGATTAAGGGGATACAAATTGGAAAGGAAGAACTCAAAGTATCTTTATTTGTAGATGATATGATAGTATACATAAGCAACCTAAAAATTCAACCAGGAAACTCCTATTGCTGATAAACACTTTAGCAAAGCAGCTGGATACAAAATTAGTTCACAAAACTCTTTAGTCATTCTATATGTAAATGATAAATAGATGAAGAAAACATCGTATACAACACTCTTAAAAATATAAAATATTTTAAGGTAATTCTGATCAAGCAAATGAAAGAATTGTGTGATAAAAACCTGAAGTCACTGAAGAAATAAATTACAGAAGATATTAGAAGATAGAAAGACCCCTCATGCTCATGGATTAAAAGGATTAATTTAGTAAAAATGGTCATTCTACCAAAAACAACCTACAGATTCAATGAAAACCCCATCAAAATTCCAACACAATTCTTCACAGATCTTGGAAAGACAATTCTCAATGTCATAGGGAAACACACACACACACACACACACACACACACACACACACACAGAGAGAGAGAGAGAGAGAGAGAGAGAGAGAGAGAGAGAGAGAGAGAGAGAGAGAGGATAGCCAAACCAATTCTGAATAATACAAGAATGGTTTGAGATATCACCATTCTCAATTTCAAGTTGCACTACAAAATTATAGTAATAAAAGCAGCATGGTATTGGCACAAAACCATATAGGTATCCATACACTGATGGTGAACTGTTTTTGATAAAGAAGCCAGAAATACAAGCATGGGAAAAGACAGCATCTTCAACAAATGGTGCTGATCACACTAGATGGCTGCATAGAGAAGAATTCAAGTAGATCCATACTTATCACCCTGACCAAAACTTGACTCCAAATGGATCAAAGACCTCAACCTAAAACCAGATATACTAAACCTGATAGAAGAGAAAGTGGAAAATAGCTTTGAACTCATTGGATAGGAAGAAGATTTTCTGAACAGAACACCCTTAGTACTGTCACTAAGACCAGCCAGCTAATAAATGAGACTCCTGAAACTGAGAAACTTCTGCATGGCAAAGGACACTGTTATTCAGACAAAGCACAGCTTATGGAATGGGAGAGGACTTTTGCCTACTACACTTCCAATAGAAGACTAATACCCAAAATAAGAAGCTAGACATCAAGAAAACAATCCAATTTAACAATGGCGTATGTATCTAAACAGACAATTCTCAATAGAAGAAACTCAAATGCCTGAGAAACACTTAGAGAAATGTTCAACATCCTTAACCATAAGGGAAATGCAAATCAAAACTACTTTAAATTTTTATCTCGAAATTTTAAAAAATTATTATAATTTATTCCCATTACATCTCAATTATTATCCCTCGCTCTTATCTCCCTGTTCCCACCCTCCCCTCCTTTTCCACCCTATTCCCCTCCTCTAGACCTCTGACATGAGGACTTTCCTCCCCCACCATCTGACCTCAGCCTATCAGGTTTCATCTGGACAGCCTGCATTCCCTTTCTCTGTATGCCTGCAAGGCCACCCCACCAAGTTTTATCTTAAACCTGTCAGAATGGTTAAGAGCAATAAAACAAATGACAGCTTATGCTGGCAAGCATGTGGAGAGGAGAATGTTCATCCATTGCTGGTGGGGGTGCAAACTTGTACAGCCACTAAGGAAATCAGGGTGGCAGTTCCCCAGGAGGATACAGCTATACCACTCTTGGTCATATACCCAAAAAGATGTTTTTTTCCTACAACAAAAATGCTAACTTTTCCAACTATTTTCATTGCTGCTGTATTCTTAATAGCCAGAAATTGGGAACAACCTAGATGCCCCTCAACAGAAGAATGGACAAAGAAAGTCTGGTTCATTTATATATTTCAGTCTCATTCAGCAGTTAAAAACAATGACATCGTGAAATTCACAGGCCAATGTATGGAACACCCAGATCCAGAAAGATGAATATGGCACGTATTTCCTTATATTTAGATATTAGTTGTTAAGTCAATGATAACTAAGCTATAACCCATAGATTCACAGAGGGCTGGTATAGAGGAAGGGACTATAGGATACATATAGACCTCATTTGGAAAGGGGAATAGAATAATTATGGGTGGATGGGGCAGTACTAGAAAGGGGCAATCAAATGGAGAGGAGTAGGGGAGAGGGGATCGAGGAAGGGAAATACTGGGAGAGACAGCTCATAGAAACTTCCTAAAATATATACATATATGAAGACGATCTAAATGAAGTTGCCAAATAATGGTGGAAACAGAGCCCAACTGGCCATCTCTTGCCACCAAATGAAGCTTCCAGTACCAGGATTGAGTTACATCTAATTGAGTTGTTGGCCAAAGGGGTCCTGTGGGAATCCCCAAACAATTCAGGCTGATGCAAAGACTATAGGTTGTTCTCCACAAGCTGACAGCAGAACATTATTGCTGCAGACAACACCTACACAACTCACTGAACGCAGAGAAATTCAGCTGGTGACTACATAGAGCCTATGCTCCAGTATGTTTGGTACAAGAAGGTACTCTGCATACGAACAGAAGAGAAATGGAAACACCAAGTCAACCATGATTCTTTGATCTACAATGGTGTCCTGCTTACAAGATTTGTTAGCGCAATTGTGGCACAAAGCTTGTGGCATAATATCTGATTAGACGTAAAGCCTACTCCATGAGATAGAACATGTATCCAACACTGCTTGGGTGACTAAGAAGCAGAGACTAGATAGTCTGGGGGATGTAGAGGAAGTCCAAATACCATTGGTCTTTTAAAAAATGTAGTGATAAAATGATTCCCAATGACATTCTGCTATACTCATAGATAAGTGACTGTTCACTCATTACCAGAGAAGCTTTGTCCTTCAGAAGATAAGACCAAATGTGGAAATATACAGTCAGACATTATGCAGAGAGAAGGGGGAGGAAGGGAGGGAGAGACAGAGACAGAGAGACAGAGAGACAGACCTTGGAACACTCAGCCTTAAATGGAATGTCTCCCTTAAATTCCCCCATGCTCAGAGCTCAGGGAACCCCTTGGAAGAGGGAGATGAAAAAGATTGAAAGATTCAGAGGGAGCAGAGGACACCATGAAAACAAAGTCCTCTAAATCCACATGAGCGAAGCTCATTTGAACTCACAGAGACCCAAGCAGTATGCACAAGACCAGCCCAGGTACGCCAGGCCCTTTTGTGCTTCTATTATGGCCTCCAGTTTAGTGCTTTTATGAGAATCCTGTGTGTGTGAACAAGTGGGTCTCTGAGTTGTGTGCCTTCTCTTGGGCCGTTTTCTTCTCTTAGTCTGCCTTGTCCAAGTTTGATGTGACAGTTTTATTTTATCTTACTCTCTCGTATTATATTTTATTATTATCTCTTTGAAGTCCATTCTTCTCTAATAAGAGACAGAAAGACAGTGGATTTAGACGGAAGAGAGATAGAGAGGGACTGGGAGGGGTAGAAGGAGGAGAAGCCATAATCAGGATATATTTAGTGAGAAGAAAAATCCAGTTTTGATAAAAAGAAAAAATAAAAACGGGAGGCTCTTGAGGTTTTTCTTGAGACAAGGAGGCTGGCTTGTACCCCTGAGATCCAAAATGAGCAGAGTTTCCCCCACCTGTGTCTGAGCACCTAATAATAAGATACCGGCAACCTCCTTCTATCAGAAACTATTCTGTGTTTGGAGGTTGGTGACTTGACTCGAAAACATCATGGAGTTGACATTCACTAATAAAGAACGTACACACTTTGATAAAATTTTTGGTCTTTGTGTTGTCATTGTTGTTGTTGTATTTTCATATGTTGCGAACTGAGGAAGAGCCTAAGCCCTGGAGTTTGAGTGGATGGCATTTACTATTTAGATTTGAGTTGTCTGCTTTTCTTCTACCTTTGAGATAATAGCGAGATGAACATATGAACATTTTCATCACAAACGATACTATTCACCCACTGAGAACATTGTGGTAAGTAGGATTCGTTTGTGAAGTGTGGCATGAGACAGAGAGAGACAGAGACAGAGACAGGGATATTTAGGAGAAAGAGAAAGAAAGGCATAGTCTAGGAGACTAGTGAAGAGCATTTAGAGCCCACTGAGTAAGGAAGTGTATGAGACTAGAGGGAGTTGGCTAGGGCATTGTGATAACAAGGGGTATCTGTTGGAGGCACCTTGCTTAAGATCTCAGACATCTACTGAGGGATTAGTCTATATTCTGGAGAGAGCTGGGATCATGTTACTTCGCCTTTGTGTTTTGACATTTCTGGTCAAGCTGCAGCATGGGCAAAAAGTTACAGGGTGGACAATGAATTAGGAGAACTTAGGCAAGGGAGAAGTGATGATGGAGACAGTGACCGAGAGCAAATAGTTATAATGGGGTCAAAAATGACTGACCTGAATTGGCAAGTTGTTAGAAAGAGGATAAGGGAAAAGATACTGTAAAGAAATAATGTTGGGCATGTGAGAATGTTTCTCTCTTGGTAGTGCTTGCCCTGCATTCCTAAGGCCCTGACTTGATGCCTAGCACCAACTATACGTCTTGTGGTGGTACACAACTATACTCCTAGCACTTGGCAGGTGGAGGCAGGATGATGAGACGGTTAGGGCTATCCTCCTTTGCACAGTGAGTTTGAGGTCAGCCTGGATGCCATGAGATCCTGCCTCAAAACAGCAGCAACAAAACAAAACAAAAAGCAAAACAGCAATAACATAACCCAACCAGCAAAACAAACCCTCAATGTCAGTGTTATGTCTTGGGCAACTGGAGTCAAATTTCTTTTTTCATTGATGAAGAAAACAAAGGAGTTGGAATGCCGTTAAGGGTGACATAAATTCTGCTGCTTGCACACTGTATATACAGACTGTTGGCTACAGACAGCTATGTGGTTACAGCCTTTCCCCTCCCCCTCTTAGTCTTCTTCAATGACTAGAACTCTGCCCTACATGGGATGTGTCTGCATTGGGTCCTTATGTGGATCTGGGAAATAGCTTGTGACAACACCAATGAACACTATATGCATGGACACATGTGACTTTTATATTTGGTCATACAATTGTCACAGCATTCCTTCATGGCTGTCTCAGAAGGCTTATTTTTGGATTCTAGACACTTCATTGTAAGAAATCCCAGGCTACCGTGAGTGCACTGTGGTGTTCTAGCCCAGATCCCCACTCCATACATGGGTGTCTACAGTCAAGCCTCAAAACATTCAATCTTCCCAGGGCATTGCAAGTAGACAGAGGTGGCCATCCTGAGCTCTGTCCTATCTGAATTTCTGACTTTGTCCCTTAAATCTACAACAGACAAGAGATTATTTAGAGTCACTTATAACACATCAATACATAACTGGTATGCTGCATTTCTGGTGCCTTTGTGACTTGGACAGAGAACTCACATGTACATCCCTTTTCCCACTAGTGTTGCAAACTACACATTTCACTGAAAACCTTTCAAGTTGTGCCATCTGTCCTCCTCCTTTTCATTATTTGTCAAAAGCATTTGCGTTGCCTTCCTTAGTTTAGGAAGAAGGGAGAAAGAAAGGGATGGCCAGAGGAAGGAAGGGGAAACTCCATCATGGTGTAGTGACAAATGAAGTGCCACTCCTGGAGGGTGGTGTAGGACAGCAGTGAGAGCTGGGTCCTCTGCACAGCACCACAGAGGCTAGTCAGCCTGGGCACTGGTACCTTGTGTGAGATTTGTAGTTTCTCCATTGCCACTGACCTCCCTCTAAGATGTGCTCTGACTCTAAGAAGGTCCAGCTGGACTGTGTTAAGAAATTTTTATTGTTTCCTTTGGGTTTGTGATGAAAGCACATAAAATTACAAGTGGAAGAAACATCATGCCACAAAATTGCATAGAATGATTACAAAAATGTGAATTATGCATTTTAAATAATTTAAGATAGAAGAACCCAAATATGTACAATTTAAGAGCATCACATACTTTGCCCTCTCTCTCTTTTTCTTCTTAAGTGGCAAAAGTCACAATGTTCAATCCATTACGAACAGTATTAACACAGTGCACAGGGCAACATTAAATTCAAAGGAATGCAAGCAATGGCCCTTTGTTTTGGAACTTAATTAATGACTGCTATCTACTACAGGAGTTTTAATTAATGTATGGTGGTACTGAAATGTTAAAAACCGAAACACATGGCATGTCATTAGAACACTGATTTACACGGCCCAACCACGATAGTCTCAGTAGTTTAAAGGTGTCAGGGACACAGTCTAATGTAATGCATGGCTCTACTCTCTAGTATAGGAAAAACCACAGTACAGAATTTCACACATTCAACAAAGAACAAGGCAAATACATAAAGGCACAAAACTGCACATCGTATAGACCCCTTTTCTTTACCTTTGTCTATTTTCAAGTAATATTAATGTTATTAATGGATAGTATATCACTGTAGTAGTTTTGATGATGCAAGATGCACAGTGTTACACACTACCCCACAACTGCAAAAAGTGTCACTGTACAGATATAAAAAACGTGATTACAGTAAATGACCAAATACAAAACATTGTAAAATGACTAGAATCACCAAGATAATGAAGTCCAACTACCAGAAAGGGGTTTGAAAGTCAAGGTTGTTCAACCTCAGTCACTACTATATGGACTACAATGAAATCCAGTGTTCTGCAGTAACCACCAATGTGTTTGGTTATGAATGCTGTTACCAGTTCACTCTTCTCCAATTTCCAACAGCCTATAATTGTGTTTGTAAAATGCAGCATTCAATTTGGACCATTCTCATGTCTTTCTGAGTAATGAACTCCCCTCAAAGTGCAAAAGTAGTATGGTGAGTTTTAGTTAAGTGTCTAATTAACACTCTTGATCCTTCAGATAAAATACAATCATCTCTAAAGAGCATGTGGTTTCCCCCTTGTGTCTCACTAGATGTGTGTGTGTGTGTGTGCGTGTTTGTGTGTGTGTGTTTGTGTGTATGTGTGTGTTTTAATCAAATACTTTCATGGTGTTCGAAGCAAGCCTTCATCTTGATTAAAACTTAATTATGATCCTAGTTATTGCTTAAAGTTAAATAAAATCATTTCCAGAAAAATATTAAATTCTTGAAACACAAATTTCAGGACATAACTGGTTTTTGCATTGTAAAATGCTTTGCTAAATTATAAGCAGACAGATTCACTTTAAAATTAAATGAAGGCATGGACATGTCATTGCTGGGTTTTAATGTTCTTTGTCTCTCCGTCTAAACCATATTTTTTCTATATAATAATTATTATTAAGACCTTTTAATAATGCCTTTATTAGCTTTAGCATGATATAATTTGTTTCTCTTATTTCCCCTTAGAATAAAATGAGAACTCAAAAAGACATGACTAATTGACATAAATGTACAAACTAAAATATAACCAAAGCTTTATTACTGTTAGAATAAAATTTGAACTTAATCAGTTAAAATTTATTGAAGATAGTAGTAATACAGTTGCACTCTATTTCCTATGCATTTTTGCATATTCTTATCATCAAAACAAGCTCAAAGTCTGATATTTAAAATCCAATTTTTGATCCTGCAAAGTTTTTTTTAGCAACCTCATACTCTAAATTCTAAGTCTATCTCAAGTTGCATTAATGACTCCATAAACTGATTCCTAGCATTTCCATATAATTTAATATCCATGTGACATATATTTGACCCATTTCTTCTCTGTCCATGTATCCCTGAACTTGCTTTTAAATCTTATGGAAGAGATTTGGGTCACTGCCAATTAACGAACACACATGTACACTCATGCGTATGTATGTGTGTGCGCACTTACATGGTTGGGTGCAGACATGTAGTATATACATGGAGATAATGTCTATCATTTATACATGTGAATTTAGATAAATATTCTGTCTTCTTTTCTACAGTAAAAGTAAATGAACCACACACAAAAAAATATCTGACAAGAAAATAACGCACTGGATCCTGTTCAGTCTGGCTGAAATCCAGATGAATACGTATCAGCTCAATTCTTACTCAACAGAACAGACCTGTTGTAGCTGTTTGATAGCTTCAGGTCAACAACCGACAGATACCCGAAGGTGTCCAGCCAAATATACAACCCATATTGCTGACCATGGAATGGCTTCACTGGGAAATGATACAATCGAGTGTTTTGTTTTTGTTTTTGTTTTTTAAATAAAAGGAACCAGCTTAAACGAGTCACTATGGTATCTAATAAAGCCATGTCAGTAGCAAATATGGATGCCTCTGTGATAAATAAATTAGCAAACTGCAAGCCACCAGTGCCTGCAAAGCAAAGGATGAAACAATTTACTATACATGTTAACTTGAAAACATGGAATTGCGGGGCAGGTAAGGAAACGATGCTCCAAGTGGGATGTTCTGTAGCGTTAAATGCTGCTATGCACTTCTCAAACTATTTCTATTACTTTGAAATACTTTACACCAGGGCTTCCAATGAAGACACGAGCTCAAGGTTTTTGTTTTTGTTTTTGTTTTTGTTTTTTTCTAAGAAGACATTGTCCTTCATTACATGTTCCATGGAGCCTGGGAGCTGCCTGCTTTTAATTTACTACTGGAAAGAAAAGAAAAATCCTGCATACATGCACTCTTCTCTCTAGACTGGCAAGTTTCCACATGACACATGGAACTGGGGTATGACACCTTCTGGAACTCTCCCTTTGGTGTGGATTTTAGGCTAAGAGACGACTCTCAGGAAGATGGCCCGGGCAGTGATCTCTGTCATTAGAGCCCGTTGGAGCTCATATAGTCATGCATATCTGGAAGACCTGGCAGGATCATCACAGAGAAGTATCAAACTGTCTTCCAGGGGTCTCTCCTTGCACCCCCTCACTGGAGGGAGATTTGTGGTTCATCTTCCCAGGGTCTGAGGCCAGGGAGGGAGGGGCAGAGCCCTGATTACTGTCTTCGCTGATCTTCCCTTTCATGGCCTCCTGTACAAACTCCAGGATCTCCAGGGGCAGTCTTTTGAACTTGTCTTGGTATTCCTGCTCCAGCTCCATCTGCAGCTGAGAAACATCAAGAAAGGACAAGGTTTGAGGTTGGTTGTATTTATCAATTGACCCATACAGAAACCCTTTCACAGAGATGTGTGAAGGGCACGGAGCAGATAAATGGACTTAAAGTGTCATTCACTGCTCATCTGTAGTGAAGAGGAATAACAGTTTAGTAGGACATACCATTCATTAACAGCTGAAAACCAAGTTCTGGTCATGTGTGGTGCAACAAGCCTAAGGACTTGACAAAGACAAATAAACACACCTATAAGCACACTCGAAAAGTTTGCAGACTAGTACGTAATGATTTCAATTCTTACACTCAGGGATTAAGTAACATCAGCAACAGGAATTGTCAAGGCCAACCATGAACAGGGCAGAGATGGGCTGAGGTGAACTTTGAGCAGGAGGGTGAACTTCAAGGGCGGGGCTTCAGCAGGAGTCTGGGAAGCCAAGACTGAGTGGTGTTAGTTTGTTTATTCAGTTAGTATCTTTGTTTCTTCAGGATCTTGTGCTTGCTAAGCTAACCCTTTCCCACCCACCTATACCTCAAGCCCATTTAGAACAGTGGTTCTCAGCCCTCCTAGTGCTGTGACCTTTTAACACAGCTCCTCATGTGGTGGTGACCCTCAAACATAAAATTTTTCCGTTGCTACTTTATGACTGCAATTTAGTACTGTTATGAATTGTAGTGTAAATATCTGATATGCAGGATGTCTGGTATGCGACCCCTGTAAAAAGGGACCCTCAAAGGGGTCATGACCCCCCAGGTTGAGAACTGTTGACTTAAAGAGAAGCTTGGTGAGGTTTTTCAAATGGACAAAACTCAGGTATAACATTAACTTTTGCTATGACTTCTTTTTTTTTTTTAATCACTTCCTTATTTCCTTTTTCACTTCAATTTTTTTTATCCGTCTTTTAAAGTGTTACAGTTACCTTTTAAATGTTTCCTATTTTATCTGTTTTATGCCTTGGAAAATTGCAAGAGCTTTTTAGCATCAAGGAAGTCTTTCTTCACATGCAGACTTACGTAGCTGCCTTAGCTATTAAATGTTGTAAAAGCATGTTTCTCATGCAGAAGTGAGCTCCTCGTAGCAGTGAGAGATGCTTACAAGATGTCTCTGTTGTCTGAGTCCAAAGAAAATTCCGAATTTTACATGTCATACAATCTCCTGAAGACAATGCTCCTCTATTACTCTTATTAGGCTTGAGGCCACACTTTCTAACAGCATCTGGGAGGACAAGGCAGCGCGATGACCATGGGTACAAGACTAGCCTGAGCTACACAGCAAATTTAAAATACAAAACAGACAGACAAACAAAACCCAAGAAATCCATGAGATTGTGGTGCTCTGATATTAGCCTCGTAATATGCAGAGGCCGTGTTGGGCCTGGCCTTGACCCTCCCTCAGGAGGCAGGTGTGGGCCTAGCCTCTGCATTCTCAGCTGTTCTGCGTGATGCCAATACAGCTGGCTCACATTCCTGACACTTACTATCTTCTCTTCTAAGTCCCCAGTTCTATTTTGGCCACATCCTGGCTGTCCATCTTGCATCTGCAGCAACAAGGGAACCATCCCATTCTTGCCTTTGACACTCGAACCTTCCAATGAGAAGACAGTTCTCAGTTGACTGCCCTTGTGTGTCTGAGCCTCTTGTCTGGACACTGTCAGCACTTGACAGCATGCACTAGCTCAAATCCTTTATTGCTGTTTGGGCCAGAGATACTCTGCCAAGTTCTAGCTATTTAATCTAGATATCTATATGTAATCATCTCTGCAACTCTAAAACTCCCAAAGTTTCAAAATACAAAAAAAAAAAAAAATGTTGGTAAATCTGTGATAAGCTCAGCAAGAATGACAGCTCTTGGGCTATTTGTGGCCTCATGTAGGCTCCTTTTTGTGCTCTCCCCATGTACTTTATTGTAGAAAGGCTTAGTTGTGCAGTTAGAATATGGACCAGGACTTCTTGGAGTGTTGCACTCATGGTATATACAATGCATTGCTTTTCCAAATAAAAATCCTTATGATTTCTAAAAAAAAAATGGTCTGAAAGGATGGCAAATAATGGATTCTGGATCTTTTTTTAATAATATTTTTTACATATACATTTATATTATTACATATATATATATATATATATCAAACTACATACAGCAAGAAGAACTACCAAACAATCAGGAGTTATATTAATGTTACATTCATAGTGTGTTGGCTATTTGTAGTTGGCAACCTTGAAGAAAACATTTTCCTATCTTGGATTCTAGATTTTGATGAATGACTTCCTCTAACATATATATCAAATGAAGTCTGAAAAATGGTTTTGCCTGAGTATTCAAAATCAACTATTTTCCCCCTAGCAAAGAAATTACAAAATACTTATGTGATGTGTAGATAGAAAAATAGATAGATAGATAGGAGAAAGGAGACTTATTTTGGACCAATGGAGCAATCGAGAGGCACAGCCCCCAAATATCTAGGATTATGAGTGAGAAAGAACACTATGAACATAGCCCCATATTTTTTGGGTTCCAAAAATCACTGCAGAGTCATAGACAAAAAGACACTTTGTCCATCACTGCCCCAACAGTCCAGAAAAATCTATGGTTTGTGTAGCAGCTCAGATGTTTGCAGAAGTGAAGCCCCACCTTGATGACAGGTCTAATGCACTACCACCACTTCACAGCCTTCCATCCAGCACACATGTGAACGGTTTCATTTCCAAGCAAACTAAGCAAAGGAAGAACAGCATGAGACTTGTGCTGTGGACACAGAAGATGGCCAGATGTATTTATGTTTGATGGATAGATCTTCAACTATGAGTATGTCAGACCTGACCTAGCAGACAGTCTCTTTTAAGATGTTGTATATAAGACACCACAGCATTTCAGAAATGATTCATCATTGTAATTGTCATCATCATTGCTTTAAAAAATATGAGAAAATGCCAAGAAACCGGGCAACATTTTTTAAAAGATGTTGATAATTGATTCCTGTAAAGACTTAATTTTGATACTTTAATTTTAATATCATGCTTAATATTGTAATCATTGACCTAATTGTGGCTAAGTCATAACTATCCTGGACTTTTCCTTTTGTCATCATGTAGAAGGAGATTTTGTTGCATTCTAAACTAGGTCACTGCCTCACGGTTTAGATGAAATACCATATATGCTATTCTTTAGAAAAGTCAGTCAATTATTAATAAGCTAATTTTAAAACTGTATTTATTATTAGATGTCAAGTTAGACTTTTTTCTCTCTTTCTATTTTTCTCTTCTTATAAACTAATGACTTGTTTACTGTAAAAAAAAAATTATAAAATGTATACAGGCAAATTTCTGGAGTCATTCTGAAAAAGCTCCATCCAATTGGAGCTTGTGTGCAGCTCAAGGAGAGTTGATGACAGGGGCCAAGAAACTCATGGGAGTGAGCAAAGTGGGCTATGTAAGAGGGAATAGCTGGGACTGCAGCGAGAGACGAAGGGACCAGACTAAAGGTGATGCCAGCAACCACGTTCTAGTTAAGCCATGTCAAATTTTAGTTTTTGAAGAAAAACAAAAAAAACTAAAAACAAAACAAAAAAAAAAGAAACATTGAATTTTTCATGTGAGAGTTTCTGATATTTTATTGTCAGCAATCAAACAAAATATTATTTGTCAGCCCAATTACATTTTCTAACACTGAGGCAGTAATCTGATGTTATCTGTAGGAAGGAAAGCAGGGGTGTCCACCCAGGTGGAGCGCAGGTCTCTCAGGTGCCCCCTTGCAGAGGCTAGCTTCAGGCTGTAGCGAGCAGGTGCCTGATCATCACAGGTGGGTTCAAGTGCAGGGATGAGGGCGGCTCCTGATGTGTCACATTTGAAGACAGAATGGGTCCTGAAGCCCATGCCAGGGCAGTTTCCTTGCACTTGGATTCTGCATTAACCTGAGGACTATAAGCCTTAGACATGATTGGATGGCAGTCATGCCTGGGTGGCAGTTTGCTGTCATCTTCACCTTTGCTCCTCATCAAGTGGAGAGCAAGCCCTTTGTCTACTTCCTATGGATTTTGTGCTACAAATGACCTCTAAGTGCACCTGGGATGATCCTAAGAAGCTGTTTTTTTCCTGTGTTCTGCATGAGAAACTGTTAACTTACTGGGATCCAAGTGGTCTGAAACTGGCATGTTTACATGCCAAGCAGACAGCATGAACTGTTTGTGGTGGCTTTAGTCTCGGCTATTTTCAGATATGAGCCAGAGGGTCACCGGGGCATGAGTTTAAGATCAGTTTGGATAAAGAACTAAGGCCTCATTGCCCAAAGCAGTCCCTGTTTCCCCAGAAGACAGCATTTTACTTAATTTATTTTGTGTTATAAGTACCCATTTGCATATATTTGTTTTAAAAATCCCAAAAGTGTTTTAAGACAAGGACAAACTAACAAAAAGAAACACAGAGAAAGGAAAGGACAGCATACACGCCCTTTGATTGGGTACGTCTGCCTTTGGGAATCTGGCTTAAAGCTACAAGTATAAGGATGCTCAAGGCACTGTGATGTTGACTATAGAAGCAAAAGAAGTGAACAGCAGAGATGACAAAAACACAGCCCAGTGTCAACCTTCCTAAGTAATCTTGACTTCACCTTTCTTTGCTAAAACATGCATTTTCTATTATCTTTCTCTAAATATCTGCTGAACTGTTTGAAACTGTTTTTGACAACATGAACACGACATCACACCTCAAAAGAAGGACATCTTCTTACAGAATCTTAATCAGTTTCCGGAAAATAGTCACAGGTATTAATTGTTATTCAAACATTTCAAATGTTATCACCTCCAAGTCCTTTCTAGCTTACCTTTAAGCCATATGCTAGAATTCATGCATCATAATATTCTTGTTGTTGTGTCTTTCTCACTTTTCCCAAGTCAGGTATTTAATCTCTATCTTAGATTTTAGAAGTCTTGTCTCATTTTCTCACTGGACACACATTCTGAGTTTATGTGGCTAGTTGTTTGCATTGTCATTTAAGCTGGCTCGTGAAAACTAAAAACTAACTATAGACTTCATTAAATGGAACGCAAACATTTCAGTCGTCAAGAATATACAACTGGTATTTGTTTCTATCTCCTATTACAAGTTTGTGGGTGTCTAGGTCAGCTGGGCCTATTATCAATGATGGTATCTGAGACCTGGATAAATTGGTAACTGCTGCACCTTGATTTTGCCAAGACCCGTTTTTGTCCTTTCAATCGACAGTTATGCTGTGAGGTCCAATTCTAGATATGGATGAGGTTTCCTCCGTAATTTCTTATATAATTGGTAATTCTTTGCTCTTCATTGGAGGTAGGTAGTGATTACTAACTATTTCATATTTCGTTGATATCTTCTATAATGAACAACAAGACCCTGGCCCAAAAAGCAAAACAACCACCAGTATGTACCACGGACTTTCAACCTGGACTGAAGTCCTCCCCTGAAGGCAAGGCAAAAGGTTAAAGGCTTCCTTCTTTTTCTTTAATTACAGATTTTCTGAATAAGAAGTTGTGAGAGTAGTACTTTTTTAGTTACATAATTCTTATTTTCCTTTCTCTTCTTCCTCCTCTTTCTCCTCAGCCCACCTCACTCTCTGTCTCTCCACGAATAACTGCAGACAGTTCTTTTGTTTTCTGTTTTTTGGTTTTTTTTGTACTTACTCCTTGGCCTCAAATTATTTCTAACAGTTTTGTGCCCCTTGTTTGTTTATATTGAAGCTCAAGTGTCTGGTGTGTGGCTGAGGCACTCCTTTTAGGCTGCCTTTGAGGTCTGCTAGAATGCCCCTTTTGATTTTTGAGTATCTGATTGAGCGCATGTGTGCGTGCATGCATGTGTGTATCAGATGTCCCCTGTATCAACCCTGGAAGCAGCTGCTTTCCGAGGAAGCTCTGGTTCCTCCCATGAAGGCTTTGATAAACCCAAGCCTGGACATTGGAAGTGCTTCCTGCTTTCAATCACATGCAGGCTGCCTCACTGGATGGTTTGAAAATACAGTTTAAAGAGCCATTGCTGCATACTTATATTTTAAATGGGTGTGTGTGTGTGTGTGTGTGTGTGTGTGTGTGTGTGTGTGTGTGTGTGTATGTTTTGTTTTTGAGACAGAGTCATGCTGTGTAGCCCAGGCAGGCTTGGAACTCACTACACTAACCAGGCTCGTCTTGAACCCATGATCTTTTTGCTGCTTCAGCTTCCTAAGTGCCGGTGTTGCAAGTGTACACCACTGTGTCTGGCTCCAATTTCAAGTATAGCAGTATAGTTTCTTCTTATCCTATTCAATTTTCTAAAAAGATAGCAAACATTTTTGCCTTCTGACAGTATCACTGTGTTTACCTCCATATTGTATGTCACCTTTATGCAGAGAGTTTCAATACTATGATCTATTGAAATAACCAAGTAGCACTCAAAAATTTCCAAGATTCTCTTTATTCTCAGAATAGCTGCCTGTTAAGGTCTGCCTAAAATAATTATATTCTTCCTGCAGTTGTGTTGCTTTTGACAGACACAGAGGTAGTTTGCTTTCATCAGGTCTTTTAGGATATTTTACTCTTTTCCTTTTTTTTTTTTTTTTTTTTGCCAGTAGTACCTACCATGGATATTTAAAATTCAGTTCCTGTCAATCTTCTATCTATCTATCTTTCTATCTACCTATCTATCTATCTATTTTTATTTTATGTGCATTGGTGTTTTGTCTGCATGTATGTCTGTGTGAGGATTTCAGATCCTGGAGTTACAGACAGTTGTAAGTTGACATGTGGGTGCTGGGAATTGAACCCAGGTCCTGAAGAAGAGCAGTCAGTTCTCTTAACCATTGAGCCATCTCTCCAGCCCCCTTTTAACCTTATTAAATTATATCTTTTTTGTGTTTGGGAAGTAGGTATATATATTATCTTGTACAAAATATTTTGAAACTTATTGTGAAAGATGACAGAAAATAGTAAATCAAATTAACAGCCAAAAATCGACAAAACACAAGTATTTCTGTGAAAGGGCTCTAGTTAACAAAATATGATCCATGCAAGTCAGTATAAATTGGTAAATGGATCTGAAAGCAGAGAAATAGGAAAGCTATGTAGCATGACGTGATCATCATGTTGCTATTACAATAACTGCAAAGTCCACCTAGACTTGTATACATCTCTTGTGAATATAAGAAAAGTTTAAAAATATAGAACTACTTTGAAAGGAAACATGAAAACCTAAACTGCATGGGGATTGCGAATATTTTTATTTCTTCTATTTCCCAATTTCAGGGCAATGTGATTATTTTATTTCGGGCATGAAAATGTCTTTCTAAAATGAAAACAAAATCTAATAATCTGTTTTTAAAAATAAATGAGAAAGAGGCAGAACCCTGAATGTGTGATATAATCAATGATCATTGCAGGGGATACATTTCTCTAGCTTCAAGTTCACCACTTGGATAAATGGATATTTAAAACAAAACAGAAAAAAAAAACCTTTTCCAAATACATTTATAGAATGGGTAGTTTCAGACTTAGCCTGAGCAGCATTGAAAGGCCTTGTCTTATTTTTAGAATAAGCTCATGAATTCTAAGAAAAGTACAGAATGAGGTTAGTCAGGTTACCTGAGGGTCATTCAAAAAGTACCGTGGTGAGAAAGCAGACTATATCTTGTATCTTTATGACGCTAGTTTTCCTCTGTTTTCTTAGGATAAGTTACCATGAGGCTTTGAATCAATATAAATGAGTCCATGAGTAATTCCTTTTGTATCTAAACACCGAGAAACACCAAATGAAACAGAACAATGACATTTACTTAAAATTCTTGGCTGCGTTTAAATATAAGAAAAGTCCTAAGTCATGAAACTAGCAAAAAGCCCTCCACAGTAAAAGGCTCCTTGCTAACAGAGAGGAGAGTTAGGCTGCTGTGCTCTGCCAGGGAGGAGGAGAAGCCCTGTGTAAGGTCAGAGGCCTATACTCTCGAAATGAGAATTACTAAAGCTGGGTGTAGGCAAAGAGGCTAAAATAATTGCTGGGGCCTATGGAGAAAATCATTTGCCAGGGGAATTGGAAATCAGAATCAACAATCAAAAAACGAGTACAGCTTCCAAATTCAAATTGCTGATGTGAATACAGAACCCAGTGCCAGTAAATTTAAGCAGGAACTAACTGTTCAGCAGTTGTAATCTGCAAGGTCTCAGCAGGAAAACATCACATTCAGACATGCTGGGTTCCTTCACAACCCAAGGTGGGAGAGGGCTATATGGACAAGCAGGTACCAGCGCCCATGAACTGAAGCTCAGAATCAGAAACATCCCTAGTGAAATTCGGCTTATGTTGGACCTTGTAATTCAAGGTTGCCATGGGCAACCGAAGTCTAAAGAAGGAGCAATGTGATGATCAGAACATTTCTAGGTTAAAGTAGGAAATACTTGAGACATGAAAAAAATAAATTAGAAGAAGAAAGAGCTTGTGCATTTAAGAAAAGAAAGGAAAAGAAACAAAACTGGACATTTCATGCCAATGTGGAATAATACCGTGAATTCACAACATAAACTGATGTGTTTTTATCAGGGGCATGATCACAGTACATATGCTTTTGCCAAATTTTCTCAAGTAACTACATTTGTTATAAACAATAAAATTCACTTTCATTTCGTAAGCAAACATCAACTAGCAAAAGGGCTTACTGTAAAGGGCTTGCAAGGAAAGCATGGTTTACCAGTCGCCAGAGACAAGGTGGGCAAGGAGGACAACTCAGGGGTTAGATAAGACTCTTCCTCCAATGTGTACATTAAAAACAGTTGACCTCGTGAGGCTCATTTAATCTATTGGAGTTTCAATGTATTGGAATTTAAACATAACTATTATATTAGAACATGTGTATATCTGTTATCTCTTCCATTCTCGGTTCTGGGGATTGAACTCAGGACATCAAGCCTGTGCGACAAATGCTTTTACCCACACGGCCATCTCACTGGCTCTTCATTTGTCTCAAATATAAAAGGCAGAGTATTATACTGACTCCCTCCAGCTACGGTTAAAAGGTTTCAATGAGACCATGTTTTGCATATCAGGATTGCTTAGTAACAAATAGTGTTGACTAAGGAGATAAAGAACAGGATTTGTCCACAAACACATCTGGCACCCTGCCTGTGAAGTGGCCCTGTCCCTTCTACTTAGACCCCCCTCCAGTGGCTACTTGGTCAATGCAACATGGTCATGATTCTTTTTGGATCTCTCCTTTTGGACTGGATTCTGGTTTATTGTTGATTTTGATACACTTGTCGATAAGTGGTATTTGTGAGTGGTTCCATGGCATGACGGAGGAAGGACTAAGAATCTTCTTAAGATAAGAAAAGGTTTGTGTGGAGAAAAGAACATGTTGGACTGGAGGGATTGCTCAGACCAGGATAGGGTGTGCGGGTTGGCAATGGAGCCTAAGCCTTAAAGTAACAACGGCAATACTCTTTTGAGGAGTTCACAGCTAAAAGTTGGGACTCATAGGATCAGTCAATGCCCTTGTCACTATCGTACCCAGGGGAGGAGGCTCTTAGTGCACTCCTTTTCTGTATAACAAATAATAAGTGCCATTCTCCAGGCAGAGCGTTCTCTTGCTTAAGTTCTTTTTTTTGGTGCTCAACTTGAATGTGTGCTATGTGTGTATAAATAGTTGATTATTGGGTTTTGAATATAATGCTGTAAAATACAAAAATGCAAACCTTGGCCTATGTCTTTTATACAGAATTGACTATAGACCACAAATGAACTGCATGTTCTCTACAGCTGAGAGTAACATCTTTTTAAAAAATGACACTCTGTAAAAAGAGACAGACACTGTCGGCAAGCTTTAACACTTCTTGAAAGTTAATGGACAGAGAAACAAACAAATTAGGGTCTGTTAGGTTCACGTTCTGAGTCACTAGATCAGTGGGTGGTGGGTGGTAAAAATTTGCATTTCTGACCAGCTGCCAGAAAATGTAGATGTTGTTGGTGTCAGGATACTTTGTATGGCACCAATTTAGACAATAATCCATAGACAGTTTCCTCCTGTTGAATTCTCCCCCTCTTCCACTTTATTTCAAAAATACAAAAATAAATAAGCACATGTACACACACACACACACACACACACACACGTCTGAAAGACTTCTTTCTGGTAAATCTCTCCATTATGGACCTCTTGATCTTAGGGTTGGTTTCAGAGCATTCACTAGAAAATACAGAATAAGGGGCAGAATGGGGGATTCTAAATGCACAGGAAGGAAAGACGAGGAGCTAAGACTAAGGCAGACAAAAGACTAAGTTGATCCAGATAGTGAGTCAATAAATGAAATAAAATAGAAAGTAAATATCGTGATTTTTTTCCCCAGCACCCTAATGTGCCTTTGCATCTTGATGTAGTGCCTGTGTGAGCACTTCTCTTTAAGTAACAGCGGAAATTTGTTCTTCACATGATGAGGAACACAAGAAAGTTCTGGTACCTTTCCCCGTAGGTCTACCTCCATTCCTCCTTCACTGGCCCTATCTGAATTCGCCCCTCCTTAGATGTTACTATTTCTTAACACACCCCATACTTTAGACTTCTGAGCTTTGAGATGCCTTTCAAATTTTCATTTGCAATTATCTCTCAGGCACCTAGAGATTACTGTAGAAACCGTGGAAAG
Source organism: Acomys minous (assembly GCF_964271855.1). Taxonomy (NCBI): domain Eukaryota; kingdom Metazoa; phylum Chordata; class Mammalia; order Rodentia; family Muridae; genus Acomys; species Acomys minous. Next base: position 13,794,676 of record NC_140485.1, read on the forward strand.
GAATGCTAGCAATTATACCGTCAAATCCTACAAGATTTCAAAGCCTTGGAAAGGGACTTTCGCAATTATATAGTCAAACCCTTTCCTGTTACTAAGTGCAAACCTGTGGCCCAGAGTAGTTAGTGGTTTCTGAGAATATAGGGCTTGCTGGTGGCAAGGCTAGCACCAGAATCTAGTCAGCTTTCTTCTGTGGCAGGCTGACTGGATGGCTGGCCATGGTATTTCAGTCATTTCTGTATTTATAATCTTTGGCTATAACTATGTCCTCATAGTAAAGCCATAGCATGTAGTTTTGTGTGTCTTTCAATATGAAAGTTATGTGATTTGTTTTAACCAATCATATGTTATCAGTTATGGCCTAAGCATAAGCACGGAGGAAGTCTCATTTCGCTTTTACTGTGGCACTTCTGCCACACCCTGGCATTTGGTAGAAGGTGACGCACAGCCTAGATTGATGATTCAACTTTGAACAGAGACCCAAAGATGGAAGTGAATCCATACAAAGGCCCTGGAGGCACTTCCCTGACCTGTAATGAACCAAGGAGCTAAGGTCATGCACAGGAGCTAACTCTTACAAACTTGTGAGCCTAATGACCATTATTGTAGTATGCTAGAGCTATTTATGTCTTTTGTACAGCATTGTTAATAGCAACTCCTAATGACATTCATGATTTTTTTTCCTCAAAAGTTTTACAGTTGTCACATAGAATGTGTTGCTTACCATGTCCCATAAAAAAGGCTCCTGCAATGTGAGTGGATGTGAAGTTATATATGTAACCGTAGCCTAGCCGTTGAACAGCTAGAAGCAACTCCCACTACACCTAAAGGCAGTGATGGAGTGCTTGGCAAACCGCTTCCTCTCAGCTGTGGTGTAGCTCCAGGACTCAGGAGTTTTGCTCCAGCTCTAGGACACTATTCATTTTCATGGCTCTGCTATTGAGACCTAGGCATTTTCTGTTTTCAGTGGGTGATTTCTTTGGACTCAACTGACATCTCTTAGAGCTAAAAAATGAAGGTGATCATGAATAAGAAAAACACTTTTGATTTCGCTAAACACTCCAGAGATACTGTGCTTAACGGGCCATTAGATTGTATCTGAAATGCCAAAGCTTCAAAGATCTGTGTCTAAGGCAGTTTAAGAGAATTATTTTGTAATATGGAGGAAATAAATTTTCAGCACATTATTTTTTTTTTTAATTTTATCATTCATGAAATGAGGGGACAGAAGCTTACCACCTAAGTGACTCAGAAAATAATCACAGGTTGAGCATAAATTCTCGCCTTTTAATCCAGGCTTCATCCTCATTGTTCCAGACAAAACCCTTATGTGGAAAGACAAAATGCACAAAGACCCTGGTAAGTGTGTACACCAAGGGGAGGCTACCAAATCAATCCAATATGCTTTCCTCGAGTGTCTAGGATTTCAGGACTTCAGGGTTTCGTAGATTTCCTACGATAAGTGGAGAGTCTTTTACTGAAAGGTGACTCCAGGGAAGGACCCCATATCAGTCTTACTGATACACTGTCCTTGTACAATTTTGTAGAAAAAAAATAAAGATGCCTAGCCATGTGCCATTAGCCCAGTCCATTTCTAAACCTTTACTGTGTTTTTCTGTCTGTCCTAGTTAGAAGATGCTGGCTGTCCACTCTCATGTGTAATTCTCGAGTTTTTAGAGCCAGTTTATTTGCTCAGCTGGTTGCTCTTCTGTTTGCCATTAGGACTCTAATTTAATTTGACTATTTCTGTAAAGAGCCACAGACTGTAAGAAAGGGAAAGCAAATGGAAAACTGGAATAAGGGGAAAATATCATAGTTTAAAAATTATTTCAAACTATAAACAATCTGGCAAATGGCTAATAAACAAGAAAACACAGACCCGGAAAAAGAATTACAGTAATATAATGACAGCAGTAACTACAACTCATTACGTGCTTACTGTTCTTAAGGTTTTTCATGTAGAACAATGTATTAAATTCAGAATGTCTGGACTGAGGTATCACAAGAGTCTGAGACATAACATGAATCTGTGAGTTAGATTTGGGACAAGGCAACAGAGATAGAAGTTTTATTATCAGTGGAGAAGTGGTGTTGTATTTCCTGCTTAAAATATTAAAGCTGGAAATTTTGACATATACCAAAGCCATGTGAAAGGCTCGGCTGTTTCTGTTAGTTGTTGTCACTGGTTTGCAACGCAAAATGCACCTAACTATGAGTATTAAGGACCTGTCTGCCGACCTTGACTTATGCTCTATAGAGAGACAGGAAGAGAGGAAACACCAGAAGAACCCCACTATTCAACTGCATGAACCCTAAGATGATCTAAGACAGCCTTAAGGAATAATCAAAGGCTAAGTCTAGATTCAGCAGCTACTTCTCTTGTGCCAGGAGGAAGGATTAAATTCACACTCTGAATTTGATTCCCACATGGATCAACAAGTCCCTGCTATGGATGGTGAAGGCAGCTGGCTCCGATAAGCAGAGTCTTGGTGAAACATCCTCTGTTGAGTCTTGGCTTCTCTGAAGGCCTTTCATAAGAAAGGGTCCTTCACTTGTCTGGATCTCAGCTCAAGCAAGAGTTTCCTCATCTGTACATGCCTTGATGCCGGCTCCTTTAAGACCTCAGAAGCACGGTAAGAGAGCAAGCTCAGCCCTAGCGAGGGACCACTGTCTTGACTCAGCCTGAGCACTACATTTAGAAAACAAGAGGCAGGCTCAGCCACATGTCCTAGAATGACCTCAGCTGAGTCCCTGGAGAGGGCCTTTCTCTTGATCACCTAAAATTAGTTTTGGCTTCTCTTTTTCCTAAGTGCACATTTCAAGAGGAGTAAGCGGTCCTGGAGGTTTATCAAGATAATTGATTTTGGTGCTTAGGGAGTGAATATGTCCTAATTATATAGTCACTCCTAAACATGATGTTTATGTCCCCTGCTTAAATTGCTGTGGTTTAGGGTTGGCCATTTACAACTTGATTTGAAAGGGAACTGGGTACTGTTCTGGTTTCATAGGCATTTGAGGGACACTGGTTTCCAGGGGCCTAAATTCTCCACCCAAGGTGAAGTTGAAAGTGATGATGGGATTCTCAAGGCCAGCATCGCACACACTGAGACTGAGCCAAGTAGAAGGCATATGAGTGATGGGGGTGAGTGGGAATTGTGGTGAACACAGAAGACATGTCTGGGTTGCACATGGAAGTCACCCAGTCTTCTTGACTAGATTGCTGTCAGGTGAAAGACCTGGCCAGTGTGCCTTCTCTGTTTTGTTTTGTTTTTTTTTTCAAAAGAAAAGAGAGAAATATAGATTTTGTATTCAACCTGTTCTTTGAGCCTTGGCCTCTGAATTAGAAATTCACAAGAACTGAAGAAGGTCAATATACAATTTCTGGAGAAGCTGGATAATGTACTATATGTATTTGTCTTTGAACTTGAAAGATTGCTACCTCACTTAGCCAGGACCTCTCCATGCAGGGATGGGGCCTCCATCAAAGTTTGTACCATTTTCCTTTGGCATCTGCTACACCTAGCTGAAAGTGCCTAATCCAGGAAGATGTTTAAAATGCTAATTAAAATTTCATTGAGATGTACAGAGTTGGGGATCTGGATAATCTCATTGCTTATTTTTTTTTTATTCATTTGCATTTTTTGTAATAAAGTTTACTCTCTGTAGTAGTAACTCTGACACACGCTCCACGTCTACTCTTATATGTAGTTCCTAGCTCAAATCTTCGGATATAAGTGGAAAACCTTAAGTAGCTGCAGAAACCATGAAGTAGAAAGGGATAGTGGGGTGGAGGGAGAGAGAAAGAGCTTGAGAGAGAGGAATAACAGGTTGTAGGTCTTACAAAGAAGGAGTGAGAGAAATGGGACGATTTATCTAGGGAGAGAGAAGGGATAGCAGTACAGTGAAAGGGGAAGGGTAAACACAACACTAAGGACACTTGAAAAGGCCACAATGGAACATTTTGTCTCATGTTTACCTAAAATTACACAAGAGTTGGAGGAAGTCTTTGTATTAGTAATTTCAGTATCCGACATGAGAAACTTTCTCTTGAGTTCTGGTCAAGGAAATCTGATATGCTCCCTCACAAACCAATTAAGAATATTTCCATTGTTTCTTGGTTACTTCTCCAGAATTTTAAGGTAAGTCTCTATTGTTGAAGACATCATACACTTTGAATATAGGAATCGCAGGATGTGAGACAGATCTGACCTGAAAGTCTCCTTCCTGTGGAAAAGAACTCATTGTACAGGAAGGTGCTTTGAAAGCTGCCAAGGGAGAACAAAAGTCAATATTTATACCCAGCTGTGATAGCTACATAACACAATAATAACTTTTATGGCAAGATAGCCCTGAAAGTATAATAGTGGCACTTATATCTTGGATGTAACCAGTAACTGTCTAGTAGAAATAAAACCTGCTCAAGAGGAGAGAATTCATGCCTGATAAAACAAGCCCAGGTAACTGCCTATCATTTATGAGGTTATGGACTCTGAAGGAGAAGCTACTGCAGTCACTTTCCTAAGCTAGTATAATTTCTAACTATAACCTACATACTTATCGCTAAGCAGCGCAGGTAAATGTATCTCTCACCTCTCATCAAGGAAGCTTCTTTCTGAAGTAGACAGAGACAAGTACAGAAAGCTACAAACAGTCAAAATGCAGAGAAGAACTCACTCTGGGGTGCCAAGCCTGATTGTTACACTTACAACACAATCCCCACACCTAAAGTTCAGGGAAGACCATGAAAGAGGGAGTGAAAACATTGTAAGAGTCAGAAAGCCAAGGCATATATGCTGGGGACTGTGTCTTCTATATAGATGCAGGGAAGGTGCACCTATGAAATTGTAACAATATGTTTATCGGAACAAGACCTAAACAATGACAACGTTAGTTAACATATCAACATGGATGATGGAACCCTCACAAACACTCCCCTTTAAATGAAAAATTATAGGCAATTAATTATTGCTGAGAGAGGGAGAACCTGCCTCCTCTAGGAAAGAGATCCTGGTAGGCTATCCAATATCAAATGGTCTGCCCTAAATGAGCAACACTAGACAGACTCGGCAGGCTGTGTTAACATATTTATATGTACATATTCATGCAACTATAATAGTTAAAGTAAAAATAAACAATAGCAAAAATACGTGAAAATAAGAGGTCTTAGATATAGATGAAGGGAAACAAAGGGAGTAAAGAAGCCAAATAAAATAATGGGTTATTTGAGATGATCAAAGTATATTAACATAACTTTTTAAAGAAACATTAGGCACATAGGGGCACCAATGTGTTTCAATCCCTTTGTCAGTGTGGCTCCAGCATGTGATCCACACTATGAAGGGAACCTGATATTCTCAATCACAATGTGGAAATAACTGGTCAACTGGGAACACTCACACATGATTGTTCTATCTTATTAAGCCATTTTTGGCTCTATTTGTCATAGCAGCTAGTATTATATGGATACATTCCTATGCACACAATTTACATTGTATAGTTTACAGTGGAATTAGTGAAATGCTGAATATACACTAAGATGTTAGAAATGTTTCTCCTAGTCATGATTCACCTTTATTAGGCAATTTTCATACCATAAGGATAGACTCTTAAAGTTCTTGTAAGCCTTTTTGCTTATTCTGAATTTAAAGTAAAAATCAGAGAATAATGCCAACTATAAATCTCAAATACTTTAATGCTACTCCATGGCTATAAGAAAGAGCTGGAGCCACGAAGCCCAGGGGCATTATTACTTCACATCAATCTTTATCATTTTTTTTTACAAGGAACCTATAGAAATGTGGAAAAATTGCCCCCCTTTTTCATCAGGAGCTAAAATATACAATATCTATGGTTTATGACTGTAGTGAAGCTAATTTCATAGCCACAGGGTCAGGTGGCTTCAGTTCAATTCTATTGTAAATCAATTTTAGAGCACCAGAACTTTTTCTTCTGCTTGAGCAACAAGGTAGAGATAAAAAGCAGAAGCTTACTGTTTTGAACCTACTTTACTAAGTGTCCACATCCTGGAAAGACCTCAAAATCTCACGGGGTAGGGGTAGAGGCGTGGTGGAGGCATCTGTAAATTGCTCAATGCAGGGGGTTAAAAGCCTTTCTGATGGATTCTGGATTTATGCATGGTAAATAGCAGCATGAGAACGCTATGATTCATCGTACAGGTGACAGGAAAGTCTCCCCGGTTCCACCAAACCCATCCTGTTCTCGGTTATTCACACCAGTGAGAGAGAGACATCGTGGCTTCACACTATATAAAGTATGGGCTTGGACGTGGACAGTTAGCCCTCACCTGTGACTCATTTTCTGTTTACACTTATGTCTTTTCCCCCCTCACTAATCCATTTACTGACTAGCTCATATAACCAGATGTTAAAAGTGCGCTTCTCTGTACCTGGCCCCGTGACACAAGATAGTCATAGGGATGGGAACAAGACTGGGCCCTGATTTTACAGAGTTCCCAGATTAGTGACAAAATGGCCGATCCAAAACAATAGTGTGATAACGCTGACGGGCACCATGCTAAGATTGTACACAACAGGCAAGGAAGGAACAGTCGCCCAGCCTTGCCATCTCAGGGAAGGAAGTACTCAACATCATCAAATGCTGGCTCCCCTCCATACTTTTTTTTTTCTAGATGACAGCCACTTAAGTTCAACAAAAACCCACTATGTCACTTTCATTTTCATCCAGTTACATCCTAAATCGACTAGAAGAGGAAAAGTGGTAAGAGTGGGGTGCAGCATAGTAGTGCACTCATGTAATACCAGAAGCTGAGAGGAAGGAGGCAGGAGGATGACCAATAGAATAAGGCCAGTTCCAGACCAGCCAGGGATAGGCAGTATGGCCTACTGCCTGACAAAACAAAAAACAAAAAACAAAAAAAAACCAACAACAACAGAAAATTCAAGAATTCTAAACAGGTTTTTAGAAACCTGAATATGTTGTCTAATTTTATGCTAACAAACATTAAACACCCCACAGGTAAAAATATCCCCTGATAATGCAGAGACTAATAACCTAAGCAATCATAATATCATATTAATTATTATGCATAATTTGTTATGTGATACATAAATGTCACTCAGAAGATGCACCAACATAATTCCTATAAATGTAGTCCTCCTTATGAATCACTGTTTCAACACACGCTAATGAAAAACGGGTAGAAATATGACAGAGTTTTTACTGGGGGCACAGGCCTGTAAGGTCAGCTACTCAAGAGGCTGAAGCTGGAGGATCACGAGTTCAAAGCCAGCCCAGGAAACTTCAGAAGACTGTCTCAAAATGAAAAAGTGAAAAAAAAAAAAAAAAAAGGGCCAAGGATGTACTTGTAGTAGAAGGCTTATCTAGCATGTGTGAGGTCCTGCTTTCAATCCCTAGTATGGCCAAAAATAAAAATAAACACAACAGACTTCTCAGCTTCCATGAAAAGATTTCAACTTTGAGTTGTCTGCCTTCTTGAGAGGTGGGAAAGTTCCCTTGTTTCCAAGTGGTTCCAGAAATGTGTCAGGGCCTTTTCAATTTCCCTAAGTGAGGAAGACAATGTACTTCCGGCAACACAATAACAACACAGCACAGACATATCTGGCGAAGGTCAGGCAAAGTGGGTGAAGTCCCACAGACTCAAAGTCCTCAGAACTACCAGTGTGACCAGGAATGTTGTTAGAAATGCGAATTCTTGGGCTGACCCTATACTTAGGAACGCCTAGGGATGGGATCCGGTTGGTCTGTATTGTATTAGAATCCTGGTTAGAATCTGAAGAGTTCCCCAGGAGAGTCCCATTTAGACAAAGCAATGGCAGTCATTCTTGTATTTATTGATGATGTTTATAAAACATAATGCTAGTGTTTTTTTTTTTAACTCCTAAACACTTGGTAATGGTAAATACAAGGACACTACTTCTAATACTTCTGAGGTTTGCATGGCTGTCATGGTAGCATTACTTTCCTGGTGGCCTTATTATCTACTTGTGAATGGACAGCCACAAGCCTTTGGCCCAGCCAGTGCAGAGAGGTCTGTCACAACTCCAGTTGCCTGCATCTATGGCAGAGTTGTGACTGGCCCAAAGTCACCCTTTGGAAGAAATACTCAAAGACACATATTCTACAGGATCTTCCAGGATGTTTAGGGGGATTGAATACAAGCTGCCCACAGTTGTAATTTGCTAGGCCACGCCATACCTTTGAGTAGCTTCCTTCTTCACTTGACTGGTTTCCTGGTTTCACTATTGTCCTGTCAGAAACATTAATTTAATAACACACAATGATTGTCTTGGGCTCTATTTCCAGAGAACCCTAACTAAGTCACTAACTGAGCTTTTGGGTTGAATGTGTTAGTTAATACATACTGGGTGGAAACGTGCCGGCTTCTTTTATTTTGAGTCTGGTATACACTAGTTCCTAATGCATGATGGTACTGTCTGACTTTCTTAGAAAATGTTTGAGAGGTTGTTCATAAATTGTCCAATAACTTCATCTAGTTTGAAAAATAAAGTACCGCATGGATTCACATGGGCTTGAAACAGGTTACATTTGGCTAACACTCAAGTAAATTGAGTTTGCGTGTTCTTCCTCCAACTTCATGTGAAGACCCTAACCTCAGTGGTTACATATAAAATATAACAGAACTCTAAGATGTTGAGAAATAATTTCTATAGAGAAAGAAAACAAATACACAAGAGAAGTGATCAGCTGTGCTTGGAACATGGCCAGTACGTGACAACACAAACATTTTTCTTTTCCTCGAGCAATATATGGGATAGACAGACAAAGGAAAATTCCAATTGGCCTCAGTGTTTTTGTTACATAACATTTCAAGCAAAAGGAAAAAACTGTCAAGAAAAAGTATGCTTCACTTTTAAATAAGTAAAGCATGTACAACATATGACTATGTCCAAAGCAGTGTGTCCCACCAAAGTATTTTACAAGTAATTCATTATTGCACTCTTTAATAGCTGAGGCCATTTAAAAAAATAGACCTTACACTCAACAACAACAAATACAAATGCTGGAGACACAATGTACACTTAAAAGCCTTTTATATTAAAATATATTTAAAACACCTAGCTGTCACAGTGGTATTTCCAATGTTTTCCAACAAGTTAAACATCCACTGACTTTCTCTTTTTAACCGCCTCTTAAGCCAAGTATTTTGTCTTCTAATGCACAAACAAATATAGCAGGCTTTGTTTCTTACTTTCAAAGACTCAATTATGTGATTCTCTGTCAACATCTTCTCTTCCTTGATCGCATACCATTAGCACAAACGCACACGTTAAACTTGTTCACACACATGCAAGTACGTTTTCATTTCATCCTTAGGAGCAAAGACTACCAAAACTTTCAAGTCAAAATGCTACTAATAAAAACAGAAAGCTTGACTTAAAATATAGCCCTTTGGTTTAGTTAGAGTAAAAACAACAACAACAACAAAAAGAATCACCCAGTTTGGCGCTCTCTCCTCTTTACTAGGTAGGGGAAGCTTCTCTCTGGAGTAAAAGGGCAATGAAAGCAAATGGGTGCAGATGACTTTGGTAGGAGAGGCACGGGAATGGGGTAGTTCTGCGTGTTCCCCCACTTCCCTCTCCTGCTCCTGTTGTTCTCCAGCTTTCACCACATTCTACAAGGCAATCACTCAGTTGAATTAGCTGCCACCCACGAGGATAATTAACTTGCTCAGAGAGACTGATAGAGGCTACATTTGGGGGAAAAAAAAAAAAGATGTCTGCAACAAAAAGTACCCAAACAGCATCTCACAGCTGGGAAGATAATTAAAAAAAAAAAAATCCAAAGCTAAACCATCAAGAAGTTTATATGTATATGAAAAATTCAAATATATAAATTTGAGCAGAATTGTTAGCTTTATCAATGTGGACATGAAGGTTAAACGGAAAGACTAAACCGCTCCCTATTTTTGAACACAGTTATTTGTGTGGTGTTCAGCTCTCTGTCTCTCTGTCTCTCTGTCTCTGTCTCTGTCTCTCTCTGTCTCTGTCTCTGTCTCTGTCTCTCTTCCTCTCTCTCTGTCTCTCTGTCTCTGTCTCTGTCTCTGTCTCTCTCTTTCTCTTTCTCTCTGTCCCTCTGTCTCTGTCTCTGTCTCTTTCTCTCTCTCTCTCTCTCCCTCTCCCTCCCTCTGTCTCTCTCTGTCTCTCTCTCAGATGAATTAGACCGCAGCAGTGAGCAAGCCTACAAGCACGGGCCTAAGTGGTGGCCTTAGTGCTGGGTGAACAGACCATGCCTTTCTTTCCCAGTCGAATCTGTGAGGAAGATGGACTAGTAAGCAAGGGACAGGTTGCCACCTTCGTGACTTCTCAGGTGAAGCACTACTTGTCTTGCCTTGGTGATAATCAGTGACACTGGCTTATGTCTCAGAGAGAAAGCACAGCAGCAGGTTGTGCCGGTTTTTTGTTTTGTTGTTTTGTTTTGTGTTTGTTTGTTCTGTTTTTTGACACGCCAATTGCCAAACCATGCTACCCTGAAACCAGGAATTGGGGAAAAGGGAGTGGGCTTTCTTGCTTACTGAAGTCCATTTTAAAATAAGGTCTTATTTAAAAACCCTACTATTAGTTAGGTTATGTTTATTTGATCACTTGTTAAGTAACCCCCCCCCACACACACACTGAAACACACACATGCTGTTAGTCCTACTGAAATAGTTTTACATTGTGCTATGACAAGAAACCCACGGATTCCACCCTATAATCCATGAGCATTGCCATCTGGAAGGCATTGCAGGGACCCACATGGCCCTAGACATCTACACCACAGACAGCCTAAGTTATGCAAAGGATCCAAGGCTCTCCGTGGGACAGGTACAGCCTTCTATCATCCAGTTTTGCTTAGCACTATGTCATTCTAGCAAGGGCCATCCGTGATCTGTCACTTTCATTAAAAATTTTCAATGCTATACAACATCAGGTTCTGATGGCCAAACTAAATGTTAGTTCCAATTGTTCTCACGACTTGTCAGAGCGGTTAGACGCTGAGTCTTAGATACCTAGGCACGATTACCAAGTCCAAGCGCATACATAAATACTTTATAACGAACACAGGAAAGAGGACTAGGATCACTTGAACACAAGAGCAGGCCATAGAGTATGCACATATGATTATACTGGTAAGTTTGAAAATGAAAAGTATAGGTATGGTTGCACTGAGTTTACAAGAGGGTTCAAAAGATAGCTCAAAAACGAGAAATATAAAAACCATGCCTTAAAGTCATTTAAAAGCACATTGAGAAAGCAGGTTACTAAGGGCTTAAAGCTTTTCTTACAGGAAAAAAATTATAAAATTCATGTGATAGAAACTCAAGAACGGCTCTTGAAAGAGCTATATTAAGGACTGGCCCCTAACTTGATGCTACTGAGAGGCTCTGGAAAGCATAAGAGGTCATACGAGGCCTTTGGTCACTGGGATGATACTCTTAAAAGTCCAAAATCACAGTGGGTTTCCTTAGTCTGTCTTTTCCATATGGCTACCTATGAGGTAAAGAGGCTTCTAGACAGACAGTTTGACGATGGTGTACTGTGCCATCACAGGCTGGAAGCAATGAGGTCAACTGGCCATAGATGAAAATATTTAAAACTGTGCTCCACTCCAAAATAAACTTAACTTTTATAAGGCATTGCCTCAGGTATTTGAGGCAGTAATAGGAGGTCAAGTAACAATAGTCAAAGCTACACTAAAGAACAGCTGTGGAACCTGCCTGCCAGGGTGTGCCTATGGAGTTAAGATAGTTAAGAGATGGAGATAAATACAAATATAGATGGTTTAACCAAAGGAATGACATAGGTGTCACAGACACTGATGCATGATTGGTGGAACTCTGTCATATGATCATGATGCCATAGCTAGGTGGTGGGCAAAAGTAGATTATACTTAAGATGGATCATACTTACCAGGTGATTGATTATCTTATGGATAAAACACATCAGTTCCTTATTGTGCACCACACATAACTTTAGGTACATTAAAGATCAAAAAGTCCAAACCTAAACTTGAATATTTAGAGGATATAAATTAGTACATTTCAGTCCTTGAATAGTTAAATATTGCTTTGAGGAGCCTCAGGTACAATTTAGAGAAGTTTGTCAATTAAGAAACCATGTAAGCAGGACAAAGATATTAGCAATGAACACAGAGAACAAAAGTGGCTTTGAGCTCTGTAAAGAATTATTGCATAGCCTTTAACAGCTGAGCCATCTCTCCAGCCAGACAATCCAACACAGGCATTTGCATAATAAGGGATACGTTTTGCCAGAACTAAAACAACAAGAAATGGAAAGGGGATCATTGTTTTCACTGATCAGGAAGAGGCAGATCAAAACCACAGAGATCCACCTTAGTGGGAAGAATAGGAAATCTCATTTAAAAACCATGGCAAGTGCCCAGATCAGCGGGGTTCCTTCCACACTAGTCAAGGAAACTTAATGTATTACGGGTACTTTGGAAGATGGTTCAGCTTCCTCTTTAAACCTGAGGCGCACACACCCAAAGGCACACCAATAATGTCCTAGGTAACCGAGGACAAGTCATACAGAGTGTGCATCTTAGGAGACACTGTATGTCTTAGTGAGGGCTCTGTTGCTGTGAAGAGACACCATGATCAAGGCGACTCTCATAGAGGAAAATAGTTTCAGAGGCTTAGTCCATTATCATCATGGCGGGAAGCGTGGAAGCATCCGGGCAGACATGGTGCTGGAGAAGGAGCTGAGAGAAACACATCTTGATGGGAAGGCAGCAGAAGGAGACTGTTTGCCACATACTGGGTGGCACACTTCCTCCAACAGGCCACGCCTCCTAATAGTGCCACTCCCTATGGGCCAAGCATTTAAACACATGAGTCTATGGGGACCATCCCTATTCAAACCACCACACGGTACAGGAATATAAACAGCAGATCTGCCGAGTAAATCAAACTCTGGGAAATTGCTAAAACACCCTTCTATAGGAGAAGGGATAAATAACTATGGTATGTTCATGGCATAGAAGGCTGTATGGATGTCAAAATGACCAGAACCACATTGAACAGATACATACAGACTATACTTAGATCTACTTCACTTTATTAAAGCTTTCTTACTAGTCTACACAGAAAGAAGTATGTTTATTGTAAGTAGGAGTGATTGCTATTTAGAACACCACTATCTGTTACTCCTTATCTCTAAGGCTTTGTATAGGAGATGAGTGACATCTCGGTCTGGAGACTACTGTTCAAGAGGCCTCAAGTGCCTCTTGTTCTCCTGGATCTTTGCTATCAGCAGGTGAATAAGCCTGGGGTTGCTTAACCTTGGTGAGAGACTATAAAAGGAAAGCAAATTATTGTAGAGAAGGCCATTTTGGAACCAGAGTTCAGAAAGAACTGGAAAGGGTGAGCTTATTGAACAGTAAGTCTTGGAGGCTGGAAACACATTCTGCAGCTAGGTTAGCAGCTGGAGGCTGGAAACGGAAGCCTTCAAGGTCCAGGCTTGCAAAGGATTAGATTGTATGGATGCTAAAAGCTTTTAGGCCTAGGCCTAGGGCTAGTTCAATAGAAACGCTCTTGGCTCATCCCAAGCTATGTATTAGTAAAGCTTGGATACGGCTTTCCCCTCATCCTCCATCTGAGGAAATAAAAACATGTAGGCCCCTCCTTCTTTTTAAGGGGTCAGATGGTTTCGAGGGTAAGAAAAAGAGCTTAGTGCTCTTCTAGGGGACCCAAGTTTGGTTCCCAGCACCCAAACTGGACAGCTTGTAACTGGCTGTTACTCCAATTCCAGGGGATCCAAAATCCTCCTTGGACCTCTGTAAGTACCTGCACTCATACCCAGGTGTACATACATACTGAAACACACACACACACACACACACACACACACACACACACACACACACACCGGAAAACTCAAAATCCAAAACTGTATGTTATAGAAAGACATTCACTTGTGATACACAAAACCTGTGTGAATATAAAAAGTATAGGAATTGTACAAGCAAGATTAAAGTTCCTGGTAACCTTGGTGACTGAAAGTGGAAAAAAAGAGAAAGGAGGGGAAATAGAAGGAAAGAAAGAGAGAAAGGAATATAGGGAGGGAAAGGGGGAGATTCATGTTGTAACTTTTTATAGGAACACAATATATTAGAATTATATTAATAGGATCTTTAATGAGATAACAAGAATGGAATGCTGTGGACTGAAATTTTCTTTCCTAATTCTTAAAATGTAGCATAGGGCTACCTGCTACATCAAGTAGGAAGTGAAAGCTGGGTGTGGTGGCTCAGGCCTATCACCTAGCCTCTGGAGGTGGAGGCTGACACTGAGGAAGGAGGAAGGTCACCTTCAGATTCACAAGAGTTTGAAGTCAATCTCAGCTACACATGGTCAGGACACCATCTCAGAATCAAAAACAAAGAAGTAGAAAGTAGCACTGGTAAATTCTGAAAAGGTGCTAGTGAATGTGGCAGCGTTTACACTTGGAGGGATAAAATACTCAGAATTTTAGATGTTTTGTACCAGAACTTTGGTTTTACATTTTTTTTTTTTGAGGCTACAAGCATGTTGGCACATTCCTATAATCCCAAGCCCTTGGGAGGGGAGGAACAGAGGATCCCAAATTGGAGGGTCAGCCTGGGAAGCTAGTGAGACCTGTGTCAAAAGTGAGCCAACAAGCTATATTTTATGTGAAAATAAATACATTTCAAAAGTACCTGTCCCCTCTGTGGTTTCTGCTTGGCACCTGACCTGTATCCTCACAAGATGCTGGTGGTTAAATCATGGTCTTTGTGTAACACCACAGTGTCTACATTTCTGAAAACGTCTCTGTTTCTTCACTTGGAAAGTGTTCCTTCTTTAGCGAAGTGCCCTTAACTTAGACTTGCTGGGATACGGATTCAGAAATGCATTTCTTTTTTCCAGTAATGTGCTTAATTGTATTACATTCTTGAGACCTTGGGCCTGGAGGTGGTGCTGGTGGTTTGGATTAGGATAAACTTGGCTTCGGAGACTGTCATCTCCAGCTGGTGCCAATAGAGGATAAAGTATTATGATGGAAATGCTGGCCTCTTTTTTTCTGTTTCTTCTTCCTTATGAACATCAACATTCAAAATACAGTCGGGGCTCCATTTCTCTGGCGAGACTTCTTTAAACTGATGGTGTGAGTGGGAAAGAACCTGCCCTCTCGCATTCTAGCCCTACTTTGTAATTTTTGTGCTGCCTTGCCAGCCATATGCTCACAAACACTAAAGGGGGATTCCTGTATCGACTCTACATCAGGCCACGTGCCTTATTAATCAGGAGTTTTGGCTACCTTCCATAACAGAAAGAAATTCTAAACTCACTGAGCGCACAGCATTTCAAATTTCCCCTATCCCTGTTATGTTATTTAAACTTTTCCTACATATCAATTAGTTGGAAATAATAAGTCTTTAGGCTATCCATTAATTGCTGCGCTGTAGACATGATCTGTATTTAAAATTATGCAAGGAAAATTAAGGTGAAGCACGAAGGAGTCTTGGCTGATGGAGAAGGCTTCCTAGCCCTCCGGAGCAGCAAAAGTGATAACAGGACCACCGGGGGTTTCTCAGGGGGCTCTTTTCCTGGTTTGTCACTTGCTAGTGTGAGATGTGAAAACAGCCTGCTCCCGCGGTAGGCTCCTCTTCCTGGCTTTTCAGTTTTCATTTTGAATACTTACTGTATTTGGTCATGCTGCAGCAGAAGAAAATGATTGTCTGCCAAAGGCCCTTTTCTAGTGGAAATTTATTATAAATAGTTTAAAGGCAAGGAGGCTTCATAATGAATTTCTCTTTCTCTCCTCCCTCTCCCAAACACAACACATCTCAGGGTCTGGAATCTTTCTGTAATCTTGGTTAAGTCTGGGGGAGGCTGGAAAGGCCTGAGCCATGGGAGAAGGGAAGAGAGGAAGTGTCACCAGTAGCCATGTCACCCACCAGTGCTTTTATTTCAGTTACTGCTGCAGTTTTTCTGGAGCATTACTTGAAGGATGAAGTCACGGAGCACCCCCCACACACACACATACACACACACATACACACACATCCCTCGCCCTCTCCGGCAGCTGGCACAGGGCCATTGGAGCTGTGAATTTTATAAAATTGTCTTTGCCTTTCTAATCACCAAGTCTCTTGCTGTGCTGAGAAGCACCCCATTCCCAGGATCTAGCTGTTTGACCCCGCCCCAGGGAGTGGCCCGGGGCACTACAGAATGGGGATTAGAAAATCTGGAAAGTGAAACGGATCACGGGAGAGGTGTTGGGTAATGGGATCTTTCTCAGAACTCTCCCTGTCCGGGGAAGCTCACGTTCATGCTTGTTGGTTTTGCATTTGCATGCTCTTCCGTTTTTTTGTTTGTTTTGTTTTTCTCTCCAGCTCCTTGTTTTGGCTTCCCCATGATTAATCATTTTGACTGTGGATCCTGAACAGCCAGGCATTGTGGGGGTCATTCTTGCCCTCTGGTGGTGAAATAATGCATTACATTACTACTCAGGCTTTATATTCCTGGCCAACACATGCTTAGGGTTCAGTAAGATAAACACTTTTTTGTTTGTTTGTTTGGTTTTGTTTTTTTGAGACAGGGTCTCTTTGTGTTAGCCTTAGCTGTCCTGGACTGTCTTTGTAGACCAGGTTGGCCTCAAACTCACAGCGATCCACCTGCCTCTGCTGCCCGAGTGCTGGGATTAAAGGCATGCGCCACCACTTTCCTCCTGCACAAGCTGTTCTTGAGAATCCTTAATATGCGTATGTGTTTTCATATTTTCTTAAGTTGTAGTAGCTATTTGGGCCCCTTCTTTTCAGAGACAGGGTACAGGGTCTAAACTCACTATGTGTTTTTCTTATCGTCCTTAGTGGCGGGGGGGAGGTTACTAGAGACCTCTATTCATAATGTGGGCGAACTCATTTACCTTCTGGTCTTTAACTCCCTGTTAGTCCTAGGAACCTTGTAGATTGACACATGGAAACGTCTGACACCAATCAGATCTCGCTTCCACAATCCCTGCGGCACCTCAGAGCTGGCTGGTGTTGGTTGCACTCCTCTATTTACTGTGTTTCCGTTACGGGCAGCCCTGGGAGGCAGGAACAAGTGGTGGTCATTCTAGGAGAATAGGAACACCATGTAGAAAGACGTGAAATCAGAGCTCAAGCAATGCTTGCAGATGTCTCATGACTTCTGGTACTTTCCAGCCTTAAGGTGTGAAAAGTGGTACTACTTCTCACACCCAACTAAAGTGTCCTAAAAGGTAACCGTGAGTGCCTGCTTGGGTATCACACATTCTCCCTCTGTGATGACAGGGGAGTGATGAAAACAATTTTCCAGGGCTGCAACCTTATTCTGAGAACACCACATATGGCCAGCTCTGAACTACGTTTGGGCACGAGGTCCTTAAGTCAGATTCAGAGAATCTTTTGGGAGACTATTGAGAAAATATTCACTAATGTCACTAGGCAGAATTTATTAGTGGCACTTCATAACCCTAGTGTGGATGGGATGACAGAATAAGTAAGAGACAGGGAAGAAGCATAATACAGAAAGAAAGGGAATTGAGGACGGATGCTCAGGGCTATAATTTCCGGTGGTAGCATTGGCTGTGATGACCAAGGCATGCACCTACGTAGCTTTGGAATTCTCAACTTAAAATCCAGGGTACTATGGACTGGAATCACATACTGGACTTGGTAAGCAAAGAGCAACCCATTGCTATGCAGAGTAAGGCTCTTAAGGGCCACAGTTGGGATGCTCACTCAGGGCTGTTTTGTACTCTATTACAGAACCTGAAGAAATGAGTATTTGTACATTAGTGTGGCCTATTGAAAAAAGGCTTACCTATGCAAATGCATAAATCATAACTGTAAGGGGCCTTACACTGCAGGAATGTAACAGCTATTAAATATTCAAAAAGAAAAGAGGTGAAAAACTAAGAGAACAATGGTGTGAGGCCAGAGAACATATTGGTGGGGTAACTGTGGCCAATGGAGGCATGAGCTCCTCTGTCGGGGAGTGGTTCTAACTGCCTCCGATTCACTGGAACATGGACTTAGTGTGGTCCTTACATATTTCAAAAGAAGCAAGGGACCATTTTTTTTTTTTTTTAAGAAATCTTGTCATGCTGATACAAGAGTTAGACAGATGGTGTTCGGGGGTTATTTCAACCACATCCCCAGTTTGAAACTTGCGGCTTTTAAATTGGTTGGAATGGTTTTGTCAGTGTCCGGTTACTGGAATATGCTGTGCCTCGTGTGTCTTCCTGAAGCTCCAACTATACCTTAAAATTGGTACTTGATAAAGGATAAATTCATTCTGATAGCTCCCGAGAACGGGAACTTTAAGAGCCAGGATGCTGTCAGAGTCAGTGTCTAGTAAGGCCTTCTCTCTGCCTCCAGGATGGTATCTTTCAACTGTGTCATCCATGGTGAAAGGACAGCAAGGACAGGATGCCTCAAACCCTTACACGAGGACATGTTCTTAAAGAGTTGACACTGCTGCGCTGTGGGTTACATTTCAACACGGACCTCAGAGGCACACAGACATTCAGAGCACACAAGGGGAATTTATGTTTCTACTTCTCGGATGCTGAGGTTGAGAATCACCAACGCATTTCAAGTCTTTTCCTGACCAAGTAAAGGAAATCTCAAATGTTTTTGCCTCTGGGTGTTCCAATACACCCGTAATTTACAAGTATTACTGGCACAGCTGTGTATGTGCATACAGCCCTCCACCCAATTCCTGAAAACACGTATTGGCTCTGACAGGACAAATAAACAATGTGCCTGTGGATACTTTTTAGTGTCTTGCTGGTTTACACTGAAGTTAAAGTGGTCTTCTTTGGCCACAGCAAATATTTAGTTTTTTGGTTTTTTGTTTTTGTTTTTTTAAATACAGTGTTATCCTCTTTGCTCAAGGAAAGGAAAATATGCTCAGAGTTGCATGGCTCCAGATTGAAAGCCATGGTCCATTTACCCTTGTGTGCTTTAAAGAGGCAATTTCAGGACTGAGCTTGGAGAACAGAACTGTAGGGCCAGCCCACCTGCTTGTTTGTAACTCTGGTGGAGCAGCCAACTGAGCTTGGCTAGGGGTCAATCCTTATGCATCCGACCTCCAGTATAAAATGAGGGTGGCACTGACAAACTTCCCGATGCTGTGGGAGACTTCAGAAGATAGTTCCTGTGAGCCGGTCGTGAGACCCGAATCAAGAAGGCTCATAATTATCTCAAAATCACCCACCCAATGTAGGCCTTACTTTCTGGGGTAAACCCAGATAGAGGCAGAGCCCCCCCTCCCGAAAGTGTCTGGCCTCTTTATTTGTAAGGATGTAACAACAGAAGTTCTAACAGAAAGAACTCAGAGGAGCAGAGAATACAGCCAGCCAGTCTCCCTCCCATTTGCCCCAGGGCTTGCAGTCATTTTCTCCTGGAATAAACTGTTTGCAGACTAAGTATTTGGCTTCCAAGCCCCCAAACACGATCCATCTGGAAAAGTGTGACAAATTCCTAGTTTGGCATTGCTTGGAGCTGCCGGGCTCTGGCGAGAACTGGGAAATGTTAGGCAAAAAGGAGAAAGAAGCTATTCCTTAGCTCGTCTTCCCTTGCAGAATGTGTTTACCCAAGGACAGACTCCCCGGGGATGGTCTGCAGTGGGATAACTGGGGGAGAATATTAACAAGCTCACAGGGATCATCCATTCTGCCACTGTGGATTAGAAGACTGATTCCTTGGACTCTTGTTGGTTCCTCTGGCTTTCCTCAATAAACACATTGCATGTGGTTGGAGTGGTCCAAGCCCAAGGCTGAGTTCGACTTTTTAGACATTCCCAGGCATGATATAATATGAAATAGATTTAGTCTCTGTTCCAGGTTCCCAGCATACAGCTCTGACAATCCTCAGGACTTTCTGAGCAAGAGGATTATCGTCCATTCATTTCAGTGAGTACTGTCAGTCACGACTTGATGCTAAGCACGTGTATAAGGATGAGACAGACCACAGGATGGTCTCTGGATGGGGCTAGCCAAGAGAAAGACAAAGTGATTAGAGTTGGAAACTTTTGGAAACTTTTAACCTCTTATTGGTGGGGGGTGGGGGGGGTGGGGAACTGGAGTTGATAAAACTCATAATAATGGTAGGAGAACTTCCACGCTCGTAAAGTTTCTGTAGTCCAGGCTCTCTCTGACTTTGCCTTCTACAAAGTTCTAACAGCCAGTGTGATGGCATTAGGAGGTAGGGTTGTGGGTGCAGCTCAGTTGAAGTGCACTTGGCTAGCATGCACAAGGCCCACCCTGGATTTGATCTCAAGCAGTACATAAACAACAAAGGTGGGTAGGCCTTTGCAAGAGGATAAGGCTGTGGGTGACTCCTTCATGCAAGGAGATTGAGAACCCTAGAAAGGGGGCTTTTTAGGACCTTTATTAACTTGTGTTCAAAACTTGCAAATAAATAAAAATATCACATGCCAGAATTAGAACAGTTTCTTAGTTTTAATTCTGCCATGGATTTTGTTTTGTTTTGGTTTTGGTTATGGATAAGTACAGAAAATACGTTTGTTATGCAAAATGTAAATTTTTAACAGTGCTTCACAGCTCCTGAACTAAATACATATTTTAAATATACAGAAGTTCAGTGAATCATATAGACTTGAGTTGATTTTTGTGCATGAAACAAAGCTTCATCAACCTTTCAGCTAGCTCAGTGTTCTGCTTTCAGTCATGAGGACACAGTGTCCTTCCTCTATGAAACTTGACACCTTTTAATGACCATATCTGCCAATGACTTGATCTTGAATTTCCTAGCCTTCAAGACTGTGAGAAAATGACCTTTTAAAAATAAATTAACCACTCCCAAGTGTCTTGTCTTATAAACCAAATGGCATTCTATATCTTTATAAACTGGTATATATAAGTACCTACCTGAGTCCTACAACCCTGTAGTTTATAGTCAGTTGGACCCCAGGTAGTTCAGGACTGAACTGACAACAGAATTAGATGAAGTCTTATGGGACTGGATCCCTATGATTGGCTCCAAATAAGATCAAAATCAATTGTACTGGGCAACAAACTAGTGATGGAAAATTGGTCAGTATAAAGAAATGTCCTACACAGTTACCAGAAGCCCCTTGCTTATTTCCAAGCCCCTTTCTGGGCCTAAATCAGTAGGTTAGAGTTCCTTATTGCAGAACTTAGTCACTTTGCCTATATCCAACTCCAAGTGTGAGCCAAGGGTAGGATGGATTAGGATGGTAGGGAAGAAGGACAGGGCATCCTTAACCTAAGTCCTGCACACACTCTCGATCCCTCTATTCACATGTTTTCTTTTTATAGTTTCACTTGTCTATGGGCAACTGCGGTCTGACGATACTAAATTAAAAACCAAAGATGGACAAAGCTCACAAAATCGATAATAAATGGATATACTTCGTTATAATATATTGATATGGCTATTCTGTTTATTATCGTTGTTGTAAATCTCCTATTTTATCATAAGTATATAGGACCTGGTCCTGTCTGCAGTTTCTGAAGCCTTGGAAGTTGCCCCTATGAATAAGAAAGAGGCTAATATAGTAGACTGTAGGTGGTTCTGACCTAAATCAGAATAGCTGACTATGCTGGCTTAGGAGTCTTGTGAGTCTGGGCCTCAGACTAATTTAGTTAGACAATCTTGTCTGTACATAAAACCCACCTGTGGACATTTAGAATAGCCAGCTTTCTTGCCAAGCTTATTATACAAGACTTCAGGGGTGGAGGACCAGGAATTAGTATTTCTCAAATCTGGATTCTAATTATTAACTAAGGTTGGCAGCCCTGGCCTGGAGAAAGATGAAGGCAGTAACCAAGGAGATGGATCAGCTACAGGTACAGGGCAATGGAGGTGAAGCTCAGGGTGCAGGGGCAATCATGTACTTATTAAGGTGGACCCCTTTAGGCTCTTCCAGCTGATCGCCATGGGTAGGACCAGCACATCATGCATACTTGGTCCTATCTCCAACTTTCAAGTGAAGCTTCAGATCATCACATGAAAATTCACACTTCGGAACTGCTAGCAAGTTATTGTACATCCAGGACATGAGCCCGATGGCATGGCTACCTTAACGACTTGGTGTTTAGGGTACCAGTTGGGGATTTTGATTTAGAATTTTTCTATTCAAAATATGGACCATGGACCAACATCTTTCGACAGCATCTGGGAGCTTGTTATAAAGCTGGACTACAGTAGTGGATTTTGTTGTAAAAATCTGCTCAAGCATATGGTCTAAGCCTTCACGTTAATGTAACCCTGGGCATTGAGCACTTACAGTGTCAGAGTCATTGAGGACGGGACACCCCTCCCCCATAGTGCTATCACCATTTCAACCATGGGTGTGATGCAGTCTACGCGCTCCAGGCAGTGTGCATACATGTTACAGTGTCAGTCACTGAGGAGATGTCCCCGAGCACTGTGCTATCGCCATCCCAACCTACACAGGCCTTATCTTACTCCAAGGAGACTGGGCATGTGCCTGTATCTGTTATGCAAAACAACAACAACAGAGAAAGACACTGTGGTCCTGTTTGCCTGTCTCTTTGCAGGCAAAACAGAATTCAATTTCATTTAACGATATGATTAAGATATCCTTTCCTTCTCAGTGTCTATTGAGGGCCTGAGAGAGATGCATGTGACTCATGTTAAATGTCACCCTGCTCCACACGGTGACAGACTCACTTCCCCTCAGCAATCTTTCCTCCCTCAGCTCTTCGGTTATCCTAATTATCCTCTTAACCATAGAATGCAACTTAACCGATGAAAAATAGTCTTTAAAAACTCTGGCATAATAAAGAGAAAATTGGCTTGGATAGAAGTTTAGCAAATTGGGGCTTCAAAGTAAATGCTTTGTATCTGAGCAACAGACACAAAGAGCCACGGTGAGCTGGAGAGAAATTAATCTTGCAGGAAGGAGTGATCAATTTTGCTAATCTCTTTAGACACACAAAGCAAACGGCTAACTTCATGGACTTCCCCCCCCCCCCCTGTAATTGTTTCTTTTCCGTTTTGCTGCTTTGTGCTTTCATTTTCAGCTTCTCGCTCTTTCTCCCCTCTCTGGCTCTAAGGTGCGGCTTCTGTTCTAGTTTCTGGAGCTAGAGTTGTAGAGTGCCATGCTCTCCTCTCGCACATGAGCTAAAGCCTCACACTTTGCTGCAGGCACTTCAGAAGTTTCATTCTGTACGCTTTAGTGAGCTGCAGTCTTAATGCCCAGCCCTACAGAAGTTCTACTTTCACCTTTGCATACTGTTTCTGATGTATGCATTTACTGAGAAGACTATTGCCTGCTTTCCAAATGCTTGTGGATATATTTTTTTAAAGATGTATTTATTTATTATACAGTATTCTACCTACATGTGTACCTACAGGCCAGAAGAGGGCACCAGATCTCACTATAGATGGTTGTGAGCAACCCTGTGGTTGCTGGGAATTGAACTCAGGACTTTCAGAAGAACAGCCAAGGCTCTTAACCTCTGAGCCATCTCTCCAGCCCCCAAGCTTGGGTATTTTTAAATATCCTTCTGGTTACTGATCTCCAGCTTATTCAACTTTGGTACAAGAACATATTCTTCATGATTTCAGTAACCTAAAGCTTTAAGCCTTCCTTGATGACTTTATCCGTAGACTGTGCTGGCAAAACCAGTGTGTAGTTGAGTGCGCATTGTCCACCAGTTGGATGTAGTGCGTTAAATGTGTGACTATGTTGTGCTATATTGAGGAGTTGTGCTACTCACATTCTCTGTGCTTTTCTATGTCTTTGCCCTGCTGTTCTCATCAGTAATAGAAAATGTGTTAAAAAACCTCCATCTACGACTAGAGGTGTGGACAATGGTACTCTTGCTTAAACAGTAGGTTCCAGCTCCAACACTCTCACTCCACATGGACCTAGGTTGAGAGGATTATTTGCAGATTAGCTGATCTATTTTAACAAACAAATGTTAATAAGTGGCGCAAACCTCTGCAAAGCGATGGGAAGGGGGGGCGATATTTGCAACAATGGGAGTGGTAAACAAAAAAAACCCGTGGACTTGACATTCCTCTCTTCTCTACATTCTAAGATCACAGAAGAATCCATTGTTAAATACTGAGTGTTTGAAATATAGATTTACTTCCTCTATGTCTAATGGCCTTTGCCTCAAGAATACAGGATGTTAATTCGAGCTCAGAGCCATAAAAATTTCTCAGGGTACTTAAAACCTAATCATCATTATGCAGGCAAACCTTTGCAATTGGTGCCTAGGATTACACAAAAGGTGTGTGAGGTAGTAACCATAAGGGGAAATACCTCTTCCATTTACATTTTCAAATTTCTGAGAGGAAATTTTTGGGAGAAGATACAGCCGTTAAATCCAGCAATTAAAAAAAAAATGTCTAATTGCTCGAATCTGATTATGGCTTTCTGTATCAGTGTCAAACCAATTGTTTTGGAAATTATAAAGGCTGTCCAAATATACGTGTTCATCCTGGGGCCTGTCCAAACACCTGTTCTTACCTTGGGAGCAGTGAGTTATTTTGAAGCAGAAACAAATAAGACTAGATGTTGCTTTTCCTATTTCCATTTTTTACTTTATCACAACTGAAATATATTTATACATCCTATATCTTCATTTTCATGAATATAGATGTCAGTCTAATAATTCCATAATTTAAAAAAGCTTTGATTGATGAAGAAAGTATCCATTTTTAGGGACATACAATTGAAAGGTTTAGGTATTGTTGATCCAAATCACCAGCTTACTATTTGATTTGGTCCCAGCATGGAGACACAGGCTATTCGGTTGCCAATGCACTTTTTACTAATGGGAGTTTCCAAAGCCAGAAAATTCCAACATTGGAAGACTTCCTTCAAGATGCTCTGTGTATTTGTAATGTAGAAGCTCTTCACAATTTCTGTCTAGGTGACGCCAGGAAGTCATGTCTTCACAAGTTGGTAAAGCACAGATGGATGGAGCATGCTCCTTCTCGAAGATATAACAGTCGCAGTTACATCTCTGGTTTTCTGATTTCTTAACAAGAATACACAGGCTAACGTCAATTAAAAGATATATAGCTATAATGTAGAGCTCATTCTCTTTCATATTTTTGGCAATTTGTTATTCCCTAATAATTTCACCCTAAAGTCTACAACTAACACTCCTCATGTGCTGCTGGAGAGATGGCTCAGCAGCTAAGAGCACTAGCTGCTCTTGCAGAAAACCTGAGTTCAGTTCCCAGCACTCCCATGGCAACTTACAACTCTCTGTAACTCCAGTTCCTAAAAATATATGACACTTTCTTGTGACCTCTGTGATCAGTGCATAAACATGGTGCACAGATAAACATTCAGGTAAAACACTTATACACATCAAATATATATATATATATATATATATATATATATATATATATTATTAAAAGTACACTGGCTGTTCTTCCAGAGGACCTAGGTGTAGTTCCCACCATCCTTATGGCAGCTGAGAATCATCTTTCATTCCAGTTCCAAGGGATCATATGCCCTCTTCTGGTCTCCTTGGACATCAGGCATGTACTTAGTAGACACATATACATACATACATACATACATACATACATACATACATACATACATATATACATAGAGGCAAGACACCCAAACACATAACATTTTTAAAAACCTAAAGAATATCTAAAATATAACCTCTCATGTTCTGAATTCATTTAGCTGCAATAATTCAAAATGAAAGAATATAAAGCATTTCAACATAAAAGTCTTGACACAAAACGAGAATTCTAGACGTATCATAAGATCAGATTAAGCTAATCAAATACAGGAGTCATTATGAAGAAAAAAACAATGACATGTAGCCGTGTTTATTTGATATAAGGATGATAAGCACTATCCCGATTGACCAAACATTAAAAATTCATGTTAAAAATATCATCATGAATGCCTCTGTGAGGATTCTTGCTGATACTTGCTTATCCCTGAGATAAAATGAGCTAACCCTGAAAATTCTCTTAGGCTCTCACATTTTTCACTATTTAAACATATAGGGGTGCTGGAGACTGAACCCAGAATATTACACAGGGCAAGCACATATTTTGCCCCTGAGTTACACATAAGCTTCCCTCCTATGCTCTAGTTTTCAGAATACTAGACACCTTGGTGTTTGCAGCTTTAAAGCTCATTCTAATTCTCACTGATATCATAATTTCCTTGTCTTATTCTACTTTTATTACTTTGTAGCAATGGCCACATTACCCAAGATGCTTTCAAAATTATGAAGAACATTAATACTAACCATAATAGAGGCTGAACAATGTTTTATTGACACATACTCTCTTATTATCCCCAAGCAAAACATACCTAATAGCTAGTATTTTGCACGAAACTGAAGAAATAACTTAAGGCCCCTCCCAGTAAGTTTATTTCTATAAAATTACTTCAAGTTGTTACCACAAGTATGAATCACACAGCAAGGTCATGAGGTCAGAGTATCGGGAGAACTTGACCTTCAGAGCCCAAAACCCTCCCAAACACAGTCAGCAGGTTTGTATAGTTCAAATGGTTCAAACTTTACAGCTTTTGATGGCTCTCTAGGATTCTAATTTTAATGTCAGTACAACATAAGAGCATAAATGATGGGCTAAGAGGTGCATGCACATATTAACACACACACACACCTGCATGCACACACCCACCCCACAACTTGCTAAGGAGGCACCTACCAGGGAAGGCAGAAACAATGTGGAATTTAACTGAACACAGAATTAAGAAAACTGTTGATCTCAATTGCTAAAACTGTCCTGAGTTCCTTTTAATGAAGATCTGTTTTAGAAGGGAAAAAGGCAAACAAATTAGCCTCAGCATTCCCACGAGGGAAAATCACTTGTATTTGTAGCAGTCATGATAAATCGTACTGTGCTGTACAATACAGTCACAGCTAAAGGCAATTAAGGTAACAGGAATACAGTGTAATGTTTGATAAATGAGTCCATGAAATGATTAAATAGCCACTTCAACACGTTTTAAGGAAACTGTCTCATAAGACAACACATCTACTTCTATAAACTGTGGTCACAGAAAATGATGATGGAATGTGGCTTATTAATGTTTGAATTTACAATTGTTGTAAGCCACCATGTCTGTATTTGAAATCAAGCTGATTTCAAATGGAAAAGTATGCTAGGCTCCTCAGATCAGTTATTCTTGAGATTCAGCCTGAAAAATTCTCTTTCAAATTAGAAAGGAAAATGAAGTCAAGGGTCCTGAGTTGGACTTATTCTTATAGCAGTTTTTTGTTTGTTTGTTTGTTTTGGTGCTGTTGCCTTCAGTTATTACATGTTGGCCAGCCTGAACTTTTGCAGAGTTTTGATGAAAGAGACAAAACTGGACACAGAGCCTATATATCTATAACCCAGTACTTGGGAGCCTAGGGTTGAAAACTGTGTCTTAAAAGCCAGTCTGTAATATATAGCAGAGAGTGAGGGAGGGAAAGAGAGGAGGACAGAGGGAGGCAAAGGGAGAGAGAGAGAGAGAGAGAGAGAGAGAGAGAGAGAGAGAGAGAGAGAGAGAGAGAGAGAGCCGAGATGGAGTGGGGAGGAGGCAGCCGCTGCTCTGCTGAGGCCATACTTTTCAGACTTTGACTGTCACGAACCCCCTAGCAAGGTATAGCATGTACTGGAGAAGTCACCCTTATCTCCGAGGGTCTATCTGCTCACTGTCAAGTATTTGTTTGCTTTTATTTTTATTTTTTTGAAAAGGAGTCTTTTGTAGATTAAGTTTATCTCAGACTCACTAGGCAGCTAAGGGTGAGCCTGAATATCTGGTGCTGCCTTCATCTCCCAAATATTGGTGTTACAGGTGCACTGCCACACTTGGTCTATGTGGAGGTGATGATATAACCCAGGGCTTTGTGCATGCTAGTGAAGGGTTCTGCCAACTGAGCTGGAGCCAAGGCCTTTCCTTCCTTCTTCCTTCCTTCCTTTCTTCCTTCCTTTTTCCTTTCTTTCTTTCTTCCTTCCTTCCTTTCTTTATCCCTGTCTTTCTTCCTTTCTTTCCTTCCTTCTTTCTTTCCATCTTTCTTTCTAACACTAGAGAGTGAACCTAGGGCCTCAGGCATGCTAAGCAAGCACACGACCACCACGTCACAGTTCTCATCCTCTTACTTGGTTTTATCACTGTAATGTGACAATCAGTAACCTGAAATCAGGGTCTACAACCTTTCACTTCAGAAGCTTTTCTTGCTTTTGCATCAGCTGAATGAGGCTCAGGACTTGCAATTGAAGCCTGGGCTTATCTAGAGGACAAGTACTCTGTTTTGAGTCTGCAAAGTGCGATGAGCTCTGACCACAGCATGGCAAATACTGGAGAATTTCCAATTTTATAAGGTGGACAGAAAACCAGGATAAAGAATACACATGCGGGCATGCACACACACACACACACACACACACACACACACACACACACACACACACACACAAACACACACACACACACACACATACACACACATCACACACATATCAGCCCCCAAAGGCTGGAGTCTATACCTCAGGTACTTTTTAAAAGAATATACGTGTGTGTGTGTGTGTGTGTGTGTGTGTACTGAGGATGGTGGTCTATCTTCCAGATATTGAGACAAAACCCATCATATTAAATGCAGGATTCTCTGGATCTGCTGTTCACTCGGCCACTATTTGCTGTTCACTCAGTTCACATAACCATCTCCTGAGGCAAAAGGTATTTGGCTCAATGTCAAGAAGTCTCAAAGTCGTCACCATTTCATCTCTGCTCAAAACTTCTAAGTTCAACTTTATGAGCCCTAAGACAAACACTTAACTGTTAGTTTCCATAACCTCAAAAAGAACATCCCACTCTTCCAATATACAATGGCATAGAGCAAATGTTCTCATTCTAAGACGGAAGTATGAGAGGGTAGCAAGGAAAGACTGATCAAAACCAAGACCAAAACCTAGCAGTGCAAACATGTCTTCCTGTAGACTCATGCCTGTCATCTTGGGTACAAGGTACACCTAGGGACCTGTGGCCTAAAGCACACAGGTCCTATTGCCTGGGCAGAGTCTATTCACTAACATCAGCTTTCCTCAGAAGATCCATCTTCCTCACACCTTCCACATCTGGGGGTCCCCTCTGAAACCCAGGCTTCACCCTCACACCTTCAGGGGTCAGTCTCTCATAGACTCCTGGAGAGGATCTGATAGGAGACACATATTCTAGCTTTATCAGCTTTCCTGAAAATTTTGGATAGAAGCCTACACAATCCTATAACTTGTATTCTGCATGTTGGGAAGCCTGTGCCATGAAGATGTTTTCAACTTCTGTTGCCAGCTCAAGAAATAGCTGGACCAACATGGGCCATTGCTGTGTGGAATGCCTGAGCTAATGAACCAACCAACTAACCAACCAATAACAACAACCAAAACACACTTCCTTAGCCAGTCATTTTCCAACAGGGCATCTTTTTTTAAAAAAAGATTTATTTATTTATTTATTTATTTATTTATTTATTATTATACACTGTTCTGCCTCTATGTACACCTACACAATAGAAGAGGACATCAGATCACATTATAGATGGTTGTGAGCCACCATGTGATTGCTGGGAATTGAACTCAAGACCTTTGGAAAAACAGGAGGCACTCCTAACCTCTGAGCCATCTCTCTAGCCCAACAGGGCATCTTTTTAACCAGCCTTTTAAAAAGGAAGCTTTCATACTCTTTAAGCCTGTGATGGGACACCTTCCTGGTTTTGATGAGAAAGCACATGACTTCTTACTACTGGCACTTACCTGATTAATAACCATGGCTGTTTTGTTGGCACTTGCTTGGCCCACAACTTTAAATGTGCCCATGCTCCTTGCCAGGTCATGCTGCACCTTTTCCACATCCTTCTGCTCTGCCTTTTGCTTGTGATCCTCACTATAAACTTGGTTCAAAGCAGCTAGCGATAGCCATGGCACAGCCCTAATGCTGTATATCCTGCCCCGCCACATTAGTTAGTCCACTTTTGATGCAGCCTTACTGAAATTTCCAGGTGCTAGGCAAAATGTAGTCTGACCTCATTAGAATGTAACACAAATGCCTGTACCCCAGCAGAGTTCTTACTCCTATCTGATGTTTCGTGGACTTGGGTTTTACTTTCTGCATTTCAATCAGCATTCTGGTCTCCTGAGCCATCATTTGAATCATTAACTACATTCTTACAACATTCTAAGATCCCTCTAACTATGCCTCTAAAAGGCCTACAAACCATGTGGTCAGGTTGAGTTATAGCAACAACTCCACTATTCATTTTCCATATAACTTTTGTGTCAGGATGAGTTAATAAGATACCCCCCCCACCCTCCCTCAAGGAGACTGGCTTATGATGTTATGGAGGCTAGTAAGTCTCAAGATCTGTGATTGACAGGCTAGAGACCTCAGTGATCCAAGGTGCAGTGTCAAAATGACAGAAGAACCAGAGGGACCAAAAGGACAAAAGTCTAGACCAAAAAGTCAACAGGCTTGAGACTCAGGAAGAGCCGATGTTCCAGAGTAAGTCAGAAAGCTGGTCTCTGGCTAGAGGTCGCTTGTCTTAGCCTTACTAATCAAGACATTCTCCACTCAGTCCTTCCTGTTCTTGCCAAACCTTCAGCTTATTGAATGGAAGGCAATATGTCTCTCTGTTTAGAGATGCCGCTGCTAATATCATCTCAAGGGAGATCAACTGAGACACCCAAATAATGTTTGAATGTCTGGGCACCCTGTGGCCCCGTTAAGTGAACAAACAAAATTAAGCATCACGTGTATCTTAGTTATGTTTCTATAGCTGTGGTAAAACACCATCACCAAAGCAATCTGGGAAGGAAAGGGCTTATTTCAGCTTACAGCTTTATATTACAGCCTATCACTGAGGGAAGTCAAGGCTGGAACTCAAACCGGGCAGGAACCTGGAGGCAGGGGCTGATGGAGAAACCATGGAGGAGTGCTGGTTACTGGTTTGTTCCTCATGGCTTGCTCAGTCTGATTTTTTTATATAGCACCCAGGGCCACCAGCCCAGGGGTGATGTCACCCACATTTGGCAGGGCTCTCTTACATCAGTCATTAACTAAGAAAAGATTGGGCTTGCCCACAGCCTGATCTATGGAGACGTTTCCTCAGCTGAATCTCCCTCCTTGCAGATGACAGGTTTTGAAAAATCTGGGCTAGACTCTTAGAGGCTGAAAGACATACTTCTCAATCATTCTCACTGTCTCAGCTTCCAGAGAGATAAAGCTATTTCTCAACCAGTCACCATGCTTATTGACATAATAACACCTGGTTATTTACTTAAAACATGAAATTTTTTGAGGTAGCTTAAGACTCAGCTAAAACTCACTGACTCGATTAATTTAAATAATTGTGCTTCAGACTATTTCCAATACCATTTAAGGTTCGGCAGGTATGATAATTATGGAGAGATGATGAAGTCTATTATGCAGTTTACAGAACATAGTCAGCAGCCTTTCGTCAGCAAATTTCAACAAGTGGTCTTAAGAGACAGGGGTCCACAAATGGACTCAACTCATCAGTGCCAGGTAGGGCAGGCTAATAGCTACAAAGATGTGCATGGGTGGCTCCACTTGGTGTACGGCCCATCTCCACACACGCATGATGGTAGAGTCTAATGAGGTGCTTCAAACAGCATAGGCCTTCCAAGGCTGCAGTCAGCGACTTCAAACATCAGGGAAAGGAAAAGGATACAGGAGGGTGGAGAATGAACAGAGGATTATCAGGAGGGCGGAGAGTCAGGAGAGGGCTATCAGGAGGGCAGAGGAAAGTCTTACAAAATAGCCAAAGGTTGGCAAGAAGCCACTGCCTTGATTGGCAAGATGATTTGAAGGGTAGAAGTGCTCGCTGGACACGCCCGATGACCTGAGCTCAATCCTGGAAACCTACGGAAGGGTGGAAGGAGGGACCTTACTTCCACAAGTTGTTCTCTCGCCTCCACACACATGCCATGCCATGTGTATCAAAACCCATTTCCATAGGAGTTAATATTCCCAGGCTATGAGAAATTGGATGGAGACCTTCACTCAACATTTTGCTATTTAATGATCCTTGATAGTGTGCCCGGCTCTGAGAAGCTTTCTAGAGAAATGAATCTTTATCATGAAGATAACTAACCCTCTTGGGTTCTTCAAGGACTCAGATTAATTCACCTGGCAAAAAAAATGAGAGGCAGTTAGTTAGCATAATAAAGATCTTTATCCCAGGGCCAGGCACTGAAAACAAGATCAAACATTGCCTTTAGACAGGGGGTCATCTATGGGTCAGGCTTTCGGCTTTTAGTCTTATGATGATGCCTTATGATTCTCATAATCTGCTCAGAGTAAGAACCAGCATGTGCACAAATCGACGGGAAGCAAATAGTTCGCGTTTGAGCTTTTAGCGTCTCAGTGGCCATCAAGTTTACCATTTAAGCACCAAAGGATCTCCATCCAGTACTGCTGTCTGCCTTTCCTGGTGTTAGCCTCTAAAGCCCTTGACCACGTTTTTCAACTTCCCTGGCATTATGACACTTCAAAATGAAATGAAATCTAATTTCTTTAATGCATTACACCAGACAAATTTTAGAACCAAATGTTACAGAATGTATTAAATATGCTTGGATAGCTCATCTGTCTAAGTATAAACAACGATTCTACTGAAACTTTAAGAGCACTAAGTATACAGTAATTGTTTCTTATCTGTAGATGTGGAGTCTTAAGTCTATGTCTGTATCATCCTTTGGTCAATACAGTGTTTATTTAAAAAGCCACATGCCAATGACAAAGAAGATTTAGTGGGTTTGTTCAAAAGTTGGTACAGATTTTTTGATACCTTGAAAACCACGTTTGATTAAAATAATTATGAGACATTTATGAAATTTATTTTTAAAAATTCAATCATCAAAAAATGGAGGCTGGAAAGATTATGGTATTTCCTGCTCTTGCAGAGGCCCCATTCTAACCCTAACCCTAACCCTAACCCTAGCCCTAACCCTAACCCTAACCCTAACCCTAACCCTAACCCTAACCCTAACCCTAACCCTAACCCTAACCAGGTTCAATTCCAAGCATCCACATGGCAGCTCACAGCCATTTGTAACATTAATTCCAGGGAATTCAACATCTCTTCTGGCTTCTATGGGCACCAGGCACAAGTACATAAACATACATATACCCATATGCATAAGATAGAAATAAATGGGTAGTTGATAATTTAAAAAATAGAGATAAGCATTCACGAATATAATAATAATACAAGCAATTGGTGTGTTTCGTCCAC
Source organism: Acomys minous (assembly GCF_964271855.1). Classification (NCBI taxonomy): domain Eukaryota; kingdom Metazoa; phylum Chordata; class Mammalia; order Rodentia; family Muridae; genus Acomys; species Acomys minous. Next base: position 13,827,957 of record NC_140485.1, read on the forward strand.
ATTCTAACTAATGTCTGAGGTATGTCCTGAGGTCTTGCAGTCTCATTCTGTTATAATGATCTGACATCACATCGCTAACACTAAGACACTGTAAACTCAGGCAGAATAATCCAATAGAAGCATTTTAAAAACAGGGTTGGAAAGACATAGGAAAAAACAAACAAACGAAACCAAAATATAAAAGCCTGAAGCATTTATCAAAGTCAGTCTGGCTTCATGACACTTTCTGCTAAATCCATCTATATAAGCACTAGACACTGTGGGGTTGGGGGAGGAAATCAGCCTCATCCCAAGTTGGGATGTGGAAGGTCGTGGGCTCCACTCAGCTCCATTGCAGCAAAATCTTCTAAGTCACAAGGAAATGCTCCTGAACCCAAAGGTGCAGAAAGACAGATGGGGCAGAGTAAAAACAGGTGGAAAAGGAAGGAAAAAAAAAAACAAAAAAACAAACAAAAAAAACCAAACAAACCAGGCTGGAGGCTATTGTAAAGTCTCAAAGCCTAAGCCCTTGGCTGTCTTCTCCACACCAGCATGTTAATGTGAATTACCTCCCAGTGGCCAATGCATGGAACAGTGAGGTAAACACACACACACACACACACACACACACACACACACACACACACAGCTGAGATTTGCATTTGGGTCTGAATTTGATCCATGCCAAGAAACTCTGGGCAGTAATCCCTGCATCTCTGGCTCTCCTTTGAAGTCTGTCATGCTCTCAGAGAAACACTGATGAATTTGAGCATTAAAGGAAATGCATTTCTAGAGAGTTTTTCTCCAATATTTTCTTAGAAAATTCCTCAAATGTGTAGCAGTTAAAGGAACTGTACAATAGACTGTGATATTCTACCACTGGCCATTGCCATACCTTTATAGATGTGATATGAATAAATTATAATAAATTAAAAATTAAAAAAAGAACTGAGAGTGCAAAAATAACTCTTGTTATAAAAAAAAACATAAAAGTCTCATTTAAATTAAAAAAAATTAGCACGTGTCTGCCTCACTTAATTTTGTGGTACATTTCAAAAGGACTTTCAGATATCAAAGCTAATATATTGGCACACATGTTATTGGTCGGTGTTCATGATGACTAAGAAAGGCAATTCTGCAAGGGCAGCATGATTCTCTGTCTCAAACATGAATTCTCCTAAGTCTGGATGAGGCGACAGTGAGAATCAGCACAGGACAAAGCCACACATCGGACCTTTTCCCAAACAACTACTTCTAAGTCTAGAAAAACAAAACAAAACAAAACAAACAAAAACACTACTTACAAGAGAGGTGAAAAAGAGAAGGGCTTCTCTCTTTCTCTCTCATTTGTTGATATCATTAAATCAGCTGGGTGGGTCCTTTAGGGTGCTTTATCATGGCACCGTGATATTCCTGGACATAGAAGCTACAAATCATCTCAATAGCTCTACAGAACTTTTGATGAGGAATGGGTTGAGTTTCTGGCTTGTACATAAGCTTGGCCCGCTAAAGGACAGCATGTTCTTATTAGCGGAGTCACCCTCGAGAGGTGGCAATAACAAGAGCATAATGATGCTGGGCTACAGCAGCTCCTACTGTAAAATAATCCTCCAGCGTTTTCTTATGAGAAGGTTAAGAAGATAATCACCATTGCTGTCAAGAGGGTCAGCAGATTTCCTTGGTTCATAGTGGCAAACCTTTGAGAGGACTTAATTTGACTTTGGACACTGGAGAAGACAGTGGCCTATAAACAGAAATGAGCTGTTGAGAGTATCTAAAGGAATTACAGAAAGACAAAGACAGCTGAGGACTCAAATGAGACCCTCAGCATGCATGCTAAAGGCTACATTGCCAGGGACATACATTATGAAAGGCTAAAATGCAACTGTCCCCCAACAAGCAAATGGGTATAGCTCTGGAAACACTTCCTTCATTCACTTTATTTCCTTAAGTTGTGCAGAATAGTCTCTATTAAACAATTTGTCACATAGCTTTCTCCTTCCTTTAGCTCAAGGGTTGGCAAACTATCCTCAAGGGAGCCACACAGAAAATATTTTGACTGTGTAGGCTGCATAGTCTCTGAAGCAACTGTTCCGTTTTCTATGGAAGATACACAGACAATGCATAAGGAAACGGGCATGCTTATGCCTAGTAAGACTTATTTAAGGACCTAAATTTTGTGTTTCAAGTTATTTTATATGTTCTCAAATATTCTTCTTTTGATTAGTTTTCACTCATTTCAAAATCCAAACTCTGTTCTTTGTTCCTGGGGTTGCATTAAAAACAGGAAGTAGCCTGGGTTTGATTCCTATAATGGTAGAAAGGATGCACATTGACACAGTCCAGTACTGTAAATTCCAGCTACCGGACTGTGGGGCGTGGGAAATAAGAATTATATGAAGGAAGAACTTAATTTTAAATACATTTTAATTCTAATTAAATAAAGTTTAATAGCTGTTCACGGCTCATGATTACCCCTTTGGATAATTCAACTGTAAAGTCTTATTTCACATTAACTTGAGAAAAGATTTACATCTTTGTCTTACAAACAAAAATCCTTTTTTTTTTTTTCAGAGTAAGTCATATAGTAGTACTCCAGTTGCAGAGACCACATCTGTACATAGCTATTATGCATTCACACCTTGCGTGAGGCCACATGCATGGGTTGCACACATGGTGTGTACTCAAATACGTGTCCAATGCCCAGTGCTCACACATGAGTACACCCAATGCATCTCTGCATTTTATCTATCGAGCCTGGGGAAAAATATACTTATGAGAAGAAAAACAATTCCTTTATATGTGCTTTCTCTTCCCATTTATTATCTACACATACACAATATGAGATTATGAAACTATTGTATGGCCTGAAGGTCAACATTTCTTTTGATTCGCTCAATTACTTATTTTAAGAAAATCCTATATCTCTTTTAGTCAGCTTTTAGCAATGAATCTGCAATAGTGATCCAGGAAATGAGAACTTCTGAGTGATAAAATGTGGTCAGTTCCAGGTTAATGACAATATACAATTTCAGATGAGATCTCCATAGTAAAGGCTAGACAAACTGACTCATCACACACAAAAATCACAAAAGTCACTAACTTTAAAGCTGCCTTTTTAACAAATATATTCAGCAGAACTGTCCATGACTGTCCAGATGCTTCAAAGGCATCTGCAGCCTACTATGCCCAACAATCCTCTCACGTCTTCCTCTTGAGGATCCACACTTAGGCGTCTCTGGCAATTCTGTAGTCTGCTGATAGATGCCAACACTCCTCAACTGCACAGCCAGAAAACCAGATAATTCTTTCACTCCTTTCTTTCTTGATACCTTCCAGTGGTCTCAGAGCCAAGTCCTGCCTCACATGCGCACCTCTGTTGTCACAATCCAGATTCGTATGGCTAATGGCTCTCGTTGCACTGATGCAAGGACCTGGATCAATCTCTTGACAGGTTAAGAAGTATGAATGGTTAAGTGACTGCAACCAAGGACCTTGAGAAAGCTTGAGTGGCTGACTCTCTGATGACACCTAAGAGTGGGAGGTCACGATGCCAAGGGCACCTACAAGCTCAATCCATCACCAACAGCCTTTTCCTGTTCATACTGCCAGGCGTTGAGTGGTTTATAACTGTTCCCAATTTACTTTTTTCACTCAGTCCCTTGTTTTCACTTTACCTCACACTGTTCATCTGTTCTTAGAGATGCTCACCTTTCTTTGCTGAGTGCTTTGGTGTTCTCTGAGTTCTTGGGAACAAAACTGTCATGAAATATCTGTAGGTATAATTTGTATCTCCAATCCTTATTAAACTGAAGTCCAATTTTTCCTCTACTATTTATCTACTCATTTATTTATTTATAATGTCAAGACTGAATTTAGTACCTTATGCCTTTTAGGCAAGACATCCCCAGTCTGAAAAGCCAATTCTGATAGCTGGATTGTGATACAATCCAGTGTCCATCAGGGCACACAGGTCATTGTGTCCTTGTGTCTGGACTATCCCTTTTTATGCCCTCCAGACTACACATGGGTCCTATCACTCACTCTTCCACGTCTACTTCCCACAACGTTACTTCCTCTGGATTTGTGAGCAGGCAACAAAATGTTTGTTAATGAAGCCGAGACAGGATCCATTCAAATCTGGGCATCCAAAGAAAATGCCAGACAAAATAATTATAGCCTGCATTTAAATCCATACTGTGATGTTTGGGGTTGATTTTGAAAGTACTCCCCAAACAGGTACTATTCTGAGGTCTTTGCTTGGTGTCTGAGGAGCCAGGAAAAGAAACAGGATGTTGGTTGTTAATTGTTTATTACCAGAGCCTTCATTAGATCTCAGAATATTTTATTTTCTTCGCATCTAATTGACATTTAGGAACCAAGAACTTTTTATTGAAAAGGCAGATGGCAGTAGGTGTGGCGTGGTGGTGTGCTGCAAGCACCATCTGCAGATGGAGCATTTCCTTGTTGCCCTCTTTAGTATTTTTTATTATGTTGAAATGATTCGTTATAACCATACATAGAAAGTGCAAAGTAAACTCTTTCAGTCTAAGCTGCCATTGCTTGAAGCCCTTGTGAAATCTTCAGAAGGCATGGAGGACATCAACTTCTTTGACATGCATCTCCAACTTGCCCTCTCCTGTGTGAGCAGCACAGTGACCCCAGATGCCCTAAGATTTGTCCTGTTTTACTGTTGGAACACAGTTCTGATAAATGTAGAAGTTCTCTCAGTCAACAGAGTGGGCTTGGTCGCCTGTTGCCTCCTGCCTTCATCTGTAGTGTACATCAGTCTGAAAACACAGACTGCTATTCCATCTAATTTCTACAAAGCACTACATCTCTTTTTCTTCCCTCCCATGTACCTGACCTATAGCAGTTCCCAACAAATTATCTGGAATGAGTTGATAATGTTTTAACCTAAATACTTGATCAATAGAGAATTAACAGTGTCAGTGACATGCTCTTTAGGTGTTTAAGTGTGCATTGCTGGTCCTCAGTGGCTTTATCAGCATCTCACTGGGTTGACAATGATGCCCAACATTTACTTGCTAAATGGGACTAGCATCTTATCTTGCTAGTTGAAATTGTATCCAGCAAACAGATTTTCCCATGTCATATAACACAACCAACATAATTTCATGTTTAAAAATAACCCAGGTGCTAAATACTACCTATAAGTATGAAACCACAGGCTGTTGGGCCTGTAAACAGGTTGCACACTGTGTTGAATGATTCTGACCTATTCTTTGTCACTTGGCTACATACATCAATGTCAGATAGATACAAATATATCTCTGGAAAGAGACCAAGTTTCAAAGTGGTGATACACCAAGCACAGACCTCAGGATAGTTCCTACACCCAGAATAGCACTTTGAAATCAAACCAAAGACATCTCAGCCCAGATTTAAATGCAGGCTATAATTTCTTTATCTAATATTGTCTTTGGATGCCAATATCTGAAAGGACCCAGCCTCTGGTATGTGAGACTCTCCACATTAGAAACATATATTTAAAGGTTTGTATGTTTTTCCTATTATCTCTAAATTTATAGGAATTTCACCTATACTAATAATAAATATGTTAGTATAATGCACAGTATGCACATGATACTATACTAATTAGTAAGTATTATGCATAACAATCATATGCCCCTCAGAGTATATTTTGAGGAACAGAACACATACCTCCGTTAGCGTAGACAGAATTGTCAATAGTTGTTTAAGTTTTTTTCCTGCAACATTAAAGAAATCCTCCCTTTCCCCCACAGCACAAAGTAGTGAACACTATCTTCAAAAGATTTACAGCATTATGCCGTACATTTAAGTCTTGAAGCCATGCAGGTGTGGAGTTTCTCATGTTGTGATGTGTATGGATCTATTTACATTTTCTTCTTATTGACGACCCCGCGTCCTGGTACCATGTATTGAAAGCTTTGTTTCTCTGCTGATCTCCAGTATCAACTCTGTCGAAAAGTTTCGCACCGTGCGTAATTCTTTACGTGGAACTCATTTGGCAAGTGTTTAACTTGCCAAGGTCCCTCCAGTCTCTTTAATGTTCTGTATTTATTATTTCTGATAAGTGATATAATTTTAAAGCTTAAAGTTCAGGTACGCCTCAGTAACTCTTAAGTCTCTGCTTTCTCACACACAGTTGGGAATCTACTTAGCACATCCTACAAGTGTTAAGATAATTTTCTTGGCATTGCATTTCATCTATAGATCAACTGGGATAAACTCTTTGCATGCTGTTGGCTCTTGGCATTCATAAGAATGTTATAAACAGGTTTGTTTGATGTTTGTCGGTCACATTACAATTCTTTCATAATTTTCATTATTTGCTGCTAGGATTATTACCAGACATAGCATATTTGCTCAAACATTATAAAAATTAAAAGTTATGCTAGTTGCTTTTTGTTTATTTATGAAAATGCAGTTGATATGAGCACCCTTTCTGACATTCAGGATACTTTCTAAGTGCTTATTAAAATAATTTTTCTATAGACATTTTGAACAGACACATATCATTTACAAAGTCAGTGTCTTTTGAGTTTCTAAAATTTCTTCTTTTTCTAAAATTTCAATAAGTTAGACTTGCATATGGAATTTTTAAAACTGTATCTTGTTATGAATTTGTGTCTTCCATTAATTCTAAAGACACATAATTTAAACCCTCTCCTGCTTTGATTCTCTCTCCTCCTCCCACCCAATCTGTTATAACGCAATATTGCTACTGTATTTCTACATATCTTTGACACTCTTCTATATTATGGTAATTTTAGAGATTTATGGAAATTTACTAATTGTCACTCTGTGATTATAGCTATGCACTGAGCTTTAAACAGAGCCATGCTTTGCCTGTATAGAAAATCAGTTTGTCTCAAGACTGCTTCATACTCATGTCAGCCTGTGACTCTGGCTGTCGATCCCCCACACCCCTCCCTGACTGCCTCTCATGCTCCCCACACCTCAGTTTGTAGTACTCAGTCGGCCATCTGCTGCTTCTGCGCTTCTTACTCAGGGACGGTCTTTTTACGTAGTGTGGTCACTTGGGTAAGATGGTATGTCTTGAAGCTTGTCTACATGCAGTTGTAGTCTAAGGTATGGCTTAAAGACTAGTTCCTTGATAGACAAATGTATTAACTGTACCAGCAGTCCTAAATGAGATACATATAGACTGAATACTGAGTTTGTGAAATAGTATGAACTCAGGCTTCCAGTTTCTGTGAGAAGCAGCCGGAAACCATGACCTCTCAGGGAAAACCCTTTTCTTTATATCATGCCTTAAAATCACCATTTTTCTCACAATTTCCTATAATAACAGTTTTGTTGCATGGTTAGAGCCTTTGTGGCTCCCTGGGGTCCCAGTTTTAGCTAGTGTGTTCTGTAGTAGACACACGGTGCTGGCTGCATTTCCTGTTCTTCCACTGTCCAGACACCTCAGCAGATACCCTCTAAGGGGCAAGCCAGCTTCCTGGTGCCCTGCTTTGTGCTCACTGCTTCCACTCAGAGGCACCTCTTCTGCACAATCCTTCCTTTTTTTCTCTGTTGATGCATTTAGACACATTTTAAGATACACTCTGAGTTTTAACTGTCTTTCTTTCTAGATGTTTCCATAATGTAAATCATTTCCTGAAGTGGTGGTTTAATCACCACACAAAGTTAACTTTCACGAGCATTCAGGTAGTTATAATCTTTGCATGGAAAAAAAGTACAGAAATGTGTTCAAAACCCATGATTAGATCATCACAGGAACAGATGTAGACTTTCATGTGGAAGGAAGCACGTGACTTCAGGAGGACTTCAGTATTGCTGTGATTCTGCTAAGAGTCAATCAAGCTTGAAGGGCTCATTAACAGAAACATGATGCCATCAAGGAATCATAATGGCATCATTTAGGCTAAATGGGAGTTTTGAAAAACTAGAAATAGAAAGAGGGCACTTCAAAGAAGTGGATAGCAAAGAAAAGTTTAGGATTGCCAAAAATCTCCCATTAAAAAGTAACTTTTCTAGTAATAAATTTTTTACATTAAATTAAGAGTATTTTAAGCCAGTCAGAAAATGAATAAATACATTACTTTTGGAAAAAAACAGGCCCCTAATTAATACAGATAAAGAGCTGTATAACACTCATGATACCTTACCCCAATTTCAGCTGCCTTCCCTTGTTAACCAGGCTTTAAGTTGGTGAATAAACACTCATGACTTCTCTATTTATTCACATTTTCTGTGCTTACACACCCATGAACAAACATCCTTTGTCTTACATTTTAATAACCATTTCTGCTGGTCTGGACATGTTCTTAATCAACCTCTTTTGCTTGTCTGGCCACTGAACTCTCCAGTCAACCATTTCAGAAGTTTGAAGGCATGGTTTTGCTTTTCACACCTCCATATTATCTGTAGACACGCTAACCCCATGCTAGCTTTCAATTTGCCACCTACATTTTCCTTTGTGGAAATGTTTGGAAGTTGTCTCTTGCTGTTGTTATTGAAGATTTTTCCGGTTTGGGGGCTTTCACGTGGATCTTGTTTTTGATGCTGCTGTTACTGAGCACTCATTTTGGATCCTGATAACTGATCTGTGTCTGAACTTGTAGAAACATTTCCTATCTTATTTTAATGATATTTGGATCCTTTCTTCTCCTTCTTTGGGCAACCTTCCCCCTAAGCTCCTGGCCCTGTAGGTACATACTTCATGTCACCTCCCAACCTTCTGTTTGTCTTGTAACTACTTAATAATCTACTACATATAGATGCCTCCTCTTATTTTTATCCTTTGACTATTCTCTTTCACTATAATTTCTGGAGAATCATTAAATATAACTTTTCAGAATCTATCCTATAGAAATATATAAGATTCCTGAAAAATATCTATATGGGTTATATTATATAATTCTATATTTTACGGTTTTTATCATATATATAAATACACACATATAAATATATATATGTAATGTTTTATATTCCTAGATTTTCTTGCTGCTGTAGACAGAATTTTAATTTATTTCAATTATATCTAGCAAGTAACTGAATTACTTTGTATTATATATTTTCAGCATTTTGTGATGAACAGATAAATCTTAAATTGTCAATTATTTATATACCTAATTTTCCTTCATGATCCACTGTAACTCATAAGATTGGATGAACATGGGGAAAGAAGGCTGCAGGGAACTAGCCTACAGGACTAGCCTCACTACCCATGAGTGGATCACCCTGGCCTCTTTCTGTTTCTGCTAAATCATCATCAGCTGTGCTTAGGTCAAACTCTGAGCCTTTGGCTGCAGTTTTCTATCTTAGGATTGCAAGCCTAGTAATAATATTGAGGAAAGGACACACCTGCACACAGAGAGGATGGAAAGCAGGCCCTCAGGGGTACAGAATCCAGCATTGGATTAGCCAGCTGCCCTCCCGCTCTGTGACTATAAACTCAGAGCAGCTAAAAAACGAATAAAGGAAGGCGCCATGATGAGCCACCGGAACCAACAACACTGGCGGCAGACACCATCCTTTCATCCAGCACCTGGGCAACAGGGAAGCAAAGGTTTATCTGAAATAAAAGAGACTGGATTTTAAAGTACGAGGCTTTGTATGTGGATAATGAGCATAAGGACAGCTAGGTAGAAAGGCCCAGGGAGATGTGCCCAGCTGGTAATCGGCTTGCTAGTGTCATCTATACAGATCGACAAATGTAAAAAGTACCACTAATGGGACAAGGTTCCAAGAGAGCAAACACAGACAACAATGTGATTTCATTAATTATAGGTTCTAAGAACCAAAGAGATGCTTTTATCAGAGTTTGTGCCAAAGCAATGAGCTGCTGTGTCTTTATGTCTGCAACACCCCTGCCCCCACCACGCGCACACACACAGTCAGCCTTCTGTAGTCACAGAATCTGTATTTAGGGATTCGGTCAATCATGAAATCATGGATCAGAAATGTTTGAAACAAAAATTACATCTGTACTGACAATATACAAATGTTCTTGTCATTAGTTTGTAAATAATGATAATAACACTTACCATCATAGCATGCACATTGTATTAGGAATTAAAAGTGAATTGGAGGTAATTTAAACTATATGGAAGTACAGAATGCTATGCATAATTCTAAGCTCACTGTGTATAAGAAATATGAGTATCCATAGGTTTTGGTACTTGTGGGTGGCCCTGCAAGCAATTCTCATGGACACTGAGGTATCAATACATATTCAAGTGCATATGGTAGATGCTTGGCCACATGGATTGTTGGATATGGAGTGCTATTTTTAAGTTAACTGCCCTTTAGTTGCAAGTGGTAAGAAAATTTAAAAAAAAACAAACCTTGTAGTCTCTGAGGAAGCCATGGGGATGGGAACAGGAGGGACAAGGGGAAGGGAGGCCTGGAGGGAGAGCACTGGGAGAGACAACTGGATTGGAGGAGGCATCCCTAGGACGAGCTAGAAACCTAGGACAATGGAAACTCCTAGGAAACTATGAGGGTGACCCTAGCCAAGACTCTTAGTAAAGGGGGATATGGAGCCTGAATTGGAAATCCCTGTCAACAGAAAAGACTCTCAATGGAGAGATTGGACCACCAACCCAGCCACAAAACTTTAGACCCACAGGTTGTCATGTCAACAAAATGTGCACGGGTAGAAGATAGAAAAGAATTTGAGGGAAGGGTCAACCAATAACTGGCCCAGCTTGAGAACCCATGCCATGACCCCTGCCCACACCTGACATTGTTAATGATACTCTGCTATACTTGCAAACAGGAGCCTAGCATAACAGTCATCAGAGAGGCATCACCCAGCAAATGATGAAAAGGAGCCTGGGCAGTCCTGTGGAAGGAGCCAGAGGGGTCAAGGACACTATAAGAAAACCTACAGAATCATCTAACCTGGCCCCTTGGGGGCTCATAGAGACAGAACTGCAAACCACAGCACATGCATGGGTCAGACATAGGTCCTCCGCACATATGTAACAGTTGTGCTGCTGGGTCTTCATGTGGGACTGCTACAGCGGGGGCAGGGCTGTCTCAGACTACACTGCTGCCTTTGCATCCCTTTCCCCTAACTGGGATGCCTTGTCTAGACTCAACAGAAGAAGATGCCCCTAGTCTTACTGCAACTTGATACGCTAGGGCTGTTGATATACCCGGGAGGCCTCCCCTTTTCTAAGGGAAAGGAGAGAGGGGTGTGTGGGAAGGAGTGTAAGCTTTATCACAGGTGAAAGCCGTCTTGGCGGGATTTGCCCTTGGACACACCATGGATACTTCCTGAGATTAACCTTGAGATAGACTGGGTGGAGCCATCCTGGGCCTGGAACTCAGGAAGCAGATCTGGTGACTCCACCTGGACTATTGTGTTTCTAATGGACCCTCAATGGGAGAGGGAGACTGCCCCTTGCACGAGACAGACAGACAAGTGGAGAGGAGAGAGGAGCTGCAGGTTCAAACCGGGCTTGAGCACACTTGGATCTTCTGAAGGAGGATCAGCGAACAGGCCAGACCAGTGCACAGACCAGAGACACTTAGGGATCCGATCTGTCCCGTGGAACGGATACCAGAAGGTTCACTCTTTTTTCCCTTTAACCTTTTTTTCCTCTTGTGTAAACTAGTTGGGTTGTATAGTAAAGTTTAATTGTTAAAAAACAGAGCCAACAGGGGTGAAGTGGGGGGGGAGGGGGAGGGGAGGGGAGAGGGAGGGACTGGGTAGAGAAGAGGGAAGTGAAGCTGCAATCAGGATGTGAAGTAATAAAATACTTAATTAAAAAAACATAAAAATAAGCAAACCCTTTGTCTCATCTCTTTTACTCATTTATAAATAAGAATTTTAATAACAAGATTAAATATCTAGGTGTTGGGAGTTTTAAGATGTAGCCTTTAAGTTTCACAATTGTGTTAGCTTGAACGCTTATGCAGAGTTCCCACAAAGGGCAAAATCTGGACGAGGACCAAAATGCAACACAGCTGAGGACACCACACGTTATTTTTCATCCTGGACCCTTATAAAGTCTCTGGCAGCAACTTTGGTCATGTTTTAGTTCGCCAGTAAGATTTAAATACTACTTATAGATTTTAGACATGACAGTGATGTGGGGTGAGCTGTGAATACTTAGGCAAAGAACTCAAAGAAAAAAAAGTGTCTAGAACTTCTAGCTGAACTTAAGTGCAGGCTAAACCAGGGAAGAGGAGGTATGTATGGTTCGCATGCAAAGCTTTGCTGGGATTGGGCCCTGGCAGGGGCAGGCACTGTGTACCTCCATCTCTCTAGCAGATGCCAACTGGAATAGGAGCACAAAAGTAACTGTGTCAAGAGTCAGTCCCCTTTTTCTAAATGAAATATTTTATTTATTAATTTTTAAGACATATCAACCATCTCCTAATATGTCATTTCTGACCCATGAGTGGGTTGGTGCTTGTGTGTATGACACATATTATTTTAGAGCAGATATTAATAGGACCTTTTGAATTTTTAAGTATGAAACAGTTTTTAACTGTGTACTGGGGGTGTATGTCAGAGATATAACACTATCTGAGCATGCTTGAGGGCCAGGGTTTAATCTTGTGCACCATAAAACTATTAAAAAAAATCTGACTTTAAGTCAGCAGAATTAAGCCTTTCAGCAATGAAAATGATAATGCTTTTCCTTAAAAATTATGATAATTTAAAAGCTCTTTCTTAAAACATTGCCAAACCTTTCTATGAAGGTATAAACACAGAGAAAATTAAAAGAGAAAGGAAGAAAAGAACGGAGCCCTGTAAGCCATATGCCTCTTTTTCCCAGGGGACTCAGCATTTATCAAGCTGTTTGCTGTTCACTTCATTACAAACATCTATCTGTCATAGCAGGTGTTGGGTCACAAGAGGACACGGTGTCCAGGAAATCTGAATTAGGTTAGAAATCTCCCAGGTGACCAATTCCCTTTCGATTGACTCAAGTAGCTGGCTGGTTGTACCTACCATGCCTCCTATCTGCCTGCCTGTGACATGGCTGTGCTTTGAGTCACAGGAGAGATGTCCCTAAAACATGCTCTCTGAAGGCTAGAGGGACAGAGGCAGCCATCACCTTTCTAATTGCCAGAGGAAACGGCTAATCTCCTTAGTTGCTTTGAAATCCTGCTCCCCACACACTTGTTTTCCCTGTTTCTTGTGTGAGTCAGTCTCAGAGTTAAAAGCTGTCCCTCCCATTTCTTTGCTTCCCTACATGGCGGGCACAGCTTACAGAGCCCAGTGTATCTTCATGAACAGCAGTGCAGCAGGCTCTTAGTGGCAAACCTTCCTTCTGTGTCCTCTCAGGGCTCAGCACTTCACTCCTGAGCTAGAATTGCCCATGGCCTGACATCAGAAAAATCTGGTAGAACTCACTATGTGCATCTCTAGTCTTGTGGAACTGACATTAGCCAGCAAGCTGTTCCTATAGGGGTCCTTTTTTTGCTTGGTGCTAGGTTTCAGGTAGCCCACTCAGACTGGGGCATACAGTACTTCCCTGCTCCCCTGAGACACACAGGACGTGGTGAGTTACGAACCATTCAAGACTGTTCCGGTTTGTGGCTGAGAGAGGCATACACAAAACCGCACCTCCTTACTCTATTTTCTCCCCACCTCACCTCCCTTCTACTTCCAAGTCTACAGCGGAAGGCACAGGCTTTGCCTATTCTCTATCCGTTGTCCTTAGCTCCACTGGTCCTTGCAAAAATAATAAGACTGTAATCTCCCAGGCCTGGCTCCTGGGCTGAATGGGTCTAAAAGGGACTCAGAGAAATCCTTCGAAATCCCTCTTTTCAGGATGCATATCCCATTACTGAGAAGCTTCTCTTTTAAGAGCCTCTTCCTTTCCTAGAAGAACTCCTCAGCTGTAAAGCTGCAGATTAGGGTGGGAAGGAATCATGAGTTTATTATGTACAAAATGTTCTCCTCCACTAGGAGGTGGACTGGATTCTAACTACTGTAGCAGCCTACCGGGTGGTAGATGCCTCCGTATAGCAGCCAGGCAAGCATGTAGGGTGTAGTAGATCTTGAAAATACGGTCATTAGAATGCACCATACGGCAAAAGAAAACAACCAAGCATTCAAGTGGTGTCTTGAGGTGTCAGGGGTGCTTATCCTTATATTTCAGTGACAGTTCTGGTGTATACTCACCAACATATTATTCATGGTGAGAAAAGCTATCCTGACAACCATGACGGGATGTGAAAACAGCTTCTTTGGTCTTTTCCATGGTTATCATTTCCTTTAGGTCCTCATGTCAAACTGTTCTCAACTATAAGTTATGCGTACTTACTAACTTCTTGGCAATTGCATGTCCCTCTTACTCCTTTTGTTTTTCCCATCATCCTTCTAGAACTTGCCTTCCTTCCGTCCTAACTTTCAGAAGCATGTTAGATGAGCTGTCTTTCATTCCTTGCCTCTTCCTGATCCTTTCAGTGTCATGTGGACCCCATCTCTACCTTCCACTGACTGCTCAAAAATAATGCAGCTACTGACAACCTCATGGTCGTTGCTCCAAGGGACAGTCTTCTGTGGCTAAAGGTTGAGTGAGTCACTCCCATTTCCAGAGCAGGAAATTGGGTCCCAGTGTCAGAGATGGGATACTTGGGAAGGGACAGATGGATGGATTAGTGCGTTATCACAGGGGCAACTTGCTCCATCTTGCCATGTGGAGACTGCTACAGTGTGCGACATAAAGACAGGCTCGGTGGTGTCTCAACAGAAGCTAGTGGTGCATTCTGGGACTTCTTAGCCTCTAGAGGTGTCAGATGAATAGACTCTGATCTGCCTAAATGACCCACTCTGGAAGAGTACGTTGTAGCAACAGGAGAAATACTGGCAGAGTGCTTCAGACACAGTGGACAACCCCCTTCCTGCTGATGCATGATTTTACTTCTGTTTCCCTGCTACTCTAGACTTCCCCCCCACCCCCTTCTAGATACTCCATTTCTGTATTTTCACTCTTTTAACAGATTTTTAATGTTCTTTTTTTTTCAAGACACATCAAGGATTTTATGCATCCCGACATATAAGTTCAGGTCGATTTGGGATTCCCAATCTTCCCTATCTCTACCAATATTTTCAGCATGCAAATTTCACTTGGAGAAAGGGTACAAATAATGCATTATTCAACCATTTTTGCTTGAACCCCTCCAACTGTACCCACCTCACAAAATGTTATACTGACACAAGATATCATAAACAGGTCTCTACTCAGAAAACGCCTGTCCTGCAGAGTTAAACCCAAGAGCGGGGCCAGGATGAGAATGGCAGTGCTGTCAATCACACTTATGGAACTTTGAACAAGTCACTTTAACTTCCTGTTCCTCATATTATAGAGACCACAAGTCTAACTTAGCCTTTGCCTCCGGAAGAGGTGGAAGGTGAACTCTTCCAAAGGCAAACTTGTTTTTCGAAATCGGAACAACTCTTTACTTGCCGGAAGATAATGTAGAAGGGTGAGATTGAAGAGATATGCTTCCCTGAGAAAGTCATAGTTCATCACCAAACTGCTTATAAGCCCAGAATCTATTCTGTTTCACTTATTGCCACTTAAAGCTTCTAGAAGGATTAAAAAACACACTATGTAAAATAAACCAAGAAAGTGTTGGCTTCACATCAGCCACCAGCAAGTTAAATCTTAGCCGTGGGAGGATTGTTAATGTGATGGCTAAGGCAATTTTCAGACACATTGCTGACTGGGTTACAAAACTTCTTTCAAGACTGAACTTATGTTTTAGGGGACCCTTGTTTTCCCCAAAATAATTCCTTCTGGTAACCTAGGAGATGATTGTTCAAATAGATACTATAACCACTCCCTGCTGTGGGAAGAGAAGCCTGTGAAAGGTAATGCAATTCAACAGGAAATCTTGGTTTGTTTATGGTGAATGGGTGCGACAGTTTGAATATGGTTTGTGCCCTGCGAAACCTGCGTTGAGATCCAATCTCCATTATGAGATATTAAGAAGTAGAATAAGGTGAGAGACATTTAGTAGGGGATTAGGGCTCTGCTCTAATGAACGGCTTAATGCACTCATGTGATTAGTGGATTAATGAATTATCTTAAGAAAACAAACCAGGATTGCTATAAAAGCTTATTTCTTGCATCTCACCACGTGATGCCCTTTGCTACCTTGGAACTCTGCCAGCAAAAAAGTTACCATCAGATGTGGCTTCTGGACCTCAGATCAGAACCATGAACTGCAGAGAACCTCTTAACAACTCACGGAGGCGGTGTATTGTGTTATAAAGAAGAGAAGTAGATTACAAGAAGGAATAATACTCTTTCTACAGTGGCAAGCTCCAACAGGAACTTGGTATAAATCCTAGGGAAACCCTGTGCCAGAAAACCATAGAGTTTGAGCCAGTGCTGTGCTGGCATGTGTTTAACAAGGGGCTTTTCTAGAAAGAAAATGTACCCTATTCATATAGCTTGGTATTTCATCATGGTATGAGTACTTGTACTATGTCCAATTTTAAACAATCAAGTAGATGACTTTGAATTAGGGTTAGGGAAAAAAATGTTACAACCAGCATACAGCTCTTACAAATGTAAAAACTATAGAAAGATAATGCTGAAAACTATTAAATAATCAGTAAGTGATGACTTTGGGGTATTAGGTAGCTTTTCTTTTAATATAGCTTATTTTTAAATTTATGCAATTAAAATTTAACAATAGCCATATTTAATAAGCAATACAAAAATCCCTGGAAACATTAAAAATAGACTTTATTATGCCAGTGGTTTGTCCTCAAGGAATAAAATGAAATTAATGTTTTCTTAATAATACTTAATGCACTTGATGTGTGTAAGGTCAGCATGTTGGTTTAAGTATATTCACACTTGTTGATGTCCTAGAATGTTGTTATTTATGGATACATAATGCTAAAATAGAAGTTTTCAGAAGCTACAGAGGTGGCGTGTTTTTATAAACCATGTGCCTTGCATATGAGCAATGCACTTCCTTTTTATGGACAGCAAATCACTGGGGAGATATTTGCTTATCGAATGATTTGTGATACCATCTAAATTGCGTCATCTTGAACTCTCATACTGAAACTCTGGTTCCCAATATTGAGACTGTATTCAGCATGAAGACAAACTGACAGCAGGGGCCATTCCTGTGTCTACATCAAAGCAAGGCCATGTGAAGACAGTGGACAGTCTCTTTCTGCAAGCCTGGAAGAGAAGCCATACTGGAAGCCATCCCCACAGATATCTTGATCTTGGCCTTACAGACTCCTCAACAAGGAGAAAATACATATAATTTTGCTTGTTGAGCTCTAATCTGTGATGCTTTGTTATGGCATCCTGAGCCAACAGATACAGCATAAACAATGAGACCCTACATAGCCCCATGACACTAAAAGGATGCTCATATCTATGGCTTTTCATAAAGCCCTATGGCAATGTGGGTATTATCTTCTGTCTGCTCCCTTGCCTCAAACTTCAACTCCATCCTCTGTGTCTTAATTCAAACCTTGCTAGCTCGGTATGCCACCTACAGTTCTGGTTTTCCCAAGTAGCTGTTTGCTCTCTCCTCCTATAAACAGCTCTTGTTTGTTTGCTATTTTGTCTTGTCTTGAAGTTATGGTAATTCTCCTGCCTCAGGCTTCCAAGTGCTAGGAGTACCAGTTAAGCCCCTATGTTTACAAACATAGTTTACAGATAACTTTTTATAATGATACCCTGGTTAAGCCCCTATGTTTACAAACATAGTTTTCAGATAACTTTTTATAATGATAACCTTAGTTGGTATGACAATGTAAATTCAGCAGGTGGCCCACATGCTGGAAATTAAGCATTCTAGCTGTTAACTTGAGAACTGCACTGACCTCTCGGACACAAAAACCCTCCACCCCTGTAGGAAGTCCTATTGGCCACCACACAATGGCAGAAAATCCTCCACTGGGCATGAGGCATCCAGGCATCTTTCTGTTTTTCCAGTTCAAAATTCAATGCCTGCTATATAACAGGCATCTTTTAGTTGTGTTAATGAAGGTAAACATTGGACATTGTTCTCCCAACTGTAGCTTTGTAAAAGGATCATAGTTCCCATAGGCCACAGAACTAAGCACAGACACCTGAACTTTTTTTTTTATTATCGATGAGTGCAGAACTAAAAACAAACTATTTTTATTTTCTGTAGGATGAGAACACCAATATACATATTTAGATATAATTATAGATGCCATCTCTCGGTGGTTAGTTTGGAAGAACACTATCGATTCTAATTTATTTTTCTAGGCCACTGAGTCTCCACTGCTCTATCGGTGACCCTACGGACTCATTAAATCTTTCAGCATGATATTTATGCAACTGTTTAATGAGTCTTCCAACACCTTCAATTCTCTGAATCTCATATCTATTATTTTAGAGGTAATGCCTGACTTTAATTAATCATATCCTTCATAGACTCAAAGGAGATCATAAAAAGGTTACAGAACTTTCTCTTGGTGAGAGGATTCTTTGTTTCCACATTTAAAGATCTTCAAAGACACAACAGTGCAGTCCTTAGAGGCCCCTATAAGTGTTTAGATAGCCTACTATCTGAGAAATTTCTTTATTTCTTGCTTAAATCTTTCTAAATGTAGCCCAAAGCTGTAGCATTGCCGCTGTTGCCAAAGCAAGAGAGCAGGGTGAGGGGTCACACACTCTAGAGAAGCCCCTTCCTGCTGTGTGAGTGACATTTAAATACAATGTAGAAGGAGATGATTCTCTTTTAAGATGGTCTTATAGATTTTTCTAGCATCCTCTATGGTAAACTAGGGCATAATAAATGTAACCCTAAAGGATATATGAAAGCCATTGCTTAACAAATAAAACATATACACTAGCCCCTGGTACACTCTATACCGTAGTACACTCTACTTCCTAGTACACTCAAGCCTCTGGGACACTCTAGCCCCTAGTATACACTAGCCTCTAGTACACTCTAGCCCCTAGTGCACTCTATCTCCTAGTACACTCTAGCCTCTAGTGCACTCCAATCTCTAGTACACATTAGTCTCTGGTACACTCTAGCCCCTAGTGCACTCTATCTCCTAGTACACTCTAGCCCCTAGTGCACTCTATTTCCTAGTGCACTCTATCTCCTAGTACACTCTAGCCCCTAGTGCACTCTATCTCCTAGTGCACTCTATTTCCTAGTGCACTCTATCTCCTAGTACACTCTAGCCCCTAGTGCACTCTATCTCCTAGTACACTCTAGCCTCTAGTGCACTCCAATCTCTAGTACACATTAGTCTCTGGTACACTCTAGGCCCTAGTATACACAGTAGTCTCTAGTACACACTAGCCCCTGGTACACTCTAGCCCCTAGTACACACTAGCCTCTGATACACTCTAGCCCATAGTATACACTAGCCCCCTTACACACTAGCTTCTAGTACACACTAGCCCCTTACACATACCAGTTCCTAGTACTTTCTAGCCTCTTATATACACTAGTTCACAGTGCATACTGGCCCCTTTCTGGGATACTTCTGAAGAAAGCTTAGCTAATAAGGATGCATATAGAGTGCTGGGGAGGCAGCAGACTTTACCAAGGATACAATAAGATGCCAAGGGAGCCAAGTCCATTAGTCTCTGGTCTGAAGTCAGCACCAACATGTATATGCTAAAAGATGAATAGAGTGGGGGAAGAAAGAGAGAGAGTAGGAATGGTCACTAGCCCTCTCAAACCTCAGTTTCCCCAATAGTACAATGAGAACAAGAAGACAGTACAAATGATGCGGTCAGAAGGTCTTGGTAACAGTGCAGGCTGGATCAATGCTATCAATGATGGGGTTGAAGACCAGATGCTTTAGTTTTACAATTATGCTTAGTTGTTCAGGAGTTAAGATATTTTTAGGTCTAGATAGATGTTTTAAGTTGATAATGATGAGATACGATAGACATGGATTTATATTCAAAATTTTAGAAACACCAAGATAGGAAAGATGTTTTCTTCAAGGTTGTCAAATACACATAGCCAAAACACTAAGAATGTAACATTTATATAATTCCAGATTGTATCATGGTTCTTCTTACTATAGGTAGTTTACTGTATATATGTGTAATAATATAAATGTATATGTAAAAAAATTAAAAAATATTTTATAAAAAATATTTTAATAGGACAAACTTTAATACCATTTCATCTCTGGTAGTTGACTTCTATTATGCTAAGGCAAGGAGGAAGTATGTCTGTTCTGTTCTTTGGTGTTCCCTGCTGGAAAAGTCTAGAATATAGCAGGCACCTAATACAGACTTGTCATTTGTTTGTTTCTGAGACAGAGTTTCTCTGTGTAGCCCTGGCTGCCCTGGACTAGCTTTGTAGACCAGGCTTACCTCAAACTCAACAATGATCTACCTATTTCTACCTCCCTAGTGCTGGGATTACAGGTGTGTGCCAGTATGCCCAGCTAAGACTTGTCATTAATATGTATTTTCCCCAGGTTATGTCTTCAGAATTTTGGGGAATTGGTCATTTACAGATCTTTAATATTTTTAAAGATTTTATTTTTATTATGTTTATTATAATTATATGGGAGTGCAGGTGCCCTGGGAGTCCAGACGAAGACATCAGATCCTTTGGAGCTAGAGTTCAAGGCACTTGTGAGCTGCTTGACATCGTGGGTGCTGGGTGCCGGGTGCTGAACTTGGGTCCTCTGCAAGAGCAGTAAGCTTTCTTAATCACTGAGCCTTTTCTCCAGCTCCCCCTAGGCTTCTTATCTAATGATCCCTGTCTACACAAAAGTTTGCTCTACAAAAGCTTAGTAGAAGACTGGTCTACCTGTTCCACTTCACCTGTTTACCTCCAGCTAAAAACAAGGAGTGTACCTCATCATCAGTGACAAAAATGGTCACTCACAATTTAAAGACACATGAACTTCAGCTGTTGCATGTAAGTCCTCTTAGAATTCACCTTCTTCATATCATAAGCATGCTAGCTATATGTACTACTACCTTTAAGTTTCTTTATTTATACCTATAATATTTACACATATTGCTATGTGTAAATAGAAGTGTTTGTGAAAATAAGACACATTATAGGAAAATTAAAATTGGGACAAAAATTGACTTTCTATAAACTGTTACATAAGAACAATTTGTATTTTTTTAAAAAACTACAAAATACTATAATTAGTTTCTGGTTTAGAAATGAGACCTATTTTTTATGAAAAGTGTGTGGCTGGTTTATTTTTACATCACCCTTTGTCTCTGAGCAGCTAAGTGAAGCAAACTAACAATGTGATTAAAGATTTTTTTGGAAGTCTGGGTACTATGGGAATATTCTTTTAACAGATAAATTATTTTGGCTTTTAGTGTGTTTATTTTGTTGTTTGTTTTGTTGCTGTGTGCCAAGTAGAGAGGTCAGTTGTTATTCTGAAGGGAATGAAATTGTAATTGGGGTCATCTGTTTAAAGCTCAAGGGAGCACTGGGACAGAACATAACATGTATAGCCTCTATGCATTGGTTTTGAAAATCTATCTCAAGTCCTGTACTCTTAGGTTCACTGTCAATTATAACTTTTGTGAGAATCCAGAGTTCTACTCATAGCATAAAATGCCTCACAGTGGATCTTAAAGCCAATAAGAAAGCTCAGCTGGTGAAGACACTAGCTGCCAAGGCAGATTTGAATTTTATCCCTGGGACCCACAGGTTGGAAGGAAAGAACCAACTGCAAGCTGTCCTCTGACCTCCACACATGTGCTATGGAACCTTCCCTTTATAAGAAGAAAGAAACCATAAGACAACACAAAACAACAAGAAAGAAGCCTTAAAATTCAGATCAAAATGAAGATGGGGGGTTCTAAACTCCTCCTAGGGCTGCCTTACAAGATGAAAATTCTCTTCCCAAAGAATGAATTCCATCTGAGGACTCATAAGCAGAGTCACTGAGGAGAGGATTTAGATGGAATCATGACTAGTGGCAACTTTGCTCTCAAATGCGCTCTCTCTCTCTCTCTCTCTCTCTCTCTCTCTCTCTCTCTCTCTCTCTCTCTCTCTCTCTCCAAAAGAAAATAACATCTTGACATCAAAGAGCCAAGCGCATGGTTCAATAAATACAAAATTCAGGTATAGAGGCAGTGTACAGCCTTTTCCATATGCGTAAGAGGGATGTAGGGATGTTCTAGAGCTCTGACAATCACATCATAGTCACAGGAAATGAGCGTCAATTAGAAAGGAGGATTCTTCTACCCAACTAGACCTCTTGGATCAGGATGTGTGCTTACCAGGATGTCCAAGTAACTAAAAAATTCACAGACCCCTCCCTAACATTTGGTCAGTCCTGAGGTAAGTGTCTGCCAAGGAGGGTGTACATAGACTTAGCTCCCTTCCCCAGCAACGAGTTCTTTGCAGCCATTTTTTAGGCATGTTTCTATACTACACTGCATCACAGATCAACAGATGATTTGAAGAAAAAATGTTTCCAATCTCACTGTAGAATTATTTTTTGTTACACCAGAAAAGAATCTCATTATTAAAAATGATCATTCTATTTTAAAATATATATTTTACTTTTAAAAAAATCTTTCAATTCCTCTTGCAGTGTTCTTATTATGGATTATAGTACAATGTTTCAGTCTAGGTGCATGGCATGTGTGGATCAGGTCAAAGTGGTGGAGCCATCACTTCAAAATATACTGCAGTGTGTGTGTGTGTGTGTGTGTGTGTGTGTGTGTGTGTGTTGAAACCATTCAAAATTCTCTCTAATTATTGTGCAGTACACAATTAGATGATATTTGCCATAATCAATGAGGCTACTGTGCTGTTAGAAGTTTGACTCTGTTTTTTTAAATCACAAGGATGCCTCGTGTCTCCTTCCAAATGCACACCCTCTAGAATGGCACAGACCAGTTTTCTGATTACTTTAAGGAATGCAATATATTGGTACAACACAGCTGCAAGTGAAAGAATTCTGTTCAAAGTTCAGATTTGCAGTTTGCTCCAGTCTCTACCTGCTGGCTCAGCATCCCTACTGTAGGGGTGCGATACAGTGCTCTCACTTCTACAGAGTCAGGGCTGTGAGCTGCCCTCTTAACACCAAATGCCATGTGATAATAAAATTAATTTTGTTGATTTTTGGGAAGGTGTAGAGTAGAGTAAGTTAAGACGATTCTCTCAGAGACTGCTCTTGGGTTTTAAAAAAGATGGTACTGTGTAAAGAGGGTTACGGTAAGAATCCTTGGAAAATACACTTCCAAAGTGGGAAGAACAGATGAAGAGGAAGAAAGGAAAAATGAAGATTAAAAAGGAAAAGCCAATTTTGTAAATAGAAGCAAAGGAAATAAAGAGGAAGAAGGAAGAACGGGGAGTATATGTCCATCAGAAAGAATGCAAAGATGAAGAACTCAATACCAGAAGGGCACAGGAAAAGTCAAGGAAGGCATTTCAGTTGTGCTGGAAGTTCCGCAGGAAATAGAAGGGACTGTGGAGGAGGGAGGGTGAGGACCAAACAGGCAAGTCCACACTGCCTGCACAGGGCATGGCCACACACCACCCTTCTCTCAAAAGGGCCCTCCCATCCAGTCCTACCTGGCTAGAAGGACGGTGCTCACCACTTGAGAGCTTGAGGGTTGGGGGGAGTAAAGTTGGGGGGTACAGAGGGATCCTCATGGCAATTTTCCGACAAGACTGAGGAGGAGCCTTCCCCCTGTGTGGAGAAAAAGGGAGGCTGTCATTTCTCTGTCAAGGAAATGGCTTTCTGAGTCACCTGGCGTTTCTAATTTAGGTCTGGGTGGTCCCTTGATGTGCCATCTGGAGTAGTGGTTTAACATCCCCTCCTCCCTCAGCACCTACAGGGTGGCGTGGGACCTGCCAAAAACACAGTGGTACTGCTAATTGACTGCTTGGCCTTTCCCCATCATCTCCAGGGATTAGATGTTCACTATGACTGACAAGTCTTTATGTATGTCCCACTACATCAAGAGTATGAAGAAAAGATGATATTGACCAACAGCTTTTCACTGGGACGAGGCAACCCAGTGAGTCAAGTTTTAATGCTCTACTTTTCATCCACAAAGAGAGAATGTTGTTAAATGCAGTTAATTTAATTATCTCTCTACATAGATAAAAAAAAAATTGGAAAATCTTTATGAAACTCCCTTCAGCAGCATATACGTGTAATAGGAGCCAAGCTGAAATGACAGAGGCACCTTTGTCAAGTAAAGTGGCATGCAAATTTATGAGCTGTTCTATATTAAATAATTAAAAATAGTGACTGAACAGGAAGAATGTGACAGGTATGGTTCTTGGGTATCTAGACTGCTTGGGCATCAGCAAACGCAAGCAGGGAAAATAGACACAGCTCTTGTCCCCTCGCAGCTTACACTCTACAGGGGAAAAACTTCTAGACTTAGGAAAGAAGACTGACTTAATGAGAAGTGGTTAAGTAAGGGAAACATAGGTGGAGGACAAGAATAAAAAGGAGGAAAAGGTCAGAAATGGAAGTCATCAGTGGTTTACTAATTTCAGACTTTTTTCCCTTAATCTTCATGTGTTTTTGGGTGCTTGATCTCTATGTATGTCTGTGCACCATGTGTATATGCCTAATGACCACAGAGGGCAGAAGAGGTTTCCTGGCACTGGAGTTGCAATCAGCTGTGGGCCACCATGTGGCTCATGTAGTTACTGGGATTTAAACCTGGGCCCTCTAAAAAACTGCAAATGTCTTGATAATCGTCTCTCCAATACTGGTAGGTGCACGTTTAAATAGAGAGATCATGCAAAGGCTCCCCAAGATCCCTCATTTGAGAAAGACTTGAAATACAGGAGAGAGTTGATGAAGAAACACTTGGGGTGTGGAGAAACAATCTCTATAGGAGCCCAAGGTAGGATGGACTGGTCTGTTGGGGCTCAGCAAAAAGGCCAGCATGGTCTGATCAATGTTAGATCCATGTGGAAAGGAAGGAGAGATAATGAAAGGGCTGCATCTTGTAAGCATTTATTGTAAGAGAGACAGAAGCCATCAAAAGGCCTTGCACAGAGAAGTGATGTAATTTAAAGGCTGACTCTTGCTGCCAAGCTAGGACGTGAGTGGACACACAGTTGTAGGGAAGCCATTTTAAAATCCAGAGGAGATGGTCATGTCGGCTTTGGCCAAGCTGGGTACACTGAACAAACACTTGATGTCTTAATACAAAATGCTGCCATTCAAATCCTAGAGGTTTGTGATTCAGTCTAAAGGAAGTCATAGTAAGTGAAAATGCTGTTTGAACCTTTCAGTTAGAAATTCCAAATTTCCCTCATTAAAATCAGAGATATAATAATGATAGAATAAGCAGAAGACTTGTGCCAACTGCTTTTCGCTTAATAAAATGTATGAATGGGACCACCATGACTGACTGGCTATACCAATGCTCCTGAAGCACAGAGAGAGAGAGAGAGAGAGAGAGAGAGAGAGAGAGAGAGAGAGAGAGAGAGAGAGATATTTCTGGAGTTTTCTCAGCACAGAGCCCTACACTGGTGCTTTTTATAAAAATCTTTTCTTCACTCCCCACATTTTGATTTACCAAGGATTTCAAGACTCTTGAACTATACTATACTCTTTTTGGATCAATGGTTAAACATGCTTCTTGATCTGAGTTTCAACATTTTCTCCTTAAAACATCAAAGGCTGAGGGAAATCATGTAATAGTTTTCAGATATCAATTGCGCTTTTATATATTTTGCCTTAAAAGTATTTATAATGTATGCACTGACATTTTTAATTATCCTCTTTATCACAAAGGAGGAGTTGAAAATTAGAGATATATTGAGAATTTAAAATCCAATTAATAGTAGAAAAATACAGGCAAACCATGCATGATATTATGAACACAGGACAGGAAATGGAAAGATGTCTCAAGGCTCCTACCCATGAATGCTCAGGAATTTTTGTGTAAAGAGTAGGAAGATGAAACCCATCTCAGTCCATCCTTGATGCTAAATTGGTATTTACTGAGACGACTCGGAGCCACAACTCAAGACCAAATGTTTAGCAGGTAGCATATTCCCTGTGCAATCTCTGCCTTCTAGCCAGTGTAACTGATTGAACATTCCCACATCATCTCATTTCTATAAAGCGAAAATCCAGAAAAAGAAGTAGAAAGCAAGTTATTTGAGAAGAGAAAAGGAGGAAGAATCAACTGCCCCCCAAAGGAGTCTATGTTTGAACTTTGTTTAAACTTCAAACTTGTCACCTTTTCAAAGTCAACTGGCAATAGGAATCTACAAATCAGCCTAGGATAGACCAAGCTTAAGGGGCAGTGCCTACAAAAGAACAAGTTTAAGGGGCAGCCCTTCACAGGTAGAGATTTGTCAATGTGCTTCTTTCATAATCAAATAGTCCATTTCTTTCAAGAGAAGTTGACATTTTTAAAATAAAAAATTCTGAATGTAAATCAATATCTATCATATCTCATCTCTAACAACTTAAAACATCTTAATCCCTAAACAACTAAGCTTAATTGTAGAAATAAACTCTCTGGTCTTTAATCCCATCAGAGACTTGAATTTTAGACTCACCAAGATGGGAAATATGTTTTTTTCAAGGTTGCCAAATACAAAAATCCAAAACACAATGAATGTAATATTAATATAATTCCTGATTATTTCATGGTTCTTCTTACTGTATGTAGTTTATTTTATATATGTGTAATAGTATAAATGTATAGGTAAAATATTTTTAAAATTCTGACTTTTACACTTTGTGATGATGCCCTTTAGTGAACAATTAATGTTCTCTATATTTTCAGTTTTAGAGAGTTTTAGAATGTAGGCATTGCTTCTCTGTTGATCTGCGTGGTGGGTGAAAGTGTTAAGGAGCTCTGTGCTGCCGGAAGGCCTTGCGACCAGGGGAGTCAGTCTGGAGCCAGAGTGAGGCTAAAAGGTGTCCAAACCTGGGAAACGTCATCCTGAGACCAGTGGGAGTAGGACTGCTTCTTCCCTGCTCTGGGCCCGCATGACCCGGTACATGGTGCATGTAGCCTTGTGGTCTCCGCCTCTATCACCCTTGATAGGGGGTAGCCTGGTAGCCATGTTTCAGGTTAAACTTCCTTTCTCCTTATAAGGACATGACCAGCAAACACTTGGAATTCCTCTTCAAGCAAATGAAGCATTTCCAATGCCTCAGCCCAGCCAATGATTTACTCTCACCCGGAAAAACCCTAACCCACTGCCTAAGGTTTATACAGCCTTTGTTTCTCACCCAATAAAGAGAGTTGTTTCACTAAAAACCCAGGGGAGAATTTTTCTCTGACTTTCTCACCAGCCAAGATCCTGACTAAACGCCCCACCCCATAAACTTCACTCCCTTGAGTTCAGCCAGGTGCACAACGTGCCTCGGAACCCAGAGGGGAAAAACAGATCTGGGGAGGCAGGGCTTTTTGGTGACTTGTCATCACGTCTCTTTTTAAAAATAAATTTATTTCTTCACTTACATTGTGATCGCTGTCCTCTCCCTTCTCTCCTCCCAGTCTCCCCCCTCCCTCCTTCTTCCCCCATAGCCCCTTCTCCTATTTCTCAGAGAAGGGGAGCGCCCCCCCCCCAACCCACCACAGCTCGTAAGTCGCATCAACACTGAGCGCATCCTGTATCCCTGTGGCCTGGCAACCTCTTCCCCTGTGGCTTCGCGAGCAGCCAGGGGAAATGGATCAAAGAGTAGGCAACAGCGTCCATGTCAGAGATAGTCCCCTGCTCCCCTTACTAGGGGACCCACATGAAGCCCGAGCTGTCCATCTGCTACGTCTGTGTAGGGTCCTAGGTCCAGACCATTCACGGTCGTTGGTTGGTGCTTCGGTCTCCGCAAGCCCCTTTGGCCTTGGCTAGTTGGCTTTGTTGGACTTCTTGTGAGGCTCCTGTCACCTCCAGGCCCTTCTATTCTTCCCCCCACTTTTCCATAAGATTCACTATGCTTCACCGCCCAATGTTTGGCTGTGAGTCTCTGCATCTGTTTGCATCCCCTACTGGGTGTAGCCTCTCAGAAGAGGACAGCTATGCTAGGCTTTGTCTTCAGGTCTCTTATCTGTCTAGACACAAGCCTGCTTGCTCATCTTTCCCACTTCCCTCCTGCAATGGATGGGGACAACAGCTTTGTAAAACTGCACGGAACTAAACTCTCCACTGCAGGGGACAATTCCCTGTCATGCACATGCAGTTTCCTGCAGGCTATGTGTATCTTTCGAAACCAGACTAACTCAAACATTAAACATTTCAGCTCTGCTATAAGGAGCCTTTCTGTCTCAAGCATTGGCTCCTTGGATTGTTTGAATTGTCTTGTCCCCCTGAAAACAGATAGGATTTGGATTTGATTTTAAAACAGTCTTCTTTAGAAACCACTAAATCTTAAGGAATGACCAGGGAACAATGAAACTAAGCATCTGAAAGCCAAATGAGTCGTTGCCCTGGTGGGTTCTTGTGCAAATTTGAGCATCTGAATTCCTCGTTGGAGCTTTGAAGGGTAAAGAACTTGTACCCCAAACACAAGGCCTCTCCAGACCCAGCAACCCATGTGGAACCTTGCCCGCCATAAGCCACAGCCTCCAAACCACTGAGTTGACAACAACCCAAAGATACCTTCTAGAAATAGTAGAAAACACACAGGTTAAGTTTTCAAACTTAGTGGACAAGTAGGATGGAGCCAGGGCACTAGAAGGAGAGTCAGAAAAAAACCTTTATCCATAGGGAAGCACAGAACAAAAAGATGAAAAAAAAAACCCCTCAAGTGGAGGAGAGCTCTCCTTTTCTGAGGAGAGGGAGGAAAGGGGGAAGAATATAGGAGGGCAGGACTAGGAGGAGAGGAGGGAGGGAGCTGTGGTCAGGATGTAAAGTGAATAAATAAATAAATTTAATTTTAGAAAGAAAAAAAAAGATTGAGTCCACACATACACACACCCCTACACAAATATACAATACATGTAGACATGTGCACATACACAATTGTGCACGTACATGTGCACAGAATAAAATCCTAAATGTTAAGCAAAACATTGGGCAGAAAACCATTGTTTGCTAACATGGTAGTTGAGAGTTTGACAGAACAGATGAAATTATCTGTCTGGTCACCTCAAACACACAGACACATTATAGAGTTATCTGCCTGGTCATTTCAAACACAGAGGTGCATTATAGTGTTATCTGTCTGGCCACTTCAAACACAGACACATTATAAAGTTATTTGCCTGGCAACTTCAAACACACAGATACATTAGAGAATTATCTCTCTGGCTATTTCAAACACACAGATACATTGCAGAGTTCTCTTTCTGGCAATTTCAGTCCCACAAATACATTAAAGTTATCTGTCTGACCACTTCAAACAAACAGATACAGTATAGAGTTATATGTCTGGCCACTTTATACACAGAGATACATTATAGAAACAGTGTATAAGATACAAAAAAAAAGTATAAATGAGGTCAAAAGGAAGAAATACACATTCTGTCTAAAGAACTACACCTAACTACACCAACAGATGCAGGAAGGCTGCAGAGGTGTATGCCCAGTGAGCTACCAGAAAATACTTGACAATACAAACTTCTATACCCAGTGAAAATATCACTGCAGGCAGAAGGCAGTGTGACTCTTGTCCACATTTTAAAATAAAGAATGTTTGGAAAAGAAGGCACTGAAGGCATGGTGTACCCTAGTCTCATGTCTTGTGAGTTTAAAAGTCGTTGTGATCATCTCATGCCATTATCTTTCTCAGTGTCTTCCTTTCAGTGAGATCATCTGAAAACAAGGAACCAAGGGTAACATTTGATAGAGACATTGGGAGAAACCTTTGTTCTTACTGAAGTTCTCATTCGCTGTGTACCAGTGGGGTGTGTAACACTTTTGATAGTTTTACTATATTTTAGAGTATTGGCCAGAGATTTTGAGACTTTTTTTTATTAAAATGTATTTTAATTTTAAAAAGTCTACATAATCACAGTAGGTTTCAAAAACAAGTTGAGATTGGACAAAGGGAATCGAAAATGGTCCCATATATCCTGGTATCTCCCTGAAAGAAAGTAAATATGTCTATTTTATGTTCAAGAAAATAAATGATAACCACATTTGTTTCCTAAGAAGACAATTCTTTGCATAGATAAAATGAAAAACAATGTCATTTAGAACAGATAAAAACCCAACTACTGTATGGTTAATTTGATAATGAGTGAGGCACGTCCCAAAGGCTGCTGGCTCCCTCTTGGAAGTTTGGGTTCTCCCACAAGGAATTTTAATTGATACTGGCAGGGGAAAAATCCATTCTTGTCCAACAAATAGCAAAGAGTAGAGGAGATAGGAATGCATTAGTAGAAAAAAGGTCTAACTTTAGATCCTAAAGTTAATCCTTTCCCCGTGAATACCAGGGCAAAGGTCAATTGCATCCAGGGCTACATCTCAAAAAGCAGCAGTGCTATCTAGCATGGGTAATCTCATGCTAGAGATGAATCACTCACTCTGCCACAGAGATGTCAGGGGAGAAAAAAGGAAAACCAGTCTATCTTTCCCTGCTTGAGAAAATAAAGAAAGGGGAGAGAGAGACAGAGACAGAGACAGAGAGACAGATAGGCAGGCAGGCAATAGACAGAGACACACAGGAAGGCAGTTGGCTACATAATCTGGTTTTCAGTAATAAAGGAAAATGCCTTAGGGCTTCCTGGAATTCTCTCCTGATGATGCACTAAATTAAAACAGAAAACCTATGGCCTAAGAAACACCAAAGACAAATTAATCATCAGAGGGAAAAAAATATAAATTACAAATTTATCGACTGTTTTTTGAGGTCAGGCAGACAGTTCATTAAAAAGCCCTGTCAAAAGATGATTCCTGTAATGAGAGCTGGCAGCCACAGGGTGATCGATATTCATTGGGATATTAGCAACAGATTGAGGGCAACATGCTAAAATCCCCTTTCAAATATTCAAGAATAAGAGCAGAAGGTCCTTTGTTTCATCATAACTGCACAGGCTGTGGCTGCTCGATATTGGCAGCTAAGGCTTTGAATCACTTCCAACACGTTTTCTATATACTAATTCTTCCCTATTGGCTTGGCAAACTCAGGTATAGAAATCCCAAGGAAACCAATTATGTCATCAAGTTGGAAGCTGGGACAGTGTTCTTGCAAAGATTTTCAGGATTCTGTGGTTGAATTTTGCAAGAATATGTATCCTAGACATGATCGAAGAAATACATTTAATGGCTCAGTGAAGCAGCTCACCTCCAGGACCCACACACCTGAATATTTCTCTGGAACTGAGAATTCTGTTGAAGAGGATCTGAACCTACTTCACCTTTAAGAATGTCTACTGTTTATAGCTTGATAAGTTTCAGTGGGACTCGTGTATGGCAATGGACAACTTGAACTTATATCAAATCAAGGGTCAAAATATTTATTTGTTGTATAAATTGCCTCTAAGGATCACACACCTCCATGTCTTTACAATGCTCTCAAGAGTTACATACCTAAGGAGCGGATACATTATGCTCTTTTAGAATGGGGATAAAACTGAACTCAACCTTTCAAAAGGGTCTGCCATCTGTCACAATGTGGGGTGCTACAAACTAAGCTTTCACACTGGGGTCATCAACTGTTCCCCCAGAAAACAGAGACGGAGAAGACCAAAGATTCCCTTTCTGATGAGCCATCTTCTCCTTCGATTGTTCTACTGCAGGTCAAAAAGAACATGAGGGGCTCAGGTTTATTGGGAGCCTGAGCTCGCTGCTGAGTGAACGCTCCACAAAGCTCTACTTTGCTTGAACCTTCGAGGTCATGTGCTCTCTGCTGGGCCAGTAAAAATGTCTTGCCTCTGATGTACTGTTGGCTCTCACCAACTGGTTGTTTGAATTTCTTGTGTTAAAAAACAAGTTGTTGTTGTTGTTGGTGTGTGTGTGTGTGTGTGTGTGTGTGTGTGTGTGTGTGTGTGTGTGTGGTCACCAAGGAAGAAAGTTAAACAGAGAAGTCTAAAGTTCAGAAGTCTCAAAGGGTAATAAGGATAAGAACTTTCTCCATGTGCAGCCGTGACTGTGGACACCAGCATGTGACTATTTTCCATACATGAAGTGGATGAAGGAGGAGTGAATTATTATAGTCAATAATATGTTGAAAGGCACTGAAGACAGAGGAGAGATGCCATATAGTGACATTTGCACTATAAGAAAATGACTATGCATCACCAAGTTTTACTTAGAATTTTTTCCTGCCCCTTTTTAGACAGATGCTGTTTTCCACAACTAACAGCGAAGCCTGGGCATATTTTCGCGTGAACGTTGGCAGCTATATAGTCAGGCCCAGTTCTTTGTAAAAAAAAACTCAGAACAGTTCATAAATTTCTAGATGTCATAAAATCACTCTGCCCTGTCATCACTCTTCCTGAATGGAATTGACTTGCTGAATCTGTTTTATAGCTAATATTGATTGGGTGTTTTTTTTTCCTTGAGTTTTTCCTCTTTTCTTTTGTTGCTGCTCTTATTAATTTTGTTCATATTTATGTCAAGCTCCCAAGCCCTCCTGGTATCACATCAAAGAGGGGGGAATTTCAGAGGTGGGGCTGTTCTATTTCTGGTCCACATCCCACAGTCACAGGCGCACTGAGGTCTGCTCAGTCGTCCTGGCTTTTCCTAACCCACCCTTGCTGCCCTGTGCTTCAGTGTCTATCATTGTTCTGACCCCTGATCTTGCCACTTCCCTCCACTGGCTTATTATTGCTGCTGCTTGCAAGTCTGCATCTGAAGTGTCCCCCAGAGGCCTGTGAATAAAAGCTTGCCCTATCCACCAGGGCTATAAGGAGTTTGAGGAACCTTTAAGAAGTAAGGCCTGGCTGGGCAAAGCACCTTACAAACATATAATCAGTAATGAGGAAGCTGAGACAGGAGGATGGCTGTGATATTAAGACAGTGCAGGCTACATAATTACCCTGTCTCAAATTTCTTTTTTTTTTAAGTGTATCTAGTGAGAAGAAATGAGCTCAGTGGGAATTTGTCCTTGAAAAAAACATTCGAACTCTGATCTGTTTTGCTCTGTTTCTGATTTTTGGTTGCCAAGCATAGACACAATCCCTTCATCATGTGCTGTCTCCTGACCCGGTGTGCTACAATAGGCCTAGTGCAGGCAGGCCAATGAACAAGGGAGCCTGTGAGACAAAATAAAGCTTCTTTTCCTTTTGAGTTTCAGATGCTGTGCCACAGGGGCGGAGAGCTAACATTCTCCTTGCTTTTGTTATCATACTCTTTCATTTGCTGTGTATCTTATAATATGTGACTTTTGTTTTGTTTTTGCTGGAGACAAGGTCTTATATAAATGGCTTCAAGCCTGGGTATGTAGCCAAGGATAACCTTTAAAACTCCTGATCCCCCTGCTTCCTCCTGACAAGTGCTCGGATTATAGATGTGAGCTACCATGGCTGACTTCACATGTGATTTCTTATTTTATTATCAAAGTAATGGCTCTAAAAACACATCCTTAAGCTCCACAGAACACCCTTCAATAAGTGATCTGGTTTGACATAAAAGCAACAGTTTTCAAGGGCTGCCTTCAAATTCACTTACACCAAGACGGCCAGAAGAGGAGCATCATAGATAAAAGAGCAAATTTACTGTGGTACTTTTTTTTTTTTTACACTAAGTAAAAACAAGAGAACGACTAAGAATTCCAAGGAACACTTTATATCCTTTCAAAGCAGCCAAGAAAGAAGAAATAAGAGCTGCTAAAGATACAGTTGTGGCACAAAGTGCTCACCATGCCAGTTACCATCTACCCACTGTTTGATGAAAAAGCACCAATTTTCTTTAGGGTTTTGGTGACCATAGAAGCAAGAAGCTAAACCTCCTCCACCTCTGTGAATGAGTATTAGCCACTCTAAGCCACTCATGAATGTTACGCTTTTTCTTTCCTTGTGATTTGTTTAGGAGCTAGAATTGGCTCCATTACAGTGGATGAGGAAAAAAATCTATTTTGTGGGGGTTTGGTGGGAGGGAAAGCCTTTCTGAAAGTTTCCCATCAACCTTAAGAAGTAAGTCAAACGAGGATCTTTCCTGCCCTGCTTTTCAATGGTTCTACATAGGGTAACAGTGCAGTGGACCTTGGTAGCCACCTTGCTGTGGACTTTAAAGCCTGGAGACAGCAAGCAACAACAATGAAATGCTAAAAATTCTGACTATCTGTGAGCTTGCTGAGCCATTCAACTACCTAGCCAACTCTAGAACTGACCGCCTATGCCTAGAAGTGGTCAGCGACCCCTAGAAATGGCTGCCCATCCCCAGACCTGGCTGCCCACTTGCTGTGGCTTCAGTGAGAACTATCCCCCGTAGGTACGTTCATGTATCTGAACACTTGATCCCTATCTGGTAAAACCGTTTGGTAGATTGTGAAATTTTTACGACATGAAGCCTTGCTGGTGGAGGTACAGGACTAGGGGTGGCCTTTGAGGTCTTATACCCCACCCCACTTTTGTTCTGTCTTTCCTGATTCCTGCGTATGGGTGGACATATGCCCAGCCAGCTTCCTGCTCCAACAACATGCTGTCCTGTGTCCCTTGCCATTATGTTCTCTCTCTCTTTTATGTTCTCTCTCTCTCTCTGTTACGCTCTCTCTCTTTCTTATGCTCTGTCTCAGTGTCTCTGTATCTGTCTTTTTTTCTGTCTCTCTCTGTGTCTCTGTGTCTCTATGTCTGTTTGTTTGTCTGTCTGTCTCTGTGTGTGTGTGTGTGTGTGTTTCCTTCAACTCTGTCTGGAATAGGAAGCCAAAATAAACTCTTCTATAAGTTGCTTTTGGTCATGATGTTTTATCACACCAGAAAATAACTAATATAGTATCTACAGTGTGCCTTGAACTGTCCCTCCACCCCTAGAATTGTGCCACTACTCAAACAGTACTAATATCACTTATTAAGTTGTCACTGTTTAAGACTATTGTTTATTTATTTATTTATTTATCTATTTATTTATTTATTTATTTATTTATGTAGACATGTGGCTTCACTTTATCTCCTAGATGGGCCATGAGCTCTCAGTCTTTCTGTCTCCATGCCTCCAAGTTAATGTGATTTTATATGCATGTGAGCATGCTCAGCAGGTTTAGTTTGATTTTCTGTAAAACTGTGCTCTGGCAGATAAGTTCTCAAAAGTTAGTCATTTTCATGTTTGGCTATATACAGTGAAGAAGCTTTAAGGTGCTGCAATAACCACTTACTTAATTTGATCTTAATCATAATGAAATAGAGTAGTCACATATGTGGCAGTATATGTTTACACTCCCAGCACTAGGGCAGCTGAAGGTGAAGGAACCTGAGTTTTCATCACATATGTGCGCGCGCGCGCACGCACACACACACACACACACACACACACACACACACACACACAGTCAGGGCTAGGGAGATAGCTCAGTCAGTAGAATACTTGCCTTGCAAACATGAGTGCATGAGTTAAATCTGCACATTTTACACACACACACACACAACAAATTTATGTATGGTACCATACCCTTGTAATCCCAGCACTGCAGAGAGGCTAATGGATGCCTGGGTCCCTGGACAGTCAGCCTAGTCTATCTGGCAAGTTTCAGGCTAGTGTGAGACTTTGTCTCAAACAATAAACAGGGATAGTACCTAAGAAATTATCCTCTGGATTCCACATGCACACACACATGTGCACCTACAAACATATAAATGAACAAACATATAATACCTATGAATTACTTAAGCTATATAATTTTAACACATGCATTGTATTTTATCTATGAGCAAATATTTTACAGTGTTGAACCAACACACACACACATACACACACACACACACACACACACACACACACACACACACAAGCAAAACAAAACTGGAAATAGCAATAGTTGTAAAGAAGGGTTCTAAGAGGTCTAAAAATGGCTGAGATTCACTGTAAGCAAATTTTATTAGACCAGGATACAAAAGCAATGAGAAATTCAACATGAGAGCTGAGCTTGAAAATGTATGGGTATGAATATATTTATATATGGTTCTAAGTACTTAATATTTTTCCTTAAATTTTAGTCCAGTTGGATGTTACTTGGCCACTTAATTAAGACAGATTTTGAATATAAAATACATCACCCCCTACCACAACATGTCCTGAAGCCACAAAATGCCAAAGCTAATCTGTTGTTAATGTCTTCAGCTCAAGGACTCCCTAATATCATTACT
The DNA here is from genome assembly GCF_964271855.1 of Acomys minous. Lineage (NCBI taxonomy): Eukaryota > Metazoa > Chordata > Mammalia > Rodentia > Muridae > Acomys > Acomys minous. The sequence continues at coordinate 13,864,040 of NC_140485.1, forward strand.
CTTGTGGTTTGGAGCCATTAGTAAGTAAAAAGGGGTCACAGACCCTGGGACACCAGATATTGAATCCCACATCAGAGAGGGCTGCTATGTGGCCATGCTCTACAGAGGGACAACACATATCCAGAATGTCTGAAACATTACTTTAAGAGTCCGTTAGCTGCCTAGAAAGTTGTGCAGCTTAGGACTTCATGGATTGTTCTCTTCGTGAATTTTCCACTTAATACTTTTAGGCCATGAATGACTGTGGGCAACTCAATTCAAGGGAGACTACATATATAAAGGAGACTACTGCAATGCTATGGTAAAATACATCCCGTTGTATTAGCCTAAGCAGTCTGAGAAGCTGGCTAAGAATATCTGAATTGTATATTTACAGGAGAAACTTAACAATTTGCAACATGCTAAGTAATTATCAAGTCTTGCCAGAGAATTTATATGGCTAAGCCTGAAATCTTTAGAAATAACAAAGACTAAGTGATTATTATACATGATAAACATGGTAAACGTGAAGGCTGAAGGACATAACTGTGGAAATATACTGAGCTAGCCATGAGGAATATCTCTGAAGCTAACCAGGGAATGATACATACAAACAAATAAACCTAACACTTGAGTTTTGCAGACTCAATAAGCTCAGGCAGAATGGCAATACTTTTGAGAATCTGTATTTTTCAACTGTAGCTAAAAAGACAGGGAAATTTAAAAAGCACATTTTTTTAAGAGACAGAAAAACTTTGAGCAATAAATCAAGATGGATAGAATGTTCTAGAACTGAGATGCTGTTGGCTAACCTGCAAGTATTTGATTTACAGATAAGTTTATTCAACTTAATGTCCATAGACAACTCATTTCAACAAACCACAAGCACAATCTGATTTGATTTGTTGTTTTGGATTGAGCTCAGGGCCTAGTACATGCTGAGCACTCTCAGTACCACTGAGCTACACTCCAAGCCAGAATATAATTTTAAAGGACAACACTGATCAGCTGTTGCTGTGGAGACAAAGAGATTTACTCTTCACTCCCTACTTTGTTTTTTTTTTTTCATTTTTATCTTTTACATAATTTATTCAGATTACATCCCGATTGTTATCCCCTCACTTGCATCTTCCTGTTCCCTCTCCCTCTCTCTTCCACTCTATTTCCGTCCCCTAGACCTGTGACAGAAGGGGACCTCCTCTCCCACCATATGATCACAGCCTATCAGGTCTCATCTGGATAGCCTGCTTCCCCTTCCTCTGAGTGCCTCCTCCCCACCTTGTTAACAGAAGATTTTGTTGGGTCAAGAGTAGAGTGATCTTGGTGAAGGGTGTCCCCTGCTGGGCAAAGTCTGATGTTACAGCATTACAAGATGAAATTGGTTGGTTCGATTAAAAACACTCTCACCTGAGTCACATAGCAGAAGAACTGCAACCAAGTTTGTGGAGAGGGTTCGCGCACTCACACTGTTTAGAAAGTGCTAGTTGGTGATGAATGCTTGCAAAATATTGCTGTGTTTTTACTATCACTACATATGATGCGTCTCACATGCAGAATGACCTGAGAAGTTGTGCAAGGTACTTATGAAAACCAGGACATTTCATTTTTACTGGACAGAAAGCAAATGAGGCAAAAGTGTACAGACAGCCAGCATTATCTAGCTCCGTTTACCTGGGGCTTCTCATCCAGGATCTGCTGGCGGATCTCCTTGTGTTTCTCCACAAGTTTTTCTTGTCTTTTACTTTGTGCTTCCTCTAACTATAAGAAAGGTATCCAAAGAAAAGACTAATTTTAGGGGGGGCGGGGAACCATAGAACTTTTTAAATGCATGTTACAAGAAACAAAACAAAACCCAAAGTTTTTAAAATCTACGGTATCAATTATTTGGTGTTCTGGGCAGAAATTGCCCTTTGAAGCCAGGTGATGGGAACACAGGCAGAGTCGGGTGGTGACTGGTGGACATACATTTTTGTAAATCTTTGAGCATTTCAATAACACAAACTTTTTAAAAGCTTAAGGACTAACCTAGATGTGGCCACCATCTCTCTCACTGGTAACAGTGAAGGGATCTTTTGGAAACTCCCTTTTGAGTCATTTTTTGGGTCCTAAGCTAGGCAGGAACTCTATCCCATTCACTGTTATAGTCCTTTTATTTAGCTCTTTTATACATGTGGTTTGCCGTAGCCTGAACAAACACACTCTTATGGAGTATCATGAAGCAGCTGGATGCTGGTGACAAGCAGCCCTCCTCCCACAAATTCACAGTGAGCCTGGCAGCTGTCGGTGTGGCATTTACAAAGAGGAGAGGGGTGAACAGACATACCCTCTTGATGTACTGCACCACCTCCTGGATGTATGATCGGATCATCTCTGTCTTCTCCCTAAATGGAATGAGCCACAGATCATTACACAACCTACCTGGAACCCCAAACGTCTATGATTCTATTATCTTTGTACGGCTGTTGAAAGAAAGGTCCAACCTGGTGTGGAGGGCAATGGTAATGCTTCTCCCGGGACACAGGCCCCGTTTTTATTAGATGCTCCCAAGGCTGTCTAACAACTTAACAAGTGAGTGTTTAGTTATTTCCCCAAAGGGATCACTTTGCTATTTTTTTCTAAAAGGCCTGGAGTCCCCCTGTTTGTAAGTTCACTGTAAAAACTGTACAAAGGAGACTGATGATTCTAATGAGACTGAACCCCACAGGCTCATATGTTTGAATGCTTAATAACCAGGGAACTCTTTTGTGGGAAGGAGTGTAAGCTTTGTCACAGGTGAAAGCAATCTTGGCAGGCTTTGCCCTTGGACACACCACAGATACTCCCTGAGATTAACCTTGAGATAGACTAGGTGGAGCCATCCTGGGCCTGTAATTCAGGAAGCAGACCTGGGGACTCCACCTGGACTATTGTGTTTCTAATCGACCCTCAATGAGAGGAGCAACAGGTTCAGACTGGGCATGAGTTCATGTGGATTGAGAAAAGGACCAGCGCACAGGCCAGAGACACCTACGGACCCGTATCTATGGAACAGATACCAGAAGGTTCACTCTTTTTTCCCTTTAACCTTTTTTCCCCTCTTGTGTAAGCTAGTTGGGTTATATAATAAAGTTTAATAGTTAAAAAATGGAGCCAACACTCTTTGATAGGATTAGAAGGATTAGGAGGTGTGGCCTTGTTGGAGGAAGTGTATCCCTGGGGGTTGGCTTTGAGGTATCAAATGCCTATGTTTGTCCCTGACCCAAGCAGGAGCTCTCAACTACTGCTCCAGCACCCTGAGTGCCTCGATGCTCCCACCACGGGGATAATGAACTAACCCTCTGTAACTGTAAGCAAGCCCACAATTAGATTCTCCCTTTTTATCAAAGTTGCCTTGGTCATGGTGTCTCTCCACAGCAATAGAGCAGTGACTAAGACGTGGATCATGCAAAAAGTTAATTTGGGGATAGACTTTACTAAGAGGCCTTTGCTCTGACAGAGAACAAGCTTGTCTTTTCAGTTGGGGAAGGGGGCTACTTTCTACTCACTCTTCCATCTGGCTTTTATCTTTGGACTTGGCTTCTGTTATCTTCTCCTGCCTCTTTTTATCCATTTTCTTCTTTAGTTCCTTCTTCTCTCTGAATTTACAATGGGAGGAAAATCAGACAAATGGAAAAGCAATCTGCATTTCATGCCTTTATGTATATTGAGGCTAAAATTGAAGGAGGGAAGGCTTACTTCTCACAGATTTCCTTGAGCTTCTTCAACTGATTGCTTTGACACTCTTCGGCAACATCTGTCAACTTCTGAATAAGCTGGGGAAAGAAAATGCAAGTTTGACGTTTTCTATGACCACAGATACAAGCTCCTGTCCCTTGCATTTGCACCGCAAACACCAGCATGTATGCTTAAATAATCTGCAGTGGATGCCGAGCTGTTGATAGAACCATAAGAATCTGACTTTGGCAATGAGGACATAATTTTAAGGTATCAAATCATCTTTTTGTGGCTTGTTAATATGAAATCCTTCTGATTTTCTCTTTTAATTGAATTGAATTCATTAGCTTGTCACTCCAGTTTCTGAAGCATGGCCCAGCGAAAACACAATTAACAGTGTGGACCTAGGTTCTTACCTCTAGTCTATAACACATTAAAAGTATTATTTGGGTGCTGGGGTAATAGATTAGTAGTAATACACTCTAAAGTTATGACTTAGGCCAAGGGTCTACCTTTTCTAAACTATTTTTTAAGATTTATTTGTTTAGTATGCATATAGTATTCTTTCTACGTGTATGCCTGCATATTAGAAGAGGGCATCAGATCTCATTATAGATAATTGTGAGCCATCATGTGGTTGCTTGGAACTGAACTCAGGACCTCTGGAAGAGCAACCAGGGCTCTTAACTTCTGAGCCATCTCTCCAGCCTAACTAACATTTTCTTGGTTATAAGATTGATACCTTTATCTCTGGTGGGTAGCATGAAGTTTAAATAATAAGTAGGGAATAAATGTAAGTTATACTCAGCAGTTCAGAATTCTGAGTTTCTGGCTATATTTTATTGTTGTTGTTGACTTGCTTTGAGGATGGCATCAGTTACCCATTTTGGAAACTGATGTAACGTCCTTGTGGGATAACTTCCATTGATACAAAGAACATCAGGAATGCTTTCCTGTGTTGTTGTTGAAGCCTGGGTTGGGTGAATGCAATAACTGCATTGCTTTGCATCCCTTTTCTTATCAAACAAAGCTTCAAGACAGCAGCAGCTGTATCTTAACATCCTTAGCATGCCCATGGGCCCACAATCCAGTTCATACCCAATAAATCTTAATACATGCAAGTAAATTTTCGTGCCAATCAAGTCTCACTCTTTTTCCACATCAGGAGTCTGTGGAACCTCAGGTGGTTCTAACAGGAGACCTTATCCCTTTCTTGGAAGCATAAAATATGGCATGGCTTTCCCTGGGAGGCTCAACTACTATTTTTGAGGTGCAGTGTTTCTTCCTCAAAACATATAGAACACAACGAGCTGACCTGTTTAACATTAGTGATGTCTATCATAGTAACAAGGCAGTCATCTCTCAATATCTACAGAGGACTGGCTCTAGGATCCCTAGTATGTACCCAATTCCATGGGTGCTTTGTGCTAAATGGTGTAGCACCTGCCATAATATTCACACACTCCCCTGTGATCTTTAGATCCCCTTTCAGATTGTTTATAATACCTAGAACATTTTATATCCTGTAAAATAAACTCAGCCAGGCCCTGCAACCTGGGGTCTTCACCTCTGTCTGCTGCTGCTCTCTACTGCAGTTTCAGAAGTTGATTTTAAAAGCCCTTTCAAGGGGATGGAGAAATGGCTCTTACTATATTAGCGTAAGGATGCAGGTTTTAATCTCCAATACCCATATAAAAAGGCAGGTATGGCTACTCCCGTCCCTAACCCCAGCATTCATTTCAGAGGCTTAGAGAGTTCCATGTTCGTTTATGATAAACATGAATGTTGGAGCATTTGATTGTGAGTAGCTATCAAGATGGTGGGCCATAAATTGCCCATTTTAGAAGACACTGCCTCAGCACCACTGCCACAATGAGAAAATCATGCTCTGAGCAGCACCATTTATCAAATTATACAAAAATACTGTCCCCACCTCCCATGGACGCACACAAGGCCAGAAGACCTTTCTCCTGTGCCATTTGCCCCAGAGGTTTGACAGAAATTATTCAGAGATTCTCCTATTTGCTATACCAGATATACGTGGGGAGAAAAAATGCAGACTGCAAGGTCTTGTTCTGGGCTTATTAGCAAGGGGCTGTACCTAAGAACCTCCTCGGGGAATGTGGATGCTTAGGTGGTCCATGGGGTATCTCACAGGCACTCATTTGACTTTGGTAGCACTTACACTTCCTTTTCTGTGTTCTCACTTCTCGCATGATGCCAGAATATTGTATGCCAACCTCTGCTTACGTTTTCTGCCTTCCTCCTGGCAATTATCCTCACCCAGCACTTTGGCGTTCACTAACAAGGCCACCAACCTAGAGACACCTGGGCTTCCCACACACTCAGTTCTGACATTTCGTTAAGTTTGGGTTGAGTCCTCACACACAGCCTGACCACAGTCCCCGAGATTTCCTGGCTGGTTGTCTCCAAACCCTGTCAACTCGGGGTTTGTTGTTCTCAATTCTTGTCCCCATTTCCTTGGCTCCCACTCTGTGTACCTTTTGGGAATTAATCACTTCAGCCTAAATCCAACAAGTATTGATCAAGCCTCTTCTTGCAAGCCCGGCACTGTTTTAGAGACTTGGCTGATGACTCATCTGAATTGATCTTGTTACTCATGTGTCCTATGATGAGCAACTTCAGTGTGACAAGGACACATATAAGTAATGAAAACTCCCAGGCCCTCTCTTAGACCAATACCTCAGATTCTGTACTTCCTAAAGTTCCTAGGAGGAAATGTGCACCTTGGAATTGTCTGGATTATTGGAGGAAGATGCTGACACCGTTACAGAAGCTGTTTGGGTTTGTCTGGCCTCTGTCTTGAGATCTTTGCACATTGTATTCTCTTCAGTACTCCAAATCCAATAGCCTCATCTCTGCAACCAGAGCGGCTTCGACAGCTTTGCAAAGACACACACAGTTCCCGACAGACCATATACCATATCATAGATCCTAAATTGTGTTTGTTTCTCTCCCGGCCACCCAAAAATTAAATTTCTTTACTTCCCTTCATGTCTTTTCTACCTGTGTAGGGATCTGAAAAAACATTTCATGTTTTTTTTCCCCTTGGAATGCCCTGTGCCATTTCATGGATGGTAGTTCAATGCATGGTACAAACTTCCTCTGTAAAAAAACACATCCTTATCCATCCTCCAGAAACATGCACTCTTGTTCTATCTTTTATTATCCTTTCGTTCTATTTCTACGTTGGGAGAAAAGAGTCCATAGTAAGCTTCATGCTTTTAATGCCAGCAATTTGGAGAGAGAGGTTCAGGCATTCAAGGGCAGTCCGGGCACAGAGTGAGCCCATGACTCAGAACAAAACATAAAGCAAACAGATAAGCAAAACAAATGAAGGACGCATGATCCCCACACTGCAGTGACCCCCTTCTCTCCTCCTCAACCTTACCACCTGTGCTTCTGAGGGTTTTTGTTGGTTGGATTTCTGGGTATTATTGTTCTTGTTCCAATTGAGGAAATGCATCCATCAGACTGGTCTGTAGGCAAGCCTGTGTGATGGTCATCTCAAATAATGATTGATCTGAGAGGGTCCAGCCCATGTGGGAGTGCTGCCCCTGCTCAGTGAAAACTGAGCAATCCAGGAAGCATTCCTCCATGGCTTCTACTTCAGCGCCTGTTTCTAGGCTCCTGCCCTGAGTTCTTGCCTTGGCTTCCTCAATGAACTGTGACTTGGGACATGTAAGCCAAATAAGCCCTCTCTTTCCCAAGTTATTTTATCACAGCACTAGAAAGCAATCTAAAACTCTGCCTCAATTCTGTTTTAAATACCAGAATCCACCTCATCTCTCATTAAGACTTCAAAACGCTTTTTGTTGCTGAAGTCATTTTTTATTTCTCAAGATTTTAATTATTCCACAGATTCGTACATTTTCTTGGCTCAGAGAACCTTTTGAAACTTGGTGATGTTTTGTTTCCCTGATACCTTTAGGCTAAAATAATTGAAGAATAGTTATAAAGTCCAAACAACGTAACGCTAGTTTGCATAGAATTCCAAACAGATGTTTCTGTTTCTATAAAAAGAATAAAAACTACCCTCCCAATACATGTGAGTTTGGTATTATACCTGAGGGTGCCTTGGCACATAGTTTTACAATAATTACTTTAAATTTCATAAGATAGTTAACCACTCCCACACAGAGAACCCTTCTTCAATTCCTGCAGGAATTACCAGTTACTCCTTTCAACTTTCTTGCCAACAAGGTCTAGCTGTGGACATTCCCCACTTCCCCACCTCAGCGACTGCATAAGTAAGCCGAAGCATTCTCTCTTCCTGGAGACGGGACTTTTCCTTTTATCAGGCATCAGTATTCAGCTCAAAGGTATAGTACAAGGTCTTTTCCTCTTGGGTACATTTGTCATCCATTGAATCAGAAGCATCTGCGAATTTCTCCACATCGCACAGCTTTCTGGTGCACAGGTGTTCTGGTGCACACACGTGTGACTGCAGTCTCTATCTGGAAAGCATTTCTTCCTGGCCCATCATCTCTAATTAGCTTTTCTACTCCAGCTCAGATATTTTCCCTTCTTATATGTCTCCAAGACTTAGCTGGCCCTGTCCCCAGATATTTTTCTCAATTTGTAGATTTCCTTTTTACATTGGCATTCATCACATATCAAGAAAAAATCCAATAGTTTGCTCCCAGAACTGTCTGCATACCCCTGTGTACATACTTTTTTTCACCTTATTTTATCCTTTCAGTGATATTCCCATGTGAATAGGATGGACCACAAATAAACATTACTTTCATGATTGTAGAGCTACCATGGGTTGTGCTGTTCTACCTCAACAATTCTTATTTCTATTTGAAGTTTATCTAATTAAGTTCCAGAGGGCAGTATGAGCACTGCCCCATGTGTGTAGTGTCTGGAAATGAGCTGATACAAATTCAGACACACTGGGTCTCTTTCCTACCTCACCAAGAGAAGGCTAAGGTCCATCTGTGCTTTCTCATCCAGCACTGTTTCTCTGGGAAGGGTTTGCTCCGCATTCTGGCTCACATTTGGCTCCCATGGGACCTGTTCTATACTTCCGCCTCCATCCTTTCACCAAAGTAATTGATACAGGAGATCACTGATAGTTTGACTTCTGGCCATGTGTGAGTTCTCTAAGGTAGCAAGGCTGGCCAGTCATATGACCCTAGCAAGGCTCTTCCCCAAGATTCTCCTACAGGTCAATGGAGAAAGAAAACCATGTTTTGTCCACCATTTGAATAAGAAGGATGATAAGTCTCTTAGGGAAAGAAGGGGGGGGGGTTGGGGGGGAAGTGGTAAAATTGCATGAAGGCCACAAAAAGTTTCTGGATGGAACTCTGTCAATTCCTTTCTTTACATTTCCACACTACTTTTATTTTTACATGATTCTGTCTTGTTTATTTTTTTCTAGTATATATATTTGGTTCAAGTTAGTCCAGTGTAAGTTTCTAACTCTTTCAATCTGGAGAAGCTTCACACACACACACACACACACACACACACACACACACACACACACACACATACACACACACACATACACAGACACACCAAAAACCTAAAAATTTCTCCAGTGCTCCCCAAATGAGATGAGGGAACTTGAGTTTTGGTTCAAAGTTTTCACTGCATAGGATGTAAACACAGGACAGAAGGGTTGTTTTTATAGCAATGGAAGTACTCTGTCACTAACCTAAGAGAAGAGGACATGAACTTTTGGAGTTAAGTGTGTGTTAGCTACAAGCATCAGCAGGAACAAACAATCACAGGTAATAATGGAGGAAAAAGAATCAGAGTTCCTGGGAAATGAACCAAGATTGCATGTGGTAATCTCGAATTCTACACGTGATGTCTAATTTAATTGCTGATATAATTTCTTTTTTCTTAAAGTAACAGATACATTTTTTTCTACTTTGTTTGTTTACTGTCCATAGCAATCTCCTGTTAAATATCCAAACAATTAAAAAAAAATCAAAAACCAAAACAACAAAAACAAAAAACCCCTAACCCTCTGGAGAATAGAATTTCATGCTTGTTTTCAAATTTGAACTAAATCTCAATTGGTTTAATCACTGGAGGAAGGGAAATGTTTTCCATAGAAGAGAATAATTCCTGATGCTAAAAGAGGATAAAAGATGTGTGGATAGAAATGATCATATTTGGAGTCTTTCCTGGGAAAGATGACTTTGGAGAATAGACAAATGCCCAGTGTCAACTGCACTTAACATAAACAGGCCCCTTGTTGTTCACTGGCTCCCTGAGAAGCTTTGTCTCTTTTGTTAGTTCCTGGTGAGGGTCAGAGCCCCTCTAGTGAGTTTTCACTATGAGGGGGTCAACTTCTACAAAGAATTCATTTCTGATATAGGTTAGTTATTTAGTGGTCCAAAGGCCAAACACAACACTAACTCCTTGAAAAGGCATCCATCTTGATATTCTCTAAAATAGTCATTCTCACCTATGCAATCCTTATTTATTTTTATTTTCCATAACTAAGGGTAACTTACACCTACCTCCTTGAGCCTAAATGTCTTGGTGTCATCTCTTCACTGGCATTCTCAGGATCAAACCCAGGAACTCAGGCATGATAAGAAAGTGCTCTAGCACTGAACAGAATTGGGCCTTCAGTTTGGACTTAAATATTTACATGACCCTTAGATTAAAATTTTTTTTTATTCCAGAAAGAAAGAAATAAAATGGAAAATATGGCCAACACTCCTATTCACTGTAAATATAATTTCCAACAAATTATATTGTAAATAAAATCCAACAAACTCTTAACATTTTAAATCATTCTTCACTCTGGAAGTAAGCCATAATAAGTGTCATCTTTAACTTGTGGGAGATGTGAATGGAACAAACAGTATAATATTCTTCCTTAAATGATATATCTGCTCCCTTTCTATGGGCCTATAATTTACAATACTTCAAAACCAACTTACAAACAAGCAAGGAGCTGTAGTCTATTTTGTAGTCTTAAGTGACACATGATGACTTGTGTCATTGCAGCTCTTTGGGCCTTATGATTCTGAAAGCCATAGTGGCTACTTGCTTCAGAATAAATGAAATAAATAGTTGTTGCTTGAAATAGCCACCATTGCAGACAGGTTTTCAGACTATTAGCAATGCAGGTCTGACTAGAAGAGATAACATTTGTCTTGTTTGTAACATGCTTATAAATCTTGGACTCTATGATCCATGTGGAAGGCAGGCCCAGAAACTCTGTCCATGGAGGTAAACATCATGTCAATCCTTTTTCTAAATACAAAAATATATCATTTCAGTATCCTTCATTTGCCAGTGGAAGTGCAGCAATTATTGCAATTCCAAGGTGCTTAACCTAAAAGACATGGATTCTATTTTGATGTTTTCCTCATACCACAGTGTCTTCCTCCTCAAGCTCCTTTTGTTGGTACCAGAGCTATTATCTGATTTGCCTTTGGGTTTGTTGTTCATTAGTGATTTCTTTAATCTTCACTAAGTAGTCATTAACACCATCAAATTACATCCAGACAATACACATTATGTACAAGAAAAAAAAAAAAGAAAAAGAAAGAAGGGAAGAAAGAAAGAAAGATCAAGGCTGAAAATTTGTTGCTTTAAACTAAACATTCTAATTATTTTATTTTTTAATTAAAAAAATTATTAATTTATTTAGATTACAACTCAATTGTTATCCCATCACTTGTATCCTCCCATTCCTCTCTCCCTCCCTCCCGCTTTCACCCTATTCCCCTAGGTCTATGACCGAGGGGGACCTCCTCCACCACTATATGGTCATAGGCTATCAAGTCTTATCTTGGTAGCCTGCTTATTCTTTCTCTGAGTGCCACCAGGCTTCCCCACCAAGGGGAAGAGGTCAAATATAGGGCACCAGAGTTCATGTTAAAGTCAGTATGGGCTCTCCACGTAACTGTGGAGAATGTCCTGTCCATTGGGTAGATCAGAGTAGGGATTCAATGTTTACTACGGTATTATCCTTGGTTAGTGCAATAGTTTGAGGAGACCTCCCTGGGTCCCGATCCACCTATCACAATGTTCTTCTTATAGGTTTCTAGGACCCTCTGGGTCTTTCTATTTTACCATCTCCTACATTTCTCTTACCTAGAGTCTTAGTAGGATGTCCTCACATCTATCCCAATCTCCTGGTAAGTGAAGACTTTTGTGGGACGTACCTTTTGGGTCCAATTATAAGTGAGTATATACCATGTGAGTCTTTCTAATTATTATTTTAATATCTCTGAGAGGTGAGTCACTCCTACATTCTATAATATAAGAGAAACTAACATCCTAGTCAAAGGAGACTTTCTAAGAATTCTTGTATAAACATCTCGATTTATAAATAGTGATACAGATACAAGAGAGGCGAACTAGTTTTATCAAAAGGTACATATATGAAAACTCATCTTTTCTCCTCTCCTCAATCCTGTACAAATCATCCTTAGGAAAGAATTGCTACCATATTCTATTCTAGCCATGTAGTTAAATTTTTATTAATTGTTCTTTGAAATCTTACATGCAAACTATGAGGGATGTGCAAAGATTATGGTTTCTTTTTTCCTAAAATTAGCTCTGATTCTATGTCTTTCCCTCCATTCACACTTTGTATTATGATTTACACCTGCTCAAAACAAATAGACTCTATTTTTCTAAACATTGACAAGTCCCATGACTTAACCAATATAATAAAGAAGTTAAGAAATCTTGGGAGACTTTCCATAGATGTCTGGTGCTTGTAGAGAACCAGGGGGGATGAAGGAATCTTCCAAGGACGGGCAAACAGTACAGTGTTATAAAGAGATAAAAGGAAACTGGAATAGGAGAATTAAATGGGGAGGGAGATGATGTGAGTGCTGGGAATAGAACCCAGATGCTCTGGAAGACAAGTCAGTGCTTTTAACTGTTAAGCCATCGGTCGACCCATTACAGCCTCCATCTTACTGCAGTAGTGTACCAATCAGGCAACTGACCCAAAGCTTTGGGGCTTGTTACAAACACCTCCTTGAACTTATTAAAGTTTTAAGGCCTTAAACACATTTAAGTTCCAGGTCCTCAAAGAAAGTTCTTGGCACAGAATTATCATTAAGAGCCCAATCTATGGAAGACTGATGATTTAGGATTTAGGACAGGGCCTCAGTCTGGACTTGAACAAGCTCTCCAGAGGATCCTGACATATGCTTTACGTTGAGAATAACTGGCCAAGTAGAATACGATTTTGGATAGGTAAGTCTCATGATTTTGAATTTTAAATTTTATATTGTCATAAAGGTTTTAGGATGAAAACAAAAGGATTACACACCAAGTGACTGATTACATAGTATGTTTTCTCTTTTTCTTTAATAGTTTAGGTTAACGTAATAAAATGAGGGGTTTCAATATTACGTTCATACACGTGCATAATTGTGTCTTGTTTATATTCAATTCTCCCTTCCTCCATTCTTCTTCTTTTTTCCTTTATCCCAAACAGCATCTTTTCTGCTTTCTTGAATATTGTATGTATGCATGCATACATGTATGTATGTATGTATCTATATATGTATGTGAATAAGCATGCATGGCTTATTCACAAATCTAGCTCCTATGAGAGAAATGGGATATTTTGCTTCTTTCTCTATTAACCTTTCTTGTTCTCCTTTTCCTATTCTTTTCCTCTCCTTCCCCTTTAGAGTGACTGTTTCATGATACATGTTTATGTTTCAATCTAGATTGCACACATGAAGGAGAACATGTGATATGGCTTTTGGAGTCTGGCTTATTTAACTTAACATGATGACCTCCAGTTACACTCATTTTCCTGTGTGTGGAATAACTTAATTCTTCTCTATGGCCAAGTAACACTCTGTGTGCCTTTATCACACTTTCTCTATCCACTCATTTTTGATGGATATCTTGCCTGTTTCCTACCTACTGACTTTTGTGTTTAGGGCAAATATAAATATTAATGTGCAACTGTCTCTGAGGTATGTTGACTTAGATTCCTGTGGGCAGCCGAGTCATATGGCTAGTTTTAGTTGTTGAGAGCTTTTATAACTGATGTTCAGAGTGGCTGTACTGGTTTACACTTCCATCATCCAGCTTATGGAGGTTTGTTTTCTTCCTCATCCTCACTAGCATTTGTTGTCATTTGTTTCTGTGATGCTAGCCATTTTGACCTGGGTGAAATGGAATCTCAAAGTAGTTTTAATTTGCATACCCTTGACAACTAAAGATGTTGAACATTTTTGAATATTTATTGGTCATTTGTATTTCTTCTTTAGAAAACCAATCAATTCATTTGCCCATTTATTGATTGGATGACTTTTTTCATGACGTTTAAATTGTGCATTTCTTTATATAGATTCTAATTTCTTGTTAGATGTATTATTGGCAAAGGTTTTCTTCCTTCCATCGGTGGTCTCTTCATACACAGTGAATCTTCTTACAGACTTACAGCAAAAAGATAGATAATTCAGTGAAACTATTTCCTCAAAATACTACTCATTTCGGTCAAGGTTATTCATTTCAGTTCTTTTGTGTTTGGCATTAGCTTGTTTTCAAGGCTAGTACTTCATTGCTAAATTCACATCGTGTGCCTCTGTGTGTGATCAAATAATCCTATTATTTATTAAGGGGTCAACAACAGTATCAAGAATTTTGCAATCCATGAGAAAATATTTTGGCAGGCAAACCTTATCACTATCGAAGAGGGTGTCTTTTGCTTTCCCAGGTAGCCTTGAGGTTTTGAAGGGAAATCAGGACAATGGGCAGCATTTAGTTCTGTTGTGTCTGTTCTTATAAAGCTCAGTGAAAGTGAAAATGTGCTTGCAGCACATGCCTTATTTTTTAAAGAATTTTTTTTTTCACTTTCTTGCGCCATCTCAAAGATCCCCTGAAACTAATTGGCATTCCAGGGAAGGTAATGACAGCCCATACGTCCATGAAGGGATTAGCGGAATTTATCAAGCCTGCAACAAGTGTTGGTGAGGTGGAAACTGAGTAGCCTCTGTGCACTCCACACCGGGGCCATTCGCTTCCACACTGTTGCCGTTGAGTCATCTGAGAGCAGCAAACATTTGCTCCTCCAGCATGCCCCGCAGCTGCACAAACACAACCCATGCTCCTTGGCTTACCAGTTTAATGTGCTCTCGCTTCTGGTACTTCTCACTGTAGTACTGCTCTTGCCGAAGATTAAGCAGCTGCTGTTGCTGCTTGTCTTTCAGATCTATTAGCTTCTGGGTCATTTCGGCATCCAGGGCAGCGAGGTCTTGCTCAATGGCCGATGAGCCATGGTCAGGGCTGCTGGGTTCAGTTCTGCAAAGACACAGACAAGAGCTTGGGTCAGGAGCTGTGCAGGTGGTACCAGGCGCTCGGAAGGCTCTAAAAGTGCCTCCTCTTGAGGTCACCTGGCTTGGAAGCAGAGACAAAGCCACTAGAAGGAGAAGGTGAGGATCCCATATGCAGACAGAAACCAGTTTTGAGTAAAGCACTCTTCACATTCTGTGGAGTGCTTGGGACGGGGGAGGTGGGGGGTAACAACGGATAACGGAGTGAGAAGACGATGCAATGAGCACAATGTCTGATGATTAAACTGAGGAGTCTGCAGGATTTACTTGTAGATTAAGGGAGATGGGAGACAGGGAGGCACAGCTTGAACCTCAGGGTCTTGGCTTCTCCTGATACATCTTTACATATGGAATGTTTTCAGACTTTTTGCATTTTGGCAGAAAGTCTAAAAAACAACAACACAGTAATGCACCTACGTCTTCCATAAAAACAGGGTCAAAGCCACTCCAAAGCTTCTAGAAATAAATCCTTGGGTGATCTGATCCTGGGAAAGCATTTTTCTCTCTGAGAAGAACATACAAGCTAGTGTTAACCAGAGAAGGAGAATTACCTAGCCTATATTTCCTTTCCTCAGAGCCTAAGAGGTTAACTCAGTGTTCAAGGACAGTAACTACATAAAGAGCTGGGGGTTATTGCAGAAATAAATGTGAGCTATGCATGTGATGTTTTGCCACATATGTCACTTGGAACTTTTAGTAACCATCTTTAAAAAAGAAGTGATACTAATATTAATAAGATATATTATAAGCTGGGTGTGAGCCTGAGACAGATTGTGAATTTGAGTGTCATCTCAATGATAAGGTAAACTCTGGATTCAAAATAATAATTGTGTGTGTGTGTGTGTGTGTGTGTGTGTGTGTGTGTGTGTGTGTGTGTGTGTAGGTATGTATGTATGTTTTTTTATCTAATTAAAAGACGCAAAAAGATGTATTATTTTAGTTTTCTTTTTAATGGAGTCAAAGAAATCTGGTATGTATTTCATAGTTCAAGCACATCTATCATAGTATTGATAAAATGTATTTTATTCTTGCCTAGGTTAAATGTGAACTTTCCCACTGAGATACCCCCCCCCAGTCCAAATGAGCCACATTTCAGGAGCCCAATAACCATATGTGGCTCATGGCTCCTTTCTAAGGTCTCTCTGTGTGTGAGTGTGTATGTGTGTGTGCGCACCTGTGTTCAGAAGGCACGGAGGTCCCTGTGTTCACAGATAAGTAGTAGGGAACCTGGATTGTTAAAACACACAACACACAGTGTTGTCCCTTCAAAGACAAGGATGCATACTGGTTTTCTCCCCAGAAGGCTGTGCATGGTGTGGTTTACAGCCTGGTGACCTTTGTGCTGTACATGTGGCTGAGACCACACCAGATGCTCCCCCAGACCCTTGTCACAAGCTTGGTTTTCTCAACCCATAAGCCCATCTTTATGGAGGATGTCACATGTTCTTTATGAAGAGTTTCATATAGTTACCTCAATCTTTACATAGTTTACTTTGTGCTTTGTTTTGCACATGAGGTTGTGGTAATTATCTATAGAACATTTTCACCAAATTGTGCTGAGCTAAAATATGCCTAAAATAAACTACTTGTGGCCAGACTCCTAAAGATTGAACCAACACTGCTATTTAGTTATGTTGAATCAAACTACTTCCTTGCCTCCTGCGCATCATTACTCTGCTGACCATGATGGTCATAGAGACTGTGTGTGTGTGTGTGTGTGTGTGTGTGTGTGTGTGTGTGTGTGTGTGTGTTTCAATCAGAGCACAAAGTTTTGGAAGCCCTTGCTGGCTTTTTCTACATGATGACATCTTCAGACATTGTGGATTACAGAAGTGTGTCCATATGCATGTCTCTTGTGATGTTATTTTAATGCCATATTAGAAATTTATAAAGTATGGTATAAAAACAAATTTTAAAAATGAATGTGTGCTTCATTAAAGTGGAGTTTTTAGGAGATATATTAGAGCAAACTTTGCCTTCCCTAGCTGTGTTGTGACAGATAAATGCTGATTTTGCCTTTAGCTTCCTCCACCAAAGAGTGTCAAATTTCACCTGAAATCTTCACGTCTGTTCTACCCATAAGGAAAGGTGATTTCTTTGCTAGTATTTAAAAATCAAGTCCTGCATTTTGATTGTGTTTTCAAGGTGAGCACATGTTATATCATATGTCACAATATGGCTGTGAAGCTGCATCCTGTCTTTCTCTGCAACCTAGCAGCAAAGACGATGATTCAGAACGCAGTGAGAAGAAGGATGTGTCACAGCCTACTGCATTCTCAGGCTGCGGACAGGTGGCTCACACACTCGCAGCTTCAGGGCGAGCTATAGAGTTCCCAGCTAGAGAAGAAGGCTGTATTTCTTGCTGACAATCATTCACTGTAAGTCAATCCCTTGAAAGACTTTAATGAGCACCAATGACATGTTTCCAGAAAGGCTCTGTGAACTCTATGCCAGTTTCCATGACCTGTGATGATTGCAAGATTACCCTGACCACATGTTCCCATTTATCAGCTAAGAGGAAAAATCAGGACATCTCATAAGAGAAATATATTAAATTCCTACCCTGGTACCCCAGCATCAAAGAGGCCAAAGTAAAATATTATAAAACTGAAGTTAGTCTCAGCTAGCTCAGGGCCAGCCTGAGCTATACATAGTCCATATCTCAGAAACCGAACCAACTAACCAAATAAACAAAGGAATATTTTTAATCCAAACTACAGAAAATCAAGTAAAGAGGGAAACAACAATTTAAAGTGCTTTTTCCTACCACTGTGATATTTACTTAAAAGCTAAAATACACACTGAAATAGAACTAAAGGATACATTTGCTTTAAAAAATATGTCTTCTGAACTATATATTTTAACACCATAAAAATATTTTATGTTTTAAATTGTATGGACTGGTGTTCATGATGACATTACAATAATGTCCAACACAAAGCTATTAGTGTTTATTAAATAACTAAGGTTTAAAATGTAAAATTGTTTTGATATTTAGTAAATAAATAAACCCAAGGAAGACAAAAATTGTTCCCTATGAAGACAATAAGAAAACTTAAGTTACCTTCACTTCACTTGTAGCTCCCTAATTACTAAACATTGAAGAAAATATTTTCATAATTAAAAAAAACCCCATTGATTAGAGAGCAAAAGATTAGTAATCACCAACAAGCTTGCAAAGAATGCTCCAAGAAAACACATGATCACAATGGGCTTAGACATTTAGAACACTTGCTGAGTAACGTTATCCACAGAAGTAGTGACCACTGTCTAAATCCTTTGTGGGACCATAGGTGCCTCCTGTGGAGACAGTCACACCTGGGGCTCCAAAGCTACCAGGCCATAGAACACAGCTGATGGGTAGGCACTGTGCTTTGGCCCCACTGTGGCTGCATCACGTGTTCTGCTTGTGTTTCTGAGCAGGCCATGGTATGAGTGGGCTTTAGGCCCATGTTGCTGCACTGTGGTGGATGTCTGTCTAGACTTTACAGTGTTGCGGTAGGGAACACTCAGTGCTTAGTTCCTTGGAGTGTCCTGGTCTTCCTATTTGGAAACTTTCTTTGGGAGGTTGTATTCACCTGTTGCAAATGTAATAGCTTTGAAAGGTTATAATTGGCTAAGGATGGACCCTAGTTTATGGAGTAATATCTTTAGAAGAAGGAGAAAATTTAGGCAGGTGTACTTATACAGAGAGAAAGCCATGTGATAGAGTGACGAATCTACATGCTAAGGTAGGTCAAGGCTATTTCCTGTAACTGCCAAAAGGTAGAAGAGGCCAGGAATGATGTTCCGCTCCACCTCTAAGCGCTGATGCTCTGCCACCATGCTGATTTTGGACTCCTACCTTCTGGAACTGTGATATAGTGTCTTAAGCACCCAGTTTATAGCACCATGCTCTATGGTCCTAGAGAATCACTCTAGCACATCTGCCTAACACATCTTTGGTACTCAATAGAGGAACCCGCCCAGGAGTGGAACAACAACCCAACACCAGAAGGCAAAAGACCCCACTGAGATCAGCCAGAGCCTATGCCATGAAGCCCAGGACCATCTATACATGAACAAGTTGCAGTGGAATTTGAAAGCAAATGCCAAGCCGAGATCCATACAGAAATCTGAATACTGAGATTTAGACATTTGGCATTAGGCATCTGCTACAGTTTAGAGGTAAACCTTGTCATCTTCGTGCAGGAGATCTGACAGCAGAGGAGCCCATGTGCCTGGGAAATCCTCCCGTCCCCTTCTCATCACAGCATAGTCTAACCAAGGAGCAGTGATTTTTATGTGGCTGGGAGGTAGACTGAAGATGCAGGTAGGATCTAAGCAAGGCCGCTTTGGTGTCTTTCAATTTCTGGGATACCACTGAAGAGTTCTGGACCAAATCTTATCAATAACAAATCTTTGAACCAAAGGTGCCAGCAAAGCCCTGTAGTTTGTTAGAACTGTAGAGGCCCCACCACAGGCCTGAACCAGACGCTGGCATGGAGTCCCAGGAGTCTACACCTGAGCAGCTGTCCTACTGCTGCTCCAATGAGGTGTACTCTGAGTCACATTGCTTTATCCAGAGAGGGGAGTGCCTTGAACAGATGTGGCCATGGTGATTACATATATTTCTGTCACCACAAGGATACCCAGCAGCTACAGTGTCACACGGGCCATGTCTTCTCTCCTCCAGGTATCCATTTCACATCCTACAACAACATAAGAGTCCTTTATTCCATTTCTATGATCCTCTTTCTGGGAGAAATAGTTATCAACACTCAGCTATACTCCTGAGAAAGTACGCCTAGTCTCTCTGCTCCTCTCTGAGTCCTCAATCCTGACAGTACCATCTGGCACCATGACTTCAGTACCACCTGTTGCAAGCATGGCTGAATGAGAACCTGTCCGTAGCTCATGTACATCTGAAAGGCCCAACATAAGAGCCATCTTCTACACAGCAGCCAGGTGTGTTTTCTGAGGCCATTAATTTAGAGTATACAAACCTCACTAAGTTTTTTTTTCCGTTGGATTCTTAGTCAACCACATAAGTTCCGAGTTACTTGTCACTTGCTTTAAAAGACCTCAGTTAACACTTCATTTTGCATCACCACATGGGACTTACTAAATCTCACCCATTTTGCCAACTCTACAGTCTTGGGAACAAATCCAGATCTGCTTCCAATCTTTCCCTTGGGCTGGAACCATCTCCTATTACTCTCTTTATGGTTGGCATGACTGACTGCCCAGAAGTCACCTCATTCTACACTGACATGTCAGAATGGCTCTCCCAGCTGGGAGTGGTGGCATGAGCATATAATCCCAGCATTTAGACACCAAGGCAGTAAGATAATGAGTTCTAGTCCATCCCAAGCATCTTAGTTTGTGTTGCTATTGCTGTGATGAAACTTCCATGGCCAGAAGCATCTTGGGAAGGAAAGTTTTATTTGGTTTCTACTTCCTGGGTCACAATCCATTGAGGGAAGCCAAGGCAGGAAGGAGGCAGATGCTGTGCAAAGGCCACAGAGGGGTGCTACTTACATACTGCCTTACTCCTCAAGGTGTGCTCAGCAGCTTGCTTTCCTATAGAACCCAGGACCACCAGCCCAGGGGTGTCCGCATCCACAATGGGCTGAGTCCTCCCAAATCCATCACTAATTAAGGAAATGCCCTCAATGTTTGCCCACAGACAATCTTATAGAAGCATTTTCTCATCTGAGTTTCCCTCCTCTCATATGACTCTAGCTTGGGTCAAGTTAACATACAAACTAGTTGGCACACCAAGTTACACAATGACACTCAGCTTCAAAATTCTAGAGACTGGGTATCATCTAAGTAGTGATGCACAAGTCTGTGGGCTCTATCCCTAGCACTTCAAAAAATAAAAAATAAAAAACCACCACCACCACAACAAAAAAACCCTCACAAAAGTCCACCAGAGGATGTTCTCTTCTGAGGTCATTCTACATCACAATACTGCTCCTATTTTTAATAGTCTTCATGGTTATTCTGTATGGTTATATTTGCTGTTTATTTTCCTCTCATTATTGTGATGTCTTGGGTTTCTATTGTTGTGACAAAACGCCATGACCAAAAATAATTTGGGGAGCAAAGGGATTATTTGCTCTAATACTTCCAGGCAGTAATTGACCATTGAAGGAAGTCAGGGCAGGAACCTGGAGGCAGGAGCTGATCCAGTGGTCATGGAGAAATGTTGCTTATTGGCTTGTTCCTCATGGCTTGCTCAGCCTGCTTTCCTATAAACCTCAAAGCCATTAACCCAAGATGGTACCACCCACAGTGAGCTGGGTCCTCTCACCCCAAACATCAATCAAGAAGATGCACCACAGGCAGTTGAGTGGGAACATTTTTCTCAACTGACCTTTTTCCTCTTCCAAAATGACTCTAGCTTGCGTAAGCTGACATAAAACTAACCAGCACACATATTTGCTTTTTGAGGGTAAAATTTCATACAACCACTGCATCATCAACAGGGCAGGAGACACAGAGCGACATTATCTGGTAGCTATGCGAGGCACACTTCTTTCCACAACATTCTGAGTGTTCTGAGTGAATGACGCTGTGAACCCCAGACCCCAGCATGCCACAGGCAATCATGGGTCTCAGGCCTCAAAAGCAAGCTGAAACATCTCCCTCCTCAAGGCAAGTAGTCTCGTCAACTAGTTTCTAGGCACTTGTGAGTTCTGGACCCACTCTTTTGGCAGCTGCTATGGCGGGGGTTGTGCATCAGCCACGTGACATCTGAGTCGCAGGATAGCGCCCTGGAAGTCTAATTGTAGATGTACCCCCAGAATTTGTTCAAACGAAGAAACCCATACCTGCAGTCCCAGCTTTTCCAAAAGCAGAGAAAGAACTGTCACTGGGGTTTAGCCATTTCAGACTTGTCTGGGCAACTAGCAAGATATTGTGTCTCACAAAGAAAAGGGAAGGAGGGGAAGAAGAGACGAAGGGAGGAAAAGAGGGAAGAAACGAAATTTAGCTCAAGAGAAAATATCAGCTGAAATGATTTAAGAACGATGGAGAGGAGAGCACACAGTGTGACTTCCCTGCCTGTGGCGGCACAGGTTAAGAGATGTGGCAGAACACACAAAACACCGAGCACGCATGGCAGCCCTTCTTCTTCTGTGGTATAAAACTAGCAAGTACCTATGGACTCACTTTTTCTTGCTGTCCTTTTTGGCGGACTTTTCCAAGGCCGCCCTCCTTCTCAGGTAGTCATTCTGAATCTCGTTGTACTTGGAGGTGTGCTCCTTAATGAGCTCGGTGGTTTTCTTATGGTGTCTCTTGACCAGGTCTTTCATTTCTTTGTAGTGCTTCTTTTGAAGTTTCACGAATGACTTCTGTTGCTTGAGCTCTTCGATGGTTTGCGCCTCTACTTCTGCAACAGAGCAGCGTAAAGAGCTGAGTGACGGGGTGTACTGAGAGTCCAGGGGAAGGCACAGTGACATCCTCCACATCTGCACTGAGAGCTTGGATGGCAGGCTTGTCAGTCAGCTCTGACTTGACAGCTTACAACTGCACTGCCAAACCTTCCAGAGAGCCTGGTCCTTCATCTGAAGCTTGGAAGTTTGGTTTTCCTAGAAGTGGAGTCTAGGATGGGGATTTGGGTGTCTGTGACTTACTGTGGGCTGAGTGGAGGGGAAAGATGGAAGTAGACCAGGGGTGGAAGCAACCCAGCAAGGGTGCACATCAATTTCTGTCTGACCTCTGAATACTCCCAGAGGAATTCCAGGTGTGTACAGCACCCAGGGTTGGTCTCCTCATGATTAAAGGAGGCCAGCTTCTTGGGAATTTGGAACAGTCAGACAGGAATACAATCTTCTAGAGTGGATCTCCCATTAAATAGAGGGCAACTTTACAGAGAATTAGAAACTGTGGGCTTTAGCAACCTAGCCTTGCTATGGCTGGGAACATCCCACATCAGAGGAAAATGAAGCAGGTCCCCAACTCTATCCTTTTTAAGGATGGTAACATTTCTATTAGTTCACAAGGCTGGTCTGATGGTAAAATATATTTTTAAAAATTCATGGGAAGTATTTAACCGTTTTTGGCTCCGTGCCTTCTTAATGCTGTGACCCTTTAATATAGTTCCTACGTTGTGGCCACCCCCAACCTTAATATTACTTTTGTTGCCACTTCGTAACCAATTTTGCTACTGTTATGAATTATAATGTAAATATTTTTGGAGGTAGAGGTTTGCGTAATCACATGGGTTCAGCATCTCGCAAGGAACTTCCTGACGAAGGACACACCATAAGCTTTCTCCTGTATTTCAGTGGATATGGAAGTTGACTGTGTCAAGAAAGTAACCTTTATAGGAAGTTCACAAGGAGACCAATGAAGGCAACAAATCTGGGTGGTCGTGGTCGGGGGGGGGGGGCGGGCGGTGTGCCGCAGAGACTGATGCACCAACCAAGGACCATGTGCTGTGATGACCCATACCCCTCAATAGGAAGCTCGGTCTCCTTGTGGGTTCCATAATATAGGGAGTAGGGGTTACTTCTGACATGGACTCCGGTGCCCACTCATTCATCACTTGCCCTTGGCAGAAAAGAAAGTGTCCTTTAATCTAATTTTCACAAAGCCTCCAGCAGTGCTGGTGGCCCCGTGCTTGACAGAAGTATTTTATCCAATATTGAGAAAAATGGTTAAGTATCAATGCCTGTCCGTAAATCATACTGTATTTCATAAGCCAACTTCACCAATTCTACAACAGGCCTTTTAAAACTGCATTCTCACTTCAGAAATCAAGAGCCCACATTAGTTTCATATTGCTTTTCCTAGTATTACAAAAGCAAGGACGGGCGGAGCCTTTCAATGTATGGTGTCTTAACTTCAATGAATTATCATTTATTTGAACCCAGAATAATCTGAGTTCACATGTTTTCGTTTCTTGATCTGAACTTTCTGTTTTTGGAACAACAACAACAGCAGCACAAAAGGTGTCATAAATATTTACGACTTTCAAGGGATTCGGAACTAATGTATGTCAGGAGTCACAGCTAACCTGAAGAGAAGATGAAATGGGCTGTGCATAAACAGGGGGCCCGGAATGGTAATTTCTGTGGCTAAATACCAATGCCTTTAAACAAAACTTCCTTCTCTTATCACTCATCTTCCCTGATAGCTCTCTTTTTGCTTTTTGAAGAGAGAAGCTCAAAGAGAACCAGGTACATTTCTTTAGTTGTTTCCCTCAGGCTCAAACTTACTCCTGATGGTTGAATAATAATCATGCTTTAAGAATTTATAATCCTGAGGCATTGCTGCATTTTCTGCTAGCTGACTCTACCTTACAAGAAACCGTTTCTAGAACAGGAGCTATGGGCAGCTTAGAACTGGAAAACTCCATCCTCCAGCCTTTAAGAAAAGGACACTTTAAACCACCTTTGGATAAGGCTCCAGGCAAAGTGCAAGCTTGGAAAATCCCAAAATATAAAAGTAACATTCATTGGCATAAAGACGCAGTATCACTAATGGTTGAGCTGCCCAGAGATAGCCCCAGTTAGGGTGGGGGTACAGACCCACTGCCTCTGTGTATACAGTTACATATTTTTAGATAACAATTCAGTAACTTGTTTTCTGCATCAGCGTTGTATTGCTTCTCACTGAATTATTTTTAAAAACATGCTTTGTTGTCTTATAAGTCCCTCATAATTTTTACATGTTTTGGTGAAATATGACTGTGTGCATAAAGTACATATATCTAAAATCTCCAGTCTGCCTCACCGTAGGTCAACATCTGGTTTCTACTAGTGATTTTGCTTTTCATGAACACATGCATATATTCTTGTTCTGCTCACTTTTAAGACTTCACTAGCTTAGATATCAGTTGAGTCCCAAGCTCCTATCAAAGATCATAAACAAAGTATATTTCAAAGTCACAATCGGCTTTATTCTGCATGTATGAAATACCATGTATTGTCAGTACTTTGGGGAGACACACATTCCTGTTAACTGGCTTTCATAGTCAGAAGAAAACTATATTTTTTTTCCCCTGAAATAGATCTCTCTGAAAACTATTACTTTTAGCCAAGAGGGTCTAGCCGGCCAACTCTGGCTATCTCTCTGTGACTTTACATTAGACAACATGACTAAATTTAGGCCAGATGTGCATAAACTCTTAAAAAAAATTAAGTGCTAGTTTTCAGAGATAAATAGCAATATCATCCCCTCATAACACTTACTGTATAATTGAGTTGCCAAGTCCCATGAAGAAAAGAAGGCAGGACTCACCTGTTAAGACACTCTGGATCAGATCTTCTGTTTTGGCTGGTGCCTTCACAGAACCTGCAGCCAAAGAGATCAGAGAAATGGCTTTGCTTGTATTTTGAATTTCTAATCCCATTTTAAAAAAGAATGTTTGGGGATGGGGAGGAGCTCAGTGGTAGAGCACTTGGCCATC
Organism: Acomys minous; assembly: GCF_964271855.1. Lineage (NCBI taxonomy): Eukaryota > Metazoa > Chordata > Mammalia > Rodentia > Muridae > Acomys > Acomys minous. The sequence goes on from NC_140485.1 coordinate 13,889,426, forward strand.
TGGGTTTCATTTCTAGTACTTGGGGCCAGTCTGCCTTGAGTCCAGTCTCCTTAGAGACAATGGCTAATTGAGGCAGAAAGTTATTTACAACACAATTACTCTAATACTTCTTTAATCTGTAACTTGGCCTCAATCCTATGTCAATAAGTAATTAAATGTATTCTCCCTGTAGAGGGAGACATCAATCCACTTGGATCAAAGCAAGAAATTCAATTTCAGCAGTGCTACTGCCATCTTGTGGCACAATCAGGAATGACATGATTAAAGATGGCTGATCAGAGAACCGTGATCAATGCCAAAATCACGGAGCAAAGTACAAGGGGTAATATGGTATTTACCCATCCACAAAATGCTTCTCCACATACACCTAAGAACTGGAATAAAAACTTGCAAAGGGGAACAACTCTGACCTACGGACCCCATATCACCAGGCATGGGGTGCGTTAACATCACCTGTCCCAGACAGGATGCCGCAAGAAGGGCTCAGCATAAAAATAGAACCTCAGTCTGATGCAAAAACCCATCAAGGCAGCTCAAAGTAAGTTATATTGAAAAAAATTGATTTTTTAAAAATCATTTTGAGCAATAATTCATCAGCATCTCTAAAAAATATTATGGGTTTGAGAAACAAGAAAGAGTTGGGGGCTGTTGTAGAGGGAAGGTGCCCATGGAAACACAATGAGCAAGTGCAGTGAGGGGACCACCACCCCGCCCCCCAGAGTGTGAATCTGTGGCAATAAATGAACACTGGTGCAAGGTAGGCCAACTTCACTGGCTCTGTGGCCTTCCGGAAGTTCTTCATCACCTCCTAATGAAACAACAATGGGGCATACTGCATTGAGGACTGTGATGATGATGGAATGACCTAGCACACAGCCTAGCATGGGCAGACATGTAAGGTTACTAGAAAGTCGGATGTTGGTAGAGACTTGACGTAGAAACAAGAATGTGCTTCTAAGGCACGGTTGTAAGTTTCTTGAAGGACTCTTTTCAAAGTCAAACTCTATTGGTGGATGGATCACGCTCACCCCAAGTAGAAGCCCATGACACATGGATTCTAGGTCATCACGTGTGACGCTCCATGACATTCGTCCAAGCATCCACCCTGCCACCCACCCAAGTCACAGAGGGTCATGCCTTCATCCCTCAAAGCCATAGCATCTGCAGAGATTCCCAGAAGCTGGAGGTTGGACATGTAGCAAACAGCACTGGCCCCAGAGCTTACCTGGAGCTGGCTGGCTGTGTGGAGCCTGGGAAGGAGGTTTGGGTGCAAGGGACGTGGTGTGATTCACCCCATTTTCTGCTGGAGTTATCCTGGTTTCACTTGGAGCCTCTGATGATGGTTCCCCAGGGTCAGCCTAAAATCAGACACATCTTTCTTTTTACTTTCGGTATCATACTGTCTTCCTATGCCAATAAGGCTGCACACCACGGCATTTCCACAATTCATTTAGAGTCTGAAATAATGAAATCTGAAACAATCTGGGGAGCAAGATTAACTCGGCATAGTGGGAAACCACCAAGTGGCAGGTTAATTGCAGAAAGGGCTCCAACTTCCACTGCCATTTGCCCATGCTCTTGGACGAACCTCCCCACACTGTCTCTGGATTTCATGAGACAGTATGTTTCCACTAAATAAAAGAATAGTAAGTTCAATAGAAGCAAAGGACACAGATCAGTCCAGCTTTTAGCAGACTTCTGCTACAGCAGTGAAGACGAAAGGCTCTGTGGAAGGACACTTAAGCCATCTGCCTGTGACATTCTGGGCTAGACAGCCTTAGCTGAATACACATGTGAGTGAGAACAGCCAAATGGACCCCAGCCTGGTCCAGAGGAGCAGAGCTGGGCCGCTGAATACATTAACACAGAAGGAATACTATTTTGTTTCACATCACCAGCTTTCACCACCACCAGGAGAACTGATGTGGTTGGTGGTTGGTGCAGGCATCAGAGCCATATGTCCGCGGATTCAAGTTCAGTACAACGTTACCAAGTCGCTTAGCTTTCTCTGATGTTTCCCCATCTTTACCCACAAGGGTGTAAATGAGTTAAGGATCATAATGTTGCCTATCTTATAAGGTTTCAGAAACAGTTGTTCATTAAGTTCCTAGAACTTTCTGATGCAAGCTAAAGAAGTAAGTATATAAAATAGTTAAGATTGTGCAACCTAAGGCCGGACGTGGTGGCGCATGCCTTTAATTCCAGCACTTGGGAGGCAGAGGCAGACAGATCGATGTGAGTTCAAGGCCAGCCTGGTCTACAAAGCAGGTCCAGGACAGCCAAGATTACACAGAGAAACCCTGTCTCAAACAAAACAAAACAAAACAAAACAAAAAGATCATGCAACATTGCCAATGGGTGATCACAAATGTATCAAGACCCATGAGCTGCCCTTCATTCCACTCACTGCAGCAACTATTTGAAGCAAATGGTTCAATAAACGTCTGTTGAATCAATACTGATCCTTGTAAAAATAGCCGCCTCTATAATTGTGTAGTACTCCGACAGCCCAAGTACCTGCCAGCTGTTTCAGACTTGTTCTCCATGAGCAAGTCTTGCTCACGATGACTTTTATCCCAGCATGTGGCTGCACAGTGCATTTATAAGGCACATTAGCAATATTTTCTTCCATGGGCCATCTAGATGCCAACAGTGGCATTTTGGCATGCAATTACAAATAGCAGACAGGCAGTTTTACCAAAGGAAGACAGAAGTATAAACAGCATCATTGCTGCTTCACGTTCTCCGTCTCCCTTCAACTCACTGCTTTTCGCTTGTGAAGCAAAGCCTTACTCTGTAGCAATGGGGGGGCCTTGAACTTGTGATCCTCCTCCTTCAGCCTTTGGATCAGTCCCCTGAAGTATCATTAGCTTAAGTCAATAAATAGACCCATTCATTGACTAGGCCTCTTCAGCATACTCAGTCTCACTGGGAGGGGGTGGGAGAAAGTACCACTTGGTACATGGCATCAGTACCAAGCCAGACACTGAGCAGGAGAGACAGGAGCCTAGCCACATATCCTAGAAGCATTAGATCTCACTACTGTGAACTTGTGTCTTTTGATGGATGGATAAATCTGACTGGTAAGGTCTGGTATGGTCATATTTAGTTAGCATCCATCAGAAAAACTTCTTCCTAGAGTACTATGCTAAGAGGAAAACGGTATGTTCTTTGCTCAACCAGACATTGCAAATGGAATGGCTCAAATGCAGTGTATGAGTGCAGGTTTCTTTTCTGTTCGTTTTGTTTTGCTTTGTTTTCTGCTTTTGCTTTGGCTTATTCCATGTTGCCAAATTTTCCAATTCAGGACATGTTACACATGAAGAAAGGCTTTCATGTTTCCTTTGAAAAACAAAACAAGGGGCTGGAGAGATGGCTCAGCGTTTAAGAGCATTGGCGGTTCTTCCAGAGGTCATGAGTTCAATTCCTAGCAACCACATGGTAGCTCACAACCATCTATGATGTGATCTGATGCCCTCCTCTGGCCTGCAGGTGTACATGCAGGCAGAGCACTGTATACATAATAATAAATAAATACATCTTTAAAACAAAACAAAACAAAAAACAGAGTTAAGCAATTGGAGCTGTAAAGCCTTGAAAAGGAAAAGGGAAGCCCCTACACCCAGAGGACGCTCTTATAAGTGGGACAGGCACAGCTCAGTTTCCATCTATAGCTGCCAGGTTCTGAGGAAGGATGGAAAACTAAACATTCATATGAATTTGCCCATTCCCAAATGACCAAAAGGGCAAAGTGCACCTCTAGGCCGCATTAGACCCAGAGCAGCCTTCAGCATGCCGTGACTGGAGGAGCAGGGTTTGCCTGGAGTCCCAAAACCAGAATGCTAAAGGGATGCTGTGTGCTGGGAACTGCCTGGGCCAGGAACCAACAAACGAGCAGCTCTCTCTTCCTCTGTCCTGCCAAACACATGTCAGCAGAAGAGGGTAAGTGAGGAGCTGGCTAATCGGTCTTTGTGTAGTCAGATTTCCAGGGGCCTCTTAGGATTTCTATGGAGACAAATGTGATACAGTCCTGAGCATCTATGACAACAGTCTGATGCTTGACCATTTTGCCTAGGGATGTGTACAAGGCTCCAACTGACAGCGCCCCTAATGGAAACTGATAACAGTAGCTGTAGGTCTGGTGGACTTGATGCTGCTGTGTGTCAGCTTCATCTCAGCACAGCAGCCTTGATTTCAGTACAATGGCAGAATAATCAAACACGGTACTGAAAGCCTACATGAAAACCTATTAAAAAGAAGCCAGGGGTGATATGGGTGACATAAGAGCTTGTTAGAGTTTAAAGTCTAATTGTTTTAAATTGCAGGCATGCTGTGTCCTAAGACAATGACCACTAAAAAAGCATTAATACAAAAGTAAGTTATGGCCAAGGTAGAGACAAAAAAGTAAGTAAACATTAATTCTCAAAGAGCTCACCCTGTTGCAATAAAACAGCATATATATTATATATGTAATTAAAAAAGAGGATTAAATACTTGCCATTGTGAAATACTAAATTTAACTTTTTGATATGATTGAAAAGTTAAGCCAATCCCACCAGATTGATGTGTGATCTTAAATGCAAAACCCAAATTCTGTGTCTAGCTCAAAAGAACCAATTTTTTTTTTTAACTGTTTCTCCCCAGGCCTTCCCATAATGGGCATTTTTATGTTTTCCAACAAAACAAGGAAAAATATTTTCTTGGGGCATTATGACAGAAATAAAAGTACCAAAAATACAATTTCATAAACGTAATTAGAAGCCCACAGGGATCCAATTACATGAATTTCAATGAAGGAATGAATGGTCATAAGGTGGAACTTCAGTTGCTTTTTACTAGATTTTTCCTTTTGCCCTCTGCCCCCTAGTGTTCATATGGAATTACTGCAACGTGTTTTATTTTTAAATAAAGCCAAAAATTACTTTTAAAATCTAAGATTTCATATTTAAAAGTTACATCTCTAGAGTTAAAGTTGACACAAATTTCTTGAAAATATACCAGGTGTAAACCAGTGTGTGGATAAGTTAATAGTCATTCTTCTAGGTTTTGTAGAAGGGAACCCGTACAGTAAGATGTACAAATGGAAAAGACTTGTGTCTGGGAAATGGAAATTTTGGCTTTGATAGTCAAGCAGCAGAGAATACATATATTGAGAAGGCTGTAGAACGTTTAGCATGAAATTAAAATGTCTTTCAACTATCAGATGTGACTGAGTTCTTTGAGGATACTCATTTTCCTGAGTCCTGGGCTGGTGAGATGGCTCAGTGAGTGAAGAAAGTGCTTGCCAGCAAGTGTGATGACCTAAAGTTGAGCCCTGGGAATGCTTGTTGGAAGGCAAGAACAAATCCAGAAGCTGTCCTCTGTACCTACACATGTGTACTGTGCACATTCACATATGCACACATACCACCACCACCACCACCACCACCACCAGGACCCCTCCAGCACATGCTAAGTAAATAAATAAACAAATGTAAAAATAATGAAAGTACGCTGCCTCTTCCATGTGGCTGGTTAGGATGACAGTGCATTTACCTGGACCCTGATGGGTAAGGGGGAGGTTAGCCATTTCCCATAATATCATGAAGGAGATTTGTGATTTCAGGGTATACAATGCAGCCTGCCGAAGACAAATGTGGGCAGTGATTGTGGCTTGGTTAGAGGCAGTATTTCACTTGAAACAGCTTCCTAAAACATATAGCTAGTTTGTAGCTAGACTTTCCACTAGCTGAATTAACTTAGCTACTGCACAAGCCCTGTTCCTAAGACTTTCAGACTCAGTCCTGAAGAACACACCCTGACTGTGCGTTTCCATAGAATACACTCTGACTGTACATTTCCACATGCGCAGGGGTGGAAATACACTGGCATTTGCAGCCTGTTTTGAAATGCACTTAAAAAAATAAAAATAGAGTGGTAAATGGATAGAGGAATTTATATGTGATAAAATGAAAATCTGGATTTAATATAGACTGAGATAAGATCAGTAGTTTTACAATTCTTTCAAGTTTTATGTGTGTTTGAAAGTTCCTGAAGAGCCTAGCAGGATGAGTGAAGAGCAAAGGCTCTAAGTGGTTGAATGAATTCACCTCCTGCCTTTAGGTTTTTGCTTTCTTTTTAAAGATTTGTTTATCTACTAACATACATGAAAATTTTCCCTGTGTGGGTTCATGTGTACTGCATGTGTGCCCAGTGCTTTGCCTTTAGAGGGCAGATGAGGGCATTGGATCACTTGGAGTTGAAGTTACAGATGGATTTGAGACCCCATGTGGGTGCTGGGAACTGAACTTGGGTCCTCTGCAAGAGTAGCAGTGTCTTAACCACCGAGCCCATCTCTAGCCGCACTCTTCAAATGTCTTAATGAATATCTAACATGTAAAATTAGTTTGGAATCTTTTGCAGCCAATGAAGCCCGGCAAGTTCTTTCATTCAAATGACTCTTCACACATCAGGGCTGCATCACCATCTAAATAAACCTAGCGTTCCTGCCACATGTTGGACCAGGAGACTGCTGCAAGTTTAATGTGTGAACTTTTATTAATGTCACTTTCTTCTTCAGAAGTGAGGGAGACAGAACATGATTTTTCTTAGGTGGTGTGTATATAAATATACATCCATACACATACATATGTATATAAAATTTGAGGTATACACATTATATATCATATATAAATATATACATATATAAATATATACACATATATAAATATATATACATATATGCATATTCAAGCATAGTAACTGACATATAGTATTAAAATAACATTTACTGAGGGAAGGAAGGAAGGAAGCAAGCAAGCAATAAGTCCACATTCAGTTTCCTGCTGGCATATAAGCATATAAGAGCCACACTTCACTGACAAAGTCCTGAAACTGCAGTGTCACTTATGCTGAGAACAGAAACATGTGTTTGAATGATGAATGGAAAAATCCATGAATGGAAAGAATGAAGCTGCTCCTTTTTCTACATCTGACTCCTCATCATGACTGGGGCATTAGAAAGCTATTAGAGTGTGAATGAACGTGGCCCTGCTGACTACTTTATATGTGTGTCATTATCAATGTGAAGAAAACCAGAAAAGCCATAGGCTTTAAAGACTCTATAAAAATGTATGTGGGGGGTTGGGGTGGAAGAAGAGGCCCTGTGGGAGCACAGAGGAAGGGGATGCAGGCTGTCCAGTTGAGACTTGATAGGTGGTGGTCAGATGGTAGGGAAGGAGGACCCCACCTGTCAGAGGTCTGGGGGATGGGAATAGAGCAGAAAAGGAAAGGGAGGCTGGGAACAGGCAGATAAGAGTGAGGAGATTACAGGCAGGATACAATGTGAATTAATAATAATAATAATAATAATAATAATAATAATAATAATAATAATGATAATGATAATAATAATAATAAATTAAAAAGTGTGTGAAATGTTTATAGACTCTATGCACAAACTCAACATACTTGTAGATCATTGCTATATAAACATCTGTTGTACTGAACTGCTTAAGGAGAGTTATCAGAAAAAGATCTGCCTATTACAGAGGCAATATATTTAAAAGCTCACAGTCTGCAGTTGGTTGAATGCATGGGGCAGAACCCACAGACACAGAGGGCCGACTGGCACTGGAGTTCCCAGCACCTTCATTAAAAATGTTTTTATAAAGTTTACAAATAAGTCAGAAGTGCTGGAGTTTGAAGTAAAGGAGGTATTCGGGCTTCGCCTTCTAAAAAGTAGTCTAAACACCCTTTGCATCCATTCTGTAGGGGTGGAGCCTTGAGAGTAAGATGAATTGCTTCGCACAGGCTGGGACTGGACACTACCAGGGAGGGAAAGAGTTCGGCCAGGAGGCCTTGCTGGGGTTTCTGTGACTAAGTTCTTTTTTGGAGGAGATGGGATGAATGGGATTTATCTGGGGAGAGCCACATATTTTGGGGCGAGGATACAGGACTCCAAAGCAGTGGTTCTCAATGTGTGATTCCTAGGCCAGCATCAGCATCACTTCAGATCCTTAGAAACACAGACTCCTGGGTATACTCCAAACCAACTGCTCCACATGGGGACCACCCATGGGTGCTGGAAGAAGGCACCGGGTGGATTCTGACACATGCTAAACACTGAGAGTGTTGCTACTCAAAACCTGGAAGGTTGTTATAAATGCAGAATTTTATGACTGTGCAAGACTTAATGAATTGGCCTTATATCATGATCTGTGGGTGATTTTTATACACATTAAAATTTGAGTCCTGCTCTGAGCAGCGTGAAAGCTTCACTAATTGAGAGCCCTGTTTTTGCTGTCCTTGTGCTGTTGGGAATAGCATGGGTGATAATTCCCGGGTTTTAGGAGCTTGAACCCAAAGCCCTGAATTACAATCCACTGAAAATTTTCAGTACAGATGTAGAGATTTGTGAAAACAGCTGGAACAAACCAACGGATGACTTGCCTAAATTCCAGCGGCTGTCTGGGCTTCTCATGGTGTCTAATTTTAAAAGACCATACATAGTTCTTTAATTAGGCAAGTCACCCAACAATTACAAACAATCATTTCCTCCTCTGAAAATGGGGGGCTACTATGATGGCCTGAGGGCATTCAAAGAAAGTACCTTGTAATTGTCAAAGCTAAGCAGCTGAGAGATGAAAGGGAAGGTGTCATTCTTTTATTTAAGAAAAAATTTTTGTTAACTCTTTGAGAATTTCTCAGAATATATTTTGATCACACTCACCCTCTCCCCCAACACCTCCTCCTCTATAACCCTCCTTTTCCTGATCCACCCAAATTTGAGCCTTCATGTCTTTAAAATCCAGGGAGTCCAATTTCTGCTGCCCACATATAGTCTTGAGTATGATGCCATCTCAAGGAGTTTCGTGGATCCGGCAGGGGCCACATCCTTAGAGACAAGTGACTCTGCCTTCCCTAGCAGCTATCAACTGACGTAGGTCCTCAGGACCTCAGAACAAACCTCCTCCCCCAATGCTGAGGGCTTTTTTCTGCCTTGAGCTTGAGGAGGTCTTATTCACGCTGTTGCAACAGCTGCGATATGTTTATATATGCAGGTGCCTCACTGTTCAGGAGATTACGAAGAGCTCCTTCCTTGTTAACAGTTTCTGGAATATTACAGTTTTGTTATGTGGTGGGTGTGCTGTAGAGGTGTTTTACTCAAAGTATGCTCCAGAGGCCAGAAGACCCTGCTAGTGGAGCTTCTTACAGAGGCTGAGTCTCAGGCCCACACCCAGGCCCACCGAGTCAGCCTCAGCAGGCTACCATCATATCCCCAATCTGGATGTAAAAATTGGAGACATGTTGGCATAGATAAGGAACAGTGAGGGCTTATTCCAATTCATTTGTTTACAAATCGTATGGCTCTGGGCAAGACATTTAATCCCCCAGTGCCAACATCTCCTCATCTGGGAAAAGGCGGGGGGCAATTTGAAATTATGGATATTTTAAGACATAAATGAAAGTGGCCCTGGCAGCCTCCTATCTACAATCCAAGTTACTTAGAGGCTAAGGCAGGGGGATCACAGGATAACTGACCTGTCCTAGCTACACAGTGAGTTCAAGGCCACACTAAATAATTTAAATAAAGATAGCTTGGGATGTAGACTATTTGCCCAGGCAACCAACCAACCAACCAACCAACCAACCAAAATGACACATATGTTAATACATTAAAGGGCCCAATACAATGCTAGGTACATGGGAAATAAGCAGTGCTCATTATATTTACTTTTCCTCTGGTCCTCTGACATGCTGCAATAGATCACCATAGAGACAAAAAAATATTAAAATCAAGAAGCCTTCCCCACACCCAACGGTCAGATCCTAACTCCTTGGCATCTGGCCCAGGGCCTGAAATGCCTAGTACAGACATGTAGAGCCTGACCCCTAATGGCTCCTGGCACCGCATCCCATATGGCCAGTCTCAGGAGGACACAACTGATTCTTTCCTATGGGGTGTGGTCCTCATTTGCCTGCTGTGTTTTTGTCTATAATGTACATTACTTATTAAAAGTTTTCTATCAGCCTCAATGTGTAAAGACATTTGTCACAACACCTAAAAACTTCAATTTAAACCCTTAGATTCCACATGATGGAAAGAGAAATGATTCCTACAAACCAGCCTCTGAGCTCTGCAGGCATCCTGAGGGACAGGAGTGTGCACACACAAACTCTGAGCTCTGCAAGCACCCTGTGGGACAGGAATGTGCACACACAAACCGTGAGCTCTGCAAGCACCTTGAGGGACAGGAGTGTGCACACACAAGTGTAATTAGTAATGACAACTTTTACCTGCATGCTTTGGGCACACCATTCTCAGCCTAACAGTCATGCTGAAATATTTTAGTAATGACCTTAAGGTGTGTATGGAATATATTCTAACTAATATATTAAGTCATATTTTTCCTTTATAAGTGTATTTTAAAAGCAAAAAATAAGAAGAATTGATATTTGGCATATTTATAATTACATTAAGGTATATGGGCTTTGAACTTTCATTAAAATTATAAACAAAAATACATACATGGACAGCAAACTAGTACTGTATGTGTCAATGATTGACAGGGCCTATGTATTACTTAATAGTTTCTTTTTGTTATTGTTGATGTTATACCAAAGTTTTATATTTGAATTTTAGATAAATACCTTTAAGTGTTATAACCCCATTTCTAGGATAGAGATTATGTTTTTATTTGGCAATGTTGTTGACCAACAACCAGAACAGTAATTTTTAAAATGACAAAAATACAAAGGTGATAAGGGACACACCAGTCATTCCTGATATTGGAAAACAAAGGCAGAGGGATGTACAATCCAGGTCCATCCTGGCCTAGATGGTGAAATGCTTGCTAAAAATAAAAACCACAAATAAGCAAGAACAAAAACAAGAAACAGAAAGACATGAAAGCAAATGCAGCAAATCTCTGTGTAACCTTCCAACCATAATCTATGTATTTTACAAATATAAACATCACAGGCTGGGCTTAGGTTATTGAGAATATAATTTGAATGATGTCATTTTTCACCTCCAATATAATTAATGCCTGTTAACTGAACCCAGGGGAAACTTTAGATTTAGACATATCCTAAGGAGGTAACTTATTAACCTATCAGAAATCTGAAAATGTTTTGTAGTTCAGTAATGCTGTTATGATCAGTAGAAAGGAGTTTTAGAAGCATCGTGTTCAGAATCAGAAGGACAAGGTCTTTGCTACTGCATAAGGGTCTCCAGTGCCTAGCATGACCTAGACAGAAATTTTCTGCTGGGAAAACTACAGCTGCTTATTTCGAGTGACCTCATTCAGATAGGGGGATGTAAGAAGGGAAGAGACACAGGGGGCTAAGGACCAGGTGTGGTCTTAAGAATGCCAAGAGAGAAAGAAACGTGGACATTCTGGTGCCTCATCTAAAGTCCTCGTGACTTGAGGCTGAATTCCATGAAGGTGTGCGCTAGCAAGTCATGCCTCTGATGTGTGACGTTGCATAGCCCATGCCAGCACGTAGGTGTGGAAGTCATGTTACAGTCATGCATTAAAATTGGAGCCATTCTTACCTCCTTCTTTACTTCCTCTTCATCCTCCAGCGTCAGTGCAGCCAGCTGCTTAGCTCTCTGCTCCATCAGATTGACATATCGGATTGGGTTTGACAGAGCTTCAATGACATCTAAACAGAGGAGAGACATTCTAGATCCGGTTCCTGGAGGAGTTGCCTATCCCTTGTCCATCCAAAGAACCATCAGGCATATAACCCATCATCCGTACATTTGCATCCATTTATCGCCCATCTACCTACTCGTTCATGTAGCATCATTTATTCTTCCACCAATCCTGGAACTCTCCACTCAGAGATGCCACATTTTAAAATTTCACAATGGCCAGGACTTTGAAACAACTTTCATAAAGAAGTCAAAGTTTGAGGGCCAAATAAGCTTTTCAAGTCAGGAGACCCCAACCGCATCGTCCCCACCTTCCTTTTGAAGGTTTTGCCTATTCAGCAATGGCATCCATATTTGGATTATTTGGTCCAATGTGTTTCATGATTAGTCTTCCCACAGTCTGTCTTCCAGATTACTGGAACAACCCAAAGACTTGGCAATTTGTGTCTCATTTGCATGGCAATGGCCAGGCAGAGGGAGTCACAGCTGCCACCTTTGGAACAGAAAAATGTGTTCCAAGTTTGTGACAGTCTTCACCACTGGTCAGGGTCTCTCTCAGGATCTGTGATAATATAAATAAGTAAGTAAGTAAGTAAATAAATTTAAAATCGTGACTTCTGGTTGAGTTAATTCCTGTGAATCTGTGACTCCATGCATAGAACTGATCAGAGATCTGCCTCTAGCTGAAGGCAAATTCATTGCACAGGTGTAGATGAACAACTGTGGAAGTGGGCAGCCGGAGCTGGGAAGTGGTGGACCCACGGGAATAAGACTGCCCGTGTGGAAATAGACTGAACACTGGAACATTAGGATTTCAATGGAAAAAACTTAAATGTACAAAGAAAGGTTCAAACAACTGGTGTTGAGCTTACACACACACACACACACAGACACACACACACAGACACACACACACATACAGACACACACACACACACAGACACACACACACACACACAAAGTTGTGCTTAGGAGCCCGCCTCACAAGGTCCCACCATTGGCCCAGTTAGCCTTCCATCAGGCCATGAAAATGCAGATGGCCCCAAGTGGCACTGTGTACCTGCATAAGTGTCTGGCACATAGTCTTTGACTTCGATGTAGACAAAGACAGCTGGCAGCATCAGGGGCTGGTTTCTCTCATTTCTCAGGCAGATGTAGTGATAGCCTGCAGGGCAACAATGGTATTGAGTGTCACCTGTTCAAATGCTAGTTACGTCTATTCCCACCTGTGGCACACAACAAACAGACCACTTCTTCTTCAACTTAACCATACAGTTTGACCATTTCTGATTTGTTTTTATGTTTATCTTTTCTGTTCTAACACACATCTCCCCTGCAAACTTTACATCCCAGCTTAAATTATTGATCCAAATGTGTCCCTTATGATAAACCATACTTGATGTGATTTTGTGACTGGGCATCTACTTTGCCCATGGGACATTAGTACTTTGGGGCAAGCAGAGAGTGAACATGCACATGTAGAGTTGGGCACTTTTAACACATCTCTGGGTTAGCAAAAGGAGTCCCTATGTTGGGTGCCACTACCACTTCAACATGCACCCCAACATGAACACACATGGGACAGAAATAAACCTGAATGCACAACCATGCCACTGAGCTTAGGCTAGCCTGACCAGTTCTTAGGCTGTTGCTGATGTGCTTTGTTCCCCATGACTATCCCAGCCAATCCTCATGCTGAGGCCGATGAGCTTTATCCTTTCATGAGCTCAGGTGAGCCCAACCAATCTTTATGCTGAGGCCAATGACCTACCCCGCGCCTCATGAGCTCAGGCTAGCCCAGCCAATCTGTATGCTGTGGCTGATGTGCTTTGTCCCCTGGTTTCCCATGATGGATGGAGGCTGTTGCCTCCTGTACAGCTGGAGTCACAGGTCTATGCTACTAGGTCTTGCCAGAGATGGTTCTTGAGAAACATTCTCACTAAAAAGACTGACCCTTGCCTTACCACCCAGTTTTCTGGTTTTCCTGTCTGGTGAGGTGATCTCCATCCCCACTTCCTCTAGGAAGCCTCCACTACTAGGTCTTTACTGGAGGAAAGTTGATGAAATGATCAGATCTTGACCTCACAGCCTCCAAAACTGTGAGTGATATAAACTTCTTTTCTTTATAAAGCAGCCTGACTAAAGTATTTTTCATTATAGTAGTGAGAAAGAAGCTAATATACCATGCTAACCTCACAAGACTCACGAATCAGGAACACAAATACTTGCCCGTGAGTTTGCAGGCAGCTTGTTATGCACAAGTATCATGGCTGAAGTCGATTTTTCCAACACAACAACATGACAAAAGTGCAAAAGTACCAGATCAATTTGAGCAATTTTAAAGCCTCTTTTACACAGCCCAAGCACAGAGAAGCCACAGTTCCTAAGTCGTCACGCTATCATACCTGGCCGAATAGCCTGCACGGGCAAGATGCGGTGGCCAATAAATTTGCCTCCTTCTTCATAAGCAGCTATCCTCAAACAGGCCAGGGAAGGCAAAACTACCTGTGGGGACACGAAGGGTGCTGGTTTCAAGAGTAAGCAGATCCCAGAAAGAACTTGAAAACTATCAGAGTAGCTGGCCCTGCTATTCCCAGACCAGTTGCCTACTGAGCTAATTTAGGTAAAAACGTTAAGCTGCCTCTCTATGAGGTAAAAGAGGAGACACAAGCAGGAATAGGGCTGCATTCGTGTGTGCCACTGTGCTCCAGAGGACCTTGCCGAGGGGTATTTCTTTTTCCACATACATCATCAAAGAGGACACCTCTGTGAACTCAGGGTGCCCCATCATTATGCATGAAGGTTTTCACAGCTACTTTGATATTTTGAATAAAACCTCAAAGTAAGGGTCTGTGGAGATGGCTTAGATTAAGAATATTTGTTGCTCTCAAAGAGGATCCAAGTTCAGGTCCCAGCAACCACATTGCAGCTTACAAAGGTCTATAACTCCGGTTCTAGGTGATCCACCTGCCCCTTCTGATCTCCGTGAGCACCTGTATGTGTGGCACAGACTTACACACAGGCTAGACATTAATACAATTAAATAAAGCTAAATATTAAAAAGTTAAGACCTTCATGATAGCCTTCAAAATACAACTGCTTTATTCAGTCACAACCGAATAATTGCTTGTTTTTTTTTTTTTTTTTTTTTTTTTTTTTTTTTTTTGGTTTTTCGAGACAGGGTTTCTCTGTGTAGCCTTGGCCATCCTGGACTCACTTTGTAGACCAGGCTGGCCTCGAACTCACAGCAATCCGCCTGCCTCTGCCTCCCGAGTGCTGGGATTAAAGGTGTGTGCCACCACGCCTGGCTTTGCTTGTTTTTCCTATGTTTAAAACACCCAGAAAACACCTGTCTCTTGCAGCAAGCCAGAGACCCACCTTTTTGAACACAATAGGCTCTTCTTCCCAGACAGGGTTTACAGCATTTCCTTGGGACGTCTTGGTTTTACATGCCTTCCTTCTTGTGTCCACAGGCAAGCCAAACATATCCACTTCCACATAAGTCCCAACTTTCTTATCAGAAAGAAACTGACCTGAAATAATCTAGAAAGTATCAGAAAGTCTTAATAAATGGTTAACAAAGAGTCAGGAGACAACTCTAAGGAGGCCGAATGCAGCCTGTGAGTGTGAAGTAATAATAATAAAAATAATGAAACAAAAGCCAGAGCCATTATTCCTCTTCCACTTAAAGAGGTGGTACAGGAGACTGAGAATGGGGTTAGGAGCCAGTGGGTAGAGTCATATGGAAGCAATAAACTAACAACATCCTTATAAGTCACCAAGTTATCATGACTTCTCTCCTCACCCCATTAGCCATTTGGACAATTGTGGGCTTCCTTTCTCTGGTTACAGAATTAATATCCTGTAAAATTTAGTCTTAAATTTATAAGAGTACATATTCCTATAGCATCCCCCATGTCTTTCTTTATCTATAATCCAGTTGTTAACATCTGGGTCGTAAACATTAACAGATGCATCAACCCAGGACCAAGTCAGAAAGCCTTCCAGGTTACCTCTTGTCTGACTCCTTCAGGACTTGTGGCCACATCTGCAGGGTCTTTGGTTTCCCTCAGCTCCCATTGCTTATGCTCTCAACACCATTGTCCTAGACGTCTAGCTCAGTAGCTCAGACATCATCTTGGGAGACCTGTCCCTGACACACACACACATACATACACACACACACACACACACACACACACACACACACACACACACACACTTCCTGGGACTGCCCATTGCCCCCTGTTCCTGCTGCTCTTTCTGAAATAAAGTACAGGACGTTTTGTTTCCATTAGCCATCATGGATGTACACAACTGGGTTGCACAGAGAGGATGATGTGGCAGGTGTTTTGTAAATACATAGTCTTAAATTTTATATTCCACAATGCCAAATAATTCCAGAGCTAGACAAAGTTGGCCCACAATTGTATAGCTGCCTAACTGGGCAAGGGTAAAGGCAGTAATAAGCTTGGTGCGCATATACCTGCTATGGATCACTGCTGTTTAACTTGGGTTCTCCCTCCTAGCAGGCTTTGTACAAAATGCTGGTGAGTTTCAAGTGAAGTGAGTCTCACCAGGGATTCGCATGCCCTGAAGTTTTGAGGGCTCGTGTTGTTTGATCAAAAGCAGAATCTGAAAGTAGCAATGGCCCTAAGTCTCAGTGTTTTTGGCAGTCAGATGGGATGGCACATCACCGTATTAGCTTGCAGATGTGGAACTGGAAAGTCTCAGCTAGAAGAACTACATAGAGCTCTCACAGGACCAGGAAGCCTGACCCCGAGTTTGGTAGTGATGAGGGAAGGAGGTGGGACTCTATGCAGGGGCCTGCATTTTGGACAGAAGCTACGGGGTAAATTTTGGGTGTGGCTCTCAACTATTTTCCCTTCACCCCAGCTTTCCTGTATCTATGTTATGGTTTTATAACTGTTCCCACTGTTCAGAGTAGACTTTTCAAGACAAAGTCAATAAGCAAAAAGGCTGTGGAAACTAAGATGGATTTAAACAAGGTCAAGCTCCTACTAGTCTGACTCAGCTAAAACAATTGATAGAAATGCTTAAAAATGTATTCTGTCACTACATGGTGCTTATGAGTTTGTCTTAACCATTCTTGACAGAATTAATCATCATTTACTGAAAACAATTTCTTAAAATAAGTACATTTATGCAGTACCATTTTTATCTAATTCACTTTATAACATGTCATTTGAAATCATTTCAAACGATAAAATTGCAAAGCATTTCACTAAAATTTAATTTTTGAAATTTCAACATAAAGTTGCTCACTTTGAGGACAACCAGGGACTCGCCAGAAATGCTGGATATGGATGCAGAAGGCTGTCATCCCAGCACATTGGCTGAGTTGGAGAAACTGTGACTTTAAGGCAAGCCTGGCCTATGTAGTGAGATGCTGTCTCAAAAACTAAGTGCTTGGGATATAGATCAGTGGTAGGGCACTTGCTTACAGTGCCCTGTTATTTTATCACCAACAATATAGTGTGTATGTGTGTGTGTGTGTGTGTGTGTGTGTGTGTGTGTGTGTGTGTGTGTGTTTGAGTTAGATAGTAAACTGTCAGAAGGGTGTATAAACAAGTTTTTCACATGGCTTTGTTAAGCTTAGCTAGAAAATGCATTAACATTAGGTTTGGAAGTTTATTAGTCATAGAGTTATTCCTGGAAACACAAAGTAAATGAGAGTTGAAAAAGGGAAATTTTACTTTTTATAACATTCCAATTTCAACAACTACATGCTTCCAGAATCCATGCAGAAGCTCTTTATAAAAGTGTAGCCTTTCCAGGGCTGGAGAGATGGCTTGGCCATTAAAAACACTGGCTGCTTTTCCACAGGACCCTGGTACAGTTCCCAACACCCACAAGGCAGCTCACAATCATTTCTATCTCCAGTCCTAGAAGATCTGATGTCCTCCTCTGGCCTTCACAGACACCAGGTAGGCCTGTGGAGCACAGACAGATATGTAGACAAAACATTCATACACATAAAATAAAAATCGTGTTTAAAAAATGGAGCCTTCTCATGGTATTAAAATACTTCTGGATAGCTAAAAATCTGTTGTTACATGTATTTCAAAGATCGAGTAAAAAGATCTGGAATTCATTTTTAGGATAAGATACATAGTTCATAAGGCAACTCTTTTGTTTTCTTTTGTTTTTGAGACAGGGTTTCTCTGTGTAGCCTTGGCTGTTCTGGACTCATTTTGTAGACCAGGCTGGCCTCGAACTCACAGAGATCTGCCTGCCTCTGCCTCCCAAATGCTGAGATTAAAGGCGTGCGCCACCATGCCTGGCAATAAAGCGATGCTTTAAGATTATGAAACTGACTTTACCATCCCTGAATACCGTGGTAGATTAAAAGACATGCTATGGTAGCTTGGAAGCTTTTGTTCACTATTTAATATTAGAATTGGGGAGAACCGGGGCAGGCACACGGGAAGACCTCTTTGCAGGTGCCTGGCTTCCCTGTGCATTCCCCAGTGGGATGCTTGCACCCAAAGACAGGACCCGCTCCTAAGAAGCCTCCACTTCATCTGCTTCTTTAGCTCCATTTACTCTCATCCCTATTTCCATGTCATCTGGGGAAATTCCTAATGAGTATTTGACCCTTAAAAGGAAACATGTATGAAAGAGCCCTCATAAACTTTTAATGACAAAGGTACTTCTGTATGCAAAATAGGTAATATTCAGGCTTTTTTTTTTTCAGGGATGGGTTTGTGACCTGGGTGCTGAGGGTAGGGGGTGGAGGCAGAGGGTGGTACAGGGTAGCGGTGTACGTACCTTAACCGATAAAGTGTTGGCCACTATCCCATCTACGATTCCTTCAGTAAATGGGTCAAAATGCTTGTCCGGCCTCCTCATGAACTCTGGCTTTAGCCGGTAGCCGCTCTTTCCATTGTATTCGTACATGCCCATGTTTATCTGCATGGCTAGATCTGACGACCAAAGACACCCCGGTGTGAGTGCATTTGTGTTTGGAAGTCGCAGAACAAGACTGTATGATATGATAGCCCACTTCCCCGACTATTCATGTCTTTACAAGGAAATAGCCATACACTGTAACAATTTAGAGACGCAAATGAAAAAAATAAAAGGAGCTGTAATCTCCAGATCCAGAGAGAACACTAATAACAAGCTAATAATAAACCTTTTTGTTTATTCAAATGCATTTTTACAAACATTACACCCATCTTAGCAAGCATTTTTGGGCCTTAGTTTTAACCACTGTATAAAGATATTCCTTTGAATACATGTATTTGAATTTATTATTTTAGTCAGCCCCTCCTTTGGGCACATTTATGTTTTTAGCAAATTTTCAGCATTTCAGCATTCAGTGGGCACTGTAGAGAAATTTTTGAAAATTTAGCAATGGCTTTGCCAAGAGTAAGGGGAATTGTTGCATCAAATGGTAGGCACGGGAGAGAATGCTTTGTTTTTGTATAGGGTGAAAGAATGGATGGTGGGAATGGCAAGATACAAGTGAGGGGATAGCGATCAGGATGTAATCTGAATGATTTATAGTTACAAAGTTAAAATAAATAAATAACAAAATGTCCTCCAGAGAGTTTAAACTAATTTATACTCACATAAACCTTTTTATGGTTTTGTTTTGAGGAATATTTTTTCATAGCTTGCTATTAAGAGGTGCTCTAATTATTAGTTTATTAATTAATATGAAGACATTTTCAATGTGCATTTCTGTGATTAATTGCAGCCAGTGTGAATTATTCACGGTCTTTTCAAGTGGACAAAGGCTATTGGTCAAAGTTTTCTTAACAGTCTTTACACTGTGAATGTCAATTTACTCTAATTGCTGGGGCTTAAAAAACAAACAAACAAACACCTATTAGGGCCTGAAAGCTCAGTGGTGGAATATGTACCTAGCGTGTGCCAAATATGGATCAAATCAAAACTGGATTTGATTCATAGCACAAAACCATAAATAATGAAAATAAAAAGCAAACAAATATTTTAAATTCCTAAGGTACCAAGAAAGCTGTTCCAAATCATCTATGAAGTGATGTATTTGAACTAATGAGGCCAAAAAGGAGGTAATAACAGGATTATCTCAGGATTCTATGTAACACTAAAAACACTAACAATAAATTAAAAAATTTCTACTGCTTTCTTAAACTATTACAACTATGACACTAAAATTGGACTAAGTAACCTAAAAGGAAACAACAGACCTCTCATCCTTGAAACAGTTACTATTGCTCGAGAAATTGCATTGCTAAACAGTATTAATTGGATGCAGTAACAAAAAGAAAAATTTTAGGGCCAGTGAGAGGGTTCAGCAGATAAAAAGTATGTGCCACCAAGCCACCTGAATTTGATCCCCAGGACTTGTGGAAGAGGGAGAGACCTGATTCATAAAAGCTGTCCTCTGGCCTTCATGTGGGAGCCCCCACACACATACGCACACTAACTTTTGCAGACATCCAAGATTTTAGGTTTTCTAAAATAAACTGGAAGCCATGGGTTACCATGTATCTAGGGAGGTAGATGAATGGGAAGCAGAAAGATGCAGAGTGACACCAAAAGGCGGAAGACACCAGTCAACCGTGCCTCCTGGGTGAAACTTTCTCTAACTCTTAAAAAAAAAACCCACTATGCCGATTCCGTTAGCATAGTCCCGCGGTGAGGATGGCTTGACGGTCAGCCTGCTGCTGGACCAGGCAGTTCAGAGAAGCAAAAACACAAGGAACAAGGAACAAATCAAGTGTTCAACGTGGACAGTAGTCCAAGAGACGAGACTAAGACAGTGCAGAGTGCATTTGCCTACCTTTGTGGTTCATGTTATTTAATGATAGTGTTTGACGGAGGTGTCCAATAACAGAGGCACCTCATGCCTCACATTATTGATGAAAGAATAAACCAACACAAAAAGGTTTATGGTTTGTTTCGCAATATGCCAAACACCTTGTGATTGAAACTTTTATATGATTTAACATATTACTTTATTTTAAAGCCTTAAAAAAACTCCAGGAAATGGATTTGATAATTTATATGTTAAGACTGATCTCAGAACATTGGTGGATAGTAGAAACGAAAATTCGCTTAGTGACAAAAAAAGGGTTTAGAGTGGCTTGTGGAATCTTCTTAACAGCTACTAGAACTCAGTTTTCTGGCTGTGAGATGGGTGAGCAGGTCAAGTTGCTTGCTGTGCTGTGAGAGGACCTGATTAGTCTCCAGGACTAACATGGTGGAAAGGGAGAAATAGCATGCTGGACTCAGACCCTGCCCCCCCCCCCCCCGCACTTTTGATGTGCATGCAAGTCCCCACCACACAGAAATAAGTGTAATTTTAAAATTCAGTGTTCTGTAGCACATTTCAGTGTATGTACATGTGTGCATTTCCACACATGCGCACTCAAGCAAATACAAGCGCAAATGTGTACATAATACCGAGCAAGCTAATATGAGGCAGCATTTCTGGAAGATTTCTTCCTTTTGGCCTCTCTCTCTCTCTCTCTCTCTCTCTCTCTCTCTCTCTCTCTCTCTCTCTCACACACACACACACACACACACACTCACTCTTACTCATGTATGTCTATGTGTGTAGGTCCTTCTTTATGTGTGTGTGTATGTGTGTGTGTGCAGGTTTATGTATGTGTTAGTGCATGTGTGATTGTAGAGATACCTACACATATGTACACATGTGTGTGGAGGGCAGAGGACAAGCTCAGCTGCTCCTTATGAGCTGTCTACCTTGCAAGACAGAGTCTTCTACAGCAAACCCAAGGGTCTGTATACGCCTGCCTCTCCAGAGGAGGGATGACAAGCTCTTGCCATCACACTGAGCGTATTTACGTGGGTTCTAAGGGACCTCGTGTCACGTGCTTACAAGGTAAAGCCTTCACCACCTGAGCATTCTCCCCAACACAAGATTTCTCATTTTCTTTTTGACTTTTCAGTTTCTCTAAAATAGTTTATATTGCTTGGAAAATTACTTGGAGAGCATGAAATCCCTAGATATAAACTCTTGTTTTCTAAGTTATTAAGTACAACATCTCAATTTTCAAAATTCAAGTCTTTTTCTTCTTCCTTGATTCTCCTTCATTGAGGTTTAGTTTTTCAATCAAATCTGGCTTCCTCCCTCCCCCCCCCCCCCCCCGTGTTCCCATGGCAATGACTGTGGGTGGTCACTTGGGACTATGGTGACTCCGAGACAATGGGAGTGAGCTCTGTGTTACTTACCCACTGTCTGGAAGTTGAGCGCCACCATCTGACAGCCAGCATTCCAGAAGAGCTGAGGCATGTAGTTGGATGAGTCGACGCGTGTTCCTTTGGGATATATCCTGCTAAGTTGCATCTTGTTGTATCTGGACCATCATGTTAAGTGGCGAATACAATTTCAAAATGATCAGTGAATATCATAATTCACTGTGAGGCTACCTTCTTATCTCCTACTAGGGAAATGCAGCAGACAGTAACGAGCACAATGCATTGCTTAGGTGAAACAGGTGGGGAACAAGTTACTAGAACAAATGTGTTCTTAGAAGCAGCATTGCTTCTGGGAAACCTGTGGGTGTCCTAGGACGGCAAGAATGTCTGAGTTAAAGTCTATGTGACTGTGTGGTCATAGCCACAGTCGCAGCGATGAAGGGCACTGCTGCACTAGTAAGTTACAAGAGAGGATGGCACTGTGTGGAGCAGTAGCAAACAGTGGAAACCACAATGCTGTTTTTTCTTTTTTTTTTTTTAATGCTCATTCCTCATTTTCTTAATCTTCCCTGGGGAGGCTATTTGACAAGACTATGGTTGTCTTTCTTTATAGCCTGATAGACTGAAACTCATGACCAAGTAAGGTAGATGTTGGCTAAGGTCTGAGCCAGGCAAGACGAACTTGAGTCTTATAAACATTTGAACGTGTTGGCTCTGTGATCTTGGATGAGTTAGGGAGTTAATTCACCTTTCTATTCTTAGTTTCCTCAGCAATACAGTAACTGCACAATTCCCCCATCCTAGGATTCCGTTAAGAATTAAGTAAGAGAAAGCATTTAACAAAGGGCAATCACAAAGTCACTACTGAATACTAATGACAATGATTTTATAGCGTGACTTTAACTATAGAGTTCACAGTTGTTGCCTCTTCTCTCATTGATAAGTACTCGCACATGCATGTGTGTGTGTGTGTGTGTGTGTGTGTGTGTGTGTGTGTGTGTGTACAACCTTTATGTATAAGGTTGTACCAGAGGCCATCCTTGGACCTTAAGGAGCTTTCTACATTCTTCTATGAGCCAGGGTCTCTCACAGGCCTACAGCTTACCCGAGCAGACCTGACTGCCTGGCCAACAAGCTACAGGGATCCTTTTGTCTCTACCTCACTGTAGTTATAGGTGCATGTCACCATAGCCAGCTTTCTAAAAACAAGGGCCCTGACTTCAGAATCAAATCCTCATGCTTGGCTGAACCATAGTCTTAGCCGCACTGATGAGATGTAAAGGAATTTTACTCTAAGGATTGCTTCATCAAATAGAACTCTTTAAGACTGTATCATTATTTATCAAAAATAACATGAAGGTTCCTTTGATTTTGATTCATGGGTAATAACGCTAAACTAGAAACTACCATTGCCGCGTTCTTCCACTCATATCATTACGATCATTGCTACTTTTTAGTTGAACATAAATCACATGTGTGTGTGAATGCTAAGCTGGGTTTCTTCCTATGTGTAGATACCATTGATCTACATATTCATATATAACTATAAACCCAGAAAGTGTACATAGACTAGTGTATAAAGTATACACACATGTGTTACATATATTATATACCCAACCAAACAGCAAATCATAATATTTGTAGCACTACCTATATTGAAAGATGAGGAAAATAGGACTTAGAGGTTGACAGCGCAAGGCAGCTTTGCAGCCAGGGCCTCTGCTTCCCTAAAGGCAGTTTGTCTCTCTATAGACCAGGCTCTATAGACCACATCGCATGTGACACCTGAGACTGAGGCTATAGATGTGAACCTTTCTTTGCATCTTTCTTCTTATCAAACACACAGACCAGGACTTTATGGGTGAGTTCAACAGTCATTCATCAAATCAAGGATACTCTACAAATTCCACTGGAGACTTTGTAAGTTGTTCGAGTCCTTTGGTTTCCACGAAGGAAGACATTTCAAAGCTTTTGTTTCTTTCTGAGTTCAACAGCAACAAGTAGGGCAATAAATAAAAACTCAGTGTTATGAATTATAATATTATAAAAGAAATAAATGCTCTGTGAATTGAAGGGTACCTGATTCTTAACATTCAGTGTGCATGTTGGATTTTTTTTTTTAAATCAATGAACCATTTGCTGGCAATATAAGTTGAGTCTTGCAAGTTACCTCTTCAAGTATTTCATAGCTTGGGTGAGATGTCCTATGCAGGGCATGGATTAATTCATTAACAGGTGTCATATGACAAGGAAAACGGTCTTGTATTAAACCTGTCCAGAATTGTTTCTTGGGGGATCTGCAGAAGATGTTGTGGGGATGTCTCTGCTGACACCACCTGTTATTCACACCCACGTTGTCAGCTCTTAAAGTCGCAGCTACCGTGGCATCAGAATTAGGATCTATCAAAGGAGAGCAACGCTTGGAGATGTTCCAGTCTCATTTTCATAGTAGAGTACAACAGCCAAAGAGGGGAACGTGTTAGAGAACTAGCCATTCTTGAACATCAGCTTGTTAGGAAAATAAGCTGAAAGCAGAATTCAAGCTTCTGGCAGGGGATGTGGGGGGCACAGGGGACAAAACAAAGTGATATCAGTTTAGAAAGACTGACAGACAATTTTGTGGTTTTCTGACCTTAGGACCAGTGGCTATGCCCCGCACTCAGGTATGTGCTATACACAGCCTGTAAACAGCTCTACATTTAAATAACCGGTGAGCTTTGGCAAGGTTTTCCCTCTTTGACTCCTTCACTTTCAAAATGATGACCTTGTTTTTCCTCCTGATCACTGACGACTCTCTGTCCATCACTCGCTTGCCTACCTTGCTTTCAGGGAACCCCCAAATCCTTTATTTTGGTTCATCATTAATTTACTTTCTTGTGACTAATTATTTTAGTCATGACTTTTAATTACAATTGGGTCTTCACGATGGGTAAAGTACGATCACTGAGATTTCTAGCATTATGAAGTGAAAGGAACCACGAGGAGAAAGCATTAGAATATCCAGGGGCATCGTTGGGTTGCAGAGAACTTCCGGTTCCGACTGCTCTGCCTTGCGGTGCCTCTAAGAGCATCGCGCAGTGGAGCTGCAGAAAGTGAAGCCAAATGGCAGGAAAACCCACTGCTTTGGGATGCTTATACTGAGCAACTTCGGGTAACAAGAACCGATTAATTATGGTATTAGAAAATGCTGCATTCTTTATACACATGACCTGTAGGGAAATTTAAATTCCTTGCACATCTTGAGACACCAAGTGCCACTAAGTTAGGAGACTCAGAGCAGAAGCTTACAAGGATAAATAAGCATACACATAGAAGCTTGAAGTTGGGTGTATGTACATTTTAAAAAATGAAGCTGTTGCATTTAACTAAAATTTCAGTTAAGAAGCCAGGAAGCCTTAAGGATGCTCTTGCACTTATATTACCTTGCACTTTGTATAAATATAAGGGCCACATTCATAAAAGGGTTTCCCCCCCATTAAATAACAGAAAGATACATTTTTTTGTATTTACTATAAATGTACAGTTGGGTAAAGAGAAAACAAAAGTGATGCAAAGTGAACTACAGAGTCACATAGTCTCCTAAATACATGAAAAGAGCTGGACAAATGGAATCTGGGTGGGTTGGCTCTATTTCGGGTTTCCAAGCTTGTCCAAGTCTTTCTTGCTTTCCCTCTGCAATACTTAGATGCTTAACCTTGTCATAATGTTGCTAGTGGTCCCATGAGGGTTGTGAGCAAAACAAAATGAAATGCTAAATTTTCAATCAGCTGGACACTGGCTTGGTATCTTTCCAGTAACCATGCATGGTCTGTCATATTAAATATGTGCCTGAACATCATGAAATGATATTGTACGGTTTTCTAATATACTGAACATAATATCTAGTATCAAAGCGTTAAAAGGGGTTATATTTCTGTAATAATACCAAGCAGGCAGAACCCATGCAAATATCCAACGTGGCCAGAATCCTTCTGCCAGATTCTGTTTACCTCCTGTTTAGACTACATAAGAGATTTCTCTGCAGGAAAGCTTACTTTTCGAAGTTTCAAAGGACTCAAACTTGACAGGCTGAATATAGTTCACGAGGTTAGACATTTCTTCGGTGGCCATAGCCTCGCTGCCAGCAGTGCCCTGGAAGCAGGAATAAAATATAATAAACATTTCCAGAGTCGGCATTATAGTATCAGGAAAATGGTCACATGACTCACAGAAGCAGAAAATCCTCCTGTTCTGAAAAGAACTGCAGAGAACTCCACCAAAAGAGAGGGACCACAGCAGACCAGGTCCTTACCACAGACACTTGGTGGCACGTGCATTTTAGAGTTTGGGTTTTGCAATATTTGTTTATATATAAACACTTTGGGATGAGACTTAAGTCTAACCAAAAGGAAATTATTTAAAACTCGCCTGCATGGCATATACACTGCTATTTTTTTTTTCCGTGCTGAGTGTTGAAACCAGTAGGTAGCAATTTTAAACATGAAATTAAAATTCTATAGTGCAGAATTTTTTTTTTTATCTGTGGTGTCATGTCAGCCCTTCAAAGTTTTGGGGTTTGGGACATTTTAGAGTCTAGACTTTCAGATTATGTATGCTTGGTGTAGGATTACTTTATGAATGTGAGAGTTGGCAGGGTGTTCAGGGGCCGACACCCCTAACAGCAGTGTTTCTTAACCTGTGGGTCTCGCCCCCTTTGAGGGTTGAATGACCTTTTCACAGGGGTCAGAAAACACAGATATTTGCATTAATATTCATGACAGTAGTAAAATTATAGTTGTGAAGTAGCAACAAAAATAATTTTATGGTTTGGGCGTCACCACAACATGAGGAACTGTATTAATGGCTCGCAGCATTAAGGTTGAGAAGCACTGCTTTATAGGGACATAGGGCCTTGCCCCTCTCCTCAGGCATCAGGAATCAGGAGGGAAAATCTGCATTAATAAGGTAATGCCCACAGGAACTGCTGATCTCTATAGCAGAGAGCACAGAGGAAGCCAATCAAGAACTCTTGTGACAATGTTTATTATGTACATAAACACTGTATGAACTGGAAAAAAAATAATACAACAAAGGACAAAGGTGGCCTTGTGGAAGGAAGTGAGGGCTATGCAAACAACTCATATCTCCCGATAAGCATTCTTCCTCCCTCACTGGTTCCTGTGTGGAAGGTGGGCCATACAGCAACAGGAGAATGGCATAGGTGACAGAGCAAGGCCGTCTGACTAATTCCACAGCCAGTCAGAAGCTGTTCCACACTGGACAAGTGACTTAACCTCTATGTACTCATCTGCAAAATCAGGAATACAAGTCAGTCCTATAGCAGGTAAGCTTTTATAATTATTAAAAGTAAGATAAAAAGCTGGGTGTGGTGGTGTCTGCCTCAAATCCTAGCACTCAGGGGACAGAGCCAGCTGATAGATTTTGAGTTTGAGGCTAGTCTAGTCTACGAATTGAGTTCCAGGACAGCCAGGGCTACACAGAGAAACCTTGTCTCAAAAAAAAAAAATGAGCTCAGAACAGTGCCTGCTAAACAGTAAGATCAAACATGAATGTAGCTGTTATCTGCAATTACATATTCTTTAACCCCAGTTTTAATGAAGAAAACCCACAATCATTACTTGTACGAGACGGGCCTCTACAGATGCCTCTAACATGTTCTCATTTTTAGGTTAGAAAAGCAAACACATAGAGATGAGATTTCTTTGTGAAAATTCCAGCAGAAATAGTCTGGTTAAATGCCAACTGGGAAATACTCATTTAAAAATAGACAATTGCAAACTGATCTAAGTGCACCCCAAAGCCACTCTCAGACAGACGGAACCAGTTATTATAGCAGTGTTCATCCTGGAGATCAAGACTACATCTAGTGGGGACATATCAAAGCACACTTTAAACTAAGCTGGACACCATAGCTCCTGTGTGTGGCCTCAGCTACATACAGGCCGAGGAGAGAGGATGGCTTGAGCCTATAAGTTTGAGACTATCCTAGGCTACATAGTGAGACCCATCCCCAGAAGAAACAAATAAAATACACAAAAAATCAGACTGCAATAAAAAAACATATAACTACAAGGAAAAGAATGCCAAATAAGAACAGTTTTCTAATCCTGGCAACAGGCTTTAATCCTAGGACTTGGGAGGCAGAGGCAGATAATCTGAGTTCA
This sequence comes from Acomys minous, assembly GCF_964271855.1. Lineage (NCBI taxonomy): Eukaryota > Metazoa > Chordata > Mammalia > Rodentia > Muridae > Acomys > Acomys minous. Next base: position 13,917,410 of record NC_140485.1, read on the forward strand.
GGAGTTCAAGGCCAGCCTGGTCTACTGAGCTAGTTCCAGGATACCCGAAACTATACAAGACACCTCGTCTTAAAAATTAAAAAAAAATTATAGCTTATTGAGGCATGGATAGTGGTACATACTTGTAAATCCATAATTCTGGAGGGTGAGGTGGGAAGATCCTGAGTTTGAAGCTAGCCTCAGATACAAAGTTTAGTTAGAGGTCAGGCTAGACCATCTAATGATGATGGTCTACTTACCAAGTAAGTAAGAAGGACAGCAGGTTACCAAGAAGAGACTTGATACCCTATGATCATATAGAGGGGGAGGTAATCCCCCTCAGGAACAGTCGTAGGGGAGGGGAATAAGGGGAAATTGGGAGGGAGGGAAGAATGGGAGGATACAAGGGATGGGATAACCATTGAGATGTAACAAGAATAAATTAATAAAGGAGGGGAAAAAAGTGAAAAAAAAGAAAACCTTTCAATAGAGAAATGAATGTTTGTGGGGAAAAAGGAAAAGAACAGTTACTTTTCTTTACTATAAGGATTTCAGCACAAAGCCAAAAACTCTAAAAATATCTGAGTGCAGATCCAGTATAAAGTTTGCAATAATGACTGAAAGAAAATTCTGCAGTCCTTGTTGGACTGTTCCTGAGTTGTTTCTGAGTTCTGTGCAGTTAACTGTTTTGAGCCAGTGGTATCTCTTAGAAAGCTTATGTCAACATGGTGTTCCACTGGATAAAAAACCGAAACAATGGAGTCACTGTGGCATCTCTGAGAATTCCTGAAAATTCAATATTTTCTCTGGATTTCAGACCATTGTACAAATCATTTATTTGCCTTAAAATAACAACAACAACAAAAACAATAATGATAATGATGATAATGGGGTGGTGGTGGTGGAGCTGGCAATCTAATGCCCGGTGCTTATTCTTGTTGCCACTAGATGGCAGAAGGGGATCATAAGATAACCATAAAATGGTAAATTGGTGGCTGGAAGACCTAGATTAACTCACCTCATCCATGGAAGACTTTTTACAGTCATCATCGTCGTCATCGTCATCACTGTCTGTATCTGCTTCTCCTGTCAAATTTTAATCACAGACCATGATTTCAGTATTTGAAAGTGCAAAGAATTTGCAAAAGCACATTACCAACCATGTTCAGGGGATCCCCTGGAAAGTCGACATTGTATTTCTTATAAATTATTTTTTCAAGGACTTACTTTTCTTACTAACAGAGAACTAAGCTGACATTTGGACAAATTTTTTCACAAAATTGATTAGTGATAAATAACATTGACCTTTTCAAGTTCTATTTTAAAATAGCATCTTTTCTCCTCCTCCTTTACGCCATTGAGTGTAATTTACCTCTGTGCATCCTACTGTAGTGTATATGTTCTCTCTTGGGATGTTAAACTCCATGGCCTAACACAGACAAGTCCTGTCCTGTCCTAAGCCATGGCCCTTTGAAGCAACCCTTGGCCAGCACAGAACGCAGACACCAAACATCCTTGAGGAAAGAGGACCATACGCAAGTTGAAGAAGATTATGAGTGAGATCAGCAACTCTGGGGAAATAGCAGGACAAATGATGTCATGAAAACTACCAACTGCGGTCAGGCTTATCTAAATAATGCCAATTGTGAATTCATGATTATTTAAGTATTTATTATATAAATAAATATTTATCTAAATAAAATAATAACATTCTTCAGTTCCAAGAATCTAAGAGTCAGGGGTGGAGGCCAACTGCAAGGAGGAAGTGTCCTGTGAACTCACAGTGGTTGTGAGAGCATGCACAAGACCTGGTCAGGCTCAAGCCAGACCAAATTCTACCAAGGGGAGGGGAGCAAGGGGAGTGTGAGCTCTCACGCTTAGCTGAGGAGCTACTGGCAAGGAACCACTCCTGGAAGACGGAGAGTCAGCTCTCTATGAGAGTTCAGCCCCTGGTGCGCTGATCGTATTGCAGGAGAAGGCTGCATAGCCAAAAATATTTGGGTAGCACAAGTTGGCATTGAAGACTTTAAAACAAGTAAATAGGACACAAAGTTGGAAGGACGGGGAAAGAGGCGTGGATCTGGGAAGAGTTGAGGGTGAACATGATCAGAATGTGCTGTAGGAATCGCTCAAAGAATGAATGAAGACGTTTTGTAATGATGACATTCTTTTTTAAAGGGCAAGACAAAATGATTTATCGCAAGAAGAAAAATGAAAAGCAGAAAATAAATACTTTAAAAATCACTACACTTAAATGTCGAAGTCAACTCAGCATCACATTTAGTTAATACGCAGTCACTGCAATCGGCTGATCTCACGCTTCTCCCCTAGAGTTAATGGATATCTTTCAGGTAAAATATCCACGTTAGTATCGGGCGTTAAATTCTTCTATATGTCTAGGCTTCTTTCAAACTCAATCATGTAAAAACATTTTCAAAGAAGAAGTGAGCAATGCACAGTTCACTTTGAAGTGACCCCACTTTGTTTCTCCCACTGCAATAGCATGGACATCCCAATAGATGGCGGCATGAGCTCATCACTGAGGCAGCAGGCAGCATCTGGTATCTGCTCCCAGAAAATCTGGCTACACTCCTCAGTGTAGATGATGACATGGTACCCAGAGCCTTGCCTTCCAAGAAGTTCCTAAGTGTTTTCATGTGAGTGATCAAATTCAATCAATTACAGGATTGTAAGTAGGGAAAGACGTCTGTGAGCAGTAACTGTGGATGGACTGTTACAAAGAATCACATAAATTCCTTGATGATGCTGACATAGTGATGTGAGCTCCCTACCAAGCACAGTGGTGCATGCCTGTAATCCTAGCACTCGGAAGGCAGAGGCAAATGTATCTCTGTGAGTCCTAGGCCAGCCTGGTTTACAAAGTGAGTCCAGGACAGCCAAGGCTACACAGAGAAACCCTGTTTCAAAAAACTAAGACCACCACCAACAACAACAAAAGAGGACCCCTTATACTTGCTAAAAATGTATCAAATTACATTATAGACACATTGTTTTAGGAGACTGCTATTTGATATTTTACATACATTTTTCCCTGATGTATATTTTTTTTTTAACCAAGAAGGGGATTCTTTTAATCAAGCAATCAGAAAAGAGGACTGGGAGAACTAGAGTGTTCCATGGGACACAGTCTTATCCAATCACCGTTTCACCATGCACAGTCAGGTCATATCTTGAACTGTGTGGGGGAAGAAAAAAGATTTTATCTTCCTCTACTGTGAAAACAAAGACCTGGTTTTTCTTTTGCAAGTTTAAGAAGGAAAAACCATACCAATCTAAATTTACAAATTAAGTCAGCACAAGAGCCTGTCCATACTCACGGGGATTCTGTCATAAGACTCTGAGAGGGCCCTGGAGAAAGCTATGTGAAACATAAAAGAGAATACCCTTTAAAAAGCAACAATAACAACACCCAAAAGTGGTATCTTACTTGGCCCTTGTTCATTCTGGAAAGCATGGTGGCTAAGGGTTGGCTCCCAGAAGAGGCATCCAGACAACAGAGTAAATTAGCTTTGAAATAAGATCCATGTCATGTTTTGTTACTGGTACTGGAACAAACCAAATAGTAATTTATCAGGACTCTTTACTCTGGGACCTACCTACATACTAAAGCTTCTGAAACACTGCGTAACAATAAGTACTGATTGCTCACAACAGACTCCTGGCTAGCTCAGGAAACCCAGAGAATTGCTAACAGATTGCTGCTTTTTCTCTGTGCTAAGCAATTGTGTTCACTGACTGTAGAGATCATTATTAGAGTTATGCATCCTGTTAATGGGAGGGAGAAACAGAATTAGATTAAAAAAAAAAAAACAGATGGCACGAAACTCACCAAACACCCACGTGCAGAGGAAGGGTGCGTGGGGACAGGTTGAGAAAGAAGTGGCCTCTAATGATATTCATTTCACACTTCAAATGTATTCTTACTGAGAACGGAAGTTATTTTTTCAAAAGCAAATCAAAGTTATGTCACGGCATTTGAAAAATGTGTCCGTGAACCATAGGCAGTGTCTTGTGAAAGAATTATGTAATGTCTGTTCCTTAGGGTGTCAATTTAAATAATCGGAGCAGTTGACAAGTGAGACAGAAAATAGAAGAAAAAGTAACTCAGGCTCAGTCCAAGTTTGGAGCTGTAACATCTTCAGAGGAACAGCACCTACCCCTACCGTGTGAGACATCACAGCACAACAGGGGATCCAACAAGACAACCCCAAACAAACAACCAGACAAGCAAACAACCAACAAACTGACTAGGCCAGGCTTATGTTCTGATTGCCCTAAACTTTATTTTAATATTCCAATTGTTCAAAAGACGTTTAATTTATGTGTGTGATTGGCCTGGGGAAATGCAGGTGTATGAGCAGCCCATGGATTTTCATCAAATAAAGATGTATCCACATTAAGGTAGAAAATATGACCAGACACCATTAGACACCAGGCCTCCCTTATAGTTACGTCTAAGGTCAGCAGTTAACCTGCCTACAAACAGCTGGTCTTGGGCTTGTTTGCTTCATGCAGACCTCTCCTCTTTTGCTGGCTACTGTGTTAACAGTTGTTACACTCTCGTGTGCAAATTTAAATCACCCAATCAAACACATTACTCTTTTGTATGACTAAACCATGATTTGCAATCAGCTGAAGGATTGCTTGCTGCCAGTGTTTGGGTATTTTTTTAATAATACTGCTTATAGCAATTTTTCAGTTCCTTGATAAATATCACTACCCATTTCTTGTTAGCCCTCTCCCTAGGAGTAGAACTGGGGGCAGGGTGAGCATGTGTGCTCAGGTTTTGTTGATATTCTAAACATCTTCCCTTCTTCCTCTCTTCCCATGCTAGGTATGCACTCTACCAGTAAGAACGCTGTCAGGATCCCATGGTAAACTTTAAATGAAGAACTCCCTCAAGCCAAGCTTAGAGTTCCTATAAAGTCATCACCCTCCAATAAGGAGATCTATGAAGTTGTCAAGATTCCTCAGGATAAGGGGAAAACCATGCGGTGACAAATAACCTAAAGAAATCTAGTGGCCCTTTGAATTTTTTTTCTCATAACCACAAGAAGTCAGTTTCAAACTAACATGAAAGGAATTGTTGAGCATTGCCTGGTCCCTTTCATAAACGATGCAAGCTATTTTGTCACTTCATGTCTTTAAAGGGCTCTACAAAGCAGGGGTGAGCTGCCAAAGCCTCGAGCCCTTCAGTGACTGCGTCAGAAGCCTGCCCAATCTCTCCTCTTCCCTCCTTCTCTGATGTCACCTGTGATGAAGCTTAGAAGCAGCCGGCTGCTGCAAAGCCAGAGTGTGCAAGCCAGAGTTGATACCTTCCCAGAGATGAGCTGACTCCACAGGTGAGGTCAGGCTGAGGTAAGGGACTGCCTCGACCTCTCTCAGAGGGACTAAGTGATAGTTTGAGTCTTTGAGATGACAGCAGTTCCCAGCGGAGGTCAGAGGGTAAAGTTATCACTAAAGGACTACAGAGATGCAACATGGCTGGCTTGTGAGCCAGCGAATGTGAGCAGCCCCTAGGACTTGGAAAAACAGACAAATTCTTCCTTAGAGTTTCCAGGAAGTAAGTAAACCCGGCCGACACCTTTGGTTTATTCCATGAGCTTTCTAGGGACCTTTGACCTGCAGAACTTGGGTTTAAGTTTGTGGCAGGCATAGAAAAGTGACACAACACACAACATAGAACTTCCAAAAAGGGAAAGCTAAAAAGTCCTTCTAGGCCATTTTTCTGAGTAGCAGATCTGAAAATTCATGCATTGTGACCCTGGCAGCCCCTCACCTGCTCCTGGAGACGAAGGCTCGAACACGCTGGAGGAGTCGCTGTACGTGTTGGAGGCTTGCTCTGAAAGCTTCTTTTTACCACTTCCCTCTGATGACTTGTGCGATTTTTTCTTGTTCTTCACCAAGATTTTATACATCAAATCCATAGGGCTTGGAAGAGGTACTCCAGATTCCAGCTATTTAAAAGAAAGCACAGCCTTTAAAGCTACCGTCCTCTCCTTTCAGCTATGTCTCCAAACCTACTCCACAGCACTGGGTACCACAGCCTCTGGACTAGTGTCAACTATGCTCAACACAGCTAATGGAAGTGTTCTAATTGTGCCCAGAATTTTTTTTAAATAAAAGATGCATGTAAGTGACTGAACTCATTTTCCACAACAAAATTACAAAAGTAAGGCCACAGAAATAGTAGATTTGATGGACTGAGCCTGTACTGTCAGGCAGTTCTGATGGTCCACGTAAGCCCAACCATTTTGCTGCAGAATGTGTAAGTCATCCCTGACCTGAATCTTTGGGAAAAGGTGAGACATTTGACAGGAAAAATTGGTGAGGTTGAGCAAAAATTTCCAAGTAAGTCACTGTATCATACAAAGCTTCACATATAGCAGACGCCCATGTTGATTTTAGTTGGAGTTTTGGCATCAGCCAAGAAAGATGGCGTGCTTTCAGATTCCCTTCCAGCCCTGAGGTTCAAGCTGTCTTACCACTGAGCCTGACTTCACAGTTGCAAGTTTGCTCATATAATAGGAAATCAATTTCCCATGAGAAGGTTATGAGCTACTGTATCAGGGAGCATGTGCAAGCCACAAGCCAGGCTTATTTTTAGAAAGGCTTTTGAAGTCCCATCAGCGAGCCCTGTATCCTTCGCTTGCCCTGAGTCTGGGGACTGGTATGAACTCACTTAACCACATGCAGACACTGGGCCAAAGTGTCCAGGAGGAAACAGCTACTTCAGGTTACAAATAATACTCTTTCCCTTTCTGAACAGGGATGTGACTGTCACCAATCCTCTGGGTGGAGTCCTCTTACTGTACTCAGGAGCCACAAAGAGAGGAAGAGAAGTTCTCCTAGTGTCATATGCTACAGTCAGCCCCTCTACAACCTGAGCCCAGGTCTTAAATATGAAATATGTGCCACACACACACATGGTATAAGATTTGTTATAGAAGTATGGGGAGAGAAGAAAGTGGGGGAGTCCCAGGGGGAGAGATAGAGAGAGAGAAAGAGAGAGAGAGAGAGAGAGAGAGAGAGAGAGAGAGAGAGAGAGAGAGAGAGAGAGAGAAGGGGGGAGCAAGAGAGAGACAAGGTGAGTTTGCCCTTTTTATATCCTGGGCAGCTAGCCCATCTGACTGGGCAGTCAGATAATGATGTCACAGGTTGCTAGGCCAAGACTGGGGGCAGTATGCTAAAACCAGGCAAGTGCAGTTAGTATGCCCAGTGATCTGCAGTGTAAGTCTTGACAGCCAGGGTCTGACTGCTCAAGGCTTAAGAAGCTAAAGATTTATGTTGACGGGCAATCAGGTGGGAGGATCATGGTGTTGAGCTTTAGCCACTGCAACCAGGAACTAGGCATCTGTCTTTACCCTCTACTCCCTGCAGCAGTGAACGGCAGCAAAGGATAGTACCTGCTTGTACTCCAGTTCATGAAAGAGCTTCTGGTGTCCAGACCCAAGCATTATAGGCTGGGGCCCTGGGAACTTCCCTGGGAAGGCTTAGTTTCCTTTGCACTGACTTCTAGCAAATGGGGCCAAGTTTCCCTTTTCCTGCACTTTACAGCTTACTGTGCCTCTAGCAACTTTGTTCCTGTCCCTGGTCACTGTTTGGAAGCCCATTGTCATCCCTGCGATGCTATTCGCTGCTGCTGCTCCCACCAGCTCCTCCTCCTCCTCTCCCCAGTTCATCCACCACACTCATAAGAGCAGAGAGAACAGTGTTATGAGCCCTAGTGCTGCAACACCAGGGGGCAGCACAGGAAGGTGTCACATTTAGCTAAATGGCTCCCTTGGCTCCAACAGTGGCAAAGGGGGCGTGGCAGGGGTGACTGCAACCCCGTAGCAGTGCAGAAGGCTACACCAATTAAGTACGGTGCTTGTACTAATCACAAGCCTCTGTTGGGCCCGGGAAACATGCTCCCCTCTGGCCTGGGTGAATGTGGCTGTTAAGAGTTCGCTGAAGCTAGTGATGGCAAGAAGGCTGGTGCACTGCACGCTGTTCAACACTGAGGAGTTGTGCTTTGGCGGCAAGAAGCTGCAGCTGCAGTGCAGTTCCCTCAAGGCAGGCATGTAATGTTCAGGGCTGTCAGTCAGCCATAAGGGCAGTCCAGCTGACTGCTAAAAAGGTGCAGCTTGGCTGCCAATCCTCTGTTCAAGCATCCTCTGCTCAACACCCACCAAGGGGCTAACAACTGTTGGTTAGGGAATCAATTGTACTCAGCTCCCCAGTATCTTTTCTAAAGGAAAAAATTACCCACAAGAGGGGTGCTTACAAAGAGCATTTAACAATCATCTACTCTTAGCTGAATACCCATGAGGAGAGTGGGGGGGGGGGCATTTTATCTGCTCATGATTACAACAACAGAAGCCTGAGTGCTGCCTCTAAGGTGAATGCAGGTGGCGGGCAGCAGGTGGCGGGCAGCAGGTGGCGGGCAGCAGGTGGCAGAAACAGTCTAAGGAACCAATATTGCCACATTCTGCATTTACTTCAAAAGGTGGTGACAAAGATCCAAGGTAGGGGCGGGCGGTGGGTCCTGCCCTCCTAGGCTGTCTCTGGGAGCTGACTGTCACTACTGAGGACTCTGCAATCTTGATTACTTCCTGACAACTGAAAGGGCAGAGAATGGCTGAAGAGATTCAGGCAGTATATAAACCCTCAGAACCTTCCAGGAACCTACAAGGTTCTCAAGACCTCTTTTCCATGGGTGGGTAGGTGGGTGGCGTTGCTCAACCTGTGCATCAAGCAGGGAGCACCAGGGATGTAGCTTCTAGGAGTTGCAGCTCATGCTGGGCTTCTGGATTGCGTAGCAGCCTTTGAGTCATCACCCTGCTGTCAATAACCCTTCACCTATATTTCTGTAAGTAACCCCAATAACTGCACGGTGCACCAAATTAAACTTTGGTGGAATTGCTACTTTGCCTTGTCCTCAGTAATTTTGCTCACATTTGCTCACAAAAAAACTGACTGTGTCACTTTAAGCACAGGAGGGCTAAGCCTGGAAAAGAAAAGGAAACAGATGCATATCTTCTGACCTCAGCCAGACCCACTGCTAGGGTCCCACTGATTAAGTGACACCTGTCATAAATCTATACAGAGCCTTATCTCCCCAGATGTAACTAAAAAGTGCCCTCCTTTAGGGCCATGCATCACAGCTACTTACTGGGTATTTTTCCAGGGGCTCCATAAGAAGGGCATCGCCAAAGATCAATCGGCAATACTCGGCCATCTTGGCTTGCTGCTTTGGGCTAAGAGCAAGAAGAGAGGAATCATAGGGTTTGTTCAGAAGAGTTACTTTGCATCATTACCACGGAACGAGGTCATTCGGGATCAATTTCCATCATCCTGAAACTCTATCCTGAATATCCCATGCATGTGTGTGCACACAACACAGATTACACACATGCAGCGTGCAGGCTGAATGTGTGAGGCTATTTTTAAGGCTGCCCGGCTGCCCTACATAACCCAGACAAGGGCAGCACATCATGGGTCTGTCTCTAGCTTCTTATAGTTAGAAACATTGTTGCTTTTGCTGGATTCCCTGATTCTATGTCAATGCAAGGGATAGGAATGTATTTGTGACTCCATGCCTGAATTCTTGGATAAAATGTATATATATATATATATGTGTGTGTGTGTTGTGTGTATACACATATATGTATATATGTGTATATGTATATATGTGTGTGTATGTATATATATGTGTGTATATGTATACACACACACACACACACACACACACACACACACACACACACACACCACACCACACCTCTGTGCCCAGGCTTGCTTGTCAGTAGCTCTTCTGTGCAGAAAGAGTGGAATAAAGGAGGTAGCAAGCCAGCTGGCTGCCCTGAGGAACCTGGTTCAGGGTTGCCTAGCTGAGCGCCTGACCCTGAACTGTTCTAAATCTGTATAAGAAGAAGGATTTTTATCTGCTTCTGGAACCAGACACACGATGCTGAGAGGATACCATGGAGTAATAAGTGTGAACCCTTTTGAATAAATATACAAGCAAGACACATATAAAGTGATCCCATGGGGAGGAGACACCTGGTCTGTGGCTAGTCGATACAAACTGTGCCTCCAACCCCTGTAGAGATGCTGCTAGAGGAATATCTGCATCCTTTCAGCACTCCTGTGTCCCTTGATCTATTCAGACTCAATTAAAAAACAGTTTTCTCATCCCGTGCAATGACAAACAGTATTACATGGTACCCAGCACTGCTGGTTGGGTTCATGAGCTTTGATTGTGATCTACAGGCCGTGGGTCTTGACTTCCTCTCCTGGTTGTACTTCAATGGCAATCCATTCTAACTAGAAAAAAAAAAGTACTAAAGAGAAATAGTAACCGTGATGAAAATGAGGGTGTTTTATCATAAATCATAAAGATTAGAAGATGTAATTTGTATTTTCACTCCTCCCCTGAAGGGTAAGCCTCGAACACACTGTGTTTTCTGGGAAGGAGGCACTTAGGCTGGAGCTCGGCTGCGGTGCACAAGGAAAGCGCTCATTATACCTGTCTCTAAGAAAAATGAAGAATGGACCCCCCACCAGGTGAGCTTTTTGGGGTTCAGATGTCAACTCTCAAAGTTACTATCTTCTTGGAAACTGCAGGGAGAGCTAAACAAAAGTTTCCAAGAACTTGCAAAGCCCAACATTACGATTTAATATCTTTCTTTTGAGACAAGGTTTTCTTATATAACTAAAGCTGGCTTCACTGTCTATCCCAGGTTGGCTTAAAACTTGCACTTCTCCTGCCTCCACTGGGACCACGTCCAGAGCAAAGCCTTACACATCTATATTGTTTCTGTCCTGCTTGAACAGGGTTTTACTGCCAGGTTTACACAGCCCTAAGAATAGAGGATGATGACTCTCAGAAGTGTGCGAAAGGACCGACCCCTGACTAAATCCTGAAGCATATTGGAGGTGGCAGCTTTAGGACGACTCATTAGAAGCTATGTGGATGGGACCTCTGGGACAGGTAGGGAAGTGGTTGATGGGATAGATGACTTCTGCCAGGTCAGCCTGCTCTCTGGCAGCAGCGGAGAGAACAGGACATTTGTGCCGGGAGCTGCTCTAAGCTGCACTAAAGAACACGGGACCAATACAGAGAACGTGCGTTTTGAGCAAGGCTGCGGGTGATTCTGCTGTGAGTAGCTCATCAGCCACACACATCATTTAAACCACCTGGAGTGTCAGTAAACTGCAGATTCCCACTCAGCATCTACAGGGCAAACATGCAGGTATTTCTAAGAAATTCCCAGGGAACACAGGCTGTTGGTCTGAGAATTGCTTTGGGAAGATCGTCTGTGTGAAGAAGATAAGGAGAGGAAAATAAAGGTATCCAAGGGAAAAGTGAAGTGTGGCATTTAGTAATTAAGCCATTCGTGTTCTCAATAAATATCCTTTTAATAAAGCAGAGAGCAAATTGAACCCTCACACAAAAAATCAGTAAAAAAACAAAGAGACTTTAATTGTAGGTCAGACCCGCAGAAATAAATGATCTTAAAACTGCAATTAACAAATAAAGAAATCTCAAAGTATCAACATCAGCCACGTGGTAACAAAATGAAAGGCAAGAAATTCACAAGAATATTATGTGCTTCAAGCCATTTCAGATATTTCTAAACATATTAAAATATTCACATAGCATCTGACAAAGAGGTCAGCTTTCTGACAAAGAATTTGCCCCATTGCACGGGGTAAAATCCTACCAGATAAGCTAAGTCAATGTCCTTTTTGGACCTTATAAAAATAATATGTCAGTTTGTGGTGAAGCCAAGTTTCAGAGACATTGCAGCCAAGTGCAATAGAAGATTCTTTCTTTGAAAATCCTAGTTCATAAATCAAATGGGACCCTGTAAAGTTAACCTACCTTCCTTCTTTCCTCCCTCCCTCCCTCCCTTCCTTCCTTCCTTCCCTTCTTCCTTCTTTCCTCCTCTTTCTCCTCTTCTTATTGTTTGTGGTGGTGGTTGTGTGCATGTGTGTGTGTGTTTGTGTTGTGTGTGTGTGTACTTGTATGCATGTGCACATGCATGTGTGTGCATGTGCTGGTGGCAAGGAGCATGTGTACTACACAGTGGGCATATACAAGGATCAGAAGACAATCTTGAACAGATCTCTCCAAGCACTTTTTGTGGATTGCGAGGTCTGAACTCAGGTTTCCAGGCTTATGGAGCCTGCACCTTCACTTACTGAGCCATCTTGCTGGCAGGAAGTGGGTGTGCTTAACACAGCCATTTTATTTAGGAGGCAGGAAGCAGCTAGGTTAGGGGTTATGGTTAGTGTTAGGGTTAGGGTTAGTGTTAGGGTCAGGCTCAGGGTCAGGGTCAAGGTCAGGGTGAGGGTCAGGGTGAGGGTCAGGGTCAGGGTTAGGGTCAGGGTTAGAGTTAGGGTTAGTCCTCAGGAACAGCAGTAGAGAGCAGCTAGTTCAGCACCCCCAATTATCTACTGGTGTGATTTAAAATGTTTGAGGAGAAAAGTAGCAAAAATCTATGGATTTCTTCCATCCTCCCACTGAGTAAGAATTTGTTTATGGTAGTGTGGGCCAAATTAGTTGGAAGCAGGGTTCTGAGCCCTGCCTGTTGCAGAGAGAGCACAGAGGGCCCTGAGGTAGTTTACCAGAAACGGAAAGCAGCCCTGGATGTGCGGAGGGTGCAGTGCTAGGTCACTGTGCTGAGGATCCTGAGGGTTCATCTGCTTTGGGGGACAAAGGAAGTGCTCAGACATGAGGAGTGAGGTTGAATTAGGTGCGCTGACCCACAGGTCAAATAGAAGGTTCCATCCACTAAGGTTCTGTCCTGTTTTCAGTGAATGGGTGATACTCCTCCCGGGAAAGCCCTTGGCCGAGCTACGAGGCTATCTGGAGGTGAAACAGAGAGCTGTGAACAACTTGCTTTCACATCAGAAGCCAGCACTTCCGCCATCTTGTTCTGCCATCACCTTATCACAATCGTGCATCCTGAGAAAGTTATTTCCCCTTTTTCTTTCATCATGTGTGAATTATTATGAATGAACATTTATTTACGCAGAAAATGCAGCATCCTGGGGCTGTAGCCTCTTTGCTTTTGTGCACAGTGTGGGAATTAGGTTTTGTGCTCATTTTGGGATCTCTGTGTAATTAAGAGTGGAAGACTGCAAAGCACACCCTGTGGTTGGGGAATCACAGACCACTTCAGAGAGAACACCGGCTGACAGTTGCCTTGTAGAGCTCTGGTTGCCTTGATTCCATGTCTTAGAAGTTTCTGATACTTCTGTTTAGAGGTGTGTGTGTGTGGGGGGGGTGTTGGCGCCAGGCTAGCTTGGAATCTCACCTCAGCTGCACAGCCTCAGACAAGCTAAATGCTCATTTGGGATTCAGTTTTTTACCTGTAAGATAAGGATACCCCTATTCCTTTGATAAACACCAGGCTTATAGCAAGGGTTGCATGAGCAGGTAACATACTGGGAACAGTGTTTTGTGCAAAATACATGTTCGGTACATGTAAGGTTTTCTATGTCAGTAGTGGCCTCTCTGTCTACCTCAAGGGAAAGTTTACTTTGTTGCAGGTGAGACAATGCAACACAGAACTGCATTTCTTAATTTTGTTTCCTTTAAGAAAGCAACACTGCTGGATGCCCGTTATTAAAGAAAACAAAAGCAAGGCACTGTCAACAAATCTGAAAACTACTATGCCTGAGCAAACTGGTCAGTGGTTGTTGGGAGCCGAGGGGAAAAAAAAAACGGAATAGACACAGAGGAGAAAGCTTCCTACAGAGTCATTTGTAACTCTGAGCTGCTGCAGCAAACCAGGTGTTAAACAGAGTCACTGCAGGGGTGAGGGGAAATAGCAAGGGATGGGGTAAGGTCTATCCTCTTTCAAGCCTCACAGGAGTGTTAATAAATGTACAGAGATTTCCTCATTCTCAGGATGAAATGCTCACAACGAAACAGAATGCTGCATGGAAACACTGTGCTGTCCCGAGCACAAACTAGAAGTAGAAACGTAGCAGAATTGGTCACTTCTACTCACATATTCACGGAAAACCACATTTAACTACTTGGAAATCTGGTTCTGCTCAAAAGGCTTCGTGAAGACTTAGGAATTCATGAACTAAAGCCTGTGCTGCAAATGAGTAAACTGGAAGGACTCTCAAGAGGAAGGACAAACAGGGATGTATGAGCCCTACTGCCACAGGTGCCACCAGCGTTTACTACAAAAATATGTCAGGGTGTCCGTTCTAGTGAGATAAAGAAGGCTTCAGAAATGCTCTGTAAGTAACCATGGCCTTACCTCAAGTTCTTCAAACACTGATTCCATAGAGCAAAGTTATGGCTTTAATGGGCTTTGTCTCAACACACACAATAATCTTTTCTTTTTTTTAAAATGTATTTTATTAATTTATTCATATTACATCTCAATCAATAATCTTTTCTTGTGGGCCTGTGAGAGCAAGCAACTGTAGGACACTATGATGAACATGCTAATATCCAGACCATAGTAATACGTTCCCTCACCTTGATTCTTTGCCAGAAAGCCAAGAAGTTGCTAGACGTAGTAGTGCACCCTTGTAAGCCAGCACTTTCGAGGCTGAGGCAGGGGAATTGAGGGTTTAAAGCAATCTTGATTACATAGCAATACTATGTCTCAAAAATGAGGGGTAGATGTTGCCGTCCAGTGGAAGACCACGTGCCTACTATGCACAAGGCTCCTGACTCCATCTCCAGCATGGCAGATATTTGAGTCAGAATTGTCTTTTCCTGGTATATAGCTCAGCAGTAAGTGCAGGCTAATTTGAAATGAAGAAATATTTGCAATAAAAATAAGCAGTGAAAAGCAACAAGCAAGGGGGAGGGGGATATAGCCAACAGACACAAGAGAGAGAGAAGAGATCTTAGAGGTGATCCATGACCAGACATAAGCAGAGGGAACTAGCCTTTTAAGGCAACAAAACGGACTTCAAATTTGTGGCAATGGGGTTGTCTAAAAGAGGGTTTTAAGAGAGGTCCGCTGAGTTTCAAGTCAGTAAAGGAATGACATATTATAAAGACAGTGTGCTCTACCACAGTGTAAAGTGAAGTCCTCAGCTTAAAATCATACTATGGCATGAAGACAGACCTCACAAGCCTACAGGCTATTTTAATGCTCATAAGATTGAAAGGGCAGTTCATCCTTTGCAAATGAGAGCATGCCACTTACTGTACAGTATGACTGAAAGACACCACTGCGGATACCGTATCATCTGATACCTACTGGAACGTTGCTTAAAGGGGCCTCATGAGGGGAAAAAGTCTGCTCACTGCATGCTCCAAATACTTACGAGTCCACATGGTTCTCAAAGGAGAGGAGGATGGGGAAAGGCGAAGTCTTGAACGCACACTCTGCGATGGCTTCTATGACTTCCTGAAAGAAGAACATGTACATCTTCAACACAGCACAGCTCTTCGAGGGTGAGTTTATTTTCCCCGGGAGTTAAATCCATTTCTTATGGTGGGATCTTTTTTGTTTGTTCCTTTTAGTCTTTGTGTGTGTCAGGTTTGTTGTTATGACTATTTGCTTATAGTAGTTCTGGGCTTTAAAACAGGGCCACATTCATGCTGAGCAAGTGCTCCACTAATGACCTACATGTCCAGCTTATTATGCTGTCTTTTTTTTAAAAAATAGAATTATTTCAAATGTCTTGGAACGTCTGAAAGGGGCTTTGTTGTAGTTATAGTTTCTGTAAAGAAAAATAGAAAGAAGAATGAGCGAAGTGGGAGCAGGTGGGGAAAGTACAGTTTTCTTATTTACTAACAGGAGCTTTTGTTTTGTTTTGTTTTGTTTTGTTTTCTGGTTTATTTTGGGTTTTTGTTTTTACTTGTTTTGTTTTGTTTTTTGAAATGAAACCATGTAGTTGTGTCATGAAAAATGTAGACAATCAGATAAGGATTTTTTTTTTTTTACCTGTAATTTACTTTCTGATCCAAACTGCTATTAACATTTGGTCATTTTTACTTCTAGTCTGCTTTTCATGTGTTTGTGTGATTTTGTTTTAATAATAGTTAGAACATAATCTGTATTTTTGATAGGTATTGTTATTAGGAGATAAAGGTGTCTATCTCCTTTAAAGGGGTTTGGCAGCCCCAAACCAACCAAACAACAAACAAAATGGAGGAAGACCTTGTGTTCATGACAATAGTTGCTTAAGACATTCAGGGCTGTATAACCACCACATCAATCTACCCTAAACTACAGCCCTGTTAGGAATTGCTCACTTGATCCAATCCCTACCTCACGGCTACACTCTTAGAACCCACCCCACAACTGGAATCTTTAGGTCTCCTTATGCCTGCTTGTCCCAAACATTTCATGTTCGTGGAATTGTGGAAGGTACGGCTTCTGGAATCAGGCATTTTTCAGGAGGTGTGTTTTCAGAGCCCGTATATGCTCAGACATGTGTCACTACCTCAGTTTTCCTTTTATACTTGTTTCAAAAGTTTTTTTTTTTTTGCCAGGGCTGGAGCTGTAGTCTGGGGTAGAGAACTCAGTACCCTAGGTTCTCCATCCAGCAACGATGTCACAATCTTCAAGTTCCCCTCAAAAGTCCAGAAAGATATAAGTACCTTGACTGGCTTAACTAGTCATCAACTGTTGGGTGGGTGTGTTCTTCTAGGAATGGTCTCTTGAGAGAAACCGAGTTGAGTAACATGAACTCGTTAATAGCCGCTCACATACTTGCAAATTATTTTTCATTGTAAACTGTCTACAGCAATGCACAAAGGATCAGATTGCAAAGCATATTTACCAGTGGGCATTTGAGCATTATTTTTTTTCCAAAGTGGTTTTCTTATATAACTGGCATTGAAATATAATCACTCTGTCAGACTGTCTGTCTGTTTTTGAAATTTATTAGTTTTTATTTTATGTGTGTGTCTTGTTGGCATGTATGCCTGTGTACCATGTGCATGCAGTGCCCACAGAAGCCAGAAGAAGGACATCAGATCCCTTGGAACTGAAGTTACAGACAACTATGATCTGTCTTGTGGGTTATGTGAATCAAACCCAGGTCCTCTGGAAGAACAACCACGGCTCCTGACCACTGAGCCATCACTCCAGCCTCCTATTTATTGTTTAAGTGTCCCATCCCTAGAATTTAAACTTCAAATTCCCACACACTGCTTTTATTTACATTTACTCTTTGCACACTCTCCTATCCTGTTGTAACTTGTACTCACATTTCCCATGCTCAACCCTTCCCCACAGATTCTTCTCCCTTACTGTGTGGTGCACAGCTTGCTTTATAGATATGCCATTAAGCTATTTCCCTTGTCTCAGAGTATACATGAGGCTTTCTAATTCTGGGCTGCATTTGCATATATCTTCTAAGAATGATGTTCTTGCACAGAGAAGGAACTGCTCTTACTGTTTCTTAGAACTGAACTCACAGATTGCTTTTCATACATAATCAATTTAACTTTTATCACAGCTGAGTCCATCAAAATAAGTGCACTATAAAAAGCAAGTGATGTCAGGATGCTTTTTTTTTTATTATTATTTCAGACATTGTACACAGGTTGTAGATGAAAACAGGCTTGTACTGAGGTCCTATGTCTTGGACTGCAAGTGGTATGATGTTGGGAAAATGACCTCGCACTTCTGGGCTTTGGTTTGGTGGGCTGTAAAGTGAAAGTGACAGCCCCATTCCATGGGTCTGTGATGAAGGTACAGTGAGAGAAAGGGAAAAGCTGGCTCACATCGAGTGAGTATTAAGTCATCTTAAGGTTCTTATATTCCAAGGGATTCCCTCCACATTGGGTTATACTCTTACTAGTAGCAAGACCTCCATTAAATAAATGCATGCTATATTCCAGACATGGACTGCGTCATGCAAATGACATCCATAAGGAGAAGTCTGCCTACCATTTTATGAGGTGAGAGTTCAGACTATTAATTGACCTGAGAAGTCAAGGCCAGCTGCAGAATGTGTCTAACTCTATCTGTTATGTGCCTCTCAGCTCGCACTAGGTTCCCAAACAACTCCACCTTATGTTGACTATCACAGAGGTAGGGGCTTCTGGCACCTTCCTAGTGGGCATAAGTCAAGCAGACAGGACCCTGAAACTTGCCTTATCAGTCTTACAGAGGACTTGCCTGGACTCTCGGGCCTCAGTTGGGTTCAGTAAGCATTCCTTACCTATATAACACTAAAACCTCTACCTTTATAGAAAGAAAAACTGAAGTCTAGCTTTCAGTATTCTAGTGACACTGTCTGTGCCTCACATCTGCAGGGTTCTCACTGTATGCCAGGCAGGGCTGTGAACGGTGCTTCTGTTTACAATGGGCCCAGGAGGAGTGTACTACCACCGCCTGTTTGCCTATAAGGAATGAGGCTTGGCAGACAGGAAGCTTTTCCGAGACCTTGTAGCCAGCAATGTGAGAGCTGGTCCTGAGCCCCACAGTTGACCCCACAGTCACTTGGCGAGCAGCACCCTACCATCTATCTTCTCTTTCTTTCCCGCCCATCTTCCTTCCCCCTCTCTCTACCCAGCTCTGCTCCTGCTCTACAATACTTTTAGCTACAGGTTAAAACGCTTTGTTAAATCTTCATATCAAATAAGACTATACTGAATTTTAAGTTGGCAACAACTTAAAATCTACAAGTCCCCCTGGGAGACTTTTGTTCTTTTTAATGGTTGAAGTATTTTGTAAGGTATGCATGATTGGCTCAAGGTCAGAAAACTAGCAATGGCTCTCAAGCATCCTTCTTTCATACATGCTGCATTAGTGGCATGGGTGTTAAGAGTCATTTCGTCTACCAGTGATCTCTGTTACTCCAGAGACTTACAACACTGCTTTCAGTAACCTACTAAGCACACAGGTCAATGAGTAACTTCTAGTGGGAAAATTGTCCTTGAATGCCTTTGCCTGCAAGGTGGTGGCAGCTGCACATGCTTTTAATCTCAGCACTCCACTCAGGAGGCAGGCGGATCTCTGTGAGTTTGAGGCCAGCTTGGTCTACAAAGAGAGTTCGGTGACAGCCAAAGCTACATAGAGATGAAACAACAAACAAACAAACAAACAACAACAACAAAAAGAGAAGGAGAGAGAGAGAGAAAGAGAGAGAGAGAGAGAGAGAAAGAGAGAGAGAGAGAGAGAGAGGGAGCGAGAGAGCTTTTGTTCTTGACAGAAAAGAGCAGGGAGTTTGCATAGGTAGACATTAATGGAGCCATATAAAATTGCATCCTAAATTATTGTTTCTTTCAGAAAACAAAGTCTTATTTTCAGAAATGCTTGGGTTAACTGTTTTGTCCATTTTTATCATGTGTTTCCCCCCATTCTATTCCATACAATTGCTTGTTAAAAGTAGTTACCTGAGGGCAGAAAAATACAGGGATAGAGTTAGAAGTGTGGTGTTTGTCCTGTGTAAAAAGGAAAGAGACTGACTGAAAGGTACATTTGGAGGATTTGGAGGACAGCTATCAGAAAGATCATGACAGACTGCATAAAAACAGGCACAAAGTTCAAAGGAAGAGTAAAGCCAGGCCACAACTCTACAGCTGGCACAAAGAGGCTGATGTTCAGCATGTCTGTCTTCCTAGAGCATAGCACTTTATTTTATCTATACAATAAGCAGGAATTATATGTAAACAGGGATTCTTGCTTTGTGAGGCACAGCACACGGCAGTGGCCTGGAAGACATAAACTGGGGGCAGATAAATGGTGAGACATAAAAATGACTAACTTTGCACTATGCTTATGTTGCTGCTGGAGTGTGCACTGGACTGGCTAACGCAGTCTCGTCACAGTTCAAAGTCAGTTCTCCTGCCTGGGAAACAGTAGAAACAACATTTCAGTGCCAACCAGCATGTTATATGTGGAATTTCACACACAACAACAGAGAGGAAAAGCAGAGAGACATGAAAGTGAGGCTAAACCTTGACTATGCTGGGATGGCAAAAACTCTAATTCTCGATCACCTCCTCCAGGTGAGGTTCAGCTTGATGTGCTATGGGTAGATGGGGCCACAGAATGAAGGGCCCTGTCTTTGAGGGAGATGCATGCTATTAGGAGGCCCAGTAAGCATAAGCAAGGGCCATAGTGATTAAGTTACGCAGCATGTCACAAGATGACTGGGTGCCATGTAGAAATCACAGAGTGAGGAGGTGAGGGTCATCACTAGTAGCAGTATAAAAAAGAGAAGTCCTAGTAGTCCTTACTGGGGTGACATTTGAGAGTGCTTCAAAGAAAGAAGGGAAGAGCTTCAGTATGACCTGTGCAGAGGTACGGAGGCTGAGGAGGGTCAAGGAACAGCAAGGAGGCTCATGGAGTTCCTGTTGCAGAGGTTGAGTGAATGGCACAGTAAGTGACAAGGATGAGGTCATCTGCAATGGAGACAATGGCGAGCAGAAGGTCCTATCTCTTGTTGCTAATGTCACAAAGTCTGTCACCGTACGCACGGGGCTCTGGGAAAGCAACTGTGCAGAAGAGGGGCAGGGGGTGTGTGGGAGGGTGGGGGGTGGGGGCCAGACTTAGAGTCATTCATCTAGGCCCTGCGCTTCATTTACAGGACTCGAGTGAGGTGCCTGTATTTGGCATTCTTAGCTTCTTCCTCACTTGGATTCTGGAGGAAAAAAAAAATTCCTGCTGCTGAATGTATCTACAGCTCAGTCTAACATTACTACCACCCCTCCCCCCAGTTGCACATCTCTTCAAATCACATGAGCAGGAGCATAGGGTAGGGGTCAGGGAGGTATAACTGGGCCCTCTCTGGTTATCCTGACCACCCTATCCACCAGCAGTCAGAGGAACGGCGGAAGCCCTTGCGCCTCGAAAGCTGCCGGTGTTTGCACATCCTGGAGAAGCTTGCTGCAGGAGGTCAGGCAGGGACGTGCAACGAGCAGAGCAGGCGCTCACAGATGAGACTGTAGAACCACTCGGAGGTCAAGTGCATAAGAAGAGTCACTCGCAGCTCAGGCTGGGAAGCCAATGCCCCGCTCAAAAGAAATACGCTTTAGAGTGTGCGAGATGTTTATTCTGTTTCCCGGATTGCAAAGGATTTTGGAGAATGAGATTTAAGAAGACAGAATTGCAACTTACAAGGGCACTAAGGGGTAGAAGTGGGCCACACACATGGTGGTAGGCCAGTGTTCCTCCCAACAGCCCAAGTGCAGTGCCATGTAGCCCCCTACTTCTCCAATGGCCAGAACCCTCTCCATGTATGCCAGTTGGAGGAACCCTTTGACATATGGATTATCCCCAGCCTCTTTGCTCCGGCCCCTGGCCACATTTTTTCTTACATGGCTTAACTAGTTGAGACTGGGACTGAACAGGGTAAAGGGAAGTTGAGCTATGAAAGAAAAACCATAAAAACCCTCATTCTTTTTTTTTTCTCAAATAAGATTATTAGAAATTTTAGACTGGTTGGTTTCAGAAGTCAATACAATTTTTAAAGACTTTTTGTCAGATTTCCAGTTAATATTTTAACTAAGTGTGTTGTGAAATTAGTGAAGATTAAGCATTGCTTTCTCTCTTTACAGCATTGTAACCTAAATCTTTAAAAGCCAGATTGTTGTGTGAGGTGGCACATGCCTGGAACGCTATATTCTAGAAGCACAAACAGAGGCAGGAGCTGAAGGCTGAGTCCAGCCTAGGCTACATAAATCCTGTTTTTAAAACAATGACAAAAAACACTGTAGAAAGAGCACCCCACTAATTGCTAATGACATTAATGCCAGGACACACAGAAGCATAAAAAACCAGAAAAACCCATTTCTCTGAACTGAATTTGATCTAGTGTGAAAACCCTGCTGCTTATTGGCTATCCCATTATTGACACCTGTTTATTGGTTGAAAATCAAGTGCCCCAGCATTAAGACTAATTTCCCCCAAATTCAATCTTCTTTTAAAAAGATTTCAATGTGGGGGGGAAACCCAAGTCAGCTCAGTCCCCTGTAACTCAAATCCTTGTTCCCTGAAACATGCACATCTTCTAGACCCTGGGGACCCAGGATGCCCAATGGATGCTCTCATTCAACAGACCTATAAGTGCTCTGCAAATGGCTCTTTTTAGCACACGTAGGTAGGAACCTGGTACCCTGGCTTGGATGTCCATATACTTGGTGGCCATCCAGCACAGGATGGATGCAAGGGTAAAAGAAGAAAGACCAAAACACACCTCAGTCCCACTTAGTGACAATGCCAGATGCTTCTGTCACTAACAGCTGTGGTCCTGGCTCCTTGTCTAATAAAGACACAATCACAGGCTCATTTCTGCTCTTGACAACATCCTATCTACCACAGGGCAACCCTGCATCCTTCAACTCACTTCCAAGTCATCCAATCAAAACCCATCCTGTCAGCTCTCCACGAGGAACACTCACTAGGAGGATACTACCATTCCCCATGACAGAAACCCTCCCATGCATGAGCAAAATAAACACACGTATTGGCCGTGTGCTGCCGGTGGTCTCTGCTGATAGACACTCAGTTCTAACCCTAGCACAACAGATGGGAGCATTTACATGCTACTCTGTTTTCCGCTAAAACTCTGAAACCCAAAATGCTTTAAAGCTTGGTGGGTTTTTTTTTTTAAATCATAAGCATCATGTACAGAAAGTTCTAGATTTTGGAAGATTTTGGGTTTTTAGATTTTTGAGTTATGGGTGTTTAGTCAGTAAAGTCTAGGAAGAGCCTCCCCAAACTGATGAACTCTAAAAAAAAAAAAAAAAAAAGATGTCTGCTGCAAAGCATTTCAGATAAGAGACACTCAAATGGCATCATAATTAAATGGTAGCAATTAATACTGTCTTCAAGATGAATAAAGCAAATGAGCTAGAAACATATGAGATGAAGTTCACAAATCTCCCAACGTGGAGTGAAAAATCCAAGACAGAAAATAATGCAGATTAGAATATCTAACAATATGAGCCCAGCTGTGTAGTTAGTTGGGTTCACACTGTTTAGGGCTGTACTCAAACAGGTATGGCTCTAAAATACTCAAAGCACTGTTCACTGTGATGCTCAAAAGAGCCATCCTCTTTGTGCAGAGAGGAAATTCCCATGGGAGTGGCTACATAGGGTGTGTTTCTGGGGTTCTGCTTCTTGATTTATAAGGTAGGTATATGAGTACAGGTTGGCATTAAGATGCACCTGTGAGTCAGGTGGGAGTGGTGCTCACCTTTAATCCTAGCACTCAGGAGGCAGAGGCAGGTGGATCTCTTAGGTTGAGGCCACCCTGGTCTACAGAGTGAGCTCAAGGATAGCTGGGGCGACATAGAATGACCCTGTCTTGAAGAAAAACAAAACAAAACAAAACAAAACAAAACAAAACAAAACGCACCAGTGTCACACGCATTCTCTAAGTATTTTTGACAATCATAAAATACAAGAAAATGATGAACACACACACACACACACGCACGCACACACACACACACACACACACACACACACACACTCAAAACCCGTCCTCTTTCCTTTCCTAAGAGAGTTTCCTTAGAATTTGCTTCTGAAATCAAATGCAAATATGCTCCTTAGCCTGAGAACTTCACTGTAATACTCAGATATTATCTGAGAAAGCTCTACCCATGAGGGCCAGGCCTCCCAGCTGCCTGTTAGCAACCCCACTCATGCTCACTCTACCTTGAAGGATATTTCTGTTGTCATGGTGAATCCATGGGTGATGACAGGTTCTTCCTCCGCAGTCCGGCCCTTCCAGCAGTCCAGCTCCACACAGCGACATCCAGACAGAAGCACCTGGCGATACATCTCGACAGAGGAGTTCCCAGCCAACTGGCCAGCTGCAAGACAAACCCAGGCATCCCTTGACTCAAGGAATGTATGGAGTGGCGGACTTCATCAAAAACTCTTTGAAGTAGCAACCCAAGCACTGAAGTAGCTCAGGTGGCATCAGGGATCTCTAGTGGCTAAGAAGAGGGAAGGGAAGGGGAGGAGGGGAGGAGAGGGGAGGGGAGGAGGGGAGGAGGAGGAGAGCAGAAGGTACCATAACAATGGTACATGATGGTTATCATTGGCTTACTGTGACTCAATCACAGGCTTTTGCAGTCAACAGCTAATCTTGAAAAAAAAAAAGAAAGAAACAAAAAACCAAACCAAACCAAACCAAACCAAAACAGAATCCATTCCAGATAATGAAAAGGGCACAGAGCAGGTGAGCCACCCAAGTTCCCCAAAAGAAGATGTAGAAAGCACAGGCCTGTTCATGGCAGATACTTAGTGAATGTTAGGATTCTGGCCCAGACTGCCTAGCAAGACAGTGGTACTCTTCAAGTTGATGTATAGTTTTAATTCATATTAAATTAAACTTGACCCTTTTCTTCTTTTGCCTGCAGAAATTGACACTCTGACCCAAAACTTCTTTATTGGAATATGGATGTAGTGCTAGTCTTAATTGGCTAAACTAATGTCGAAAACTATAAACAATGTTGGAAGAGTCACACTTTCCAATTTTAGGATTCACTACCAAGTTATAGTAATCAAGACAGTATAGCGCCATCATGGGAAAAAGACACAGATAAATGCATAAAATGAAGGCTTAAAAAGTTGGATCCCTATTCCATGTCACATAAAATAAGTTAATGCAAAATTGATCAAATATCTAAATGTGAGATCTAAAAGTATGAAGGTCTTAGGAGAAACATAGGACGTACCAATGGTTGCTGTGTGCAGTTGCCACCAACAGCACAAGCAACAACAGGAATAACAGGAAAAGTTATACAATTGAAACTTGTAAACAGAGCTGAAATAACCTAGTGAAGCTGTTATGCAGATAGTTAGGAGTGAGCCCCTTCCACCACTGCCATCATAATTAGTTTTGAGCCCTACCTCCCATGTCCTTGTTAAACAACAATGATTTTAAGGAAGGGGGAGGTACTGACAATTGCCCAGCCTTACAATTTAAAATACCATGTAAAAGAAAAAAAGCATCACAATTGCCTCTCAATATATTAACTATAGGTCAGACAAAAGGGAGGAAGGTGGGGTAGAGATAAAAATTTCTAAACTGCTCAACATATCATAAAATTGTTAGGTGGCCAAAGGCTTTCTAGTAAAGACATAAGAAATACCTAATTCCCTCCATTCAGATTTGACCCAAGAGGCCATGTCGATCACTTGGACAGAAACACCCCCAAGGAAAGCTGTTTCTACCAGAGATCTTAGAAAGCAATACAAAGCCTACCTAAATCTTGGAGATTGGCTTGTGGTCCCTCTGAACTATTGTCCTCCCAGATGGAGAGTGCTTCCCCGCCCTTTGTTCTTTACCTTGTAATAAGCTCCACCCATCTTTCATGTCGTGCTCTGAGAGTCTGGTCTGAATTCTTCTGACAAGAGTCACCTGGACTGGGGACCTGAGGGGAGCTGGTGAGATCAGACTGTGCTCTGTGTTAATTCCATACCATATACGCCTTGGCTTCAGGTTGTGTCTTGTCCTGAGAGACTCCATTTTACAAACAGCCTTTACTACGTTTGTACCATTTGAGAGCAGATGCAGAGGTAGAAAGACTCTGTATCTTGATTGGCATGTGAATACCACCCATGAAGCCGAGAATGGTATATAGCTTATTAATTATGAAAAGGATGCCGCCCTATGAATTTATTGATGTGAAATGAGCAGATGTGTGTATCAAAATCCTATCAGCAAAACCAGGCACCAGAATCTACGGGATGCATTGGATTGAGAAAAGAACACAGAGCTTTGGCCTCATAAAAAGCAGGGCAATGCCATGACAATAACCCAGTTGACCTGACTTGGTGTATGATCCAGGGACAGATTGGCAGAGAACATTCAAGTATCTCAGGGGCTTCAGCTTGGCTCAGTCTCTACTGCAGAGGCAACATGCTCCCACTTGTCATGTGCGCACTCATTCATAAGCACTGGGCCATGTACTTTATCACCGTGGCCCCCATGGTGCTGCTTCTCACCTGGCACGTGGCTCACCTGGACCCACTCTGACTCTGTGCTTGACTCTCCATCAGCATCTCCAGCACACCTCTGGCACGTATGCTGGCTCCCACATAAACTCTCCTTACATTTGTATCTGCCTCCTGCTTCTGCCTCTTAATGTGGTCCCTTGAACTCCTTAAACTCTATTGAGGCCTCTTCACTCCCTGTGGCAGCCATTCTGTAGTTTCCACATACATATGTACCCAGATACTTTTTCTGTGTGATGAGTAGTATGTGGTCTGAGAGTTAATATCATTGGTTGAGATTAGAATCAAACGAATGCTGATTGCCAATGTGCAGCCACCACAGAAAGTCGAGACTACTCAGCAAGTTGCAGACAACAAAACTGATTTACCTGTGAACTGACTGATTCAATGATTTTGGACACTGTGGGAAACACCAACATGTTGGTCTATGTTTCTGAGGAAGGGGGTCATGACAAAAATCCAGAGTGATAACTCTGTCACAAAGCTATGAAACTGTGATAATAAAGATACATAAGGGGTCTGAGGGTAGAGGTCATGGCACAGAGTGGCAGAACTACTTCTTTTTCCCTAAGAAGTGAATGAGAGTCACTGATTTAAAAAAAATGTGTATTTATTAATTTGTTTAATGAGCTTGTGAGCCTGAGTGCATACGTGTGTATCACATGTGGGTTAGAAGACTCTGTCAAATCCCCTGGAACTGGAATTAAGGTGGTAGGTGATGAGCAGCCATGTATGTCCTGGGACATGAACCTGGCTCCTCTGCAAAACAAGGAAGTGTTCAATGGAGCCATCTCTCTAGTCCTTCTGGTCACTGATTTCTTGGTAGAACTGTCTTAGAAGGATGAATAATAAATACATTTCAAAATGAGTCTGTTACTAAGCAGACAAATTGAAGCCTTTGATTTCCATGTCAAAAATTTATTTTATCAATACTTCATAAACCTTTATTTATTGGCTTATTTGTTTATTTCTTTATTTATGAGCATAGTCTCACCCTTCTTTCTTCCTTCCTTTTTTCTTTCTTTCCTTCCTTCCTTCCTTCCTTCCTTCCTTCCTTTTTTTTCTTCCTTCCTTCCTGAGTCATAGTCTCATTCTGTAGTATAGGCTTCCCTCACATTAAGAACCCTCTCTCCTCAGGCTCCTTTGCTTTGGGAGTGCAGAAGTGTTTCCTCTCCCCTGTCCTTTTGGACCTCTCTTTTATAGCCAGTTGTAGAACGCTGATAAAAACTGTCGAAATGACTTTGAAATGGACAACATCTGCCCCGTGGAGACACACAGGGGAAAGGAAATGGGATTAGGCCAACTGGCTTAATTTTATTTTTATATGCGTGGCACAATACCCAACCATCAGCATAACAAAAGGACGTCACTCTTCTGTGCTATACAGCTCTAGAAAAGGCACTGAAAGGCTGATTAAGTACATTTGCATAATCACTTTTCCTTACTAGAAAAATAGGGTGTTTAAACACACAAATGTATTTGCAAAAGCAAAAGTGCTGACAGAACAACCTGGGAGTCTCCTGATGCTGGATAATCAATTTACCACTTATAATTGCCTCGAAGTTTATTGTCGTTGCAAAACTTTCCCCATCTCTGCTGCATAAAGGACAAGAGAGAAGGTAGTGGAAATTAACACTGTTATTCCTAAACTTCTGAACTAAGAGAAGTGAAGAATTTGTTCCTGCCGCCAGTGCTCTCCAGCCTTCCCTGAGTCCACTCTTAAATTCTGTTATTCAGATGACCGAGAACCCTGAGAAAAGCCCTGAATTTCCCTGGTAACATTTGCCACTGTAGGTGGGTTGCCTCCAACTTTCTGGAACCATAAGATACCACAGAGTACAGAGTTTTGGCCATACAAGCTATAGTTGTGGAGAGGTGGACTGTGGTAGGGCCAACGCCAAAATTATCAAGGGCTGCCTTAGGCCCATTGGTAGCCAATTACCTTTATATATGTGTGTGTGTGTGTGTGTGTGTGTGTGTGTGTGTAAAAATCACACTAGCTCTAATTTCAATCTTTCTGCCTCAGCTTCCTTAGAGTCATAGCTCGTTTCAGTAACCTTCTCTATCAGATCTCACAAGCTGTGACCGGTTAATTCTAGTATCTCCAGCCGACAGAAGACCTTTAGACTTCACCGAGCCTAAAGCAAAGAATTCCCTGAGAGAGCATCTGAACCCATAGCAGAGCTCATCCCCTCATGACACTCCGCCCCGTTTGGCTCCCATCAAGGTTCTTTTTTTTTTTTTTTGGTTTTTTCGAGACAGGGTTTCTCTGTGTTAGCCTTGGCCGTCCTGGACTCACTTTGTAGACCAGGCTGGCCTCGAACTCACAGCGATCCGCTTGCCTCTGCCTCCGGAGTGCTGGGATTAAAGGCGTGCGCCACCACGCCCGGCTTCCATCAAGGTTCTTATACCCAGTACATGTGCTGATGAACTATTTCCTTTTGTTCGGTGACCACACAAGTTCAGGCAATCTCTGCTGTACTGTACCAATCAATCAGAGTAACCCGGGCCTCCGTTCCCGGGGCAGGCTCACTCCTACCTGGCTCACAACAAACTGTTTTCTTGTCTCCTTCAAAAGCAGAGACATTGTTTTATGTTGACAGTAACTAAGCAAAGCTGGAGTGTTCTGTCATCAATGATTCAAGGTACTTCTAGCAACATTTCTGTGAACTGGCTTGCAAAAGCATTTGTCATTCAGAGAACAATTAGAAGGAATTGAATGGACTTTTCCAGTGTGGGGTTTGTGAGGTGAAAACGAATCGGAAAACATTAACGACTGCTTGGGTTTACCATCCAGCACCTACGGCCTTCAGGATCCTTCTAAAGTACATTTCTTGCTCATTCTTAAAACTAACAATTTTTATAAGAAATGGAAGTCTCATATCCCCAGTGTCCCATCACTTGGAATTGGAATTCCTATTACATTTCCTGGATGGCATACAATTTCTATTCTTCTCTTTTTTTTGCTCCTTTGATTCTCAAGTTTATGCTCATCCCTGAAATTCTTGACTTTCTCTTCACACTCCACACCCCCTCATTAACTTTCTATATGACAGGGGCTATGTGTGGGTGAACTGTCCTGAGTCAAACCTTGGTAAGCTTGAAACTACTCCTTGACATCGTCTCTGCCTGGCCATGACACTCTCTACGGTTCACTCTACCTTTGTGGCTGAACTCTGAGCTGCAGCTCCTCCCCCGATGGAGGTATGGACTGTGCTTCCAATCACTATGCAGTGGCTCCCTTGCCTTTGTCACTTGTGACAGTGCTGATTACAGTCACTGACTGAAGCTGTGACTCTGTTTACCAAGGCTTTCAGGGAGAGAAAATCCCAGACACTGGAAATGAATAGTTTCTCTACTAATACAACCTTTTGAGAAGTTTCTTGTACTTTAGTCTGGCAAATAGCTGTCTGCCTTCATGTTTGATGTTTCCCTTCAATGCCACAGAAAGATGCTTCCAGAATGCGATGTGCTTGTAAACTCAATGGTCTCTTTTGTAAATACTGTTACTGTCAATAAATGGAAATAAACACAGTTTTTGCCTCCTTTCAATTCTTTGATACTCTGTCAGGGCATATGACCTCACAGCCGCACCTATGGGAGCAGTCGAGGATACCAAGAATTCACTGACTTCACTGGCTGTTGTCCCCATGGAAACACGGCTATCCTGATTATAGATACAAGTGATATTCAAGCCCTAACTGAGAAGGTATGGAAGAAGGAAAGTCATTCCTCTTTTGAGAAAATCTATCTCAGCCATAAGCCTTACTATTGACAGACATATAACCATCAGGTCTGTGTGTGTTCCCAAGCATGTTCTCTGTGGGAGGCACTAGTTACTAGGAATGCAAAAATAAGACACACCCCTAACCTTATCATCTGTCAGGGGAGTGGAATATGAATAATGAAGGCTCCTGCTTAGCAAGGAGTTTAAACTCCCCTCACAATCCTACCCTTTCTTGCTCTTTATTATATTTCTCCTTGCCAATAAAGATCCTAATATGCTTCAGCCCCCCCGCCCCCGTCCTGTACCCCAGCCACAGAAAAGAAATCTAGAACCTTCTCATGCTGCTAAAGCAATTCCATGCCATCGTGGTGGTCAGCATGGTCTCCGCTATATGGTGTAGCTCATGATACATGGTAGGAATAGTAAAAGACTACAGGGTAAGGCTGGGAGAGTGGGTTGGGGGACCGCTAGACACTGCACTCTTACAAAGGGTCACAACTGAGGGACTTCGTCACAGGTAGGTATGAATATTGGTCATAGAAAGCCCATAAGATGCCAGGCAACAGGTAGTAGATATGGAGAAGTTTTCTTGTCTGAGCATGGAGCGAGAAGGACAAGAGGGGTACCAGAGGGGGCAGGGGGAGGAAAGAGAGAGAGAGAGAGAGAGAGAGAGAGAGAGAGAGAGAGAGAGAGAGAGAGAGAGAGAGAGGAGAGAGAGAGGGAGAGATGAGGGAGATCTGTCCTTTTATATGCTGGGCAGAGCGACACTCCCTGGCAGGTAGGCAATGACACCACAGGGAGGAAGACAGAAGCAGAATCCTAACAGTTAGGGTGCACAGTCAATGGTGAAATGATAAGAGACCCAAAAGACAGGAAGTAAATAGGTGCCCGCTGACCTTCATGAATTCCCCGTTGAGGCAAGGCTCCGCTGCTGATACTGTGCTGTGTGGGCTATAATTTCCTCATTTATAAAGTCATTTGGACAAGATCCAATCAGGTTCAGCCACAGGGGCCCCTTGCTCTTTTAATTTATCTTCATTTTATAAAGAAGCCAAGGTAAGAGTGTTACTGAAAGGTAATTTCAAGCAGGGCTTGTTTATTTTTTAAATTTGTGCCATCACTAAATGTTCTTAGGTGTGTTTGTTTTTTTAATTTAAAAAAAAAGTGATAAAAGCTTGCATAGGCTACAGTCTAGTGAGTGGGAGAGAGGTTAAAGGAGGTAGTGGGTAGTGATACAGTTCTGGATGAACAATGACTAGTCCATAAAGGTACAACGAGGCCTTTTCTGCAGCCAAGAAAAGTGTATAGGAGAATAGAACAATTATTTGAGATCTCCAATGGGATCATTTAATTAATCAGATTGTTGGGGTAACCAAATGTAATATTTTTCAACATTAAATCTCAAATCTTGCATCTTTTCTAAGTGGGGCTAAGGATATTTTTAATTAGGCAATGCCACAGAGCATAGCTCCCTTTATGTAAAACCATTATCTCTCAAATTCTTGGTGACTGGGGAATTTTATGAGCCAGCTAAGGTGCAGGTTGAAATGACTGTATAGAGTATAGAATTCTGCCCTGGAAGAGGCTTTTACGTTGATGTTTATTATTATATTTTTCCTCCTTGAGTCACTGAGATAGATTCCTTAGAGAGAACCAATAACTTAAACCATAGTCACTACAGGTGCACTGACAAGGCCATCCAAACCTCTCAAAAGCGACCACTGTTTTAAAATCTAGCTTGATTCTTAGCCATTGGGTTTTAAATTTAATTGGATTCTGTGCTAGGTTTGGTTTTATACACATACACACACACACACACACACACACACACATATGTGTATATATATATATATATATATATATATATATATATATATATATTTATAGCATGTTTAACTGATTTGAAGGAGTTTGAATTTTCATAACAGAGATATTCATATTTATTCAAAGGTCTCTGGAAAAAAGGAATATTGTTTTCATTTTCTGTGTAATTAAAGTAGCAGTCCGACTACTAGCATATGAGTAAAGGCACATTTTGACTCATACATCAAAAAAGGACTTCTCAGGCAAAACATTGAAAGCCTAGGGGAGTATTTCCTTCCTTCTTTATCTCTTTTTCCCTCCCTCCCTTCCTTTCTTTCTCTTTTCAGTTCCCCTTCTGATCATAGAGTATTCTCCTCAATTCCCCGCCCCCCAGGAAAGAGAATATTTTTTACTTGAACTGGAAAAGTATAACATGGTGAGAATTTATTTGATCTAATTCAAATCTGTGTAACGCAGACCACGGCATGACAACAGCTCAAAGGACAGAGCGAAAAAGGTAGGTGGAGTACTAAGACCACAGCACAAGTTAGCAGCATTCAGAGTTTAAAAATCTGTGTCTCAGGAAACACATGCACTGATGTTACCAGAAATCAAATAAGGAGACAGAATTAATCAGAAATCATGCTATGCAAATTAGATACAAAAATGTCAAGACACTGATTTGAACTCTCGTTTCAGTAAGAGTCAGAGGGCTCGAGGTGTCACTTAGTGGTGGAACATTTGCCTAGCATGAGATGTGCTGAGCTGCATGCCTAGTACGACAAGAAAAAAGGTGAGTCCTAGTTTCTGGCTAAGCACTGCACCTTCACAGAACTGTTAGCCATTCATATGCAACCCTCCTATATAGTTTTTATTAATGTACCATCAGTGTACAAAATAATGGGCTTCGTTATGAAATTTACATGCACATTTGTCATGTGCTTTGATTCTACTTGTCTCATTTACCCTCCCTTGTCTTCCTTCTCCTTCCTCCTAGTCTCCTTCAGTTCCCAGAAGAGTGGTACCCCACCTGCCTTCAGGTGTGCAACTGAAAGCATTGAGTTCACAGGTGACACATGGTGGTCTCTACACAGATGACACATGATGGTCTTTAGTTACATTCAGTCCTTAAAAAATGACAAACATTCTGTTCTTCTTTACAGTCAAAGCTACTCCATTGTGCTTATATACACAGAGGCGACGCCTTGGCTACTGTAAAGTTCCTCAAGGTCCTGGCTGTCCAGAAACTTCTCTTGTGTTCTGAGTTGGGTTTCTTCAGGTACCCATGCAGAAATGGTACAGCTAGACAAAACATTAGTTCTATTTCCACATCCTTTTGCAACCTGTGCACCAGCCTGGCCTAATGGAGACCGGCACCTGTGATCAGGTTACAGAGTTACGCTGTGGGAAGAGGATGCTAGTGATGGCCAAAAAATTAATTTATGTAAAAAAATCTTTGCTGAAATGCAGTTTATAAAAAGAAACCATCAAGGGAATTTTGAACTATATGATTGTGTTTTCAACGATGAATAATTTTCCCATAACTATTATTTTGATATCCAAATATAACACAATGTATCATCAGCAATTGGACAGTATTAAAGTTGTTAGTAATTATGTGTAATTTGTTACATACTAAAATTACTGATTGATGCTCAGCTATAGAATTAAAATTTTAACTTAGAATATAGAAGTGAAATACCTTTGTGAACCATGCCCTAAAAAGAAACAAAAGTTTCTTTCCTAGATTTGTCTAGAACTTGACACTTAACTATTTAGAAACAATGCATCATAGCACAGGGTCCACATTGATATTAAAATATTTTGTCCTCCTCCCCCAAACCAAAGGCACCAGGGCTCATTGTGTTTTGGGGGAGGGTAGGTTTGGGGGATGAGGGGGAGGGAGCCTGATTCTCTTTCTGGACAGAGGGAATGGGCTGAGCCTGCAGGTCTTAAAGGCAAGGCATTGTCAAAGATCACAGGTCTTGTCAACAGGCTCCATAAAAGGGTAACTGACCAAACAAAATTAATAACCTATTAAGAAGTGGAAAATCCTTACAAAAGGCTGATAAATATGGATGAATGATGTGAATTTATTTATTTATTTATTTTTATTTATTATTTATTTGTAGTAGCCTTAAGGAGCTGAATCCAAGGAAGGTGGCCAAGTGGATACTTTTGTTTATGACTTTCTGGTTTTATTTTTTGTTTGTTTGTTTTGTTTTTTGTTTGTTTGGGGTTTTTTTTTGAGACTAGGTCTCACTGGTTGTCCTGGAACTTGCTATATAGACCAGGCTAGCCGCCAAATCATAAAGATCTGCCAGTCTCTATATACCCTTTTCTTAAACTTATAAGACCTTAACGCAGGACTAAGAATTCTTTCAGATTTTCCCATTGAGGGCCTGACTATGTCCTCCTCTCTATGGACCCATGTAGACTTGTGAAGTTTCTAAGTACAGGAAGAATGGATCTCACTAAGCTTTAAAAGCCGAGTCCCAAAAGATAGTTAAACTTTCTCCTGATTCCAAGGCATTTGTTCTGGCAGCCCTGGGTCCATGCCCTGGGTCCACCTTCCCTAGCGTTGCCATGGTACAGGAAGACCCAAGTTAAACACTGAAACTTCTTTTAGACAGCAGGGTCATAGCTCTGACTCATTCAGGTTGCGCTGGTAGACACGTAGAAGACGGTAACAGAAGATTCCAACACAGAGGGGATTTGGTTTGTGCCATCCCTTATGTTCTGAGACACCCCAGTACACAGATGGTCTGGGCCATGTTTCACTGTTCCAGTTCCCAGCACAGTGAGGGCATTGACTTTATGCCACCATGCTGGGCTGCTTTGCTGTGCAGTAATGAGTGCCTAGAATAAGGCGTAGGATGAAGCAAGCAACAGTTAATTTTGTGGCGCGAGGCTTTGTTAGTAGACAGCACCAGGAGAAACAAAGCAGGTCACAAGTGGTGCGCATGCTGTGTGATTCTGACAAGCTTCTAGATTGCCGTGCAACTCCCTGTAGAACTCACATCCTACTGTGCTGACAAGACGGTTCTGGACTGAACAGGTTATCCCGAGATAGCCCATCCTGGCTGTCTCAAGGTTACGTTACTATCTTCGCTCAAGACTATTTGCCATTTAGTGTAGGAGCAACAAGTACGTACTTGAGATTGGAGCAAAGGGTATGCTAAGGGACATCTAGAGGAATGACTTCTGACCTGCCACCCTTCAGCAGATTGAAATTTTCTTCCACTCCATATGCCTCTCCAGGACTTGGAATCTCTAGTCTTTATGGGTATCACCGTGAGTCCAGCCTGCAGCACAAACTGAACATGCCCAGACCAGGTCTACCAGCGTGACCACGCAGCCTTAAAGGTGTGAGGCCCATCTTCCTCCCACAGACACCGGATCACCCTACAGATCTCAGCTCTCTTACATCTGCCACGGTTACAGAAAAGTGCTATGTTTTGTTTTGTTTTGAAGAAGCTTTTCTTTTCTTTTCTTTTTAAAACCAGCAGCTGATTTCCTCCAAGGATATTTTAAAGGTTGTGATCAGAGATGAAAACTTTTCTCTTTTTGATGGTTTACGAAAAACCTTGCCAATGTTCGCTCAGCTGAGGACCAATGTAGGACACAGTGTTGTTTTCGCTTACTTTACTATATATTTGCTACTAGTTCTGCCACTTAGAAGACGGCTGTTTGTCTCAAGCCCTGTTTCACCTTGAATAAGAAGCAATTTGCCTCACAGCAGTCACTGAGGGGTCTCAGAGCCCTTAAAGAGGAACACAGCATAGAGAAGCAGGTGGCTTTCAGTGGCTTTGTGTGTGTGTGTGTGTGTGTGTGTGTGTGTGTGTGTGTGTGTGTGTGTGTTTCTGGGTATGGAGGGAGGCTTCCTATGTACTAAGCAAGATCCCCTTTGGCCTTACAGTCACTGTACACTTAATCCTTTCACGCAAAATTCCGTGGCTCAGGAAACTTCGGGGACAGGTACAGTCTAGGAGACTTGAAAACAACACAAATTGTAAAGCGGGGATGACTTCACAAATACAAATACACACAGGGTGGCTTCTGCCTGGCGAGGTAAGCAAGGCAACCCAAGTCCCCAGAGGCAATGTCCAGGATAAAGGAAACATTTGTTTTCCAGAAACAGACGCTAGAAAGTAAAACGAGGTAGGACTGGCCAAGTAACAGAAACTGCGCGGTACCTGTGAGGTAGGTGTTGTGGGATGAATTGATGAAATAGTGAGACAGGGGCTGAGACATGTCTTCATTCAAATCCAGTTTCTCAGGTGAAACGACTCCGTTCTCTTCTCCACTCAGGTAGCGCATGAATCCATCCACGGACATCTGCCCTGCAGAAAATGGATCGAGAGGTACATGAGCAGCTCAGCATCCTGATCCTGTAGGCTCAGCCTGTGCTGATCCATCTGGAATCAACAAAACCCGCTCTGTGCCATCCAAGGAGAAGACAGGAAACACAGGATGCAGTTTTGTATGAGAACACACACTTGCCTAGGATCACGCTGTATATTACCATTATCTCCATAAAACTAAAGGAAAGATGTAGCTATTCTGATGCTTCCTAGATTTTTCAGAGAACTTAAATACAATGTTTTTCCTCTTAAATATAAGAGTGGACATGAAGTTTGTGAAATAAAAAAGAGAGGTTAACTCTGGGTTAAATGACCGTAAGATGTTTTCCATTTTTAATTTTTTTCCAAATTTTTGGTTTTTCATTAAGAATACATATTGCCTTTTATTTTATAATAAAAATAATGAAAATATTTTACTTTAAAGTTAAAGTGCCCAAGTCATTTTTCTCTTACACAAAAAATAAAGATAACAAACAAATGACTTATGTTTTACACAACAAACTGAAAACACATGAGGGTAAGAGCTTTGAATTTTGTATTTACAAGTTTAGTTGAAAGAGAAAAATATGAGTCTCACTTTATGATTCAACTCAGAATTTTGCCTTTTCTTATAACTTTTTGAGGTACATATAGCTAGACATTAAGACCATTCTTTTATTTCAGCATTACTGATGGAAAATTTGCAGATAAAAATTATACATATTTCGAGAGTACAACTGGAAGCTGTATCGCACTCCCTCATCTTCACCTCCACAGCCTCACAGCCTCACAGCCTCACAGCTGCAGTGCTGCACCGCCTCACAGCAGCATAGCCTCACAACCTCACAGCCACACAGCCTCACAGATGCACAGCCACAGTGTTACACACGCTCACAGCCTCACAGCCGCATAGCCACAGTGCTGCACAGCCTGACAGCCTGACAGCCGCACAGCCTGACAGCCTGACAGCCGCACAGCCTGACAGCCACACAGCCTGACAGCGGCACAGCCTCACAGCCGCAGTGCTGCACAGCCTCACAGCCGCACAGTCACACAGCCTCACAGCCACAAAGCTGCAAAGCCGCACAGCCTCACAGCTGCACAGCCGCAGTGCTGCACCGCCTCACAGCCTCACAGCCTCACAACTGCACAGCCGCAGTGCCGCACAGCCGTCCCCGCAGTGTGTTTCTTCAACTTTAACAATCGAAGCTTCAAAATAACAGCAAATGAATAGAAATGAAAGTGGTGCCAGTTAAGGCTGGGAGTAACGTATCTTATTTTCTTGTTGGAACTATTCTGTTAATTTAAAAATATTATATCCTCATAGAAATAATTTAGGCATTGAGATAAGCAGAAGGAAAACACTTTTCGAAACATACATAATTGTACCTTCAGAAGAACATACTTTGGAAGGTTTGCTGTGTATCATTAAAAAGGCAGGTGTGTGTGTGTGTGTGTGTGTGTGTGTGTGTGTGTGTGTGCGTGTGCGCGCGCGCGCACGCGTACCGTGTGTATGTGTATTTTAATAGGATGCAAATATATGCATACATGTATAATATAGTTCAGTGATTTCTTCTGAATTAAATGAGCAACATGGTATAAATACTTTTAGCACAAAGAAAAAAGATCAGTGGATAAGTTAAATTCCTAGAATGTAAGATTAAGCAACAGCTTATTATTATTGGTTATTAAATTTGTTTCAAATGTTTTTGTGAGTATAACTGACACCAATTTCAATGCTATGGCAGCTAAGTCCTTTTGCAGGCTGCACTGGCAGCAACAGAGCTTCGGTTCAGGCTATTCAGGCTATTTAGGTGTAAAGAAATTCTGCACCTATAAACTGAAGACTTAACCATAACATTTCATGACAGCAAAAGTTTTTCACATCTAATATATTTTTTAAATATAGCTGATACCAAAGTCCTGGGAAATTATAGTTAAATCAATATTAATAGTATTAAAGAATGGATGAAGAAGTGAATAACCAGAAGCTTAACTATTTGCTCTCTAAAGAGATTGTCTATTCTAAGAAACACTTTTTTTTACATTTTTATTTATCATCATCATCATTATTGTTATTGTTTGTGTGCATGCATGATGTGGGAGGGTGGGTGTATATGCCACGGAACACATGGGTGTGAGTGGACAACTCTGAGTGTTTTTTCCACCTTTACATGAGTTCCAGGGGTTGATCATAGCTCACCAGGCTTCCTCAGCAAGCACTGGCTAAATTACTTTGCCCGAGCAGAAAGAAACATCTTTCTAAATGAATATTTGAATAAAACCAAGTGTTTGCACCACAAATAGCTAAAAGTGGACTCCAAGGTGGGTCTTAATAGTTCCCATAATGATAAGTGGCAAATAAAAAGGATATAAAGGCTTTAACTGGCATATGTGTGACCTAAAGTATTAACTGCCTGCAGCTACAGTGCTGGGTGGCATGTGTGTGACCTACAGTAGTAACAGCCTGCAGCTACAGTGCTGTGTGGCATGTGTGTGACCTATAGTAGTAACAGCCTGCAGCTACAGTGCTGTGTGGCATGTGTGTGACCTACAGTAGTAACCTGCCTGCTGTGTGGCCAGTCTCAAGCAAACACCGTCATCAATACATCCAAATAGACATCACTTAACGCAGCGACCATCCTGGTCACATGTCCTGGTCACATCTGCCATTAAAGCCTTCTGTTAAACACACCTTGGAAGTGGGATGCATGTATCCCTTCAAACTGATCACAAATAAATCAGTTATCCTAGTGCAAAAGCTATTTCTATAGATAGTTTAAATTGAATAAAATTCTTGAGACAAAGTTACATAAGATATTCATTTTTAGGCCAGGCATGGTGGCGCACACCTTTAATCCCAGCACTCGGGAGGCAGAGGCGGGCGGATCGCTGTGAGTTCGAGGCGGGCGGATCGCTGTGAGTTCGAGTCTACAAAGTGAGTCCAGGACAGCCCAGGCTAACACAGAGAGACCCTGTCTCGAAAAACCAAAAAAAAAAAAAAAAAAAAAAAAGATATTCATTTTTTCCAATCTTCCAGTTTTCTGATTATTTCAGCCTGCTAAATATTACTCCCCCTACACACTGTCCATCCCTTCCTCTTTTTCTTTCTTTTCTCTCTCTTTCCACCTTCTATTCATTTAACAATTTATTTAACACCTGCCATATGCTAAATATACAGATAAATAAAGCACAGGAAATGCAGACTGATACCCTGCCTCCAAAGAGCTCACAAGTGCAGCAGAAAGCACAACTTCCCTGCCCTTGATGAACTGGCACAACACTGTGCCTGCTTCCAGCTTTGCCATTCCTGGGGTCTTCCATGATGCTTCTGCACCTCATCAAAGTAATTTTTCACATGATTAGAGTCATTCAAATTAGAAAATTGATTGCTCTGAAAGTAGATCACCCGGGACAGCAGCATTTGGTGTTTTCATCCCATGCGAAAGGCAGCATTATGCAACTCTGTCTTCCACTGGGGCGATCTCTTAGGGCCCAGGTAGTAAACTCCATGCTAGGAGAGGATGACTACAGACTTTCTAAATGGGAGTGGGTGCCCAAGGGCAGGCATTCACTTTATTTTCCAGGTTAGCGGATCAATCCTTTTCATTGAATACAAAGTGTACCAATAGTGGACGGTGTGACCTAACCGTCCATCTTCAGTGGGCTGGGCTTGACTCTGAGGCTATCAGTTTGTAACTGTTATATTCTGCCAGTAAATAATTTCTGGCTTGATCAGCAGCTTTACCAACCAACCAACCAGAAAAAACCAAACAACAAAACCAACCCAAACCCAACCAACCAACCAACCAACAACCAATTCAAATAAAACACATGACAATAGGTTAGAGTCGGCAAATGAGTTGTTTTAAAAGACTTATTTCATTTTTAATTGTGTCTATATGGGAATATACACAAAAGGCAGTGCACACAGAAGGTTGACGTGTCAGATCACTCCAGGGATGGATTTACAAGTGACTGGGAGCCACCTAGTGTGAGCCTCAGAACCAAACTCCAGTCCTCCACAAGTGCAGTATGGGCTCGCCACCTTTGAGGTATCTATCCAGCCCATGCAAATGTCAGGTCAGCATCCATGCCTATACATTGCTAATACCTTAGGGAGCCTACGTCAGGCTGAACATTGTGATAATTTGAGACTTTGAACCTTGTTTGAGATTAACTTTGTTGTCTGTATTGAATACAGGACACAAAATGGAGGATGCACAATCTACAAATGCCATCTTCCATGAAGCCATTATAATTCAGATCAGTGGGTAATTTACAAACGAAGGTGCCAAAATTTCATTCATTCATTTTTAAGGAAGCCAGGAAGATACTCATCTATCTGTTTACCTATCTATCCATCTATCTATCTTTGTGTGCATGTATGTATGTATGTATGTATGTATGTATGTATGTATGTATCTATCTATCTATCTATCCATCCTTCCTTCCTTCTTCTTCTTCATCATCTCTTAAAATTCAAAATAGACAAATATGCCTCTTTACTTTTTCCAAGTTTTCAGGCTAAAAATTGAATGTAGCACCTCACTCACACATGCTCCCATTGGACTAAATGCCTAGTGTCTTTGTTAGTAAAAAGCAAACCAAATACCAAAGACTAAACAGAGACATGGCAAAATTGCTACACGAAATACAAACCTTGTTAAGGATCTCCGTGCCAGCCTTTTAGATCATCTCTTTTACATTTATTTTTTTTCATAGAAATCAAATATTTTAATTTGGTTTTCTTGATCTCCGTGCCAGCCTTTTAGATCATCTCTTTTACATTTATTTTTTTCATAGAAATCAAATATTTTAATTTGGTTTTCTTTTTGTGATGTTAAATACTGAATCAAGGGCCTTAGCCATTATAAACATTATTAACAGACATTGAACTACTGAGCTATGATTCCAGACCCTTAGCATAATAGCAAACGAAGATCACAGTCAGAAAAACGCTTTAGGAGTTTGGTGAGTTAGCGCCTTTGAAGATTATTTATAGTAAAGCAAAAATTCCCAGGGAAGGACGTTTTCTAATTTTATTCTAAAATGTAACTTATTATTATGAGTGAGTGTGTAAGTGTGTGACTGAGCATCTGTTATAGGATTTGGTTCTCATCTTCCATTGAAGGTTCTAGGAATCAAACTGAAGAAGGCAGGCTTGCTTTTACTTCCTGAGACCTCTTGCTGGATTATATTTATCTAAATTGGAATAAAAACACTGTGTATGTTTGCAGAGTGCTCAGGCCAGACATGCCTAGGAACATAGGCGATCAGACACTTTCCTTTCCAGAGCTTTACCTGCTCATAACAGGACAAGTATTGAGGATTTTTTGATTCACCAAGTGAATAGATAGAGTCAAGAGACATCACTGTGAAAAGTAGGATTACTCAGTGTATAATATAGAGGGTGAATCAGTTCAAGGGTCAGGAGTTCAATCTCAAAATATATTTCACAGTTTGCACAATGTGTGAAGTATGCCATTGACTGGTCAAGGTGTGGGGGGCAGAGAACAGACTTTCAGATTTTAATTGCTTCCATGTACCCTACAGTGGACAACTATGGCTGTCATTGACTTATAAGCGTATGCATTAAAATAAATAAATATTTCACCATTTGTGAAAACCTTCCATTTATTTTCATAGTCTATGGAGGAACAGAGAAGATGAAAAACCTTGCGAGTTGACACAGGATGAAATTATACATTGTGATTCAGTGGGGGAACATTTGCCTAACATGTACAAATAAGGCCATGAGTTCAGTCCCCAGCCCCCCCCAAAAGTAAAACAAAAACAAAACAGAAGACTGGGTAAAGGGGGTAAAGGTGCTTGCTACATGCCTGAGCAAGACTGATTTCCAAGGATAAACACAGCAGAAGGAGAGTGGTTCTCTGACCTCTACACATGTTCCTACACATATACGCGTGCAAACAAATAAATGTAATAAAACAATCAGAACCAAAACAAAACCCAAACTAACTGCCGAGCAAATGGAAGCACACTGTCTTACTAAACAAGTCTGTAACTGGCCAAGAGCTCCAGCTTCCGCTTTTCCTACCAGCCCTAAGTCAAGGACAAGGCAACCACAGGCCTCTTTAAGATTTTCTTCCGGCTTTCAAGTTCTGTAAGTTCAAGTGGGCCAATATATTAACTACGATTACCAGCTGAATTAAGGATAAAACATCCACATCAGAAGGATTATGAGACATCAGGTCACAGTGAAAAGCAATGGTAATGACAGTTTTCTGGAATAAAATCAGATGAAGTTTAAAGGGTAAAAACAAAGGCTAAAAAACATTCCCTGACATGTTTTCCGTTGCCTGTGCCGGTCACATAATACACCTT
The DNA here is from genome assembly GCF_964271855.1 of Acomys minous. Taxonomy (NCBI): domain Eukaryota; kingdom Metazoa; phylum Chordata; class Mammalia; order Rodentia; family Muridae; genus Acomys; species Acomys minous. The sequence goes on from NC_140485.1 coordinate 13,959,535, forward strand.
AAGGTATTTATGAGATCACAAATTATTACACATTTGGAGCCAACGTAGGAAAACACAGTCCCTCAGGGAATGTAATGTAACACTTTTCTATGAAGGTCCTCAGAAGAAACTCCCGTGTTCCCAGTGTTCAATGAAAAAAGAAACCGGCCCAAGGGAGAACAGACCTGACATCTTTGGAGAGGAACCATCTTTGAAGAGAGCCCAGAAGAAAGTGACTTGACCAGATGATGCTCCCCACGGGCCATTTAAACATCTGTTCTTTTTTTCAGCTACGTATTTGTCATAAACCCTCAAATGTTATGTGGTTTTGCACTGATGTCATGGCCTGTACCACAACTCTGGTTCCAGGGGAATCCAATGCTGTCTTCCAGCCTCCACGGGCATCAGACAAGGGTGTGGTATACAGACATACATGTATGCAAAACCCACAAAAAGATCCCTAAAAATATGGCCACTATTCTGCTGCCCAGGTCTGGCAATTTTGATTAGCAGTAGACTGAACTTGGAAGAAAGGAATGAAGAGAGACCCAGCCTAGAGAGCGAGTAGAATCTCCAAGTTGGATCTAGAAGTCATGTGTATGGGGCTGGAGAGATGGTCCAGAGGTTAAGAGCACTGACTGCTCTTCCAGAGGTCCTGAGTTCAATTCCCAGCAATCACATGGTGGCTCATAATCATCCATTATGTAACCTGATGCCCTCTTCTGGCCTACATGTAGGCCACTGTATAAATAATAAACAATAAATCTTAAAAAAAAAATCATGTGTGTAATTTGCTCATGATGCATACATAAAATGCAAGGGTGAGGGTGGGCGGGCAAGATGAACACCAGCATAGTCTAGGAGCCAAGAGTGGATTTCTAAATCCATAGCCCTGCTAAAGCTGCTTTCCAAAAATGACTTGTCTTAGGGCAACAGAATAGGAAACAAGCACCCAGTTCCTTCTTGATTAGGAGCAAAGACTCGCCACCATTTCAGCGCATGCTTCTATGTCTATTTACTTCCAATTCTCAAAATAATTTTCTTGTTTATGGCTTTTTAAAAATTTACAATCATGAAAAAAGAGGCATCCCTCATTCCTATACCTACTCCCCCAGCACATATGAGGTCACTGTATTAAAAGCTGAGAGTGTCGTTGCTATGTATCCTATTCAGAGCCAAGTCATGCAGCAACCCAACAATTATCCTGCACAATGATTAACTTCCCTTGAGTTTAATAAATGTCTTATTGATCATTTGCCAATTAATTTGCACATGTCATTAGGACAATGTCAAACTGTCCATCAGTTTTCTGAACCTCATTGCAAGGTGTTCAAATGCAAGTGTTTTCTCAGTTAGAATGTCCCGGACTGTTTCTGGGAGCCTTCTGATCTATCATAGTTGAAATTGATGAATTCCTATTACTTTTCTTTTTAGTTTATTCTTATTCTCTCTTACTTTCACATTCTCTGCCTTGCTCTTTCATGGAGATATTTTTTTTATTTTAGTTGTAACACATTTGTCAGTAGCTTCTTGTTGAAAGATTTAAGGTTATTGAATTTCTTGAACTTTGCATGTCTGAAAATGGCTCACATTCACGTGCACACATATTTCCTAATTTAGCTGAGTAGAGCACTCTTGGTAGATTAAAGAACATGTTTCTTTTATAAAGTTGTTTCACAGTCTTTTTATTTCCAGTATAGATGTTGGAAATATTGAAGTCTTTTTCATTCACTATCTTAAAAACAGTTATGTGGTCTGTTTCATTTTTTTGTTTTTGTCTCTCTAGAAATTTTCAGTATCTTTGGTCAGAATTGTAGAATGTCACAATGATTTGTCTTGGCTTTGTTTTTAACCCTCTGTTTTGGTAATGGTTTGGTATGAAAGTTATTAGCCTGTTTGGGATAAACTTATTTTTATGATGGTTTCTTCTTTATAGAATATTATTTTCTCAGAGGTAAAACTTTAAGCCACCTTAAACATATTTATTCACATAATACTACTTGTTTGTTTGACTCTTAGCTATTTCTTCAATTCAATTTCCACCTCTTTCTTCAGTGTTTTGTTTCTTTTAATCTCTTTTTAGTATCTAAGAGCTAATTTATGATATCTGACATTTCTTTTGAAAACAATAACAGTTTTTAACTTCAGAGATGAACATATTTGCTACTTTTCTAAGGATAAAATGTTATCTACACTTTTTTGCATACAGACTTTCATCCACACTTTTAATTAATTTTTGCCATATAGTTGTATAGTTATCTCTCTCTGCTGTTACCTTCCCCCTTATTTCTACTTTGAAAGTTCTCCCCCTATACCTAGTAACTAATGATTGTCTATTTATATTTTCTAATTGGCAGAATGAAACATTCACTGGATTATTTTAATGAACTTTGATGAATGGCTTTGAGAACTCTGACATAGATGAGGTATCACTGTAGAAGAATCTGCCTTTGTCTCTCTGAGAGTAAACCCTAATCTTCAGTCTCCCTGACTAGTCTCTCACACAGACAATAAGTGTGTAGTGCCAGCATTCTAGGAAAAATGTGGGGAAAGCATAGTCTCTTTGTGTTACAGTCTGTGATCTTATTTTCAAAATGGTTACTTTGCCTGCACCTATTCTGTTCCTGCACCCCCTTTTTGTTCCTTTGTCAGATCAGAATCCTGATCATATTTCCAGAGCTGCTAGCCCCATTATATTCTGTGTAGGTGCTCCTTCTTCTGGAAGAACACAGCATCCTCAATTCCTGAGATTTTTAAGGTTTCTACGGAAGAATTCAGGGTGGTTCCCAGCATGCCACTTGGTTGATCTATCATCAGTCCCCCAGATTACAGCTGGAAACATGCAGCCAACTTTCTAAGATAATTGCTTCCTCTTAGTTCAAACCTTTCTAGATCACATCTCTAAGATTATCTCTTAATGCAGTTTTAGTGTGGACTCAAGGTTGCTTAATTAGCTAATATGTTCATTCCATTATGTTTTTCAATGCTTCTACCATGATACATACTTTCTAGTATTTTTAGATAAAGTTGATTATATTAGATTAAATACATTTTAATAATTATCAATGAAATCAATTCATATAGAAAGGTTTTTTTTTTTTTAATGTCTTCTATTTTGCCAGCAACTTTTGTGGCCTTTGCTTTCTCTTTTCACAGTGGAACATATGCAGTGACTAACATTTCACGATAGGTGGCACTATATGGACAAATAGTCAATTAGGTTTTCTTGCTGTGTTTCTCCCTATAGCATGCAATCGGAGTGCTCTGAACTCACAGCTGGGAAACTGCTGTGTCCTCATGACTTCTCTTGCCAGTCTCACAGGGATGTTTGTGTACAACATGGGCGTGAAAGAGGCTGTCGCTCTGAGTTTCTAACAGAGTGATACATGAATCAAGTTGGTCCTTTATGTCTGTCCTCCTCCTCGAGGGCATGGGAAGAACCCTTGAGATGTCAATCAGGAAATCACGTGCACATTTTTAACTGCTTTCCTTAACTATCTCATATTCAAGTCACAATTTGAGTTAAGAACACTGCTGAAGGGTTAATCCAATTATATATTAAAAAAAAAAAAGGTAAGGAGGTTCCAGGGACACATTTTAAGGCTTTGAACTCATTTGTGTGTGCTATGTCCTCTTATAGCTGGATGTTTGCTTTCTTGTCTTCCAAAATCCCAACCCTTTAACCTTTTTTCCAAGATAAGTACCAGCAAAGCATGCTACCTTTTGTCCTTAGAGTGGAATGGCTGTCTAGAAAGGTACATGCTCTGCTTGGTTTTATGGATACTGTTACACCAGAGCTTCCTTCTCCCTCAGAATACAAGAAGTCCCAGCCATATTGGTATCCAAAGACATCAAAACAGATCAGAAAATGGAATTCAGGACAATTGAGAACATGGTAAACCAGCTTTAAATGCTAAAAGAGTTCAGTGCACTCATTGCTTGTAGCAACCTATGGGCCCATCAAGGCATATTCTTCTTAGTGACATTTGCCCCGGCACAATTTCCTACTCAAGTCAGAAGTAAAAAGCATATCTGAAATAAATCCATAGGCTTCAGTCTTCTACTTAGAAGCTTATGCATTTGACATCCAATAAGAACCACATAACACAAGAGGCTGCTCTTCGTTTATGATAAAATTTCTGAGCACAGCAGTGAGTCCAATACCATACTCCTGTTAGTCTTTGAATAAATGAGATGATGAATTGATGAAGAAAATACAGTGCATGACTAAAAGCTAATCTCTGCACTGAATTTACAGTGCATTAATTAGGTATCCAGAGATTCCTTTGGTTATCTTTTTCACTCAGTATGCTTTAAAAAAAAAACTGACATGCTCTGATTGTTATTATTTTATTTTTTGAGACATGGTCTCTCTCTATGTAGCACAGACTGTCTTGGAACTCACTATGTAGATGAGGCTGGCCTTGAACTTACAAGGATCTGCCTGCCTCTGCCTAAGTGCTAGAATCAAAGGCATACACTACCATGCTTAGCTTCTGATTGTTAATTTTCATCGTCCACTATTCTGGATTTAGAATCGCCTAGAGTAGCACCTCTGAGTGTGCGATGCCTCCATGGGAGTTTAACTGAAGAGGGAAGAACCACCTGAACCTGTGGCATCTTTCCACGGACCCCGAGGCCATGAAAAGGAGAGAAGAGAGGTGAGCACCAGGATTCATTTCATCTTGCTTCCTGATGGTCCTCAGTGTGACTGGCTGCTTCCTGCTATTGTCACCACAGCCAGGGCAGGGAGAGCCACCACCTCTGCCCAACTACGTATGATAAACTAGACAATTAAATTATGTGCCAAAAAACAACCCCTTTCTTACACTGTCCTTGTCAGTCACTTTGTCACAAAAATGAGAAAAGTCACTAATACAAAAAATAAGTACCAGGACTGGGCTTATTTTTGTGACTCGTAGAAGGAATGGAGAATTTGAACTGTAGAGTGGTGAATCTTGTCAACAGAGTTTAATGGACTTTATTGTGTGGGAGTGTGGATGGCCAGAGCGCTAAGAGAATTGCTGTGGAGACTATGTTCACAAGTTTTCCAAGTAGAGTTAGGACTATATCAGAAAGTGGGCGAGAAGCCACTGTGCTTTACTCTACTGAAGTGTCACTGCATGCTGCCCATGTCCTGATAACTTGACTTGAGTGAAGCCACATTCGATCACCATGGACTAGAGTTTTCCAGAAAGGAAAATTTAAGACAACATAATATCCAAGGTGTGCATGGTAAATGTTCGTTGTTTTTAGCTTGGGAGAGGGAGAGAGAGAGAAAGTGTGTGTGTATGTGAAAGGCCCATATAATGTGACCAAAAGCCGAGATCTAGAACAGAAAACTGCAGGATTTTGTGGTTTTCCCATTGATTTTTAGTCTTCCTTTGGTCTTATCTTTTATTTTTGATGAGAATTCTTCTTTTGTACCATTGTATACTGTAAGAGTATGAACTTTAAAATTATTTATTTATGTATGTATATGAATGCTCCTTCTTTCTTCATGTACACCTGCATGTCAGAAGAGGGCATGAGATCACATTAGAGATGGTTGTGAGCCACCGTGTGGTTGTGGGAAATTGAACTCAGGACCACTGGAAGATCAGCCAGTGAGTGCTCTCCACCACTGAGCCATCCCTCCAGCCCTGACTTTTTATTTTAATTAAAGACTGTATTGGGTATTAGGAGAGGCTTTGGACTCCCTCCCTCCTGCCCCCTTCCTCCCCCCGTCCCCTACCATGTGTTTTGAGACAGAGTCTCTATACACAGTTTCCCTCTCCTGAAATTCACTATGTAGACCAGGCTGACCTCTAAGTCAAAGATCTGCCTGCCTCTGCCTCCCAAGTGCTGGGGATTAAAGGCATGCAGCACCATGCTTGGCTGACTTTGGACTTCTAAGCAGTGCTGAAACTGTTAAAGCCCATGGGGACTGTTGAAGTTGGGCTGAATTCATTTTGCTTTGTCAGATGGACATGAGTCCTTTTGGACCAGCAGTGGAATATGGGGACTTAAAAGGGGATGCGGTTGGATGTCAGTTTGACAAAGGATGGATGGACTTGTGATGGTTCACCCTCACTGTCAACTTTACTGGGTTTAAAAAAAATCACTTAGGAAACCCCTATCTGGGTGTGTATATGGGAGCACCACACAGAAGCTTAACTAAGGCAGTATGTCCATCCCGACTGTGGGTGGCACCACTCCATGGGATGGAGTTCTGTAATGAACACAAAGAGGAGGAGAAGGGGAGTTGAGACCAGCATGCATTTCTCTGCTTTCTGACTTTGCATGCACCGTGGGAAGCTGCCTCATGCTTCTGCCACTCCACTAGAGCCACTCACGCTGTTCTTGCTGCTGTACCTTCCTCACTATGATGGAGAGCATCCTCAAGCTGTGAGCCAGAATAAACCCTCCCTTCCTTAGGCTACTTTCCTCAGATATTTCGTCACAGCAAAGGGGTCTGTGCTTATTCAGAAAATGCCCCCTTCGTGGCACTAACAACAGATGAAGAATTACTCATGAACTGGACGTTTCCAGGAAAGAAAATATGGCTGTCTATGTTTATATGCACAACTTTTCTTTTTAGATAACAGGTTGTGACTTGAAAGAAAATCTACTATGTAACCACAAGCAGGGTCACGAATGAGGAAAAACAGCCTTTGAATAGGTTTATCAGGTTGGTCTGTTTCCCGTGTGCTGCTTAACCAATCATTCATGCTCCTGGCCATACGCAGAAGGAACTCAGCCCATCCTCACTGTCACTGTGCGAGGGATACAACTTACATGCCTACCTTCTAGATACCAAACCCTAGGGGAAGAGCTTGCTCGAGATGGCACAGAAAATAGAATTGGGCCTTAGGTAGATAGGCTGTGTTGCACTGCTATGGAAGACACTGCGCATGGACCAGTAACAGAGAGTAAACCATAATAGTAGTGGTAAGACTGTGAACTATCTACCACTCTGAGAGCAGATCACATGTCAGGCCCAGGTATTCTATGAGAGAGTGACTCATTTTTAGTTCAGTAAAGTGAGGCTGAGCGGGGAACTTGTCTGGCAAGTGTGGAAGCTGGATCCGGGGCTCATGCTGGTCAGTGAAAAAACAATGAAAAGCTGGGTGAGGCTGATCATATCTATGCACCCATTACTCTTGGCACTGTCCTGAGTAAGGGGCCAGGGACCACGGAAAAGGGGATAATTTTCTTGCAAAGACAGTTGGCCTTAATCTGGTTCTAAAAATAACCCTGAATGTGACCAGGAAGAGTCTTTCCCATGATTTACTTATCTCTCTAAAATGTGTTACTTTAATCTTTTTGTTAGAAGAAGCCCGGCTCTGGTAGATAAACGACCCATCTGGCAGAGGCGTGAGGATTAGGCTCTTTGATTTGAATTTGTCTATAAAGGTCCAAAATTCCTTTCCAGACTTAATTTATGTTCTAATCTTTGTGTGCAATTTAGAGGAGGCCTCCAGCGTTTTCTGTCCTCAGTCCATGGATCTTACATTTAGGAGAAGAAAATAAAATACAATAGAAAATGCCAACACCAGACAATAGAAATGCTAAGCAGTAGGTGACATTGTTTGTAGGATTTGCAGGAGCTATGCAAGTTGGTTTGGAAAGGGTAAGAAAAGCCAAATTCACGAAAATATCTTCGAAGCTGTTCAGCACCGGGAAATTCTGCCTTGGAAGACAGATGGTCCACATGTGTCATGGCACAGTCGAGATGGGCCAACTGGACAGTGTGTCTGCCAGTTAGCATGGGCACCGACCATATTCTGTTGTGCCAAATGCCAATTAGGCAGGATCTGGCACTCATATGTTTGGATGTCACTAGGATTAGGTGGATGAAAAGCCATTCATCATCATTCAAGCCTCACTGTCTGTGTAATGAGAGCAGAGGTCATTGGAACACTTCCTGCCCAAGGGCTTAACACCTCCTTAAATCACTTCCAAGCTCAGTAGCCAGATGCTATTTCTTGCCTTATGTTTATTCCTGGTGCTATGACCCTTGAGGATTCTGCTAGCTCTTCTCAGGGAAAAAAGTGCAGATGTCATTGAGATCTCATGGCTCACCTAGATCCATTTGCCTCCTTTCAGAAATAATCCTTAGATGTTCCTCTTTTTTTCTGCTTGGGCACGGATTTTCCTGTAGCATATGCTAACTACCTTGGTTTCTGTATAACGGATGAGCTTTGCTGGCTTCTTCACTTTAATTGAAAAATTTCCCAAACCTGTATTTAGTGTGTTCTACATATGTTCTCAGCCATTATTATTTAACCTTAAATGGAAAAGGACCATGCATTCTGTTCCTTGTAGACCGCAAAACCTGCCCTATTACTATAACTGTGGACAAACACAAGCTAAGACATGGTGTGATAATGCTCATTAAATGTTTGTTTGCTCTGCTCAAGAGCCTCCATAGGTCAGCCCTGTCCCTGCTGCCACAGCTCTCTATGGCTCTGTGGTTTTCTCAGTACAGTGTTAAGTTGTACTTGTTGATGTGGTTGGTGTGAAAGTTCTTAATAATGACACCTAACTTTGATTTAGCACTTTCCCCTTTTTCAAAATATTCTCACATTGTGGAGGTATTTACTCCTCACCATACTGTTTGGCAACTCAAAGAAGCTTTGATTTAAAGAAGACTTAACTGTCCCTTTAATTTGTCATGGAGAGGTAAAGCTGTTCAAAAGCTAGTTGTGGTGGCTCACACTTGCAAACTCAGTAGCCAAGCCTGGAGACAGAGGTGGGGGACTGCTATAAATCTGCACCCAGTTGTGCTACGCAGCAGGCTCCAGACCAGCCTGGGCTATTTAGTACAACTCTGTCCTCAACCAAACATCCTTCAAAACAATACAACAAAAAAGGAAACCTTCTTACTTTCTGTTTTTCCCCTCTATTACTAGCTCCCCTCACACACAGACTAGGCATGGGGCTTTGAGGTGATTACCATCCTCAGTCCCTTTTCTTTTTTAAAAGCAGACTTAGATTTGCGTGAGGCACCTAGGATTGTCCAGATGCAGACTACCCTTTGGAGAGAGAGGTTCTCAGAGGGCAGGCAGCAAGCTCTACAGCACTTCATGAGTGCACATTTTATTGTACTGCTCTGCAATTCTGACCACAACACAAAGCAGACACAATTCTAGACCCTTGACCAAGATGTCTGGGTCACAATGGATGCTGACTTTACAGGGGCAAACCTTCACTTTCTTTAGTCCTGTCTACTCTGAATTGCAAAGGCAGTACCAGCTATTTGTTCTCCCATGTTTTCTGATGAGGAACTTAGACCCTCCCTAGTGTTTCAAATAACATGAGACTTTGCCCCTCATGGGAACCCTTCCCTGCAGACTTCTGGAAGCACAGCAGGAAATGACAGTTTTCTCCTCAGAAGTTTTCAGATTATCCTGGGATTATAGGTCATTGCCACTATAACCAATTTCAGCAGTTATAAAGATTTTTCAATGCCTGTAACACTGCATCAGGTATCTGGTGAAGAAAACAGTTGGTTGGATGCACTGGACCTCGGAGGACCTCTTCTTTGACTGCTTAGAGATTGGTTTGTTTCTTCTGTACTTAGGATAAAACCTAGGGTGCAGACATGCTAGTTAAATGCTTTACTCCTGAACTACAGCCCCAGGCATCTTATTACATTTGAGAGTGTGCCTCAAAAGCTGCCCATGCAGGTCTCAAAGTTGAGACTTCCTACATCAGCCTCCCAAGTAGCCAGCATTACAGATGTGTCCGTTCAGGTTCAGGTAGAGACTTCTTCTATACTGCTGAAATCAGGGTGAACATGTGTTTTGCTGGCAAGGAGGCCATAGTAGGCAGTATCAGTGTCTAGGAGGGGATATGATTGGAGGTCCATTTGCATCTCTCTACCTCATGACTTACTTGGGAGTCCTTGGGAGTCGGGACTTCCTTAGAGCATCCTCAATCACAATAAAGGATGGATGTCTCACACTTCAACATACTGTTTTTCCTGGTACTGAGCTCTGCTTGTGAACTGTGGAAACATCACTGGCTTCCTTCTTCCCGTTTTCTCGGTCCTATGGCCCTTCTACTGCTTCCAAGAATTATGTCTGAAATGGTCTTGGATTCCAAGTTTTTTTTTTTTCTTTCCGAGCTACTTCCTAAGGAAATGTGGAACAATGACATAGCAACGTGACTATGCAACGTCTTTGGCTCATTTTCTATAGTTAGCTGCAGTATTAGGTAACATGGTTGACTTTGTCTATTGTTTAAAATTAAGGTTTATCTTAAGTAATACCATCCCTAATCCTGGAAATAATTGCTCTAAAACTTGAGTGCTAGAGACTGTAAGGGTTCAGAGTTAAGATAGAGTTCCCAGAATTGCCAAGATCTATCAGTGGAATCTTCAGCATCTCTGGCTTCAAAGCTGTAGCACTTTCTAGTTCTTCAGTTGGGTGTTAACAGAGACTGTCCATCCTGGTTTCCTTGTGAACATGGCTTGTCTGTTCCCTCCATCCAATGTGTCTTTCTCTTATTGGTGTGAAGAAAACTCTGTGGATTTCAGTGCTGGGGATTAAGTGCTTGTGGTTTAGCATAGATCAATCTGCCTAGCTATTTCTCTTATTGAATGAGTCCCATCTATCTACAGGTGAGGGGGACAAGGTGTGACAGCAGTGACTGTCGTTATCATGTTCTGACGGCAGGTTGCACAAAAGGGAAAAAGACCTATTTGTTTAGTCTCAATACCTCACACATGAAATCACAAGGAATTTTGGGAAGGTCTCATGTGATGAGAGAACATGCCTGAAGAAGACACTACATACTGTTGGTGTCTGAGCCTGTCAGGCTCCCTTCCCTTGCCTTGGGACTGGCATTTGTCTTTGCCTTCTACTATTTTTACGTTTCCTGCGTGGCTATTTTCTGAACAAAAGGAATTTTAGTTGTGACAAGACATGGCTGTGAGTTTCTGGCTAGAGTTGAGCTGCTGAGCAAACACTGAGGTCACCAAAGGAAAGTCCCAAGGAGGAAAACGCGGGCTTCCTGGGCTAGGCCTTTGTTTCCATTCTTCTGGCAATGAAGGAAAAGCAGCAAGAGAAGAAAGATGCTGGAAGTTTCCAGGTCTACCAGGCATCAGCAGACTCATGGTTCCTATTCCAGGAAAGGCAGGGGTTAGTTTGTTTATTTGGTTTTGTTTTTTTTTCCCCCCCATCCTTAGCCAATTTCACAGAGAGGTCTGTGAACATAAGAAACCCAGAGTGAAGTGGAAGGAGTTTGCAGTGCACTCAGCAATGACAATGCCATCCTTCCCTAACCTTCCACAGGGGCTACAAAGTCAATAGGTGGAATCTAAATAGGATTCTAATCAATAAACTGCTAGAGTGGCTTTCAGCAGTTTCCTCAGTGCAGTAAATTAAGGCATGAAAGAATTACCTAAGTCATATAGTTTTCATCCATCTTTGTCTTTGGAGAAGTTGACTTTGTTCTTTCATTTCAGTTCTTTTATTCCCTCCGTTGCTCTGTGGGTAATCTATGCACACACCTTAATTGTGAGGCAGATCTTTAAACCAGTCAATATTTCCTCCAGAGGAGGAGCGGTTTTAAAACTGAACAGCAGCTTGTATCTCCTGGGGTTTGAGTCACAGCGCCTGCAGAACCGGGAACCGGATGGCAGAAGACAGGGGGGGGGGGTTAGGGGGCAGGGAGGGCTGTTACCATCCACTTCTAGTACACACTAGCTTCTCTTGTAATTCTAACAGTGCTTTTGGCAGTTTTATTCCCTCTACACACTGGTCTCTTCTTGTAACACTTTGTCAGAAGGAATCCAGACAAAATAGTGCTCTATCAAGGGCAAATTTGAGAAGCATGTTAACACACAACCTACTGGGCATTGCATCTCTTTTCTAAGAGGCCCTGTGGGAGGGTCCCAATCGGACTCCAGAGCAGCTGAGGGCAAGAGGGAAAAGAGAGAGAGCCTCCGTCACAGCCCGGTTTCCTTCTTACCTGCTACTTCTGTGATCTGAGAGTTAGAGCTAAAAGGCTAAGTCCCTTGCTGACGAGTGCCTGGTGAAAACTCCAAGAGTGGTAACAAGGGAAGACTGGGAGAAAGCAGAGAACGCACTTCAGAACCAGGCTGCAGTTTCCAGGGATTTTCCGGCTGCCTATGCTAGATTGAAAGTCCTGGAGTGTTACAGAGGATGCTTCTGGCTAGGGTTGCACAGTATGAGCCAAGGGAAATGAGAGGAAGACCCATGTCACGAAACTGCAGCTGTCACCTCATTTCATAGTAGAACAGCCCAAGGACTAAGCAAGGAGAGCCACTTGCCTGGGGTTTACTAGTCTGCCTTGATGCCAGGCATTTTCCTTAGCTTCCACAAGACTTTTGGTTTCTCAAGTATGCCCGTAACTATGCTGCTGCTGTTCCCGCTGCTGCTGTTCCTGCTGCTGCTGTTGCTGCTGCTGCTGCTGTTCCCGCTGCTGCTGTTCCTGCTGCTGCTGTTCTTGCTGCTGCTGCTGTTCCCGCTGCTGCTGTTCCTGCTGCTGCTGTTCCTGCTGCTGTTGCTGCTGCTACTGCTGCTACTACTACTACTACTACTACTACTACTACTACTACTATTACTACTTATGCTTACATTTTTTTTTTGAGATAGCATTTCAAGTAGCCGAGCTGGACTTGGACCTTCTACGTATCCAAAGATGACCTTGAACTCAAGGTCTCCCCGCCTTCTCTTCCCAAGTGCTACGATTACCTGTATCCTAGGTTTATGTGGTGTTGGGATGAAACCCAGGGCTTTATGAATGCTTGACTAGCACCGTACCAAATAGTTATATCCCCACCCTTAATTTTTGTAATTTCTACCTAGGAAAGGAAAAATTGTGACAGAGAAATATAATTTTAAAATATTTATGGAAAACTTAATAATACTCAAGTGAAAATCCTAAGTGATTAGTATTGTACAAATCCTTATGTTTATAACTTAATCATAATTCTAAATAAACATTTATGCAAAAGAAATATTACTCCATAAATAAATACTTGGTCAAAGTCTCAACATGTTATATACACTTTTCCCCAAGTTTTGTGACTAAATGATTCTAACTTGTAACTTGCTAAATGCAATGTTCAACTTTAACCACTACTTTAGGACAGAAATGATCAAGTAAATATTGCTAATTTCTTGTTAATAGTTCAGTCAGCTCTGTTTGGTGATACACAGAGCCTTCACATACACTGTGCTTAGCTGTCAGAACCATTCTTTTACAGAATCATTTCAAACACGAGAAGATGTGAAAGTGGCACTGGTCAAAAAAGGTTATAAAGTGGCTTAAAGCATGATGACCAGGTTGCTCTTTGACCCAGTTCTAGTGGGATATAATAGTGGTGCATATTAGTTACTTTTTGTTACCAAATTTTCTGTCATAGATAATTTAGAGGAAGAAAAAACTATTTTGGTTAAGCTTCAACTCATCAGAGCTGGGAAAGCATGGCAGAAGGGCTCATTTCATTGGAGACTGACAAGAGCCAGTGTCTGAGGCTGTCACACTGTGAGAGACCAAGAAGCCGACAGAGTATGGCAGAAATGACCTTTAAAGGGTATCTGACAGTGACCCACTTCTTCCACCCAGCCCTACCTCTTAAAGGTTCCTCCGGCTTCTGAAATAATGCCACTATCTTGGGAACAACTGTTTAAAACAGGAGCCCGATAAAGACATTAAGATTAAAACCATATAACATAGATTCTATTTTTTGTTTACTTCAGAACCAGTCCTTCTTTGTCTACTGAGCGTAACTCATTTGAACTTTGAGAACCTTCTCATCCATTTTCAGGTCACGTGGTATGTGGCTTAGATAAATGATCCTGCATTGACTCTAGGGAGAATCATGTGACCTGAATGTGTCTAGTTATTTTATTTCATCCTTCAGGACAGTGGTTTTTTTTTTTTTTTTTTTTTTTTTTTATAGCTTGAGTGGCCTTGTTGGCTCAGGATTCTGAGACTTTTGATGGAGCCACGAGTGAAATCCTTTCTTTAGATTAGAGTACCTCGCTTGGCAGGCCTGGCACTTTGGTAGCTATCATCTTGCCTCAGAGAATCTGATGAAGAGCTACAATGACTAGAGAGAAAATGATGAAAGACAGGGAAAGATAAGTGGTTTTTATTGGCAACACATATTTTAAAACTACATATTATGTATTTGTGAGTACAATCTGATGTTTTTGTTATTATTTTCATTTTTAAATTATTTGGCAGTTTCACGTGTGTGTATACTAAATACATGGCTCTCTTTATCTCCTCCACCCTTGACCTTGGTTTTTCTCCTCTTTCCCCGACTGAAACCCTACGTCCTGAAGTAAGGCCCCTCTTATTGTGAAGTCATTTTTGTTTATACACCTCACTGAGGTTTGGTTGCTTGCATGAATATAGTGGGGATTACTTACTAGAATATGGGCAATTTATCAGTAGTTATACAACCGCAGAGCAACACCCTCTCCCCAGGACCCATTTGCTGATCATGGCCCCTGAGCAATGCGATATTTTGATATATAGATGAATTGCAGGATGATGAACTTAAACAAATCAACAGACCCATTTTTTGTGTGTGTTTCACACTTTGAGAAATCTATTCTTTTTAGCTATTTTAAGAATAAACAGTGCATTATCATTTACTGTAGCCATCAGTGCACCCCTAAAGTTTATGTCTCCTAACTGAGTCTTGGCTCGCTCTGATCAGCAGACCCCCCTTTCGCTATCCCCAGCCTCACATAAGCATCAATGCACTCTTTGCTTCCATCAGTCACTCTTTACATTCTTTTTGTAAGCAAAATCATGCAGTATTAGAGAAAGGAAAATTCTCAAGCACACCATTTGAGCTCGCGGATTCCATGCTCAAAGCCACCAGAACCCAGACTCTTTGCTTGTTGGATTAGTACATCCCTTTGTGTGGCTGAGTCCAATTTACATTTCTGTTGTTTTCCACTGGAGCTGCAGTTTGCCTGACTGCAAAACTCAGAACCTGGTCCACTCTGCCTGCTTCCTCCTATTAATAATGTTCTACTATAGTTGGATTGTGTCAGGACTTAAAAATAAAACAATATTAGGAACACAGTGTAGTTATTCCTCTTGATATAACAGTTACATTGTTCTTCCACTTCAAGGAATATGCATGCTTGCTGTACCTCAACTTGTATTGCCTTGCTTGTGGCCATAATTGTGAGTTTATTTCAATGCTGAAACAACTAACTCCCTAAGTACTGATCAAATGTTAAAAGGAATTATACAGCTTCAGTTTCACAATTTAACTGCAATAAATCATACAGTACATATAGTACACGTAAAATATAGCACATATAGTTATATAGTATAGCCTATAAGTCAAATGTAGCACGTATAGTTATATAATATAGCCTATAAGTAATTTAAGAGGAAGACTTGATGATAAAAAGGAAAGGAGCTCAGAACACCTGCTGATCCTATGTGCTCCTCCATCAGTTCAGTTATTCAACAAACACTCTCACACACTTGCTCTTCACAAGGAGTAAAAGCAGAAACAAACGTGACTGTTTTCTTTCAGTTTTGCAGTTTAAGAAAAAAAATGGCTTTCATTCATGGATATCCACTCAATCCTGAGGTCTGTATTCTATTATCAAAGGCACCAATATAGCTGTCTTGATATTCATGCTATTTTTTTAGCTCATTGGGTGTTTTTGAAAGAGTGCTTTAAAAGTGCTTTAAAAGACATTAGTCTTCACACTAAAGCACCCATGACTGTCTTGTTCAGGACAGGCAGGGGTCATTCTGAATTCCCGTTTCAAACACAGATAAGTCGCATTCAGACAACTAGGCAAGGAAGAAGCATTTGGTGACTGGGGCAGGGATGTTTCTAAATATATGACTTTACATTTAAAAAGGGAAAAATATAAAACTCCCTTGAGAATGGTATTCTCTATTACAAGATTCAGATCCTCTCTTTGTGGAAAACAAGTATGCAAACATTTGGCTTAGAATGCATAGAAACCCTTGGACTATTTGCGATGAATGAGTGCATCTCTCCAAGTAGAAATTCCAAAGCAGAAATATGGCCAACACGCTAACAACAGCTGCCTAACAGAGCAGAAAAGGCCATTCTCTTCTGAATATTTCACACTTGCTTGTGTTGTATTTTTTTTAGACAATATGTACTTATATGGGTTTGGTGTTCAGGTTTCTGGCCACATTAAACTTCTTTAACTTAATTTTTTTTTTCTACTTAAAATTTTAAAACATTCACATGGGCTGGGCATGGCAGCAGAGACCTTTAATTCTAGCACTTGGGAAACAGAGACAGGCTTTGAAGTCAAGACCATCCTCATCTTCATGGTGAGTTTTAGGCCAGCTACACATATACAGTAAGACCCCATCTTAAAAACAAATCAAAACTAACAAACAAACAACCCAACTCCCCCAAACTAAACATTAACATATATTATTTATGTATATCATTTAACCACTAAAATCTACTTTAATGTATTTATTATTATTTTTATTTTTTTACATACACATTTATATTATTAGACATTTATAAAATAAACTACATACAGCAGGAAAAACCATAAAACAATCAGGAATTACATAAATGTTACATTCATAATGTTTTGGCTATTTGTATTTGGCAACCTTGAAGAAAACATCTTTCCTATCTTGGTGTGTTTAAAATTTTCAATGTAAATCAATATCTATCATATCTCATCTCTAACAACTTAAAACATCTATCTAGACATAAAAACATCTTAACTCCTAAACAACTAAGCTTAATTGTGACACTAAACTATCATGTCTTCAACCCTATCAGAGACATGAGAAAGAATAAAATTAATTACCTGATTATACAGGAAGTATAGGTTAGTAGCTTCCCAAATGAGAACATGACAGGGATAGTTTGCTGTCTGAATAGTCACCCAAAACTCTCTATAATGTTGGAGCATCATCTTCAGCCTTCTGGCCCAATATATCTAACAGACATATTTGTGAGGCAGGAACTGTTGAGGACTTGCTTACCCTGTCTTGGCAGAGTTTGGTCATCGATTCTGCCTGCATCCAAGCTTGCCCATTTTTAGGCAGAACTCTGTTAGTGGCTGAAATGAGGACATTTTGCCCAGTGGATGGTTTGCCACATTTGCAGCCATCTCCATAAGTAGGTTCTTTGAGGCTTATCATCTTTTTTGAGGTAGGCCGGGGGTTGTCAGGAGTTAACCTATCTTATTGTCAATGAGTCTTTAAAATAGTAAAAACATCTTTAAGTGGCATATTCTGTAGGTCTCTGAGGTTTTTGAAGACCTTATCTAACTATTTTACCTTATCTATCTATAGAATCATATCTATCTGTTAAACCTAGGATGTATATTCTTGTGATTAAATATAGATTAGTAATTGTTATGACCACGATTTGATCAACTAATAATTAACTTGTATTACTTAATTATCCTAAGCAGCCTGCAGTAGCACTTTCAAAGTATTGAAGTAAATATTGTATTTTAGTTGAGTTGTTGAATCTCTGGGAATCAACAAGCCTCACAGGCTAGGGAAATGGGTAGGCTAACTGTACATCTGAACTTCTTCCTCCCTACTTTCAAATCTATCCCTCTACTCTCAGGACCAGCTTTATTCAGACCATCTAGTGTAGCCTCCATCCTTTTCTCTGCCCTCATCTCCAGCATATCATGCAAATCTTCTTCAACCTCCCTCCTTTCTCATGCCTCTATCTAACCCCCCAGATTCAGCATGCATTTCCTGGGAGCCCAGCAGCCAGGTCTGTCAGAGAAGCAAACAGGCCAGGAAAAGCAGATGGATGATTTCCAGATGTTCACTCTCCTCCAAATCCAATCCCCCAATCATCCCCACTCCATAGCTGACCACCTGCTGTGACCCCTCTTCCTTTTCTGCTCCCATTCCCAGGGGACTAGGCAGATATTGGTAGAACACCTGTCTGTGGATCCCTGTGCCCTTCCCTCCTTTGTAACCCAATCCAATTCCTAAATGTCAGCTCCCAATACCTAGAAACGTATTGCACCTGGACTCTCCATTGGCCACACATGGCAAGATCTCAGAAGCATTCTGAGATCATACTCTACTAAGAAACAAAGAAAGCAACAGAAACCAAGGAACAAAACACCCCCCTGAACAAAGAAAGACAAGTATCAGAACTTAGAATTGCAATCATCTCAAACCCAGGTGCCTACATGCCAATATAGAAGCCAAATCAAAAATAGTCAGGAAAATATGTCTGTGCTAGAGCCCAGCAACCCTACCACAGTAGGCACTGAGCATAGAAACATAGTTGTAATAGAAGACAAGGACTTCAAAACAGCCTTTATGAATATGTTACAGGTCCTTCAAGAAAAAAGGAATGAATCTAAAGAAAATTGTGAAAACACAAATAAACAGTGGAACAAAATAAAACTGTCCAAGACCTGAAAACGGAAATAAAATCAATAAAGAAAACCCAAACTGAGGGAAATCTGGAAATGAAAAAAAAATTAGAAACTTAAACAGGAAGTTTAGAGGCAACTCTCAACAACAGAATACAAAAGATTGGAGAATCTGAGGCATTGAAGACACAATAGAAGAAATTAAATCTCAGTTAAAGAAAACGTTAAATTAAAAAAAAAAACTAGGCAGAAAAGAGACAGAAAATATGGGATAGTATGAAAGACGAAATATAAAAAAGTAGGAAGAGAGGAAGGAAAAAACAAAGCAATGGCCATGTCACAGGCACAGAAAATATTTTTTTAACAAAATCATAGAAGGAAATTTCCCTAACCCAAAGAAGAAGGTGCCTATCACAGTACAAGAAGCATAAGTAACACCAAATGGACTAGGCCAGAAAGAAATTCCCCTCAGCACATAATAAATAAAACACCAAACTTACAGGGCAATGAACAGTTTTAAATGCACAGAAAAATACCGAGTAATATATGAGACAGACCTGTTAGAACCACACCTGACTCTGAATAAAGACTCTAAAAGCCAGAGGGCCTAGACAGATATTCTATAAACTCTTAAAGACCACCGACGCCAGTTGTCTTAGTTAGAGTGTTAATGCTGTGAAGGGACGCCATGATGACAGAACTCTTTCTTATAAAGGAAAACACTTAACTGAGGCTGGTTTACAGTTCAGGGTTTAGCTCATTATTTTCATGGCAGGAAACATGGCAGCAGGCAGGCAGATACAGTACTGGAGAAGGAGCTGAGAGTTCTACATCTTGAACCTCAAGCAGCAGGGGAAAAATTGAGCCACACTAGGCCTAGCTTGAGCATATATGAAAACCCACAATGACACTCTTTCTCCAGCAAGGACACATCCATTCCAACAAGGCCACACCTCCAAATAGTGCCATTCTCTATGGGGCAAGCATTCAAACACAAGAGGCTGTGAGAGCCATTCCTATTCAAATCACCACACCAGTCTAGACAAATACATCCAGTAAAACCTTCAATCATAATAGATGGAAAAAAGATATTCCGTCCTAAAACCAAATTTAAGCAATATGTATCTACAAATCCAGCATCTACAGAATATGCTACAAGGAAAATGTCAACCTGGAGAGGTTAACCACCACACCAAGAAAACACAAGGAAGAAATAATTCCTGGCCAGCAGATCAAAAAAGGAGAAAAAAAAAAGACCATCACAACAAAACAAGAGGAATCAACAAATAATACTCATGAATAACTCTCAACATCAATGGTTGAAATTAACCAATAAAAAGACTCAGATTCATGGTGGCACACGCCTTTAATCCCAGCACTTGGAAGGCAGAGGCAGGGGGATCACTATGAGTTCGAGGCCAGCCTAGTCTACAAAGTGAGTCCAGGACAGCCAAGGCTACATGGAGAAACCCTGTCTTGAAAAAGAAAAGAAAAGAAAAAAAAGGACACAGGTTAACAGAACAGATGTGAAAACAGGGTCCTTCCTTTTGCTGCATCCAAAAAACACACCTCAACATCAAGGGTAGACATCATCTCCAGATTAAAGGATAGAAAAGCTATTCCAAGCAAATGGACACAAGAATCAAGATGGTGTAGCCATTTTAATTTCTGCCAAAATAGACTTCAAACCAAAACAATCAGAAGATATAGAGAAGGATACTACCATATTCATAAAAGGAAAAGGCCACCAAGAGTGTACTGCAATTCGTAACATCTATGTACCAAGCACAAGGGTGCTCAAGTTCATAAAAGAAAAACCACTATCACTTAAATGCATACCAATAGTGGGAGGCTTCATATTCGACTAGCCCCACTAGACAGGTCATCCAGACAAAAACCAAACAGAGAAATGCTGGGGTTAGCTGATGTCATAAGTCAAATGGACCTAACAGATATTTATAGAACATTTTATCCAAACACAAAAGAATATACCTTCTTCTCAGAAGCTCATGGAACTTTCTCCAAAAATGACCACATACTCAGATACAAAGCAAATGTCAATAGATATAAGAGAACTGAAGTAATACCTTGCATCCTATCTGACTAGCACTGATTAGAAAGCTTACAAACTCATTAAAACTGAATAACTCTCTACCCGACACTGCTTAAGTGACCAAGAACTTGAGAGTAGATAGCTCAGGGACTGAGGGTAAAACCAAATACTACTGTCCTAAAAAATAATGTAGCAATAAAAGTATTCCTAATGACATTCTGCTACACCCACAGATCAATGTCTTGCTCAGCCATCATCAGAGAAGCTTCCTCCTGCAGCAGATGAGAGAACAAATACAGAAACCCATGGCCAGACATTATGCAGAGAGTGAGACCTTGGATACTCTGGCCTAAATGGGAATTCTCCATCAAGTCTCTCCCTTAGGGCTCAGGGAATCCTTTGGAAGAGGAGGCAGAAATAGAATGAAATCCCAGAGAGAAGGGAGAGCACCAGGAAAACAAGGCCCTCTAAATCAACATGATTGATGCACGTTGAGCTCACAGAGACAGACATTGGGCCTGCATGGGTTTGCACCAGATGGGGTCCTTGAGCAAAAAGGAGTGGACACATGGCCCCACCTCTAACCCAGCAGATATTGCCAACTGATATCCACTTGCAAGTGAAAATTTAGTTTCCTTCAAGGGAGTCTCATTGGGATCCAAAACACTCTTAAGAGTCGGCCTCTTGCCCTGCAGCAGACACAAACAGAGAAGGAACTCAATGGCACCTTTGGAGCTCCTTGTCTCCTAATGCTGTGTCAGAGCTTTTAAAGTTTTTCTCTCATTTACTCAAAATTTAATTAATTAATTAATTAATTTCAAGTTTTTACACTATAGGTACTTTGTAAATATATTATGGCTTCTTGCTTTGTGTTTTTATGTGTTTCCTGAGTGTGTGAATGATTGTGTTTCTGTATTTATACCTGTTTCTTATGCCTTTCCTTAGGCTCTCTTTCTTCTGTTATTTTGTTTGTCCCACTCCGATCTTTTAAATCTTACTGTATTTCACTTTATTTCACTATTACCCCTTAGATGTCTGTTTGTTTTTTAAGGAGAGACAGGGCAGGAGGGGAGGTAGGGAAGATCTTGGAGGAGTAGAGACAGGGGAACTGTAATCAGAATACATTGTAGGACAAAAATCTATTTTCAGTAAAAGAAAAACACATATTTCTTAAGAAACAGAGTTTATGCATATCCTAACATAGGTATATTTGTTACATTCACTATTATACAAATTTCTTCTGCTTCACAATGAAACCTTAACTTTATACCTCGTGATTTTAAGGAATAGGAGCAATATAGAAGTTTCCTCCTGAGATAAGTCAGACAAAGTTTGTCAGTCAATCTTGAGACTAACATCAACTTAATTGATTCTTGGACACACTTGAGGGAATATTCAAAATAATAGCATCAGGGGAAAACAAACTTTGACATCATATTGAATGTTGGTATCGGTTTTCTCACACTTTTCATTGATAAAATTACAAGAATGACTTGATTTAAAGTTACAACTGGTTTCAAGTAGAGCATGCCTGGATTAAGTCTTGGGTAAGCCATTGACCATGAAGCCTTGGCTTTGCTCTTTGAAAAATGCTCATGTGCTTTTAAATATTTATTTTCTCATTATTTGGGGGTAGTGCTTGGGATCAGACTCAGGGTTTCCTTCCTGCTCGGCAAGTGCTCCACCACTAAGCTGTGTGCCTAGCACTCGTGTGCATTTTTAAAGTGACATGACTAAAGAAACCATTTCCTTGGACCTCCCCACCAGCATTCAAGTCAATCCCGTTTTCTGAAACTGTACTTTGTTATCATTGACTCACACTTACCTAATAAAGAAGGGACAAGATGGCTTTTGCTTGTTTGGTTGTTTGTTTGTTTTTAAAGCAAAGAAATTCCCAAAGACAAACACAGCAGGTTAAGAACTACAAACTCAAATAAAAAACATTGATTTTTGTCATCTGATGAAATATTTCAAACTCTTAGTTTCTTTTATTTAATTTTTTTGGGATGGTCTTTCTATGTAGTCCTGGATATCCTGGACCTAACAGAGATCTACCTTCCTCTCCCTCCTGAGTGCTGGGATTAATGGTACCCACCACTATGCCTGGCATCAAGCTTTTAATATCTAAAGCAATTTCTCCTCCGTGAAGAAAAAAAAATCTTAAAATCCTATCCTACTGACTATGAAACCAAAGTGAATAAACAAGAAAAAAATCTCTAGTCTTCTTTTTTCCCACATCACTGATAGCGGCAGCACACAAAATGGTGGACCACAAAGGCTCAGGATCACCACTGTTTTCTCACTCAAGTGGCTGGGTTAGGAAACAGATGTTGTCATTAAGAAAGTTTTATGTTATGAAGTTAATGGAAATGTAGGAAACCTGTTTTAATTTTTTTTGGTGATAATTATATAAGGATGCTCAAGACAGCTCTGTTGAATGAGTTTATGAGTGGAAAAAAGAATGCTACCATTGGTCCCTGCAAAAGCTTCCACTCATGTTGTTGAAATCAATTCATCTCAGAAATTTCCTGGACCTTCCCTGTGGGCTCCATATTCCAGGTTCCACCCATCCTCAGAGCCTGGATGCTCAATGTGGCTCTTGTAGGCTGGGTCAGTACTGCTTGTTAGAAATGCTGAATGCAAAATCTAAATTTGACGAGGTCCTGGATGATTTTCAGGCACATTAGCACTTGAGATATGAAATGTACTTATATTTATATCCTACTGTTTTTGAAAAGAGGAGAAAATTTTAAATCCTTCTTTATTGCCATTTTTTTTTCTTTTAGTGAGAAAGGGCTTTATTGTATAGCTTAGGCTGGCCTTGAATTTGAGACTCTCCTGCCTCAGCCTCCCAAATCCTAAAATGATAGGTTTGTGCCACAATGCCCAATGAGTACACATCTTCAGAATTGAAATTTTAATCTTTTGGTCTTTTGTTTGTTTTGTTTTTTTAATGCTGAAGACATGAAGAATACAGATGTTTGTATGATTGCAGATTTGAGTTAGTTGGACTAGGGTACCTATACTTCCTTCCTCCATGGCTATCACAGCAAAGAATGGAATCTATATCTAGGTGGAGATGTGCCATCATCTCCTCTCTTAAACAGTTAATCCAGTTGAAGAGGTCAATAGGTCAATCTTCTAGCTGGTGGACCACCCCTTAGGAAGGTGTGTCTACTTTAAGCCGTACTAACAACACAGGAGGAATAATTACTTTTCCAGGTGTCTTGAGACATCTGCCTGCTTTTCTGACTTCTGCTCAAAATACATCACTTTTCCTAATATTTTTTTTCTCTTCTGTTTTTCTTTTGGTTACTGGCCATAGCCCAAGTATGCTTTCTCTGGTGCTTTGGGTTCCTTATAGTTTTTTTAAGGCTCCCCTCTACCATGGCTTACCTTCACGCTGGCTAAATATGAACAGGACGGACCTCTCTCCCCTCAAGCTCCCAATATGAATCCAATATGTATGTATGTATGTATGTATGTATGTATGTATGTATGTATGTATATATCTCACCACCACCAAAAATTTAACCTTGTTCTAAAACTCCTCTTCTCTGGCCTGTGTATTTCACTCTTCTAGTTCATGAGATAAGAACTCAAAAGCCACTGGCTGCAGCAGGGTTGTGGTCATTGAATTTTCAGGACCCTAGACTTTTGGGAAAATGTCATTCTCAAAGATAGCCTGACATTTCAGAATCCTACTTTAACTAATAATGGTAGTTTATGGCTATCATGTGTTAATCGAACCCTAATCACATACTTTCACTGCACCCTTAAGACAAGGCCATTATCAGAGGCCTTTTTGTGTCTGGCCTTTGGGGTGGAAGTGGCCCTACTAAAGTCTTTTATAATTTGACTAGCTGACTACTGGAAAGTTGAATTTCTTCACTTGGAGAAATGTGATAGCTCTAGGTCACCAGATCTTCTTATTTGTCACTTCTGCCTTGTGGAGTGAGAGAAGGTACATCTCCTACACTAGTAAGTGGTTCAGCATCTCTCCACGTCTTGGAGTTACATGACAAACCTTCTGTCCTTCCCATGTGCTGCTTAAGGCTTCTGTGGAGAGATACTAATGTAACCGCTGGACAGATGCTTATATTGGGGGCACACGTGCTTTATGGATGTGATTAGATCCTACGTCCTAGACTATAATAACTATTGGATCCTAAGCAGGTCTACTTTATAGGACTCGGGGGAAATAAAGGAAAGTTTAAGTCCCAAGAATCTTATGATCTAGAAAGCTGCTAGACAGAAGACAGCAGAGGATGTAAAAACAACCTTTTACACCTCAACATACTGAGCCAACTTCACATGTGGGCTGTCACATCAAATGGACTGTATGCTTTTTAGGAGATATTATTTATTTCACACCCACAAAAAAGTCAGTGAAAACCTTTTCCCTTTTCTGTTTTGCAGATGAAGCACCTCTTGCAGGAAGAGATTAAATTTCAGGATGACTTGCTTTGTGCTGCCTCTGGCTACTGCAGTTAAGGGCTTCATGCCGTGTCATTAGGCCACAGGGAGGCCTGCTGGTTTCACTGAAACGTTTCCTTGTCCATTGTTATGAGCTAATCATTTTTAGAAGTCATTCTAGATTTTTTTTCATCACTAAGTGTTAGTTGTTCTGGGAAAAGTCTGAATTTCATAATGGGAATACTAAGCTTTACCAGGAAGTTGCCCTGGCTTGAAAATAAGGAGCAGGCATTGTGGGGGTGGGGCACTTTTACCTATGCCTGCAGGGGAGGTCTGCCAATGGCATGGCGCACCGTAGTCTTGTTGCTTCCTTTTACTGACCCTACGGCCACAATAAGAATAATGCCAATAACAAGAGCAAAATGCTTGGCCAAGAAAGTACAGGGATGCATAAAAAAGTTTGTCTATAAATTCTCCATAAGCAGACTAAAGAAAAAAATTTCATGTTATACTTAACGCACACGTCCCTTTTCTTTGAGAGGGCTGATTTCAGAACAAGTAGAATGTGTGAGAAGACTTGTACCATTCGTTGTCGTCTGTGGCCTGTGATTGCTATTCCTGTCACTACATGGCGTTCCTGCATGTTAACATGTAACTATTTCTCCTCGATAACTGGTTCACTGTGGGTTGTTTTCCCTGGTAGACTACCTAGATGTTTGTAGTAAGATCAGTCATGACGCATCAGGCTTCTGAATGAAGGCCTTCAAATCCAGAAGATATTTGGTATCAGTGGCAGATGTCTAGCCCAGGCTCTGACTTGGGGACTCTGCTATTGATATAGTTCATCCAGCAACTAACTAACTGTTCATGATCATATTTTGTTAATTCATTTCTCCTGAATAAAATAAATAAATAAATAAATAATAAATAAAGTAAGTTCCCGGTAACTTAGAGCAGCCATTCTGATGTTATTTTGTACTACTTTATTCTACCAAGATTTTAATTTAAACCTACCAAAAGTTTAATTAAAGAAAAATAAAATCTATAAGGCCACATTTCAGAACGTTCTCCCATGTAGAGAAATGTATTAGTTACTGTAAACTGGCATAAGATATGATTCTAGCAGACTAATTACTCTCCTTAGTTTAGGAGACCTGTAGAAAAACAAACAAACAAACAAACAAACAAAAAGTAAATAAAACAAACTCATGGGTTACTTTACTGAACTTTCACAAAAGTGACCCTAAAGGACAGCTTTTGAGTTAGAAAGTTCCTTGTATGAGAAAAACAAGATGCAATCAATTACTGAGTAAATTTTAAAAAAACAGTGACAAGAAATTAAAAGAAATTGTGGCATGCACACATAGACATAATTAGAAAAGTAACTTGCCAACAACAACAACAACAACAACAACAACAACAACAACAGGTTAAAACAACCACAAGAGCATCCAGACACAAAGGCGCTACACAATCTTAAGTGCCCAGCTTCCACAGTGTAGTGTCCCAGAGGCCGCAGGGCTGTACAGGGTGGTGGCCCCGAGGCTGCAGGGCTCCACACTGTGGCGGCCCAGAGGCCGCAGGGCTGTACAGTGTGGCGGCCCGGACGCTACAGGGCTGTACAGTGTGGCAGCCCGGAGGCCGCAGAGCTCTACACTGTGGCGGCCCGGAGGCCGCAGGGCTGTACAGTGTGGCGGCCCGGAGGCCGCAGAGCTCTACACTGTGGCGGCCCGGAGGCCGCAGGGCTGTACACTGTGGCGGCCCGGAGGCCGCAGAGCTCTACACTGTGGCGGCCCGGAGGCCGCAGGGCTGTACACTGTGGTGGAGCGGAGGAGGACACTACCTTTCTTGGCGAGGCTGCTGTTGGGCTCATACTTCTCAATGAGCACTTGGACCTGCTCTTGCTTCAGCGGGGGGTACAGGATCTCATTTAGCCGAGGGTCTCTCTGCTTCAGGTTGATGAAATCCATCATCTGGTCAACGGTAAGGTACGGCTTGCTTTTGGCACCACTGAAAGCAATGAAAACAAGAAATCATACGTCTTTCCACACCTTACTTATACAGGGAAACAAAGTCACACCATACTGGGAAGTCTACGATGGAGTTCTGACTTTGCTTTAAAAACATGGCACTTTCACTGTACATGTCCCAAAGCTCGATGGACAGTCACTTTTCCTAATCACCACCCGCCCAACTCCAACACCTAGAAAAGCATCAGGTGACTAACCTTCATCACAGGTAACACTTAAAGATAGATGTGATTTACTACTTTTAAAAAAACCCAATGTGCTTGCGTACATTTTTCCTTTCATTTCATTAAAGGTACTAGTATCTAAGAGTCTATGCTTCCTTCATTTGTTTGTTTTGATTTTTGAAGACAGGGTCCTCACTATGGGTTCCTGCTTATCCTGGTGTTCACTACAGTCTAGGCTGGCTTCAAATTCAAACTGAGCCTCCCAACTCAGCTCCTTTTAGACAATGAGGATAACAGTTTATACTGTTATGTAGACATAGAGATAAACACAGATCTCCATGTTAATTCTCAAAATAATGCTGTGGTTGCCCATTTCAATGTTATTGGAAATCCATGAGAATTCAATGGTACAGATATTGTGGATACTCAATAAATGTTTTATGGTGATGAAATCACAAAGCAAAAGTGTTGTGGGCAGTGCCACGCTCAGGAGCAGCACTTGTCTGCCTGCCGCTTACTTCCTTTACCAAATTTGGATTGACTTTTTGCCATCGTGTAGATTTTGGTGCATTGAGAGAGAGAAACGGCACTTCGTTTAATTGTTCCTTTTCTCTTTTCATTTCTGTGTCTCTTTAAGAAGCAATACCTAGGGGCTGGAGAGATGGATCAGCAGTTAAAGGCACTTGCAAAGGACCCAGATTCAGTTCCCAGCCCCCACGTGGTGGCAGCTCACAACTGTCAGGGAACTCGAGTTTCAGGAAATCCAACTCCCTCTTCTGGCATCTGAGAGAACTGGCGTGCACACAGTCCACAGATATCCATGTGGGCAAAACATTCGTATACATTAAATAAAAATAAATCTAAAAAAATAGCAATGCCTATTAAAGTTGGTAACTGCTAGAATCAGAGACAATAATATGCTGTCTGTGAGGGTTCTTAGTAGCCTAAGCTTCCTTATGTGTTTGACAGGGATACAAACAGACAGTGTTCCATCAGGAACTTTATGTTACATGAATCTTTCTTCTGCATGGCACAACACTTCCTGTGCCATGCAGAAGTGTTCCATCAGGAACTTTATGTTACATGGATCTTTCTTCTGCGTGGCACAACACTTCCTGCTTAATCCATACTCTTAAGTTGAAACAAAGCCATCTGAGCGTATGCAAATGACACTGCAGTACATGCGTCATGGTAAATATTTGCTTATTAAAGCAGTAGTTGCTTGTCAGGCCAATGGCACATTATCATCTCCATCACGGCACCCAGGAGCACTGAGTTTGGGCACTCTCCTAGTTAAAGCAAATATCTGTCCTCGCCACTCCGAACATCATTGTAAGCTAGAAAATGTATATTAAAATGCGTCCTCTTACAATTCAGAAAAGATGTTATCGATTTCAGGCCGGGGGCAAAGATTGTTCAGGAAAACTCTGTATACATCTGGGGTGAAATCCTCTTGAGGTATGGAATCATTCTGGGAAGTAAAACAACAGGGTGAGCAGAAAGTCTCATTCTTTCTCTAATTTCCTCTCCCTTCCTCTCTCCCACTCCCTTCTACTCCCTCCCTTCCTCCCTCCCTCCCTCCCTCCCTCCCTTTCTCTTTTCCCTTTCCAAACCAGGGTAAATATCCAGAACACATCTCTGAGGCCAGCTGTGGACTTTATTTGAAACCTGACTTTGGTAGGTCAGCGCTATTCTCTGTTGATTTAATTTCATTGCATTATTTTGTTTTTACTTCTTTTGTTTATTTTTCAAGACAGGGTTTCTCTGTGTAGCCTTGGATGTTCCGGATTCGTTTTGTTGACCAGGCTGGCATCTAACTCACAGAAATCCACCTGCCTCTGCCTCCCCGAGTGCTGGGATTATTATAGGCATATACCATTGTGCCTGGCTTAATTTTTTTTAACTTTTAATTAAAGTTTAAGAATGTTATCCTGCTGGATGTAGTTAAATGTTTCTCAACTCTTCCTCCTTCCCTTCCTCAATGTGTGAGTGTACATGTGTGTGCACATGGGCATATAGAGTACAGACCTTGAGAGTTATTGCTTGGAGCCATTGATCTTGTGTTTAGAAATAGGGTCCATTATAGAGGTAGAGTTCACAGGAGGTTATCATGGCTAGCCAGTGACCACTAGGTTCCGTCCTTGTTTGCTTCCCCAGCATTAGAATTATAAACATGAACCACCATCCTTTTATGGATTGCTTATGTGCATCTGGGGATCAAATTCAGGCTCTCGTGCGCTTTACTCAATAAAGCATCTTCCCAGCTCATTCTTTTTTTAAAAAAATTACTTATTTTGAAATTTATTCTGTTTTATTATTATTATTTATTCACATTATATCCAGATTGTAATCTCCTCACTCTTATCTTCCTGTTTCCATTCTCCCTGTCCCTTTGATCCATTCCCTTCCCCTAGACCTCTGACAGGTGGGGTCATCCTCCCCTACTATCTGACCACAGCCCATTAGGTCTCATCCAGACAGTCTGCATCTCCCTCCTCTGTGTTCCCACAGTGTCTCTCCACCAAGGGGGAGTGATCAAATCCAAGGCACCAGAGATCTTGTTAGAGGCAGTCCTCTGTCCCCCCCCCACCCCCCATTTTCCATGTGGAGAATTCTTATTCTCTCTCTCTCTCTCTCTCTCTCTCTCTCTCTCTCTCTCTCTCTCTCTCTCTCTCCTCCCTCCCTCCCTCTCTCCCTCTTCCTCTTTCTCCCGCCCCTTTTCTCCTTCTTTCTACCCTGACTTTCTTTCTGTTTTGGGTTGAGTCTTTCTCTTTAAAAGTGTGGTGGTAGAAGACATATCACCTTGCTTGGTATTTTAAGCCTTTGAAGTGGACAGACAGACCAGTGGCATGAAGAGCATGCACATTTTCATGATCAAGCTTTTGAGTGCATATTTTGTAAAGTGATGGCCCTTGAGACAATGCTAAAGTAAAAACATCAATTCCAACTGTGTGTCATTTCCTTTTGGAAGGAAAGGGTTTATTTCATTTTACACTTCCAGGTAAGAGTCCGTCTATGAGGACAGGCAGGGCAGGAACACAGGCAGGGCAGGAACTGATACAGAGACTGTGGAGGAGTTCTGGATTACGCTGTTTGATCTGTTATAAGACACTTTTCATAGGCAAGACAGCATCAGTCATCGTGTGCTACTGATTGCTCATTGTCCTATTGTTTGATAAGCACTGATTATAAAAGGCCAGTTCTACAGCTAATGTTTCTGTTTGGTTGGGCTGCCATGGAAACCGGAAGCGAGTATTTGAGTCTTTTTTTTAACAGGAAGATCATTTTTCATGCAGCTTCCTCTTTCACGTGTGTGCGTGAATGATTGTTTTTATTTTCAAGTCCCTAAATAAAAGAAAACACCCTTCCTCTAAAACATATTCATATATTTTAGTTGTATTTTAATAGAAATGAACAAAAATCCTTGTCTGAAATTGGACACTGCTTATTCAGAGACCAGGAGATTTAGTTCACCTCTTGGCAGATAGTAGAGGCCTCATGCTTGTGGAATAAAAATAATGAAGTAATATTTCCATGAATGAGTCCATTTATAGGGGAGAAAACATAATATTTTACAAAAATAGATTTTGAGAAAACAAAAGAATATGAAAGAACACATGAAAGATCTCTCTATCAACAAACATGGGCTCTTTAGACAGTTTTGAAATCATGAGTTCAAGAGCTCAGATCCAAGAGCGCTGGGGATTCTTCTTGAAGGGCTTTATTGGCATTTTGCCACTCAAAATTCATAAAATGGAGACATGAGCACCTTGGTTATGGGATTCCAGAACTCCATTTTGTATATGAAAAGAAATACTTTGCATATAGGATACCAGGTTCTGTCTGAGTTAGACATACTTCTCTTGCCTTTCTAGGTTGGCAAAATGACTGTATTTACTGAACTATTTGTCTATAAGAAGATTCCAAATCACTTGAAAAAATGCAATGGTACTGCTGATAAACTCAAATAGATACAACTTCCTTGCATTTATGAATCCCAAGAGGGACACCTCTTTCTCTTATTAAAAGCTAGCTCTCTCTACCCTCACCTAGCAGACACAAATTGATCTTATATAAGGAGATCGCTAATGTCTTCTTTACCTTAATGACCCCTCTCTTCTTGCTTGTTAGCTTTCAGTGTCCCTCTGAACAGCCATACCTTCTCCTTGGGCTGTGTTTACGCTCTGTACTCCTGTCGCATTCTGCTCATCTCATAACTCAATAGCCATCTAACCGTATTGTGTCCCCAACTGCGGAATTATCTCTGTTCCTTGTGCAGAGGCTAGACTGTGCAAGCTGCATGTTAACTGCTCGGTGTCTAAGTTGTGGAATACTCTAGCTACAGAAAAAGTATTTATTAAATGAGCATTATGAGAATGGTGAGCAGTGATATCAAGGGATGTATTATATTTCCTTTGGAAAATCAGGTTTAATTGTGTCTGTGTGCAGACATATAATAGACATATTTTACTAAATGTAAAAAATAGACATACTTTACTAAAATCTAGCCAATGTTCAATTTTTGGCTATAAACTAGGACTTTCAATTAAGGTGGACAAAGTAATGAGACAGTATGAATAAGTGTAATGTTATTTTCATTGCATGCTGAAATTTAGCACATGAAAATTTTTTTTAATGTTTCCATAAAGCTGGTTTACTTCATCTTGTTGCCCTTCTGCCTAACTTGCTAGTTAGGATGTCTCATAGTCTTTGGGGTCAGTGTGTAAAAATAGGAGAAAAATATTTCATAGAATTGGACTGAAATAAATGAGTATCACCGAAAGTAAAATATAAACGTCTTAGGAAGATATTTACTGCAAGCTATAGGCGATGCTTAGTTTTTGTTCATGTGAAGTGAGTCTCTAATTTGCAGAGCTCATCCATATACCTTCTCTTTCTATCTCTGGAAAGCCTAGATCCATTTTATCTGTTTGATTAAAGAGGCAGCCTAAAGTCCAATGTGCTAAAGGCCATGCCACATCTCTGGCTACTACTCTGTATCACTTCCTGGCCACATTAGTGATGACAGTTTTGTGTCCACAGTTTACCTTCATATACCTATATGACAGCTTCCACAGTTCAGCTTTCCCTTTATACATTATGTGTGTGTGTGTGTGTGTGTGTGTGTGTGTGTGTGTGTGTGTATGTGTGCGTGGCATGCGCGAGAGTGTGTGTATGTGTGTATATATATATATACATACATACATAAATTTGTTGGTTATTTTCAATGTGACAGGGTTTCTCTGTGTAGCCTTGGCTGTTTTGGGCTTGCTTTGTAGACCAGGCTGGCCTCAAACTCACAGCGATTTGTCTGCTTCTGCCCCTGAGTGCTGGGATTACAGGTGTGCACAACCATGCCCTGCACATATTTTATATTTTTGATTTTCAATTAGTGTGTCATTTGGATATAAGAAACAATCTCTTTTGCAGATTCTGTCCAGCTATGGGTAGGGTACTTTGCATGTAATGAACAGTATCTGATGGATGGATTCAAGAGAGAAAACCAGGCCCAAATCTTTTTGTTTCAGGTTTTCACCTGACTTCAGGCATCTAATATAAAACATTTTTGCTGACATTTGCTCTTACCATTACTTGGACTTTTGATGATTAGATTAAGGAGGCTGGTATAATTTGAAGTATTATGGTATAGATAAGGGTCATTGGTGTTGAAGCCATGAACCATGAAGGCAAATGTGAAGAGGACATTTACCTAGTTATGTCTTTACACAGACAGAGTCTCAACAGAGAAATGAATCTAAGGAGTTTTGGTGTTAGCAATAGTGGCATTTGTATTTGCAGATCCCACAGACTTGGTAGCCTCATGTCCACAGGGTAAGTAGGAGTAAAAGTCGGGACATATACATGGACTCTGTATACGCATTTGCATGACACATTGAAAAGGATGATGAGAATATTGAACACGTGCTAAGGAAGACCCTATGAGGACCCCTGAGTAGTCTCATTTAGACCCTAGGTCCACTTTAGGAAGTTTCACTGCTAACATTCATTTTACTGTTACAGCAAGGTGCAGAGAAGTCACACATTTTCCTGAGGTCCTTGTTAAGCCAGCAAGAGTGGTAGCAGCAGGCACACTTTGAGTTTGAGTTGCTCCACCATAATTCACACCATAAACCCATAAGCTAAAGGTTCATATTCGTTTTAGAATGGTAGTTTCCTTTTTCATATATTTGAGTATTTAAAGAATCATGTTATGGTGAACTTGTGTTTAACATTCAAAGAGTTTTAAATTGCATTTTATTAAAACAGCCTCTAACAGAGCCCATAGATTTATTATCATCATTATTATTATTACATTTCTTTTGTATTTTATTCTATGTGTATAGGTGTTTTGTTTGTGTGTATGTCTGTACCACATGCATGTCTGGTGCCTACAGACCAGAAGAAGGTGTCAGATTCCTTGGGAGATTTTGTATTTTATTCTATGTGTATAGGTGTTTTGTTTGTGTGTATGTCTGTACCACATGCATGTCTGGTGCCTACAGACCAGAAGAAGGTGTCAGATTCCTTGGGAGAAGAGTTACAGATAGTTGTAACCTATCATGTGGGTGGTGAGAATCAAACCTGGGTCCTCTGGAAGAGCAGCAATGAACTATAGTTATACAGAGATATTCCTTTATAAACTTTATCTATAGCATTCCTTAATAATATATGTGCAAGCCTTTAAAAGAAGGATATAGTTAAAAGAACGCATAGTTAACTACATACTGTAGCAAAATTTATATTTAAGGCAAATATATGGATTTATTTATTTTCTTTATTAAAATGCAACCCCACCCACAGGCCAATGTCATATCATGACTACAATGTAATTCCAAATGTCACCAAGCCCTTTCAAGTTAATAAGCCTTAAATCAAGGGAATTTGGTACTGATAAATTATTTTCCCTTCTCAGAGAGCTTATGGGTAGAACAGTAATTTTCTGAATATGGAAAGGTTTTCACAGGTCTCACTGGAAAATATGCTTGGATTATTAATAGAAGGGCAGTAATTGCTTTGTCTCATTTTAGGCACCGTATTACTTTTCACCAATTAAGGTAACTTGAGGCTAGCAATGGTACCCTGTGAGGGGGACCCCGCTAAAGCAATGTGTTATTCTAGAAGATCATGTCAGACAGGGTACAAGTTCAAGTGCGTTCATTATCCCTAACAATGCGCACAATGATAATGTTTAAAAAATCTCAGCCGGATATCCACAGCGTTTCTGGTAATGTGTCTATTTACAGAACACAATTAAGTTCAGTTTGAATGATGGCTGGCTAGGAAGCCAACTCCCATTTATGCAGAACTAGCTGCCATTTATATGACCCTTTCCTTCTGCGGAATGTGTAAAATAGCCCTAGGCAATACCTTCTGAATCTTTTAGCTAACCAGTGACTATTTCCTATACCCACTATTCTGGACGTGTGAAATCACCACAAGGATTTTTGAACACTGGTTTTGATGTGTTGCAGACAGCTCACAGAAAGGTTTATTTCCTGGCTTTGAGACAGTCTTGTGTTTGTGGATCTTAAAAAAGCATTTGAATTCTTTAAGTCCTCCAGATAAATTATAGTTTACAATGAATAATGATCTTTCAAAACTATAATGGAGGTTGATTATATCTTAAAATATCTTTAGCTTGTTTTCAGAAAATTGTCATTACATCTAATTTGATAAAGATAAGTATTTTTTTCCCAATTTAAACATAACTCCTACTCTTTGAATCTCATTTTCCTTTTAAAATGTCTCCAGTTGATATTGGACTGAAAATTTAAGCCTATAATAGACATAGTGAATTATAAAGACTCAATTTATGTTTATTGACTGAATTGTCAGAATCAAATTGTTCAGAAAATGGCAATTTACAGAGAATTGATTGATAAATTTGATTTTTTTTTTCTATCGAGCTTTATTCTGTGTTTCTTCTTTCATGTAACTAGATGTAGGGTGCAAAGTTAAACATTTGGATGTTGTATTTCACAAGATTATATCAAGGACAGATAAACTTGGAAGTGGTCACAAAGTGTGTGTGTGTATGTGTGTGTGTGTGTGTGTGTGTGTGTGTGTGTGTGTGTATCTTCTTATGCCCTGTAGTGTAATTCTATCTCTCCTGTTTTATGCTGAGTGTGTGTAATGGTCACCCCTTGGCTTGTTAAAGTCCTCCGAGACCCAGGCCTCAGTGCACTGGTTTTTATAGAATGGATTTTTTTTTTCTCAGTGACAGCTCCCATTCTGTTTTTAACACCTTCACTTTCCTTTTACAAGTGCACATGCTGGCATATCTGTCGACTAGTCCTCTCAGAGTATTCCGCTGAACTTGGAACCCAGGGCTGTAACTTTTGTGCAGTGCTCTTGAGCATGCAGCAGGAGCTATGGAACACCGGTTGAGGCAACGGCAGGAACCGCGTTGTTCTATCGTTCCTACCTCAAGGCTTCTACCAGGACAGCAACAGTGAGTGTGTCTGAGCGTCACAATAAAGGGAAAGGTGTGAAGGTGGAATGCTACAGTAAAACATTCTCAAGCTCTAACAGAAGCCCCGGCGTTTGATCTTACACACTGCCCCTTCCCAAGCAGAGAGGAAGAGAAAGGAAATAGAGTGCAGGGGACAGAACCATGGGCAGCTTTTTCTAGCATCAGTGGCCACATGCATTTAAGAGAGCAAAACTGGTCTAGAAACAGACTTCATCCTGTGACCTAGCAAACCTTTCCTCTCCCATTCATTCATCCACCCGTTAATTAATTATTCTTTGTTTTTTCAAGACAGGGGTTCTCTATGTAGCCTTGGCTGTCCTGGACTAGCTTTGCAGATCAGGCTGATCTCAAACTCACAGCAATCCCCGCTGCCTCTAGAACTTTTATTTGTTCATTTATTTATTTTTGTTTTTGGAGACAGTGTCTCATTAGGCAGCCCTGGGATGGTCTGGAACTTGCAGAGATCTCATTCTCTGCCTCTGGGTGCAGGAACTGCAGGCATGTAGTACCATGCCCAGTTAGCATCACTACGCCCAGTTAGCATCACCACACCCGTTAGCATCACCACACCGGTTAGCATCACCATGCCCAGTTAGCATCACCACACCCGTTAGCATCACCATGCCCAGATAGCATCACCATGCCCAGTTAGTGTTCTTTCTAATTTGTTTGGTTTTCCAATGTCTGGGACAGGAATCCAGTGACAGTGTGCTTGGTCTTTTAGTGTAATCTCAGCTTATGCTGAAGAGTAGCTTTCCAGTCTCACTCAGCATGTGAGTGGAGCATGGCTAGTTATCTCTACAGGCTCAGAGCCCCCACCAATAGCCAGCGATCTAGATAAGGGCTTACTTGTTGCTTAGATACTAGGTGAATCTGATGTGGAAGAGAAAGGAAAATTCTGCATAAGCATGAGATACAGAGTTCATGCAGCACGCTGTTCTCCCAGAAGTCATGGCAACACATCCTTTGAGTTGAAAAGAAGAGGAGTTCCTCTCACTGGCTAACATATATGGAATGAATGTTTTGCGGTCACACACAGAAATGAAAAGCATCTTGTGTGCTGGCCTTCTCCCTGTGACCAGGGAGTATCCCCAAACTACTTTGAACCTGCATCCCTTTCAGTAGAACCCGTGGGCACAGCCTGGAAGATTATTTCTGCTGAATTTGTTCATCAACACATGCACCATGTGTCAACTGTGTCTGTAATGGGTCCGTTTTAAATCTAGAGGTTTAAAAAGGTAACTTGATGCTTGTCTTGGTTCCTAATGCTGACACCCTAACCCTTTAACACTGTTGTGGTGACCCCAACTGAGATATTATTTCACTGCTGTTTTATAACTGTGGTTTGGTCACTGTTATGAATTGGAATGTAAATATCTGACATGTGACAATTGTGAAAGGGACATGGGACCCACCCCCTCCAAAGGGGTCGTGACCCCAGGTTAAAAACAACTTTTCTAAAGCATAATAGTTTCCTTAATTACTTCAATACTAGGCAATCCTAGGCAGCTTAAGTTTGGTATGGATTTTTAAGAACTGTTATGTACTGGGATAGCGACAGCATGCTCACCCTCGAAGAAGGAAGACTACAAGCCTCCAGGGCAGTTTCCACTCGCTTCCGGTCTGCCGAGAACAGTCGGTAGATGCTACAAAGTGAAAACATAAACCTGAGAGCTGGGTAAAGGGTGATGTGATTCACTCCACACACAGATGACTTCAACTCAGGATATGACACAGAATGAAAGTTAGGCATGGGCGAACGGTAGAAAATCACCCATTTCTCCACACGTCTGCATCTGTTCTCCAGATTTATGTGCGTCTTTAAACATTATAGTGTCTGATATAAAATAATGATATAAAATATTCCACAATAGTGGACATGACCAATGGAAACTTTTGCACTGGGTAGTTTTTCTTATTAATTCCTAAAATAAATGACCTTCCCAATCTTCCCAGTGTCTTCTTTTATTATGTACATTGCCTCCTATGCTACACTGTACGCACAGTACATTGTACATATGGTACATTGCTTCCTATGGTACAGTCTCACTCCTGGCTTCCATGTCCAAGCTGTTTAACTTCTGACTAATGTATTCTAACCATGTACTTTCTTTCTTCCCACATTTGTTTTTAAAAATTAAGTGTAATAATTAAATACAGCGATTTGGATTTACACATTCTACTGAAATGTTAGAAAACCTAGTCTGATGCTCAGCCCGCCTGTTGGGTTATGGTGCCCTGTCATCTTGTTCACACTGGCTTTTCTCAGTGGCTGTCTTCCTCTGCCTGGCTCCTGCGTCCACTGGGCATATAGAGCCTTGCCTTATAGTGACCACCAGGAGTACTAAGCTCACACGATTTGTACTCCTAGAATAGATCTGAATCTCAGTTGAATTCGAGGATTGACACGATGGGATTTCATCCCTACTGGCTCTACTATCTTCCTGCACGCTCTTAAAAATGATGCTGCAGAAAGTAGCAGGCAGAGAAGTGTCATGAGGAAGGCAGATGCTCTTGTGTGAGATTAGCATGATGGAAGACAGGGTTACCACACCATTTCCATGCTCCCACTCAGCCTGGTGAAGAAAAAAAAAAACAGACCCATGGCACAGATTCAAGTTTTTTGGGACAAAGGATATAAATGATGGGAAATGCACCCCCAAAGCTTACTTTTTGAGAGGAATGCGCCCTTCTGGAGTGACCTGAAGCTTGAGTTTCGTGTATCTGTTAGGAGACCAAAAAAGTACGTCGTTAATTTTTGAAAGGACTGAAAAATAGAATATGAGAAGAGATCACATCCAAGTATAGTGTGATGGATTTGCCAAACTATTCAAGTCTCCAAATTGGTCTCTGGATGGTACAATGGAATACTGTCTGTTTAGAAGCCTCCCAGAAGTTCTCCTCATGCCTTCCAGAGTCACCTCCCACAAATCATTGCCATGTTTGCACTAAGCATCAGAAATTGTCTTTGCTTTGTTTTGTCCCTTACATAAAATGGGACTATGTTTTGGGTCTGGCTTCTTTCCCTCAGTATTAAGTTTCTGAGATCTATCTGTAATCTGCTTATAGCTATCATAGTTAGCTCATAAGAAACCCACAGAAAATATAAGGACTGTATTTATTTCTTCATTTGCCTTCAGACACATAGGTAGAGTCAGAGCAACCGAACTCTCAACCACTGCTATTGGGAGTGTCGATAGGACATGTTGCCTTGGGACACTGCATATACTGTGACCCAGAGACCCACACATCCAGATTTGTACACAACACATTCATCGAAACTCATGTGCTACACTCCCACCGTTGCCCTCCCAAGGGTAATCCATCTGGTGTAGACATTTGCAGCAGATTATGATCAGTTAACTGGTTTCACCACACAGTGTCTCAGTTTGAACATCTTACTCTTCTCTCTCCATCCTTTTCATTAACACTACCTAGAAAAAGGCATGTTCTAGAAATATGTTTTATATGGCAGATGGTAAATCAGAAAAATGGTTTTAAAAAAAAAAGGAGAAAGGAAGAGAAGAGGCATGCTGGGGGATGCTTAACGTAGCTAAAGGAGAAGAGGTCATTCCATGATGTACATTTGAGTAAGACCTGTGACTAAAATTCACAGAATAATAAGCTAGAATGTGACTGAGATGAGGGCTAAAACATGAGGTATGGCTTTTGGAACAAGAGGGAAAACAGAAATGTATTCAGTGAAACAGAATCACGCCTATTAATATTTTTACTTGTGGTTTTGACTCGAAGATCTCCTGAACTCCTGAAGCATCAAGCTCATCAGGAGAACACACCCATCTCCTTATTGCTCATCTGGCACACATTGTTTTTCTCGGTCAAATGAGTGTTAGAGAGGCTGTTGCAATTCCTGGGTCATTTCCTAATCCTATTTCCTTTCTTTCTCGTGTTATTTTGCTTCTGCTTGCCCCTCTCCTCTGCCTCTCCTCTGTTGCTTGGTGCAATAGTCTCTAAGGTCTGGGATTCCATTATCAGCCCGTTGAAGGAAGGGCGTAGAAAGTTCTTGTGGAACCCACCAAAAAAAGTCCCCAAACCTAGAGACACAAGGACAGATGTTGCCCATTCTCTGCAAATGTTAATAAAAGAGAGGGCACGGGCAGAGGCAGCAGAGGAGGCTTTGAAGAGAGTGACTCTGTGTTCTGAGTATGGCTGCTAGGGTTAGGAGGTATCTCTTCTTGTGTGTCAAAAGCCCCAATGTGCAAGCCAACTCCAGCTGATGTGTACTTGGCGAGGGGGGGGGGGACGGGGGGCAGGGAAGAACCCTCTCTCCTGGAATCTTTCCAAGCCCGAACAGTAGAGGACTCTGTCCTCAACCCATCCCAAAGGGAAATGTATGTTTATGAAGCGAGAAGCCAAGGCAGCATAAACAAAAGCCTCACAAAGGAGAAAGGAAGCTGACTCAGAAGAAGCAACACCCTAAGCAATGCAATCGGAGTCACTTACGCCTTCTCCAGAGATGCGTCCCTGGACATGTTCTGGGCCAGCAGGTTTGTTGCCAAGCTGAAAACCTCATTTGTCCACTCCTGAAAAATATGAACCACACTTTCATAAGTTTAAATACTGCTCAGGTATGAAATATGCTTTAACTTTTCTGCCAGGAAAACACAAATTAATCTGAGTTGAATGTGAACAGCTGCCTACCCACCCCCTCTTTTTTTTTTTTTTTTTGGATAAAAATGTTATAATTAAATTCAAATCTGATTGACTCCTCTTTTAATAAGGGATTGTATACATACAGATACATTTTTCTGTCTTTTGAATTTCCCTGTGCTTCAACAACTGCACACTTTTTACTTTTTTGTTGTTGTTGTTGAATTATAAACAAGAGCAGAATAGAAGAAAGCTTAGAATGTGGTAAATCTATTTTCCACAGAGTTGAAAAAATGCTTCTTACTTCATCACCCACATACTGGAGATTTCTCAGTCTTAACTAATTCCTAGTCAGGCACAGTGTCAATGTCAATGATCACACAGAACTCTCTTTTCTTCGCAGCCTGTTAATTCCTCCCTCCTCTCCACACTCCACACCACCCACTAGTGATCTCACTTGGCTTCCAAGAAAATGGAACATGGCATACACACACACACACACACACACACACACACACACACACACACACACACACGTCCATTTGTGGTAATAATTCTGAAAACATAATGATCATTTGTTTTGCTAGGTGACAATGATACAACATTTTCATCTGGCATTGCTGTAATGGCTTTTGGTCCCCTATCATGAACCATCTCCATGTCCTGTAGTCCCCATATTACAGCTTATATCTCCTTATAAATCTACTGATATTAACTTCACATATTTGGATGCTCATGTGTTTGGGGAAAATGTACTGAAGATGGTCATGCCCTCTTAATAAACTGATCCTTGGTCATAATATGACATTGTCTTAAACTATTTTTTTAATTTAATGTCTATTTTATTTGAAGGAAAGTGACTGTAAGTGGTCATTTCTGGTCAGCTTTAGTCTGCAAAATTTTTCTTTCATCCATTAAATAAGCTTTCAGTTTGTATGTATACTTAAGCCTAAAGTGAATCTCTTAAAACAGTGTATTTCTTGGAACCTCCTCCTCCTCCTCCTCCTCCTCCTCCTCCTCTTCTTCTTCTTCTTCTTCTTCTTCTTCTTCTTCTTCTTTCTCTAATTCTAGCTAGTCAGACTCCAGTTGCAGTTAATTATGGGAGTATGTGTGAGAAAAGTTACTGCTGGCATTTTGTCAGTTTTATACAGTCTGTAATCAGTTCCATTCTTGTGATTATCTCTTTAAATATAATTAATTAATTAAAACACTTTCACAGAATTATACAACACATTCTTCTTATTTCTTTTCTTCCCATGCCTGCCAGTCCCCTTCTTCCCTATAAATATCCTTCCTATAGTCCTGACGTTGTGTTTGTTTTGTGTCCCACAGAGTTTAACGAGGCTGTCTGAGACTACGGCTTAGGCACTATCTATTAAGAGCCTAAGAGACTCACAAGTGAGTGTAACACTAAACATTTTGTCTCCCTGTCTCCCAGAATCTGGTGGTTGCCAGTAGTTTATCAGTAAATAGAGGGACCCTGTGATCCCCTTCTTTATCCAGGACTCATTATTGATGATCCCAAAGGTATGGTCCAGTGCTGTAGGCACAGATGCCATATCTTTATGGTGGCCATGTCCTGGTCATGTTTAGAAGACGGCTCTTTGCAGCTCTTCTCCTTATCTTTTGACTCTTACATTCTTTGCTCAATGCTATAGTCAATGTTCAGTGGCCCTAAAGAAATGGTATAAATGTCTTTTTTAAGGGATGTGCCACCATCCGTCCTTTAGTCTCAGCATTTTGCGTAACCAGGTCTTTCTACATTTGCATCTGTTCAGTGTAAAGACAGGCTTCTCTGACTGAGGCTGAGAGTGCCCTTTGTCTGTGTTTATACAGAAATATTTAGAAGGCGGTTTGATATGATGTGATGTCACTTTAGCTAAACAGAAGGAGTAGGTGTCCTTCTCATCCTAAGGACGTTGTGTCACTTTGCCCAGGTTTATAGTACCATGCACAGATTCGTGCTTGTGGAGTAGGTCTCACATCCTGTCGCAGAGCACATGGTCATCCTTACGCAGGTTGCGCCACTGTTTTCCCCTTAGCATATCTCGCCGGTTTAGTATTGTAGTTCATAGACGTGACATCTGGACAAGACCAATGATGCTTTTACCACCCGCTGCCTGCACATCCTGAAGAACACCATCTGGCACTATGCAAGATACCAGCAGGGAAGGAGCTCAGACACCTCTGGTGGGGAATCTAGAATCTTGTGATATTTGTACTTATTATAAAATAATTTATTTAGTTCAGCAGCTTTGCAACTTAGTCTTGTTATTATTCCTAATACTTATATTTAGTTTAATATATATATATATATATATATATATATATATATATATATATATATATACACACACACACACACACACACACACACACACACACACACACACTGGAATAACAGTGTGTCAAGAGTGGTCAGAGAGACACCCCTGAGTCCAACCTCATTTTCTCTCAGGCAATTAATTTTACTCCTTCTCAAGTCTCTGATGTGGTTGAAGATCAGATAGTTTAGTGTCACGACTAAGCTTAGGTGTTTAGGGATTAAGATGTTTTTAGGTCTAGATAGATGTTTTAAATTGATAGAGATGAGATATGAGAGATATTGATTTACATTCAGAATTTTACACTCACCAAGATGGGAAAATGTTTTCTTCAAGGTTGCTAAATACAAATAGTCAAAACACCATGAATATAACATTAATATAATTCCTGATTGTTTCATGATTCTTTTTGCTCTATGTAGTTTATTTCATATAAATGTATATGTAAAAAAAGAGTGGTCAGAAAGGGAAGACAACTTGGTTAAGGCGGAAAACTAATTGGAAGAGGCAGAGGAAAGCAAACCTGTTAGGAGTTACAAGGAAGTTATCTAATAGAAATGAGGTGTATGTGTGTGTGTGAGAGAGAGAGAGAGGGGGGGGATTAGAATTGAAAAATAGACTCGTAAGCCAGAGTAAAAGAATATTTAATGTGGCCCAGATGCCCAAAGATAGCAAGCAAACTGTAATAGCGTCAGAAAAGCCCATTTCCAGGATAGACAATGAGAAGAACCAGAACAACGCTCAGCACTAGGGGATCACGTGACAACAATGAAAGGCTGAGGCCGAGGCTGAGAGTGCAGTGTGCGATGGTGCGGGTGAGGAATACTAAAGCTTTGACCTTTACAGATTAGAGGACTGAAAAAGAACAGCACAGGAGAGTTAAAGAAAGGAAGATAAAATCATCTATTACCAAATGTGAAGTGCACAGAGAAAAGCATCAAAATACCATTTTAAACAGCATGGAAAGCATATTTAATAAAGTTAGATAATTTGAAAATTAACAATAAATATGCCTGCTGGTTTTAAAGATTTTTTTTCTTTTTTTAGTATTTTCTGGAATGAAATCAAACTTCATATTTTCCTAGCTCTAGGGAAACTTTGTGTAGCATGGAACATATTTATAATTGAGGTCATTGTATAGTATTATGGGATTTGTAGAGCAACAGTTCTCAGCCTGTGGGTCATGACTCCTTTTGGACGTCACATATCAGATATTTACACTATGGTTCATAACAGTAAGATTACAGTTATGAAGCAGCAATGAGGTAACTTTATGGTTGGGGTCACCACAACACGAAGAGCCATATGAAAGGGGTGTGCAGCATTCGGATGATTGAGCCCTACTAGTGTAGAGGTAATTTCACATCAAATACAAAAGGAGTTAAAAATATTTCTGGAGACTTAATTCTTGTTTGACATTATGGGCTGAAAATCTAAGTCTTCCACTATATCTAGTGCAATAAAATCATAATATGAGACAAATGGAACTTTGGATATCTAGTAGCCAAATTTAACAAAAGAAAGAAATACATAATATTATTTTTACTAAGATGTTTACTTTAGTTCAGTATTTTACCTCTTTGAGATCCTCTGTGGCATCACAATGAGATAATCCATCCAACCTCATATGATGGGCAGATATAAATTCAGATTTAAAAATAAAAATCCTGTATAAAAATTACC
Source organism: Acomys minous (assembly GCF_964271855.1). Taxonomy (NCBI): domain Eukaryota; kingdom Metazoa; phylum Chordata; class Mammalia; order Rodentia; family Muridae; genus Acomys; species Acomys minous. The sequence goes on from NC_140485.1 coordinate 14,003,627, forward strand.
CCCATGCTATATATAGAAATTAATTATGAAACATAAATTAATTTCATGTTTGGACTTGAATTTTATCTTCAAGATTCTCATTAGATTGTTTAAAAATTGTAGAGAATTCCAGAATCAGAAAGAACATGGTCAGAGCCTGCTAGAGTCTTTCTAAGTATGGCAACGAGTGTTTGGGGATTCTCTCAAGTGATACAATTAGCCATTGTGTACAAGGAAGGGATGTGCAAGCAAGCTTTGGAAAAACCAGTCCATCTACAGAGCGATATTTCTCAAGCTTTCATATACATCTGCATCGGGGTCTTGCTGAATAGCATGTGCTCCCTCAAAAGAGCTGCGGATGGGGCAGAGATTCTGTATTTCTTTTCTTTCTTTTTAATTTTAGTAATTTATTCAGATTATATCTCAGTTGTTATCCCCTCACTTGTATCTTCCTGTTCCCCTCTCATTCTCTCTTTTACCCTATTCCCCTCCCTTAGGTCTGTGGCAGAGGGGACCTCCTCCCCCACCATATGGTCAGAGCCTATCCGGTCTTATCTCAGGAGCTCCTGGGCACGGTCTTTGCAGCACCAGGACATGAACAGCCAAGTTCTGGAATAGACGTGTAGAAATACCGGAAAACTCTTTAGAAACATTGATTTCAGGCTTCACGTTGCACCAGAAACCATACGTATCCAGTAAACCTTTATGTGTTTTTTACATATCAGCATTTAAACACATGCCTGGGCCAAACGCGTCACTTTGAAAAACAGGGCACTCCAGGATCTGGCTTGGGCAGCTTCAGCCAGGTTTTTGTTTGTTCCCTTCTCAATCACATAAATAAAGGATCCTGGCCTGTGGCTTAGCCCCCAAAGACCTCACAGCTGTGTTAGGAGCAATGGGGCTGAACAGAAGGGGCCACAGTATGACGAAGTAGAAGAAAGTAAGAGTCCCAGCTGGGGAATCTGTTTACTGGCTTCTTGGACATTAACGCTGAGCTCATCATGAAGCTAAAGAATATGCTTGTCTGTGGGGTCTTCCCGGGGCCTTGTTCTCATAAAGTCAATCTGAGCCTTGGGTAGTGTGGCCTGAAAAAGGCCGCTTCTTTGGTGCAGAGAAACCAAGCATTGACGGTCACTGCTCTTGACTTGGATTCAGCTATTTAAAATCCTGAAACTTCTTGAAGGATATTTCCAGCCTTGGCTTTGACCTCACTCTTGGAACAGAGACTTCAACCTGAGAGGAGGACTCTACAGGTCAACTGCAGTGGAATTTTCCGGAGCTCCCGTGTCCCGGCCTCTCTTCCTTCTCCATTGCCTCTCCTCTCAGACGCCAGTTTAGACAGGTCCAAAGATACTTTTCCTACCTCGTCACAAAGGTAGTGCCCTTTTATTTCTAAAGCTATTTATGTTCTAACATCTGTGGCATGTGATTTCATGTGTTTGCTTAATTGTGATAGTCACAATTATCAATTACACTGATAATGAAGGCTTGGGTGCTTATTACCTTCTGAGGGGAGATCTTTGCATCCAGTAACTGATTCTAATAACACTTTACTGGCAGGTGGGTAGCTATTATACTCATTTTCCAGAAAGGACTCATGGATTCAAAGGACTTATAACTTATGTCTTGGGGCTAATACAGTCACTGCTTAGGATCAGAGCGCTGGTTTCTTGAACGTCAAACTTGAGCTCTTAAATGCTGTTCTTACTGTAGTGTTGTTTCAGAAAACACAAGCTAACCAGCACAATTAACAGATAAGTAAGGCATGTGAACTGCATTCTGTAGCCAACACAAACTTGCAACTTCCTAAGGCCAGGCTATTGTTGTCAGCATTTGGTAAATAAATAACTCTTAATCCTCACAATGCCCTCCTTCGGAAAGATAGCCTGTTATCAATAGCCCATTTTGCGGATGAAAATGCTGATGCAGAGAGATGTTCAGTCAACAGCCTAAGGTGAGCACGGACAGCTAAGGGCATTCGGAGTTTGAATCTGGGTCTGCCGTCGGAGTCCAGCACTTCACCACTACCTTGCAAGGATGAAGTGAACGAAATAGAAGAGAAACGAGAAATGATTTAATGGAGAAACTATGAAGTCAGCCACAAAGTGCAGAGCTGACGTCTTGCAGCCCTGATGGAGACGGGCACCAGCTCAACCCAAATTTCCTTTAGTTCATGGTCAGAGAATAAAGGGGAAGATTCAGCCCTCACACGACTCATTGTTGTCCCTCATCCAAATAACAGCCATGTTCAGTCAAATGCTTCCAGTTCTGAGAACAGAAAGGAATTATCCAGGGCTAATTCAGCTTCTGGCTATGATGAATAAACACACAGAGGCAGTGTCTTTGAAAAAGAAATGTCATTCTTGCCGATGTTTCTGTTTTCTACTATTCTGATTCATGTTATTTTAAATGTTCTAATGTATTTATATTACCTTTCATTTTTAAGTATTTCACTTTTTGCTATACATATAAAATACATGGACTGATGTAACTAACACATCTACCCACCAATCCAAATTTGACAAACATTAACATTTTGTCTCGGTTTCTTATCTAAATTGATACTCCCCTGTGTTTTCCCTTCTTTTCCTTCTCTTCTCAGGAGTTTCGAAGGTAAATATCAACACTGTACCTATTTTTATATGGTATTCTCAAGAGAATGATATAGTCTGTGGTCAGTAGGCTAAGGTCTGAGGGGCTAATCCAGCATGCCATTTGAATTGTCTGTGGTTGTGGTTTTTATTTCCTCAGATGAGGCAGTGAGATGAGAGCCATGCCCAAGGTTTACGAAAATACGGCTGGGGCTGAGCCCAGAGTGTTACTTTCTCTGTTCTAGCTATAGGCCAGGAAGCTTGTAGCCTCCATACAATATAATCTCTGGAACCAGAGTCTGGAAGGTTTCAGCCTCAGCTTCCAGCCAGAATGTTTCAACCCCCAAGACTTACTGCTGAATAAGTTCACTCTTGTTGGCTGCTTCAACTCAGCTGTTCTGGTCTAAACTGCCCTCCACGCTGATTCATTCAGTCTGGCTTATCTGTCGGCTTCTGACTGAATTGCTCTGCTTGGCCTCAAACTAACTCTGGCACTATGTTGTAATCTTCCGGCTCATTCTCATTCTCTGCAACCTCAATCTGTATAACTGTCCTAGAACCTCCCCATACACATACACATTACTTCCCTTCTACCATTCCAACTCATTTTCTCTCCCTGCACTGCCCTGAGATAGCCCCACTTAGCCTCTCTCTCTTGTCCTCTTCCAGGAAGAGTTGGGTGTATCTTATAGCTGTCTCGTTCTGTCAAATCTTTCTCTGATTCATCACTTTGTCTGCCACTCAATTAGATGTCACTTTCAAACTAACCTGACTTTCACTAAGATGAAAGGTGTATATCAAAGGCATATCTGCATTCCATCTGGGAACTAGAGGGTATTTAGATGTGGTCCCTTGCCAGAGCAGCCATGTTGTTGGTTTACAATTCTTCTGCATGTGGCTACTTTCATGCTATAATGACAGAGGTGACTAATTTTAATAGAACTATGTCCTAAAATACAAATGCTTTGGGGCCTCTCCTAGGCAATGCTAACTAGCCCTTAATATGGCCCCCTCTATGCTTGAAGTTCAGTGTATCTGTTTCTCAGCTAGAGGCTGTTTGTTATCAATATTATTTATTTAAAACAAGGCCGCTGCATATAGGATCAGTTCATTTAAACTCTCATATTCTTTCACTTCGGAAATGGATAATTTGAGAATCTCCAATTTTGCTGATTAATATTTATTTTTATTTCTTTTAAATGTTGGTTTCGTACTTCATTTTGTCTTAGATCATAGCTAAATGATTCTCCATTGTGAAGAGCCTAAAGAATTCAAGGATTCCAGCCTTTTCGTCAGTATTATTCGCACACTGAAGTGGTATTGTGAATTTTTACTGGCAGAGCATAAGAACTTGTATTTTTTTTTTGTTAAAAATCGTTTGCTATTATTAGACATTCAGAAAAGTTGTTCAAATATAATTGACACATATGAAATTATGCAGTAGTTTTAGTTGACATTCTGACTTACCAAGGAGCATTGCTTTATGTATTTGGGAGCTATTCTGGTTTTGTTGTTGTTGTTTTTTTTTTTTTTCATTTTTCCAAATTTCATATTGATATTCTTATTTATTTGTTTGGTCCTCTGGATAAAGTTCTCTTAACTCTCTCTTGCTCCATACTTATATTCTCAACCCACTTTTCTCTTCATTCTTCTTTTCACTGTTTTTTTTTAAAGAGTGTAGACTTTTGCTTGAGGACTGAGCTCAAACACATACACCAATTTCAGTGTCATTGATGTTTACAGAAGCAAGAAGTACACTGTGGCTACATGTTGTAAATAGATCCCATGGCATCATGGTATGTCAGTTTCCCATTGAATGGCTTCAACATAAAACTAACCTGCTGTAGTCACATGTAAAGGCTAAGTGTACCCTCTTTCAGAAACATATTCATTCAGAATGTACTTTGAAGGAGTGAAAATATTCTAGAAGGTAACCTGTTTATACAATGCATACTATATTATTTTAGTATATACATATAGAATTATAAGTCAATGCATACTCCCATAAAAGACTAGCACAGATCATGTTTTGGCAGCTTTATTTATTGTAATTATGTGTAAAAATTCTCTTGTTTGTGGTGTAAGCGTATGTGTGTGAGCTATAATCATCTGTGTGTATGCATCTGTACATATGAAGGGTAGAAGGCTAGAAAGGGACTGAGTATCGTCCTCTATTGCTCTCCACCTTATGTTTGAGACAGTGTCTCTCTCTGATTCTGGAAGTTGCTATTTGACTTGACTGGCTACTTGATATGCCCCAGGGATTACCTGTCCCTGACCCCTACTTCCCCATCACTGGAGTCATAGCTGCCTTTATGTGTATGCTGAAGACCCAAAGAAGCAACACTCCATTCAGAGAACTATCTCTCCAGCCCTTGTAATTACATTTTAAATAAACATTTTAATAATTTCATTGCAAACCTGAGCGGCAGGTACAAAGGGTTTCCATGTATTCTCTGCACCCCCTCATCAATAGCTCGTTCCATTGTTAAATGTTCCCCACCAGAGTGTTAGATTTGTTAAAATCAGTGAACCTACATTAATTCATTATTACTGCCCAGAATCCTTCTTTTATATTGGAGGTTGTTTCTTGATGGTACATGTTCTATGAGCTTGGGAAAAGCTATAATGGCACACATCCACACTTACTATCACAGTAGCTCTGCTGTCCTAAGTATTCTCTGTACCTTATCCATTTATCTCTCCTTTCACATAATGATTTTCAAATGGGTCTTGGGATTTGTCACAACTTAAAGCTCGATATTTTAATACTTGTCACACATTTCAGATTCTTCTATTCAACTTACGAATGATTTCTAACTGCTGTCATTTACAAAAGTGACTTGCAACTGCATCTCATATGTGGCAGCGGCCTGGGATGAGTGAGAAAGAAGACTTTATGGCTCTTTCAGAGTGGCCTTGCCTGCCAGAGAATGTCTCACTACCCTGTTAGCATGAAGAAGAAGAAGAAGCCATGATGCAGGGCATTTGTCTTAATGATGCTGGAAGAATCTTTTCATGATAAGAGGAGTTCTTCGTGTTGCACAGCCTGTGTTCCCATCAGAAGACTCCAAGAGAAGTCACCGTGTGTATGTGCTTTGAGACAGAACACTCAGAATGTTGGAAGCATTTCTGAAACTACTGTCTGGTATTTGGTAACAGGGCAAGTCTGAGATCCTATCATCATCAATGTTCTTATTTTCATCTCATACCCAAAGAGAAGTGATTGTTAATCACGCACAAAAAAAAAAAAAAAAAAAAAAAAAGCAGGACTACCATCACCACTATATCAGCCACAACAAACCCCAAACAAAAAGTGCATTAGCATGCAGGAATGTCAGCATTGAGACACAAACATTCTATTGCTCAGCTGATGCTAATATCAAGGAAAGATGCATCATTATATCCAAATGCCTTTAGGCTGAAATTGACTAATACACAACTCAAGCTGACTTGGGAAATAGGAGAGTTGATCAAAAACACTATGTTCTTTATTGTAATTGAAACGAAAACTAGACAATTGATGCAAAAGAAATGCATGAATGACTCAAGACCATAAGAACCTGGAATGGAGTGTGTTGACCTGGGAGTAGTGGTACACATCTGTAATCCCAGGACTTGGGAAGGAAGAAGCAGACAGATCTCTGTATGTTTGAGGCCAGCATAGTCTACAAATTGAGTCCAGGGCAGCCAGGGCTACACAGAGAAACCCTGTCTCAAAAACAAAACAACAGCAATGACAAAACAAAAACAGAAACAAGAATCTGGAGTGTGAATGCCAAAAGATGTTCCTTATTGCTTTTGCCACGAATTTGCAGTCCATCTATTTTTCCAGATGACATGATTCCTCCCACTTCTGCTGAGCCTGTGGCCTCTGTCATGATGGAGAATCTGGATGATTTCCTTACCTGTCACAGAACACTCCTGGGACTGATCTTATGGATCTACCTTTGGGATAGTCAGTTCACCTTAGAACCTTGTATTGTGGAAGAGGCAAAATCCTGAGCTAGGAGAAGCATTAAGGAGAAGGAGAGGGCTAGAAAACGCTGTGCACATTGTTGAAGAGCGTCAAGACAATGGTGTGTGTCATTCCTTAACTTATACGGAGTCTCATCATTTATGGCTGATTGTGTCTACAAACTGGGTGATAAAGTCTTAGCCATTGTGTGAGGCTGACTACAAAAATGCATGTATAAATAAAAAAATACTTCTAATGACTTAGAGTTTTTGTCTTTGGAAATTACTCTCTATGTCCTTCCTATAGTTTTATGTTTGGCTACAGGGTTGGTCACCTTGCTTTTGAATGTTTCCTATTGTAATGTAAACTATGTTGGAATGAGTTTTTTTTGTTTGTTTTTTGTTTTTGTTTTTGTTGTTGTTTTGTTCTTTTAAGAAGTTAGGAGTGCTGGGTATAATATGGCTAAGGGAGTTCTCCAGTACACAGAGTATGGGAGCAGTCATGTGTCCTGGCAGCACCAGCCTGCTCCTTGCCTTGCTTTATGCTTTGGGCTACACTGTAAAGAAATGATGCCCAACGACCTTTCTGCAGCTAAGTGAAGCATCACAGTGCTGAGTGGTACTCAGAAGGTCCGGGGAAACATTCATATGCCCGGAAGTGCATTGCACATGCAAATGTACGCAGTTCTGTCTGTTTTTGACAGGTGCTAGATTTACTGCAAAGCTAGACTCTCAGAGCAGTTTTTTTTTTTTGTCTGACATACAGGAGAAGTTTAATGCAGTGAAGCCAGACTCAGATTTTCTTGAAGAGAATACTGTGAAAAAAAATGAACCTTTTTTTCCCCTGTGGTTTGAATATGATTTATTCCCTCTGAAGCTCATGCTGAACCTTAGTTATCTTTAGTGTTGGGTGATGGGGTGATGAAGATGTCACTTGGCCATGTGCTCCCGGGGATGATGTTAAATCCTGGAGTGTGGGGGGTCCTCATTTTCAAGGGACTGAGATAGTGATACAGAGTGTTGTGTGCCTCCTCTCATGTCTTTCCACAGGAATCTGCTTGCCTTTTAAGTCACAGCCCAGGGTCCTTGCCAGATGTGACTTCTCAGCATTGAATTTTTGCATCAGTAGTGTGTGTTTGTGTATGGGAGGGCAGGGGGGAGATTTCTCTTTCCAGATAATTTCCTCATGTGTTCCTTGTGTGTGGAACCACAATAGTTTATACTTATAGCTCCATGTCATCCTGCCATATTCTTGGGATAGTGGCATGCCAACAACCTACTATCACTTTTATAAAAATATTTGCTATTATTCTAATCCTAACAGTCTTGATGTTAATGACTTTGCCTGTGGCTGACTGAGTACTCTGCACTGTAGACAATCAGTATCCACAAGTAGCTTCTGGTGTTTGGGTGATTATCTAACCCTGCTTACTTAAAAAAAAATCTGTTTGGAGATATTAAAACAGAAAGATAAACAAAACAAAACAAACAAACAAACAAACAAAAAGTACCACAGTTAATTCCACAGCAGGAGCAACTCCAAGAAGGAAATGAGCAATCACCACTTCTTGGCAGTTAAGTGGGAGTGCTTATTTGCTAAACTGAAACGTTTCACAAAATTAAAACCGTGTTTCTTGAAAATTGGGTTGTAAGTACGCACAGGTAGTTCCTCATTAACTTATAACATGATGACAGAATTCTGCTAAAATGTAATTTTCTCATTTGCAAATCAATTTGCTTAAAATACCTTAATTATACCTTCCAACTTTATTTTAAACCTTTTAGTAAACTGGAGTCTCTTCTTTGAAGTGAGGAGGGATTTGTCCCATGGCAGGAATCTTGATCTTGTTGGTCTCCACTCTGCCATAAGAGCTACTCTCTGCCATTGGCTTTGGGCATTTTATTTATTTTTAGATTATTGTACTCAATTCTAGATGGTTTTTAAGGTTTTTTGTTTGTTTGTTTGTTTGTTTTTGGTCCAGACTTTAGAGTGCGATCTGCCACATCTGAGCTAACGTGTCCACTGCTAAGTGCTGCCCTTCCATGCTCTGGCCTAACCAAAGCCCACTGTCACCTGTGCCACCATTACATCCAGCCCAACATTAGCTCCACAAGTTGATTTGCTCTAATATGTGTGCATGCACATGGTCAGTCACAGGGAAGCAGAAGTTGTTGCTTGGGTGGGTGGGGGTTCTGGGGAAAATGTGACTTTCTTTTTTAAGTGCTCTGGAAGACACATGGACAGCTAGGGGTGGGCAAGCATCTTGGTCTGATGAGATAGCCTGGGGTATCTGTTTTGTCATTTCTCTGTTCCCATATATTGTCTGTGTTCACCTAATCTGGCCTCCTAAGCTCGGCCACCATTCTGGGCATTCTTGGGATCTTGTGTCCCTTATCTTCTTCAGGTTGTCACCTATTGACATCCTCTCTCCATGGCTTTTTCCAAACTGTGATAAAAAGCAAAGTGTTCTCCATCACTTCCTGCTCCTCCCCACATGTCACGTGTCTGGATTTGTTTTGCTCTCAGTCTACTTGCCATTCTTATCTTTGGCTATTTATAAAACCTTTGCACTTAAAGCAGTACATGCCAAACAGTGGGCAACTACATCTTTGTTGAATCAGTGGATAGTATTATGTTGCCATCAAAAATTACTAATATGTTATTTTAAAAAATTTTTATCTTTGGTGATGTATTGTTTACTTATTGGGAACACTGAGCTAGCATCCTCAAGACAATGGCTGACAATAAGGCAGAGCCACCAGTCTTTCTTAAAGGGTGTCAAGAAATTGTTTGTCCCTGAGACTTTATGTATGGAGGGGAAGACAAGACATAGTCAGATTGTCTTTGACTTCTTCTTCCATCCTATAACCGACTATGATTTATCTTTGTTTTCTCTTCTTTCTTCCCTCATATTCTCTCTCCTTCCGTTCCTGCTGTCTCCTCCCCTTCCTATTGTTGTTGTTGTTATTATTATTATTAATCTTACTTTCCCTTACTTTAGCTACAGTTTCCCTTTCTGTATCATACTGTCTATGTCAAGCCCTGGCTCCAAGACAACACATTCAAGGCATACTCCACTGCCAGGCCTCCAAAGCCAGGGATGCAAAGGATGCAAAGGATGACGCAGCTTATTTATTTATTTCTGCACTCTGGGATGGATGGATGGATGGATGGATGGATGGATGGATGGATGAGGAGAGAAAATACCACCGCTTTGGCTTTCTGTCATGCATTTCTGAGGCTAGTAGGGCTTATACACATGGTAGCTCACAGCCACACAGCACAATCATTTCTGTTACTGGGTTTATACTTCCCTTTCACTTTTGCGCAGGTGCCTCTATGTGCAATCCTCTCTGGCTCCAAGCAGCTCATGCTTAACATTGCCGAAAGGAGACTTGAAAGACAGAAGGCAAGTGGTGCTTTTGCCTTCGTCCTAGAATGACAATCGCTAAGGTTTACCCGTGGGGTAAGGAAGAGATGTAGTCCAAGTTGCCCTTTCTTCTCTTTTTTATTATGAATCTCTCTCTTTTGACTTCTGAACTTTTAACCTTTTAAAAGAGGTTCCAGGTGAGTGACATTTCCACGATGTAAAATTTAGGATTTATCTGACTAGCACTCTTGCAAAACCCAGTCACAGAAGGTGGGGGAAATTGTAGTTTCCAGTGGCAGACACCCATGGCTAACACAGCAAGAGTGCAGTTATCTTAGCTCAGCCTGTTATGATTGGTAGGACAGACCCAAAGAATGATGTAGGCATTCACTGTTTAAATGAGAAGGTCAAAAGTAACAGAGAATAAAGATCTCTTAGAATACAATAAATATAGTGTCTATACGTCATGTTTCCAAGAAGTCACTTTTGGCATATGCACAACCTGTAACAAAGTCAAAACACATTGTGGGACACATTCATGGAACACTTTCTTTTTCCTTTATTATTTTTCCTTTAAAAAATCTAAGTTTTAGCTACTGACTACTTATCACAAATAGGAATATATATTCGTGTTGGTAAATCCTTACCTCAGTGTAAATGTTCTCCTTCTAAGAGTAAATATGACTTTTATCTTTGGAGGTTAGTTTGAAACATATAATACTATTAATTTCTAAGACTGTCGAAGAAAGCTTGCAAAACTTTTTGTGCATTAAGTTCTAAAAGTAGGTATGGCCCAGAACTGAGTTGGCAGGTGTCTTCAACTATTTCTCCTTAATTCCCAACTTTCCTTCAAAGGTTGTCATTTTTCTCTCTTCCTCCCTCATTTTGTATTTATTTGTCTGTTACTGTTATTCAGGTCTTGAACTTATATCTACCCCACTATCTTAGCTTCCCAATACTAGGATTATAGCTGCGTACCTAGGTACCTGGCTAATTATTTTTCTTCAATAACAACAAAAGTCACTTCCATGTATCAACTTCTCTCATTTCAAAGGTGTCAACTGCTACAAAGCAGAAGCTGATTTCATGTTTTTAAAAGTGACTGATGGGGATACAGGCAGCAGAAACAGGGGCTCTCAGTGGGAACACGCTGAGATTGGGAAAAACTAGAAGAATGAAAGTCATTGTAATTGATATTGCCCATGTCCTTTGACTTAGAATTCTGGCAAATTATGGACAGAGAATCATGGGAGCATTCCATGGGAGAGAGCTTGAGACAACCATCCGATAGAGGAGCCTCAATGCCTTCTACTCTGAAAGATGAGAAAATTAGAGTTCATGATGCTCAAGGCTTCTAGGGCTTTGACATTTTACGTCATTTCTCAGTTGTTCTCAATAGTTCTAATGTCTCCTTTCCTTTATCCCTCCCTTCCTTTCTCGAACCCTTCCTTCTTTCTTTCATTCTTTGGCTCATCCCTAAAGACAGTTCCTGGCCACTTATCTATCACACGCCAATACTGAACTAGATTCTACATCCCAAGAGTGACCGAGCTGTGCTGTTTTGCTCTTACCGGCTCATATATCTAGGGCACTGTATTAAACACACAAGCAGGCAATTCCACAGCAGTAGATTCAGAAAACATGATGGTGTTTTTGGCAAAGATCCTGAAGATCTTTGACTGGAAAAGATGAATCTCAAGTGAGGCCTAGACTTTAGGCAGAAAGGCAGGGAGAGTTGTGAAGTAAAGAAACGTTTAGTAAAACAGGCAGGTGTCTATCAATAAGGCCTGCCAAGAGTTTGAATAAAACAGCCCAGAGGAAGAAGGTGAGGGAAGATATGTGGGAGCTCATTTGAAGGGAGAGAGAGAGAGAGAGAGAGAGAGAGAGAGAGAGAGAGAGAGAGAGAGAGAGAGAGAGAGAGAGAGAGAGAGAGAGAGAGAGAGAGAGAGAGAGAGAGAGAGCGCATGAATGATACCTGGATAGCAGGAAAACAACTGGTGTGGATGAAGGTAAGGTAGCTTCCAGGAAATCTCACATTGTAACCCGTAAAAAGCAAATTAAATTCTCGAAGACAGAGTGGCAGCGAATCCAGTTTAGAAAGCGCAGATACTCAAGACGATGCTCAGTGCATACAGTATGTTTTGGAAAACAAATCCTCTCTCTTCCTGTCCCTCTCCCTCCCTCCATCCCTCTATCCCTCTGTCCCTCCCTCCCCCTCTCTGTGCGTATGCATACATGTGCACATGTGTGTAATAATATTTAAGAATGTAGCTGAAATTTGGCCATACTTATTAAGGCAGAACGTAGAAAAATCCACGACCATCAATTACATTTTGCAGTGCATGCCTCCAGGAAAGGCAGCTATGTGGCTTCACGCTTGTAATAGCCCTAAATTAGGAACTGTCAGGGTGTCTGTCAACTCCAGCGTAAAGTACAGAATACTATATAACAAACGGAATTAGTGAATTCTGCCCATGAAACAGAGAACATTAGACTCATAAATCTGCAGTGATAGAAGACAGATGAGAATGCCTACATTCTCTGAAGCCATTTACAGATTATTTTGAAAACAGGTAAAACAGATCAATGTTAGATGCTCAAACAAGGGCTGTTAGAACTCAGCAGCCCTTTTCTTGTATTTGAGATAGGATCTTACTCTCAGGCCAGTCTCAAATTCATCACCCCACACCCCCGCCCCCGGCTTCAGCTTCCCATATTGCTAGGTTTAGAAGTGTGGATCACTACACCCGATAAGGCACATTTCTCAAAATTGTGAGATCTACATAATTTGCCTTTATAAGGTATATGTGATTTGAGTTTAAAGGGCCCTGGGATCCTGATGGGGCTGGATTTTATGGGTTGGCTTTCAATATGGTGCTAGTCAGATGGGTGTGCCTCCTTTTCAAAGCCCACCTCGGTATACTTTGAACATGAGCACTTTCCTGGGTGCTCGGTGACCAGCATGAGACTGAATTTGTTTTGTTTTTTCAGGTTGGAAATGCTTGAAAGCATTTAGTACTAAAGAAAGATGAAATCAATGGCATTTGCCAATGCCTGCGCAGTTACGCAACAGACAGTTCTCCCTCATTGGACGTCTCAGTCTCAACCCATTCGGCTGGAAAGCAGTCGATTGCACTGCTTCCCAACAGAGTAGAGCAGCGCTCCTGCCGGAGTCTGACAAAATAAGTGGTAATTAATGATGTCCACAAGTGGGAGGGGGTCCTACCTGTGTGTCCGACACTTTACTATTTCATATCAGAGCCTGGATCTTAAGTCCTGCCTCTCAAGTGATGGTCGTCCTCCCTGGTGTGAGGGAACCAGAGGGAGGGCAAAGAGATAAGTCTCCTCTCCCGCTACCTCTCAGGCATCCCATATAAGACTCGTTTCTCCTTAGACTACAAGCCCCAGGCTTCCTTCAACACCGACTCTAGAGGCTGTACTATGGATGGCTCGAGAAGGATCTCACTAGACCTAAAGGTAAACATGGGAGGCAGTGTCTTTGCTTCCTTTACAGATTGGGATTCCTCTGGGCTAAATTCCAGGACAGATTTCATTACTGGTTTAGCATCTCCAGGAAATGAGTGTTCTCTTAGCAGCTGTAATCTGGGTCCCCGAGACCTGAAGTGGACGCCAGCATGCGGCAATCCTGGGATGGGCTGCCCCTGGCTCACGGCACTTTGCTGTTTGCAGGATGCTGTTCACAGTGCCTGTGATTAGGACAGAGCAGCAGGCGCGCCTAGAAGTCCGTTGCTCTGCCACACCCCAGGAGAAAAACAGGATATCGAATAAAGAATGAAAGTTGGCAGGCAGAGGGAAACTATTTTCTCTTCAGACACACTGGCCAACTGAAAATCTGATCTGTTAGCTTCCTTGAAATGACACGAATTTTGTGGGTGGATGGAAATGACCTGCCTTTCACAGTCCGCGGTAACCTTACCAGTTAGGCCTTCAAAGCTATTCACTCGCTAGTGAAGAAAAGTCCTTGAGAAATCAAGTTCTCATTGTTCTCACTAAGTGACTGCTGACTACATTTCAGCTTCGGTGATAGGAAAGTTGAGGCAATCGGAAAGGATTTCGTCTACACTGCTCTGCTACCAGGACCATCACTGTCTTCCACCATCACTTCGCTCCTCCTCTGAGCAAAATGCCCCTTCCATTGCTCCACCTAAGCTCGGCCTCCTTATGCAGCAGAAGTGCAACCCCCACATTCTGTTTGTGCATGTGTGTGTGCATGTATATATGTATATTTGTGTGCATGTGTATGCGTATGTATAGTGTATGTTTATGTGCATGCCATAGCACAAATGTGGAGATCATAGAACAACTTGTGAGAGCTGGTTTTCTTTTTCCACCATGTGGGTTCTGGGCATCAAAAGCAGTTTGTCAGGGTCAGTGGCAGGTGCCTTTACCCACTAGTCTATGTTACCAACCTAACGGTAGACATCTTGGAGTTTGGATCTGGTAGTAGTATTTTTTACTTTTGACTCTTTTTATGTTTTACATGATAACAACTCACCTTGTTCATGTACAACCATACCTAGACAATATGGAAACAAATGGGAGTTACTGTGTATCAATAACACCTCATTTATAAAAGGAGAGTATAGACTGAGTGTGGCCCCAGGCTTAAGTTTCTCAAGTCCTGTGCTAAATCTTATTTATCTTGTCTAGTCAAACATATATGGCAAATAGTTCTACTCCCCTACATAAACACTTGGGTCTCCTGTACAAGGCCAGCCCCATCAGTATATAAGATGGCATTATTTCTCATACCTCAAAAGCATCTTGACCTCACATTCTTTCCCAGGAGCCTTACATCATGACTTCTCAAAAAGGAAATTGATATTGATTTCTTGTCTCCTCCTGAATTCCCAGTGTCACTGTGATCAGGGATTTGAGCGTGACACTCCACTGAGGTACCCTAACAAGGCTACAGTGACCTTTGTGCCATTAGAGTCAGCTGTCAATTTTCGGTCTTTGTCTCACTTGGAACTGTGAGCAACACTGACTCAGTGGACGTCGCTCACCCTTGAGATTGATTTTCACTTAGCTTCCAAAGACACACAGGTTGTTGCCTTGCTGGCTGCTCCTTCAGCTTCCTTTATTTCTGACTCTTATGTAATGTCGGAGTGTTCACGACTCTGAGGTAAACTATGTTCTCTCTTGAGGACCATTCCCCAGCTGCTCTTTTATCCAGCTTCATTAAATTTCACAATAACTTTTAATGTTATTAATTATCTAATGGCTTTGAGAAGTTTGTATGTCCCATCTGTTGCTCAACCTCAGGCTCACATAATGAACCTCCTCCCACTTACCATCTCCACATGGAGGTTTCATGTGGAGAACATGAACCTGACCATGTTTAACTGAACATGACCAAAACTTAACCTCTGGCTCAAAATTCACATGTTAGGTTAATATTTCCTATGTCAGTGGGGGGTACTTCTATCTTTCCTGCTATTCAAGACAAAAATGCTAACGGCATCTTTCAATTCTTTCTCTTTTATGTAACACGGTTCATAAGTGTCTGTTGCTGGCTCTTGCTTCAAATTATGGATATTTATACACTCATTTCCTCTGGAAATTTCTTCTTCACTCAAATAACTAGAAGTCCACTTAGATTATTTCAGAGACTTCTAAGTGACTGCCTCTTCCCACTGTTGTTTTAGCCCTGCCTTCCAGTCCAAACACTGAGTTCCCTAAGGACCTCAGATTCACTCATGATAAAAGTCAGAGCCATCCCCTGCAACTACTTTGCCCCCAGCTTTACTGTCTTTGTTCCTGCCACGTGTACCCTGTGCTGTCTCTAGACATCCTGAACACTCTCTTGCTGGAGGACTTTTGTACCTTATGTCAGTCTATCTGGAATATTCTATCTCTAGACATATTACTGGCTTATCCCTTCAGATGCTTCAAATCCTTGCTGAGGCATCACTTATGTGCATAGATAATATAGGGATTAACAGCCATTACCATTGGAAGCAACTGATGGTAAACCACTCCTTCATGTTGGCTTTCTATCCCAAACCACATTTCCCTGGTAACACTAAAAAGAGAAGCCTTTCCAAGCCTTTCCAAGCTATTCCTTAGGATGTAAATTACACTATGAGAAGGTGGAGGTGTCTGGACTTCCTTGAGGCTCATTAAGACAAAACGACTTCTTCCCATTTAAAAACAAATTGAATCCAAGTTCTATCTTTCCGCTTAAGTGGAGATCTGATATTCTAAGCTACTCAAAATATTATATACTATGCTCTCTTCCTTTTAAGTGTTAACCCATCTTGGTCTGTCAATCACCTGGCCAGGAGTCCATACCCTGAGGGTTATTACCATAATGAGGTAAAGAACTCTTCGCTCCTACTAACCTTCCTGTTAGTACAGACCCTTCAGTGCTCTGTCACAAAGTCATTCTGCTTTTATAAGACCTGCCCCAGAAAATATATAACTATTTTCTTTTCTTTCTCTGTTAAAAACTTTTGTTTTATGTATGTGGGTGTTTGTACGTATGCCTAGTGACTGGTGAGTCCAGAAGAGGATATTGGATATCCCAGAACAAGAATTACAGAAGGACCACTTCTTGGGTGTTGGGAATTGAACCTGCGCCTTCTGCCAGAGCAGCCAGTGCTCTAATCCACTGAGCCATCTTTCCAGCCTCATCTTTTTCCTTCTTTTCTCTCTCCTTTTCTTTTGGATACTGACCAAAAACCTTAAGCATGCCTTCTCTGGCACTCTGGGCTTTCTCACTCTTTTCTCTGAAGCCACAAGTCCTCCATGGGGATGCTTTCTGACGTCACTGCAAATAGCATGACTATCTCTCTTCCGTCTTCCTCCTTCAGGATGTCTATCTTGTCTACAGTGCTAGGCTTCTCTCCTCCAGCCTCCTTCTGAGTCTGTTTTTACAGTTAGTTTTTATTAAGAAGCTTGAGAACCTAAAAAGAAAACCCTTGTCGCCTAGGTTATAGAGATGTCTGGTCCTACTTTGAAACACTCCCAACTTCAACTTCGTGTTTGTTGATGCCACTTTTCACTTCCTCACTGGCTCGTTGATTGTCTCTCCCTCACTACAACTCTTCCAAATGGCAAAAGGTCTTCGCTTTGTTTACTGTTTTATCCTCAGCAACATGAGCAGAGCTTGGGACATTATGCAGAGTTTAATATGTTTGAATGGTTGAATATGTCAACGGGTGAAGGATCCCAACATCTTCCAGTCTTATAACCATTTATTGGGAAAGTGTGGCTGAGACTTTAGATTTGTAGACACCTTGCATGTTTTCTCCCTTTGTCTGTGTTCCTTCCTGTATCCTTACTTTCAGAACTTATTAATATGAATTCCCCCCCTGCTCATTTCTTTCCTACAGCAAGCAAAATTGGCCTCTGTGCAGGAGAAATGTTTCATTTACAATGGTCGTGTTTTCTCCTGCAACACAGCAGCCCACAGTTGTCTCCTCAGCAACAGTTCAATTGCTTGTTTTGCAGTTGTTTAATTAATGGGTTGAATTTTGAAGGGTGACCTTGCTGAACACTGAGCAGTGCTTAGATTTGCCCTACTTACATCATATTCTGTCTCCCTTGGTTTTTAGTTTTCCTTTAGAGACTAGGGTCATCCCAAAGATTACAGTTCATGTTATTCTGTCTCCCTTCCCCCATCCCCACATTTTCTCAGCTCATGGAGATGCCTGATTAAGAATATGATCTGGCTGGAGGAACAAAGAAGTCATTGTTGTGAAGTGTCATGCAAAGAGGCCATATTTCTTAGGGGGATCCCAAAGATGCTGGGAAATGTTTGTAAGTTAGAGACTGTACTCATATGCTTAAGAATGCAGATCTGGCCCAGCTAAGTAGGCTGATAGGCTCTTCCCATTGTGCCCAGAGGTCAAGACCTGAGATTCTATTCAGTGCAATGTTTGTCTTCCTTAATATGAGTCTAGCCTGAAAAGCTGCCAACCGAAGTCCCCAAATTGTATCCAGCTCGTAGCTGTATTTGTTTGTCTAACATCCTATGTGAAAACAACGGCTGTCTATTTTTAACATCCTATCTGGACTCTCTAGCTCCATTTGGAACAAAACCCAGAGGTCAGGCAGCACGAGAGTGCAGTGCCTGGATCTGCAGGATGCAAATCTCCTGGGAACCTGTTAGACATGCAAATACTTAGAGTCCACCCCAGACTTGCAGGGTATGGCTATGCCTCTCTGGTGATTCTGGCTACAAGCAAGATTTGTACCTACTGATTCATAACAACTGGTAGAAGCTGAGGAGTAGCTACACCGATTAGAGTGGCCTATAGAGGTTGTCAGGTGGCCACTATCCCTCCAATCTTCTGTGCCTTATTTCTATGTAATGTAGCTATTAATGCACCTGATAAGGTCCTGCACAGATTCAAGCCTACAACTTGTATGTAGCCTCTGCAGTCTCTGAGAAAGAGTAGTTGTTCTTGTAACTGAGGTTGTTATGGGAGTTACTTGAGAGATGAGCAGGGTATTAAAGCACCTCTTAATGGTAGGGAATCCCAAGGGAGGCTAGATCAAAACTTGGAGCAGTAAAGGCTCTTCCAGACTACTAGAAAACACCAAGAGGTCAACAGCGTGTATAGAGATGATGCTAAAATAGAACAAGGTCATGTGAGCGTTGTGTTTGAGTAGTCTTCAAGTCCAACCAAGGTCTATATTAGAATAGACGATGTTAAAACCAAGAAGATAGTAATGATGGTTAATGGACACTTGACTCTGAATGGGGTCAGTGACTGGCATTGTGGGGGTTTTCAAGGATGATATATTCATTGTGAGATGTCTAAAAATATAGTGTGCTCCCGAAAGATATCTTGCTCATGCTTTTACTGCCTTTCCTTTCCCTCAGATGATGAAGTAGCCACATTTATTATAGAGTTTATTTATTCTCTTCATCCTTTGTTTTCCTTTACTTAGTGGATACTGCCAACCTTATAGTACATTGTATAAGCCATGAATGCAGTCAAAGGTGTCGATGGAGCCAAAGTAAGAGAATAAAGAAACATGACATTTACCATCTCTCTGGAAGCTCTGCAGAGTGGTCTGGTATCTCAGAGATGTGAGGTGACTTTCTGGAGTGCCAAGTGATAGCAAGCACAGTGTGGCCATTGGCCTTCCAGAGAGCAGGGATGTGTGGAGAACAGTATGACTTACATTCATATTTCTCAGGCACATTCAAACCCCAGAGGGAAGTTGATAGTTAGGGCTCAGGAAGGCTGGCATGCCAGGTTACGTTGGGAGGATTTGATTGTTGTTTAACTGTAAGAGACACTCTGTTTTCAGACCAACCACAGAGGGGAGTTGAAAGACAGTTTCCTTTGCATGTCTGTCTTTCAGAGATCCACCTTTCTTAAAGACTAAATTAAAACTTCAGTTTCAGCCAGGATAGAAGCCCACAACCTTGGTGCTAGCATTTCTGAGGCTGAGACAAGATAATTATAAGTTTGAGGGCAGCCTGGGCTACATAGAAAATTGAAGGTTTGAGGTCAGGCTGGCCCATATAGTATAGCTAAAATATGAAATACAAAATATGTGCCATACAACACATATTATATGGAGAAGTTTATTACATAAGCATGGGAGAGCAGGGAAGTGAGAGGGCCACACAACAGATAAGATATTGGGAGGTTTATTATATGAGCATGGGGAGAGAAGGAAAGGAGGGTTACCCCAGAAAGAAGCAGAAAGAGAGGGGGCGGAGAGGTAGGTGGGTTTGTCCTTTTATAATCCTGGGTAGGGCCATGCCTAGTGGCAGGTAGGCAATGGCATCACAGGTTGCTAGGCAGACTGGAGCAGAATCCTAACAATAACATTGTCTCAAAAACAGTCAATCAAGAGAACAATTAATCTCAGCAAGTTTGGGATTACATCTATGCTAGTGTTTTCAGTGCACAGCTTTCTTCAGAGACTGGCTTTCCCTGGCTGGCTCATTAGGAGACAAGTTCTGGCTTCTGCTTTTACCTTTTCAGGCCTCCTGCTCAATTCTTTTGCACACAACCTTATCTGATATAATCATGTCTTGTTCACAACTTCATTGTGAGTTAGCTGGTAATTTTTTTTTCTGGAATATCAGAGGAAATACCCTTGTTCATCACCGAAGCCCCAGCACAGGAAAGAAAGACTCCCACCCTGCAGATACATGTTTAATAGTGGCATAAGCTGTTATCTACTTGCAAACAAAGCCTTCTGCCAGAACTCATCTTTCAGGGGCTGTTGTGGGTTTACTGTGGTCCTACATCATGACCCTGAAGTCTCAAACCATGGGATAAATGGCTGAGGTGCCTATTTAATACATCAGAGTGGACCTGGCCATCAGGTTCTCCCAGTATCCCTCAGTCCTACCTGTTTCAGGGTATGGCTAGCACACCCTTCCCACAGAGGCTCTTCACCATAGAATCTAAACACTGTGGTTACCTATCCCCTTTTCACTTTTATGTCCTCTTGGCTGCTGGATTTAGTTCCTCCCTCCCCTCTCTTCTCACGGCTCAGGATCATGTCCACTCTAGACTCACAGATGTCTCAGCCCCTAGGCTGTGATCTGCCTTCTATCTACAGTAAACTTTCTCTCTACCACACTAGGAGCAGTCATGCCCTTTCCTTTTTATTTCTTCTTTTCATTCAAGGACGCCCTCTCCTTCAGGGCTAGTGCAGTACAAGGCACCCAAGATTATATATAAGGTGTGACAGACTGAGAAACTGTTAGCAGCCAGAAATTTAAAACAATATGCTTTAGAAAGGTAATGTATCTGCAAATCTTAAATTTCTGGCCGTGCAGTTTCACAGGGGAGAAGTAATTCTATAGACATTTAGAGTCAGATAATGTAAAATATACTATATAACTTCATTAATTGGGCCAGGAGCTTCAAGTGGCTGAAAGAAAGACTTTGTAGATACCACACGGATGGGGACGATGATGGGCTTAGAAAATAAAATCTATGGAAAAGTGGTGTGTGGGAACCACAGAGAAGAAGAAATTGAACATTTTGAAAACATAACTTCACAAAGGCTTAAAGCAACAGAAGATATACAGATTGATATGCAGCGTGCATTCAATTCCAGTAAAGACCTGCCTGGAAGTAACATTTATTAATATCTTGATTAGAAATATAATGGATATTAAGATTGGTCATTTTAGAAAGGGTAATGTGGATGTACTGGCGGAAAGAAATCTTTGTGATGTCTTATAAATGGGTAGGGTTTTGTTTACCTCTAGTCATCCATGGTCCGCCAACTCATTTAATACTGAGAAATGGGGCTGGAGCATTCAGTGAGTTAACGACAGGACTCTAAAATAGGAAGCAAGGAAAGGCAAGAGTACCACCAACAGGGGCAGAGTTCCCTGCACTGATTTCTCTCCAAGTGTAAATGATACTCTGTTGTTACACAGAGCAAACAGATGCGGTTTTAACACTCTTGGAAAACACAGTTTCCAGCACCCAGGAGAATTGTTACTGGTTAATATTTTATCCACTCTATTGTATGAACCAAAGTTGATGTTAAAAAAATGCCCAGAAATAAACCTCTGCCAAAAGTCACTAACGATGACAGGGCAAGCTAACACATTCGGTTGTAACTCATATAATTGTCAGAGCACCAAAGATCAGGCAATTATAGCCCACAAGGCCAACATACCCTGGCTAGGAGCAACCACGTAGTTGTGATCTGTGATATGCAGACTCTATGAGGCTATACAAATGATATGCAGACCCGTAAATATTCTTAGATTCACATTCTGAGCTCTCAAGAGAAAAGTAAAAGTCACTAGGGTTCTGTAATAGAAAGTATAAACATGGATAGGGGTGAGGACCCGCCTTCAAAATGTGCTCGTGCCAACCCTTTCCAAGTGCCCATTTTATAACACTGGTCACTCTAGACACCCCTTTGGGGAGGGTCACATATCAGACATCCTACACATCAGATTTTTACATTCCAATTCAGAGTAGCAAAGTTATAGTAGCAAAATCATTTTATGGTTGGGGCTGACCACAGCATGAGGAACTAATTGTATCAAAGAGTCACAGCATCAGGAAGGTCGAGAACCACTGCTCTAGAGAAAGCACCACACTCAAGCCCAGGAGGTCTTAGAATTTACAGCTTCTGGTTTGCTATCTTGTACGTATATCCTTTCTTTTTCTATGTGTACCTGGAAGGCTTGCCTTTTAAGTAGCATAGTAATTAAGTATAGTAACTAAGGGAAAACCCCATTTTAAAATTACCTTTCTCGTCCATAGATGAATAAGTATTTACTATTCAAAATTTTTATTTAAAATGTACTTTCTATTTCACACACTAACGGAATAACTTCTACACAACTGCTGGTAATCTACGCAGTGTGCAGGGGAAACTGGTTTAGAAACCTACTGAAGTTGAGCACCAGCAGGGAGAGAGTTAAAAACTGAAATGGAATTAGAAATGCTGACAGGATCAAAGCTAACACAGAAGGAAGCATGTTCACTACATGAAATGAACTGTGGCTTTATCTACATTTTATTTTGCAAAGGACTTTTATCTAATGCCCTCCACCTAGTGAAAACAATGTCAGTTATTGAACATAGATGCTATTGTTGAAAACTGTTTTAAGTACACGGATACTTAGCAGTTGAATTATTTTTAGATGGACGTTAAACTCAAACTAAATATTAAACAAACTTAAAATATTCCGTGTTTTAAACAATATCGCCCTAAATCAGATGGAGGCATCAGCTTTCTGTGTCCCTGCCTACCTCACCTTGGCTACTTCCTCTTGGAAAGCCACAAGATTCAAGTGGGAGATGTTCACCAGGTCAGGCCCGTACACCACGGTAATCATGCGCTGTTCCAAGTGTCCGATGTTTCCAACATCCAGAAGCTCGCGTAACTTGGGGTCCTGAGGAGAAATGTGAAAAAGAGTCGAAGATAAGGAAAGGCTCTCTAACATGGCAGCGTACCTTTAACCCAGCTAGAAGCAGAACTGCCTTTGAAACTTCAATGAGTGGAAGTGGTGACTGGACAGGTCAGTATTTTGCCAGGGAGCTGGGGGACCACTGAAGAGGGAGAGGACTTTCCTGTGGTTTTCAGTGAAGTGCTCTTTCCATCATCTGGCCGCCTACACCACTTTTATATGTTATAATTCTTTAATTTCCTTTAATCATCTAATGAGTTATCCATTGAACTGAAAAAAATCTCATCTTTCTCCTGCATTCATGGACATGCTAAAACAAACAAACAAAAAAAATAAATTCTTATGGAATAAAAACACTAATCCCTGAAACAGTCTAAAACATTAACACCCCCCCCATCCCCCCACCACTCCCATGCAGAAGCATGTGAAGGAAATATTGAGTCCTCTGCCTCTCTTCTTCTTCTCCTTTACCTCTTGCAGGTCACGAGGTGAATGGGTTGGCTGTGTGTCTGTTTCTGTGAGGTATGCTAGTGCCTCATTTTACCCCTAGATGACCAAGAGCCATTGGTCTTCCCAGCTGTGGACTGGAACCCTAAAACATGAGCCGAAATGTGCCTTTTGTCGTTATGAGCTGATTGTCTCCAGGATTTGTTACAACAGCAGGAAGATGCCTGGAAGCAGAAAGAAGGCCAAGCCTCTTGGTACCCTTCCTCTGCACTGGGCACAGATGTGGACAGACAGGGGGTCGGCATGAGCTTTGACTATGGCAGTTTATGTCCCTCTCTCAGCATGCTCTGTGATTTAGACAGAGGAGATGCCTGCCATCTTTTCTGACAAGCTGTATTCATTGGGAACGCTGTAAATAAGAACTCCTTGACGATACAAGGTTTTTTTTTTTCTTTTGTTTATTTGCTTGCTTTTTTTTTAATTCTGGGAAAGGGAAGTTTCTAAACTCACAGAACTCGAAATAAAGCTGAAAATAGGGCTTAGTCAACTTGGCTGCATTTATTTTTGTCCCATAGGACAGGCCCTGTAGGACTTTTCAGTCCATGCAGAAAATTAGCATCAAATCAATCACTTAGCAAATTTGCTGCCAGCTTCTGAGCAAGGACCGGGCTTGCATTCCTATTTATTTAGCAAAAGGCTGGGCCAACAGAGCTTGATTACTCAGGCTGGTTATTCTGGCCTTCTTCTGGGGGCATTTTTTTTATAAACCCTTACAAAGAAATAATGAATTAAAAAAATACAGAATAAAAACAAGCTAAACCTTTCCAGCCCAAGTTACTCATTTTGGTACCATTAATTCCCTCTTCACGTAATAAAGCTTTCTCTGCGTGGCTGCAGGAAGGGTCAGACTTGCAGGTGAGCTATAGAGAAACAACCCTCATCTCTAAGCTTGCCCAGCAGAGCGGAAGATTTAATTCCACTGGCAAGATGGGCAACTACCAAGCCAAGGGAACCCTCCCGGGAAGATGAGCAGCTTCTTCCAATGCGTTACTTCCATAGCCTGCAAAAGGAAGGGTTACAGCATCACCCACCCAGTTGCCCAACGACGACTGCAACGTGGGAGGTTTCAGCACTGTAGAGTCCACAGAAGATCAAACGAGAATGAGTAAGCGAATAAAACCATGTCGCCAGCTGCTTTGTGAAACGATCACTTACATCATAGTTTTCAAACACCATAGGGGCAAGTTCAGAGAGTTGGGTGTGTTTGATCAATACTTTTATCTGTGGGAGAGGATAACAGTTCTCAGAAACCTACTAAAATGTGCATAATTCTCATGTCTGGTCAAAATACTTTTGTTCACTCACTGAACAGCTCTTGGTGATGGGTTTCTACTTTGCAGGATTGCAGGGAATAGGTGTCGGGGTTGGAGGGTCACATGACTTAGCACTGCCACAGAGGAACTAGGGGCAGGTTGAGGCTTTCCGAAAAAGGAACTGAGAACAGAAAAAGATAATCAAGAACTTCCAGGATTCTATCTGCTATGAACAATATCACCCATATATAGCCAGAAAGAATCTATATGGAACATAGCATCTTTGGACATTTTACTACTAATAGCTGTTGATACATACTTTAAAAGTCTTTGGGTCTTTATGTGATTTGAGTTGGTGTTCTGGGATTGGGTAGGTAAAGAAGGCTGTTAAAAGGGAATTAATGGTCGAACCTGAGTATTGGCAGCTTTATCTGGAACTTTTCCAACATTTCTAACTATTTTTTAAATGATTTTTGAACATGAACTAGAACTGGATTTGAGATATATTTTAATCAATAGAAATGCAAATAGTTGAAAATCATGTAGTTCAGAATACAAAATGAGAAATGATTTAAAATATCTAGCAAGAAAGTTGTTTCCCAACATCCATTTTTTTTTTCATTTTAGAGTATGATATTTGAAACTGTATTTTACTCTCCCTTATATCATTGCTTCTTTTAATTTCCTCTGTACTAACACTATAATTTCTCAAACATCGAGCACTACTCATTTCTCAGCATTATCTACATGTGACATGTATGCTGCTAAAGATACCCATTTCTTCAACTACCACAGGCTGTCCCCTTCAGAGTGTGCAAAGGAATAAGCTGGAAACACTACTGCACCAGCTTCACAGATGAGAACCTCACCTACGCAAAGAATTCAGTGAAAATGACAGTCGAAACTTTGTTTCTTCTGGACTGCAATACTACAGGTCTGGGAAAATGAGTCGCCATATTCTGCAAACAAGCACGCAAAGTCAAAACTGTAAAAAAAAAAAAAAAAGAAAAGAAAAAAGGACAAAGCCCTGTAGACCGTATGTCTGAGAATTACTTTGTCCCCGAAGGCTTTTCTCCCAAGCAAGTTTAGATGAATCTCAAGAACTTCTTGGTAAGTTCTCAGAGACAGTTCATCAGCCCAGGTGAGCACTTAAACAGGGTGATATGTAGACTGTGGCTGCTTTTAAGGAGAACGAATTATCCCCTAGCTCTGAAAAACTCTGTAACTTTTCCAAGACTGTTAAAGGATACAGCTGAGGGAAAACTAAGAGATGAAGTGAGCTTGGAATCTTAGCTTGCTCAGCTTCAAGGCTTACTTTCCACAGAGAGTATTCTTTCTGTGTCTCTATAGCTGGAGATGATCAGGCAATTAAGTACCCA
This sequence comes from Acomys minous, assembly GCF_964271855.1. Classification (NCBI taxonomy): domain Eukaryota; kingdom Metazoa; phylum Chordata; class Mammalia; order Rodentia; family Muridae; genus Acomys; species Acomys minous. The sequence continues at coordinate 14,029,550 of NC_140485.1, forward strand.
GCCAGCTCTCGTTTAATCCCGAGGTTATCTCTATTCCTGTGAGTTACGAGGCTGAGATGGCTTGGCTCAGTAAGTCCACCTTCCCTCAACCATCAGGATTTGTGATTAAATTACCTCATGTTCATTCTAAACAAAGCTGAGCTTTGCTCATGGAGGGATGAGCTAGTCGTTTCCATCCCTCTGTGATAACTTGGCTCCTGACAAAGAAAAGAGTCTTCTATACCTAAGAAAAGTGAACTCAAGTATGAGACAGTTATGTCACTATATAATTTAAGATATCAGAGACATATGAAAATTAAGCATCAGTTGTTTTTGTTTTTTTAAGAATACTAATGCCAGGTTTGGAGAGATGGTTCAGTGGTTAAGAACAGTAGCTGCTCTTCCAGAGGATGAACATTCAACTCCCAGCATCCACATGACAGCTCACAATTATCTGTAACTACAGTTACAATGCATCTGATACCCTCACGTACACATACATACAGGCAAAATACAAATGCATGTAAAACAAAAATAAAGAATTCATTAAAAAGAATAATAAATGCCAGTTTCTATTTTTACTACTTAATCTGACTTTTAAAGAAAAGTTATTTCATTTGTATGCAAGGCTTTCACATATAGTTTGTTTGGTGCAGAAAACTCTACCTTATTCATTTGTTCTTCATCTTCATGAAATGCTTCTTCATCACATTTTACGCTTATTCAGCACTTTTTATATGAAGATAATTCTGTTCTCAGAACTTAATACAATGTCCTCAATCTGAATTACCATTATCCATCATTCATGAGAAAGTTTAGATATGTGAAAGTGTTCTAATCAATACTCAGTGTAATAACTGTAAATAGAAAGACATATTCCTTTACACAGTTAAATGAAATTGATATAAAAATCATGTGGATCATTCAATTGGTAGAAAAATAAAATAGCATCTACAGCCACCTTTCAACAGTGATGTTTTAGTTATGTTATTAAAAATATAATATATATACATATATATATATATATATATATATATATATATATATATATATATAAAGATAGGAAAGAAGGTATGAATTAATGACACCAGTAACCTTTCTAGGAAAAATGGAAGCAAAAGGGACAGGTTCAGTGGCCTCTGGATAGTCACCTGTACTGAAAGTACAAATAAATAATGCATACAGTAGATTTTCAAAAGGTAACAAGAAAAAATAGTTAGTATCTTCCTTTTCTTGTCAGGTTTTACAGGAAGTTTGTTACTCATGTTATAAACTGGCCCCACCCTTTCTGTCTTCGTAGACATCTGCAACCTCCCAACCACCAGCAAAATTATTATTTTTAACTTAGATGTTTAGGTCTATTTATTTTATGTATATGGCTACTTTGTCTGCATGTATGCACGTACACGGCATGCATCTTTGCTCTTGTCTGCATGTATGCATGTACATGGCATGCATCTTTGCTCTCTAAATCAGAAGAAGGCATTAGATCCCCTGGAACTGGAGTTATAGATGACTGAGATCCACCAATTCAGTGCCAGGAATTAACCTATTCAGTGAAAGAGCAGCAAACATTCTTAACCTCTGAGCCATCTTTCCACCCCTGCCAGCAAAGCTGCTGTAGAACATCATGAAATACCCTAGGCTGGAGGGGCAGAGCTGTGCAGGCAGCAAGGAATTCTGTGTCCCTTCACACCTGAGTCCCTTACAGAGAGGGTGAAATATTTCACCTTCTTCCTAAACTTGCAGGGACGCCAGTCTACTTGGCAATTGTCAGTATCCACATGGTTTGGTTAAAGCAGACACCAATGTGTCTGTGAGTTTGCCTCATCTCCCAGACAGGTAATGTTTCTGTTTGTTTGACTGTTTGGAACCTACAATAGTAGACTGGGACAAGAGCCAGAGTAGGACAAGGAGAAGTTTCCTATGAGCATCTGCCTCAGCTAGATGGGAGCTGCAGCTGTAACCACCAGCAAGCCTGGCTACAGACGCCCTCGAGAGAAAGGGCAGCTTATATAGAAAGAGTACCCTCAGTTCATACCAATTCCTTCTTGCAAATGGGAGATTAAAATTACAACAGAACATCCCTTCTCGAGTGGCCAGTGGGACCCTGTTTTTAAGAAACAAAAAGGACCAGGCATGTATCTTCATGACACACGTATTACTATGTAGCATTCAGAAAGTTTATATTCTAATCCCAGTCCTGAAGTGGGAGGCATGTTGGCAAAGCTAAGTAGGAGGAGTTGGTGGTCCAAGTTTGCAAGCCTGCGCAGTGTCTGGTCCTGCTGCTCAGTGTCTGAGCTCAACTGCAGGCAACTCATTATCAGCTTTGATTCAGAGTCAGGTTGGTCTTCAGGAGGATGACCTTTGTTTGCATCTATGTAGGTTGTGTTCACAGGCATGTTTTTGAAACTAGGGCAGCCTGGAAGCCTTTCCCAGTTTATGTCCTTGTGTGGATTTTTTGTGAAAGTGGCAATTGGGTGTGATCCTTTGGGGGCCTTCTTCGCAGCAGATTCTGTGCTCTGTTGGCCATTTGGTTCAATTACTTAAAGCAATGTGGTCCTGTGAGGTGTTGTTAACCATTTCATGCCTCAATTTTCGCATCTGTGACTTGGGGCTGAGAGCAATATTCCATTTAAAATGGCCTTAGAGTAAACAAACGAGCCTTCAAGAAAGTAACTGAGTAGAAAAATCATAGCTTGAAAGTAAAAATAAGAATTATGCACCCACTGAATAAGAGCCAGAACATTTTGCTGTCTGCTTTATCAGTCTAAGTATTCATTACCATTTGTATTTATGCTTATGTGGTTCATGTGTAAGGAGCTGACTATATTTTAAATCATGCATTTGAATTCAATATTTCTCTTAATTTGCTCTCCGAGGGGAAGCATTTTGTAGAGAGCTAAAGGACAAGCCATCTCTAGAACATCTCAATTACCATCTCCTCTATTCAATTGGTCTTAAAATAAAGGCAACACGGTTTCTGAGCTTCAGCTTAGTTTCCACACAGGGTGCATACTAAGGGCAACACCTGCTATGTACGACATTAGCTCATCAGGTGATCTGAAGCTGTGTAGTCTAATGGATCCGGTGTCTTGAAAGAATTAAAGTGTGTGTGTGTGTGTGTGTGTGTGTGTGTGTGTGTACATGCTGTCATGAAGAATAGTGGAACCCATGTTAGCTGCTACTTATTTTTTTTCTCATTTAAACTATCAATGCTTTTAGGACTTAAGAGAGAGGCTTTCCTATCAATTCCCTACAAATAATTGAAGGAGTATTGATTAAATGGGGGATTTGTCTGTGAGTGTCTGAGTAGACGCACATACTTGCTAAAGGATCTAAACATGTATTTAAAAATTAAATATATTTTGACTTTCATGTTTCTTCTCTAATTTTAATTACATCTATTTTCTGTTATCTCACATATACATAATTGACCATCTCTGATAATACATAAAGATCAATACAATGTTATTCCTATAAAATGGTAGGGATATAAAGTTCTCCAGTCTTGAGGAGACTTGGTAGCTACTTTCACAAGGAATAACTGCCAATGCTTAAGTAAGCCCTGGCTTTTTATGTATGTGTTTCTCATTGGCAGTAAAAACCTGGTGTCCAAGTCCTTACCCCTGCTCATCAAAGCACATTATGCATGAAGACCAGAGTTGTAATCTCTAAGACCTCCGATTGCAATGAGGGAATAAAACCATCTCGAGAGTTCTGCAATTGGGTCTATTCAATGAGACCTGAGGGTTAATGATATCCGCATGCTATAAAGCCGTCCTGAGTGTGCTCAGCACAGTTCTGCACATGGAATAGAAAAGAGTTTAAGGGGCATGATGTACTCTTAATTTTACAAAAAGAGATGCTCCAAAACAGTACAGATCTCAGGACCTTATTAGTCAGGTCTGTACATTTTAGTAGCCGCAGTCACTGATGAGCTATTTGTTCATTGGTTCTCATATCTCCGCTGTGTTTGCAGTTGTTTTCTTTTTTCTCCTCTGCCTACCTTCTCAGTCACCTTTTTTCTCCCTCATAAAAAGATTTACCAGGATATTTTATTAATCTGTTGCAAAGCAGGAAGCCAAATGTTCTTCTGTCTTTCCGAGAAGGTGACATTCAATGCCTCTCGTCTGGTGTATTTTGAGACAGGACATAATACTTCCTGCTTTCATATGCAGAGAATTCTAATTACCCTAGTTGTCAATGATGGGCTGAAAAATTTCTATTTATTGACTTATTCATTGGTTTTTCAAATATATGATGTATAGGTAAACCATGACAAGTACTACTACTTTGGGTGGTCCAGAAATAGTCATACCCGAGACACCATATGCCCCTTTCTTGGGGCTCAGTGCCCTTATATAGAATGCAGCTTAGCACAAATACAGTTTACAAGACTGAGAAACTCATTCACAGTTTGGCTCCAGTCTGATGATTCTGTAGTATTGCTGGGTAATTTCAAAAATTAAGTACAAAAATTGGATTGCACTAGGCTGGGAATGAATGCTTTCCTGTGGTTTGCTAGCAACAGCTTAACAATAGATTTTCAGAAACCAAAATTAAGCCAAAGCATCAAATATTCAAATCACAAAATGCAAGTAAGCTAGCAAGTTAGAACCCCATGGCTCTACAGTGTAACATTTATTGATGCCCATCAGGTAAACGGCAAATCTTACGCCACCCAATGACATAGCTGAATGTAGAGCTGAAAAGACTTTAGCCATGTGGTCATTAGACATCTGACCACTATTACATGCTATTTAACTGTACATCTATAAGAGTGACAACAAACCGCAACTTGACAGGTCATCACAACATTTTAAAAAATAATTAAGAAGGGGATGGTACATTTTGAGTATTATTAGAGGTATTTTAAATATAATCCATCTGGTTTCAGGTTTATATTATTTAATTTATAATAATGCCTGAGGTTAACAATCAGGGGATTTTGCCAACATTTAACAACTGTCTATTGTGAACAAGTACAAGCTGGCTCCACTACTACTTCACTGCTTGTATCCAGAGGCAGCTTTGGAAAGCTAAAGAGGGGAAACTGTACATTACTAAGACCATGGTGTGACCTGGATTTGAACACATTACCTTGACTCTCTCAGTGCCCACTTTTCTGTCTTTGCCTGAAGAAGACTGCCTCCCTGAGATGGGCCTCTTGTCCCAGGTTGCTGTTGCATTCTCTGACCTATGTAAGAGGACCCCACTAAGCACTCCCCAGAATGGTTCCACTGAGCAGATCCAGCTCTCTGGGCTCCATCCCAGTAGAGTTAGAACTGATCTAATGTAAAGGGAACATAATTAGGGCATCTCATTCCAAAGAACAACTGCAGCTTTCTCCCCACGAGGGAGTGTGTTTCTCTAGGCCCCTTCCCCTATGGCACAGTGCAGAACAATCACCACACATTTACTTAACAAATGTTTCTCGAGCTCTCCCTGTTTACTTGATATTGTACTAGTTGATGGAACTATACTAATGAATTAAACCAGACAGCCTCATCTTGGTGACACTTACAATCCAGTAAGGAAATGGATATTTAAAAACAGAACAACAAAAACAAACCCAAAAGAGCTAAGCCCATGGAGGGAAAGACAGGAAGATTGCTAGTTTGTGACCAGCTTGGGGTACGTATTGAGACCCAACCACAAAACAATTAAAAAGCAAAAAGCAAAAAGCAAAGAGTCTCTTAACTAAAACAGTCCAGGTGTCTAACATGTTAATGAAATAGAGGAGAACCTGCCTATTTTCCTTCCTTGCTTCCTTTTTTCTTTCCTCTCCCCTCCCTTCCTCCCTTCCTCTTCTTTCTTTCTTTCTTTCTTTCTTTCTTCCTTTCAGAGATAGGGCTGCATATGTAGCCCTGGCTGGCCTGGAACTGACTATGTAGAGCAGGAAGGCCTAGAGCTCACAGAGATCCACCTGCCTCTGAGTTTTGGGAATACTACACACCACCAAGGCTAGACCCCCTAGAAGCATTTTGATTAATTGAATTTTGTTAACAGATAAAGCAGTCATAGCCAGAAGCCCTTCAGACCAGGGGTGGGGATCATATGGAGATCATTCCTCGCTGCGATTGAAGGAAGGATATCAAGTTTGAAAAAGATGAAAAGCTAGGGGTGAGGTTCTGGTGAAATAAAGCAGGAGAGATAAGATGCCACCCTGTGCCAGAAGGTATGGTCTGGTTTTATGAGGGCATTCCAAGCAAAATACCACTGAATGGTTTCAATTTGGGGAAATCTATGATATCATTTGTTATAATTTTGGGACAGACTGGAAGGGGGATATGTATATAATATTTACCTTTCTATAATCCTGAGTATAACTTCTGACATCCTATGCTTGCAGGAGGTTTGGAAGCTATTCCTACATTCAGAGCATAAGTTTAGTTAGAAAAGACTTGGTTGACCAAGAAACAGCTGCAGAGAGCAAAGCTCCTAATTTCACTTTGCCAAACAGGATTCTAACCACAGTAAAAGAAGGCAGCAGAGGAAAAATGCTAAGTAGATTTGTTATATCCTTTTCTTTTTCAGGTCATTGTACTTTCATCTCACATTTCTGCCCTTGATTCTCAGGCTAAAACCATTTTGTATTTATCAAGATATGACTACATAGAAAAGCTAAATGAAGTATGACCACGTAAAGAATAGCTTCTAATAAATTCGCAGAGAGGTGGCACATTTTGGATAAGTCTCCACAGAAGACAGATGTTAAAGATTTCTTCACATTGTTGTATTTAGCAGTGCACAGGGACATTTCAGAAACAAGGGACTTTATTAGAAACATTGATTTCTAAGGCTATTGTGTTTCATGTAGGTGGTTTTGCATAGTGATACAGAACTACAAAAGCACATTCGCAATGCAATGCACCAGATGCTTCTGTACTTACAACAGAAGATTATAAATCACTGACCTACTTGTGAATTAGATATGCTCAAATTCAAGTGCTTTGCAAATTTCTTAAACATTCAGTGCAATACACACACATGAAACAAAAACAATCTAAGTGCACGTGATGGCATTGCATGTAGGTTGAAAAATGTATGCTTATGAAGAGTTCTAAGTTATAACATATACGACGCAAGAAAAATTAATAAAGTTTTGCAGGGTGAGAAATCTTTGAGCCATATAGGGTAAAAGGCAGGTAGGGTACTGAAAAGGTGGTATGTGTTGGGAAATCAGTAATTAGGGCAAAAGAACCTGGTAAGCTTCAGAGGTAATGGATCCATAGTACACAGCACACCTACAGAACCTGTGACATCTATTGCCTCTGTGACATAAAAGCAAGGCGAGTAACCAGGGCTTCTGGTCAGAAACCCGAGATATCCACCAGGGCCATAGAAAACAAGAGGACTTTCAGATCTTACAACTCAGCCGAGGAGAAGGTGAAACCCGAAAGCCCTTTAAAAGAACTGGGCCGAGGAAGGAACTAGCTGTCATTTTTCACAACCTAGCCCATCCAGTGAAGACCCAAAACAAGGCCTTGAGAACCACCTCCTTCCAAACTCATGTTGGCGGTTTATATGCATGTATTATTTGCATGTATATGTTTGTGTGTGCATACGTATTCTATGTGTGGACATAGATGCAACAGTGTGCAGGTGGAGGTCAGAGGACATTTCTATGGAACAGGTTCTCTCTATCCATCCACCTGTACCTGATTCCATGGCTCAAAGTCAAGGTGCTAGACTTGTGCCAGGAAGTGACTTCAGTTGATGATCCATTGTGCTGGCCCACTTTTGTGTTTAATAATACCGACTTTCAAGAAAAATTTGAATGTTCACTGAAGTACCCTTCAGTGTAAGAACCGACTCACAAGGAATGTTCTCTAGCTCTGCAAATACCACAAGCACCCTCCTTGAAAACATCACGCTCTGTAATGGAAGCCAAACATGAAAGAGCATATGTGGTATGATCCCACTGATATGACATTCTAGAATAGTCTAATGTTTTTCTTTCTTTTAAATATGTCTCATATATGCTGACCTCAACCTTACCATGTAGCCAAGAATAGGCTGACATTCCTGATCCCCCTGCCTCTCCCTCCTAAGTGTACCATCATTACTAGCTTAGAATTGCATATTTTATAGAGACTGGAAGTTAAATAGTTGCTAGGAAGAAAGAAAGGTGGATGCTCTTGCATATGGGATTTCATTTTAGAGCAATAAAAATAGTCTACAATTAGCGATAGTTGTATAAATGTGCACCAAAATACTGAATATACTAAAACCATTACATTACACACTTTTCAAAGGCTAAGTTGCTGGTGTTTAGATAAATGGTGAACCCCAGGAATCTGTGCACCCTGACAGAGTTGTTTCAGATATGTTTATGAGTCACAGGATCTGGAAATTATAGGATTTTCTTGGACTAATGACAGTGGTGAATTGTGCGAAAGAAAGAGGTAGCAACAGTGGAAGCTGCCACAAGAATATAATCTTAGGTGTGGCAGATAGATATGATTCTATAAAAAGATAAGACAAGATAGATAAGGTCTTCGAAAACCTCAGAGACATGCAGAATATGGCATTTAAAAATGTTTTCTTTTATTATTTTAAAGATTCACTGACAATGAGACAGGTTAAATCCTGGCAACACCCAGCCTACCTCAAAGAGGATGATGAACATCAAAGAACTTCCTTATGGAGATGGCTTCAAATGTGACAAACTAACCACTGGGCAAAAGGTCCTCATTTATACCACAGACAATATTCTGACTAGAAAAAGAAGGGCAAGCTTGGATGCAGCCAGAGTCAATGGCCAAACTCTGCCAAGACAGGGTAAGCAAGTCCTCAATAGTTCCTGCCTCACAAATATGTCTGTCAGATATATTGGGCCAGAAGGCTGAAGAAGATGCTCCAACATAACAGAGAGTTTTGGGTGACTATTCAGGTAGAAAACTGTCTCTGTCATCTTCTCATTTGGAAAGCTAACCTGAACTCCCAGCATACTCAGGTAATCAAGTTTATTCCTTCTCAAGTCTCTGATGGAGTTGAAGACCAGGTAGCTTAGTTTTACAATGAAGCTTAGTTATGTAGGGGTTAAGATGTTTTTAGGTCTAGATACATGTTTTAAGTTGACAAGGACAACATGTGATGGAGATTGATTCACGCTCAGAATTTTAGATGCACTAAGATAAGAAAGATGTTTTCTTCAAGGCTGTCAAATACAAATAGCCAAAACACTAAAAACGTAACATTTATATAATTCCTGATTGTGTCATGGTTCTTGCTATAGGTAGTGTACTGTTATATGTGTAATAATATAAATGTATATGTAAAAAATGTTTAAAGAAAAGAAAAAAGAAAATAAAACAGCTGTAGATATACATGTGTCGGAAAAAATAAAAAAAGAAACAGCTAGCATGATGATGTCATTCTCAGTTCTCTATAGCTGTGAGGTACTGTTTCTATCTCATCCCAAAAGTGCAGGAATGGAGACACTTTACGTCTTGTTCTGATGTCTTTCCTCACAAACAAAATGGTTGAGACAAGTCTATGCCATCTGTGGGACATGGATTGCTATAATAAAATCTCAGAGAGCAAGGCCAAGCCCAGCACATAACATCGGTTTTGCTGTGCTCATCTATTTGCTATGGGGACGGATGCACAGGGGAAGAGGGGGAACAAAGGTTAGAAGAAAACGGTACTTTCAGCTCAACAACATTTAGTTTATTTCAGTAGGAAAAAATATAAAGGTAATTTAACTTCTTAAAAAAAAAAACGAAGGAATGTTACTGCCAGGTTTATTTACTAAGAGCAGCAAATAACACAGGCCACCACTGTCAGGCGACTGACATTTGTAGCAGGTCTCTGATTATGGTAACATAACTATTGAAGCCAGTCAAATGCTAGAAATTGTAATTAAAAGAAAGCTTTATTTAGAACCCAAATAATCACCTCTAATATTTTTATTTTTATATTCTTTTGAGTTTGTTTACTTATTCAGAAAATATTTGAGTTGCTGCACTGGGCATGTAGCTATGCAAATAGACTCACATTTGTTTTGTTTTGTTTTGGGTTTTTGTTGTTGATTTTTTATAAAATGAACTTGTGAAACTGTTTTTGAAAGGCATTAGTGTCTTGGGGAAAAGAAAGCAACTCGCAAGCAATACAAGTGTAATTATTTAGCCATTTGGAAATATTTTCTCATTCTCAGTTAACAAGTGTCACATGAAAATAATACTGAATTCAGGTGAGCAGTGGAAATTCCCATGATAAAGGGATTTTTGAGCTGGAACAAGTTGACTTTCTGGGCATGAGCTGATTGCTAGCTCATCTTCAAGTGAATTTATTACCTTAAGTAAGGAGAATAATTTTATCTCACAAGGTGGAGCTCAAAATCTTTATTGAATCTCCAAGCTGTTTCTCAAAAAAAAAAAAAAGTTTATATGTGATATTAGGTCTCAAAGTATGAGGATAGAAAACTTTGAGTCAAGTATGTGATTTAAACCTCATTATGCCTCTGTGTACATTAAATTTATATTTACAGAATTATCTCTTAAGGAATAACACATGCATTAAAGAGCACAGAGTGCATTCTTCTGATGCATCATGAATGATATGGTACAACATATTAATTTGAGAAGAAGCGGTTCTACATATGTGTGCCGTACAATAAGTTACAAGTGGATGCAGGGTATAAGGCTGAATAATACTATTTAACACATGCATTCCCTCACACCCTCCCCTCCCCACTTTGTAGTCACATTTATGTATAGGCATGACTTTTGACCAAAAACCTTGGAAACTGTGGGCCAAAAGTAATAATAATCCTTCCTTTTACGATGACAGTCTAAGCAGGGGCGGGGGGGGGGGGTGCACACCTTTAATCCCAGCACTTGGGAGGCAGAGGCAGGCAGATCGTTGTGAGTTCTAGGCCAGCCTGGTTTACAAAAGCGAGTCCAGGACAGTCAAGGCTACACAGAGAAACCATGCCTTGAAAAACAATAACAAAAACAAAACAAAACAAAACGAAAGATGACAGTCTGTCTTTTGTTTGTTTATTTGTTTTGTTTTGCTTTTTGTTCGCATTGTGACCATTCTGCCACATTTCAGTGACCAAAACCTGAATAAGACTGGTAAGACCAGGAAGCTATTGTTACAGAGGCTGCTGCAACCAGCACATCCCAAGAGCACACTGGGAATCAGTGAAGTTTAAATGTAGACACAGCTGGGTTGACACTCGCTCACTGTCTTTGGCTCCATCTGCCGTGGCAAGAGCAGTGCCTGAGGAGTCAGCTGGTCCGTGTTAAACCTCACCAGATGGAGATTACCTACAAAGCTGTTTGAATTTCAGTCTCCCTTCGGGGAAAGTGCAAATGTTAACCTGAGTTTGGAACAGAGCCATCTTGAAAAACCTTAAAACCTGGGCTTAGCCATAGATTTTGGGGGATGCATACAAAATGAAAGGCATTTGGTTCCTGAGGTGTGTTTATGATGCCTGGATCTGCTTTTGGTGAAGTGAAGTCAATGGGATAAAAAAGAAGAAAACGGAAGAGAAACTCTGGAGTTTTACTAAGATGACAGATGCAGGGGTGGGCCACACACTGGGATAGTCTGCTTGTCTGTAACCAAGTGTGTGCCTTGTGTCTCACAGACCACAGGCCTCTCATTTTCTGTCCTTTTGGGAGCTCTTAATAGAATGCAAATGCTGCTGTTACAGAAACAACAACATTTGAACACTGATGTATATATTTGGCACTCCTTCAAAGTAGAAAGAAAGATATGTGGAGAAAAACAAGAAGAGGCGTTTCCTTAGCACCAGGTCCAGGGAGCTCATCTCCGCTTGAGAAATTCCACTGCTCAGGAAGGTCTGGAACCTTCTCAGCTAAGGGAGCAGCCTTGAACCACACCCCAATGTCAAGAGCTCCAGAAATTAAGCTAGGAAGTTAAGTGCGCAAGTTGTCTACATTAGCACGAACAGAGGAGAGCAATTAAAAGCAAAACTTCAATACTTTCCACCAGCTTTGCTTGCCCTTTAAGTGATGGGAATTTTCCTGTTAATATGCTTTGACCTGAGAACACGCCCCTGTTAGCTTTCTGAAAAACTGATCTGGTTTCAGCTCGAATCCATAACCTCTGGTTAATCATCATGTATTACACAGTTGGTGGTTGAAATATATCTGGACAGGGGTAGCTACATCTATTCATGATAATTCTACGCTGACATTCAGGGCTTAATTCAATTTTCAGAAGTGATGATCTTCATGGCATTTCAGCATGCCCATTTTAATTAATATCTCGACACCTCTTTAAATACCATTTTGCGTCCTATAAACCTGCTTTAAATTAAGGCAGTCTAAAGACTATCACAGGAGCCTCTATTCTGGCAATGCCAAGAGCCAACCTTTCTTTTGTTTCATTTTGACAGAAATAACTTGGTGTCAAACGGTCTCATTTATGTCTACATTTTTACAGTTATTAGATAATTATGCTCTATTTCCTAGGATCAGCTTTTCAAACTCACCTCAAAAATCAGTTCTTATGCAAGGTATACAAGGTGATGCCCCATGTACAGTGTATGAAGTGACATTTGATGAACCTTAGGTATCCTGAACTATAAAAGTTACACAGGCCTACTGCATGATGTGATGATGGTTATGGACATGCCTGATGGAGACTTGGAGAGCATTGGGAGAGACGGACCTACAGAAGCAAGCTGTCACTCATCAGACTTCCAGAACAAGCTTTGTCTCAAGAGCAGCAGCTTTGGAGGAGTTTTAATTTCCACCAGAGTCTAAAGTCTTCTCCACAAGGATGAATCCCTCTACTTGGCTTGGGTACTGAGAAACCTTGTTTGGAAGCATTCTGGTTAGTGGCTGAGCCACCTCGGTGAGTCCCCTTTGGTTACACCACAGCCGCGTGCATGATGTCATGGCTCTGTTCTTTCTATTCCTGCATTTATGTAAGGGTTCGGATGAACTCACTCACCTCAGGCTTGTGGGTTTCAACAGTCTTCACTACCTTTGAGAACACAGAACATGGGCAGTAAGTGTGAACTTTTAACCTTGCTCATCTTACTGGAGAATGACCCCAGTGTCTAGTGCATGCTAGGCAGATGCTCCTCCACTGAGATCCGTCACTCGTACTTTTGTATCTGTGGCACACCCTCTCGTATTGCACATCACAACAATAAAGATACAGAGAAGAGTTGCCTCCCCTTTCTTGTGTTCATTTGCTTTGCTTTTAGATTAATTTTGGTCTCATCAAGTCTTTTTCTTTTTCTCCTTGCATTTGGCATAGTCATTTTAATTGCCTTTTAAAAAGCCTTGTCTTTTGGTTGCATCTGATAGGGTTATATTAGCCTTGAAGGAAAAAATCCACAGACGTATTTTTATTCCTGAATAAAAATTCACAGATGCCTCTTTTAAAAAGTTCCTGTGTGCTGTTACATGCATTATAAAATGTAAGAGCAACCTTTAAAACAATTCAAAGGTTAATACAATAATGTGTTCCTTTACGGAATGCCCTTTTAAGCACCTAATTTGGGAGAGTAACTGTCATCTAAGAATGAATCAGATACGTGCTTAATGTCTGATGGAGGCAAGATGCACTTAGCAAAATGGTTTGTTTCTAAAGGCAGTGATTTATCTGCTGTGCTATTTATACAATGTAGTTAAGCCACTGAGCTCGTACTGATATGCTGTCTACCCAGTGCCATTGTTTTGTTTCCTAAAAGAGACACTGAAGGGTTCCTGCAATTTACATCTGCGAAGGGCTCTCCAAGGACTGGGCAGTCCACAGTGCCCTCAGAACTCTGCTCTTAGAAAGCTGGAACTGAGCCAGACACACAGTGCCACATCCAACGAGCTCAGAAGGACTCTAAGGCATCTCACTCTAGGCTGGGGACCATGGAGAACTCCCCCAGAGGGCTTGTACATAAGGGCTGTCTGGGAATCCGTGAGGTAGCCATGGTCTGGAGTGTGGTAGACTAGCTTGGGAACACCGAGGCCAGAGGGCAGATCCCCAAGTTCATTCCAGGGCTACCACCAGCATTTTCTCAAGGCGAATCAGATGCTCATTGATGCAGTATTTTCAGTCATGGCTGGCAAACACCAAGTGGAGCTAATCCACCGATGCGCTGACGTGACCTGGACTGGTCTCGAATTTCTGGCCTGGCTCTGAAGGCACTATGCCTCAGTTTCCTCAGAGTAAAAGAACTTTCTCCAAAAGACTGTCAGGAAGCCATGTGAATCCTCACAAAATTCCCCAACGCAAAATAATTCCATGCAATTAATCTTTCACACCCTCCCCTAAAGAAGCCCCAAATCTAAACCTCAATCAAATTCACCACATTTTAGGTAGGAACCAAGTGATATGATCACTGGGTCATATTAAAACTAAGGAAACTGTACTTTTCAGCTAGGGTCATAAACCTCTAAGGATAAATGAATACACGGAAAACACTTGGCATGTAAGGGACGAGAAATGGGAGTAGAAGTGGCAAAGAGGGCTAAGGAACCCTTCTACCTCATCTGACAAAAATGCCTTGGCTGCACGCTGGAATCTTCAGGAAACTCTTAGAAATTGGCTGCCTGACCGTACCCTCGGGATTCTGATTAGTTAGTTGGCCTGGGCCTAGGAATCAGGAGTTTTATAAATGGCTCAGGTGGTCTAAATGCTCCAGGGTAAAAACTTTGTAAGGAGATGTGTGTGGTAGCACACACCTATAATCTTACACTCAGGAGTTCGAGGTAGACATTTCATGAGATCTAAGCCAACCTGGGCTATGCAGAGAGTTCTAGGCCTGCCTGGGAGTACAGAGTGAAACCCTATCTCCAACTAACCCAAGCCAAACATTTATTGTGCGTGAAATCAAAGCTCTTGCAATATTACTTACTTTGCTGATATTGTGCACTGGCCCCTATCTCTGATTCACTTGTTGAAGCTGTAACTCCTAATATGACCATATTTGAAAACAATGCAAGTTAAATGAGGTCATAAAGATCCATCCCTGGTCCAATAAGGGCAGAGCCATTATTAGAAGGGGAAAAAGAGAGTGGGAAGGAGTGTGCACAGAGAAAAGGCCACTTGAACTCAGGGAGGGGAGGGTACCCTCAGCAAGAGGAGAGGCTTGGAGAACTGTCCACTTCTTGACTTTGCACTTCTAGCCTCTGCATTCATGAGGAAGGACATTTCATTTTCTTCAGGCACCAACCAGGGGCATCCTTAGGCCAGCCTGAGTGTACACTTGCATCTCATAGGAGCTATTAGATTGGTGGCCTCTTGACTTTCTTGGTGTCTGTAATCTAGCTGACCACTCTGCATGCAGGAAAATGGAAAGTATGCATGTATTTATCCTCTAGACCCCAGCAAAAGCCCCTCCATACCAGCATCTCTCAGAAGACCGACATTCAGTGTCTTGTGAGAGGTGTCAAAATTTGTGATGGCCAGAATTCTGCCTTTCCTGATCACACAGGCAGCTGGGCAGGACTGGGTGAACATCCAACCGTTTTTACTCTCAGGCCTAACTGTCATCAGTACAATGAGGAAAAGCACTCGCCACATAAACCTGACATCCTGAATTCAATCCTGGAAATCCACAGAGGAGGATAAGTACTGATTCCCAAAAGTTGTCCTCTGGTTTCCACACATGTGCTGAGGCATGTGTGTACCTGCACACACATATGAGCATCACACATATACAATGTAGTAAATATGTTTTGGTTTTTGGTTGTTTTGTGAGACAAGGTTACTCTGTGTAACAGCCCTGGCCGTCTTAGACTCACTGTGTAGACCAGGCTTGCCTTGAACTCACAGAGATCCGCCTGCCTCTGTCTCTCAAGTGCTGGTATTAAAGGTGTGTGCCACCACACATGGCTGTAAATACATTTTTAAAAAACTTAGGTTATTATTTTTTTCATGCCTAGATAATCTATGAGGCATAAGACTACGAGCACTGGGTCATCCTGACCTAGCATGGCAGATGCAGATTTCCTGATGCCCGAAAGATACAAAACAAAACAATATGTTAAAAAAAATTGTTTCCCAAGGAATCTGGTGTCAATTAAGGGTAGAACATCGCCTAGAACGCACAAGGATATGAGTTTGATCTCTAGCAATAAAGTAAAATACAATAAAATCACAAACACAGTCTTATCCTGGTCAGTGCAATTTGTGCTCAGAAGTTACCTCACAGAGGCCAATGACCAAGCGAGGTCCTCAGCTGCCTTTGTCAATCAAAGCAACCACCATGCATGGATGTCTACAACCTTCCTGCTCTTAGTTTTCCTTCTTTCCCCCTTTTAACTTATAAAAGCCTCATTCTTTATCATCTTGGAAGTACAGATTCTGAACAGCTAAAATTCATGCTTCCTTTCTTGGTGGCCAATTCTCATTTTTGTTTTAGTCGGCTTTCCGTTCTCCAGGTCAATGTGCCTCAACTTGCATTTTAGGTTGTTATTCCTGGGGACCGTGGTAGGTCTCTTCAACTTCCTGCTGCCCTCAGAGGTCTCTCCTGAAAGATTGTGACGAGGATATGTTGTTATAGTGTTTTCTGACCTCACAAGATCAGCCTAAGGCTGTCCAGTGTAGGCTTCCAGTCGCCAGTGTCTTTGGTCAAGGCTGGGCTTTATTCTGAGCAGTTTGCAACTCTTCTTTGTGCAAATGAGGAACATATTGACATCTGCATGGTATGGATGGACACTGCTTCCTGCCTTCTTTTGTGGGAAGATGAAGATGTGCTTTCTTGTAAAGATTCTAGAAGTAGGACACACTTCCTTCACTGCCACAACCTCGCTTCAATTTGTAAGAAACGTACTTTAAGTGCTGTGTAAGTCATGACTTCTTCTGTTTGTGTTTGCTTTGTCTCAGTGATTTCTCTCTCAATGGGACCAACCCTCTTGCTCTGACCTCTTGGGTGTAAAAGATGCTCTCACTAATGAGAGCATTAGTGGAAGTGCTCAGAAGCTGCTCCCTAACCTGTAGCAGTCTCATGGGGACTCCCACTAGAAGATTGTTTTAGGGAACTTCAGCTCAGCCAGGATCCCATCAAGACACCTGGGTCAGCTGATTTCCGGTAAGGTAATCAGGTTTCTGAGACACATAAATGAGCTAAATGGACTCAAGAGCAAGGCACAGAGGAGTCACCACACAAATGGATGCTTGATTCCCCACACAGCCCAGACCTGGTCACTTAGCAGAGGAATCTAAATTGTGACAAATTACCCCTGGGGCTTGACTCTTGCCCTTCTGGATAGAAAGCCTTCCTCACACTCCAGCTGGCTCTATGGATAACACTTACGGTGTCTAACCTGGCTGGCGCCTAGGAACATGGCTTTGTTTAAGGACACTATTAAACGCCAGTGACTAAAATGATATATATATATCTTTTGAAATTCCAAAATTGGTATATTTCCACCCTGGGTTGGGGAGACCCAACTTAAAAACAAAACAGAATGCAAGGTTAATTTTTGAATGCAATTTAAAACCTTCTAAATAGATCTCAGGAAAAAAGGCACCTCTCTGCAAAGAAGAAATGAAGGAAATCAGCAGAGATGAATTGAGGACTAAGTCTTCCAAAACTGCTTTTTCCTGCCTGCCTTCTCCTATCACTAATGCAGATCAAGGCAGGCACCTTTGGGGGGTTGGCATGAAGTGGTTAGTTTCTCTTGTAAGTACACATTCAAACTTCATGATAGAAGCCGAGCATGCCCAGAGATATTTCTGTCCATCACTTGATTCATGACTCTAAGTTAGGCCTACCTCCCAACAAATGTATCTACTCCATTTTCTTCATGAATTATGAACATAACCATAGTGTTCATAAATGGGCCCACCCCTCCATGTATACATATGTGTTTCTCAAGTAAATCCTTAAGGCAACCTTCATAGAATGCTGGGGTTTCCCCAACCCACTTAACTTCCACAGGCTGCTCTTAGGATTCCCAGGAGGGAGCACCTAAGAAGAAATTAAAAGGTCTGTTAATACAAGAGTCCTTGGCTCTGGTCCATACTGGCTAAACTCCATCACTTTCAGTTATCCTTTTCAGGCTAGGAGCTGGGATCAGTGTTATAATGCTTGTCCAGTGTATCTCAAGATGCGTGTCCAGCCCCTAATAGCACAAATAACAGATTATCTACTTCCCTGCAACACAGAAGCCATCTAAATGATGAGAGTTTCTGATATCCCCTGACTCTTCACAAGTATTGACTCAATGTTTTTCCAATAGGATCCCTGAGATCAATGGTTCTCAACTTTCCTGATGATGTGACCCTTTAATACAGTTTCTCATGCTGTGGCCACCCCCAACCATAAAATTACTTTGCTACTTCATAACTGTAATTTTGCTACTATTGTGAATCATAATGTAAATATCTGTATCCTGATGACCTTAGACAACCTCTGTGAAAAGGTAATTCTATTCCCCCTAATGGGTCACAACCCACAGGTTGAGAACCATTGTCTTACAGTCTCTTGCTTCTTTTGATTTAATCCCATTTATAATACATATTAATCCATGGTCCACCCCCTTTTTTCCTCCTTCCCTTCTCTATGGGTCTTCTGTGTTGCCTGGAAATGTCTTAAAGTAGGGCTAGGGGAATCTCCAGCCTCAGTCTCCCTTGTAGCTATGACTACAGGTGAATACTGACCACATGGCTTTGCACTGTAGGGGTTTCTTTAAAATTCACTTCTTTCTTTCGAAGGGTAAAATATTTTAGGACACTAAAACCAACAAGAATGCCCAGATTTAGCCTTCTAGGAGGATGTGCCGACTGCAGCCCTTCCCATGGGACTCTCTTACTACAACCAAAATTTGTAATAAATTCAAACAAAACCCTGAGAAAGCACTGAACAAGCCTTCCCTAACAGCTCCGTCGGGTCAAGCCCTTACAGAAAAATCTCTTTGCCTTTTCCCTTACAGGGTTGTGTCCTAATGCCTATCATCCAATTACCAAAGTAGCAGACCAAGTACATTAAAAGGAGTTAACCAATCAGTCAAACTGATATCCAAAGTAAGGCTTTACGGCATTTTAGTTGACCATTTTAATATCCTTTACAAAACAAATATAAATAAACAAAAAGGGATTTCTTTTCTTTCTTCTTTCTTCTTCTTCCTCCTCGACTTCATCCTCCATCCTTTCTCCTTTTTCCTGGACTTGGGTTCCAGGCATTGAACTCAGGTCTGTGTGCTTATGTAGCAAGCATTTGGTCCACTGAGCTATCTCCTCAACCCCCTATGTATTTGTCTAAAATATTTGATACTTAGCATAAAATTTGCTCACTCAAATTTTAGCTCTACATCTATTATTGCGGGGTCCCTTTGTGCTTGCTGCCATAACAGACATCTGTGCACCTTGCTTAATTGGAACGTATGCGGGTGGTTCCCTTCAGTTCCCAGTGACCGGAATTTGACTAAGACTCTAAATTTCAGTCTGTTAAGTGCTTCTTGCTAGTTTCGTCGTCATGATGATCAAATATCTAACAGGAAGAATTTAAGAAAGGAAAGGTTATTTAACTCGGGGTTTTATTCCACCACACACCATGGCAGACAGAAGGTGAACAGAGTGATAACAGGAAGTGGTCAGGACAGGCTGTCATCCTCAAGGACGCCCCCTGGTGGTTCACATCTTTCAAGTAGCGCCGATCTCCAGTAGTTTAACCATCTCTCAATGATATATTCACTTAATTTTTGACAGTTTCATACATATATAAGATATAGTGTGATTATATTCACCTGCCAAGATTCTCTATTATCATTTCCTTCCCAACCAGTCCCCTAGTGGCTTACAGCACTGAAGAAAATGACATCCCCTCCTCCAGCGCCTCAGTAAGCCTTGTCGGAACCTCCTGTATCCATGACGGAATGGTGAAGGGCCCAGTTTAGTGCAGATGTTTACTGCTGGGGTGTTCGTGACAGCAGTAACTTGTTGTGTCTGGCATGGTTTCACAGCACTCCTCCCCATCTTTCTGTTCTGACATTTATTTGGTCTCTTCTTCTGGGGTGTTTCCTGAACCTTAGGCAGGGCAGGGTGGTGTTGCAGCTGATGATCGTAATACTGATGTCCTTAGGGCTAAGCAGTCAACAGTCCTTGTTCTCAGCATTTTAACGAGACTTGAATCTGCATTAACCACACCTTCTGCAATAAGAGCTTCTCTTTCCCAAGCTGAGAGCTGGACTACGGTTATAACATGAGCATTTTCTCTTTCCAAGGAAAGACCTTTACTGTACTTTGAATGACAAGCGCCATCAGGGGCCCCTTTCTGGGCTTTGATTGACAAGCCCTATCAGGCCCCCTTTCCAGACTGGGCTGTTACCTATGACTTTTGTTTGGCCTATGTCTTAGTGATAAATTTTATTTCTTGCTTTACTAGAGTTGTACATTTTAGAAGTACAAGTTTGGAGCTGCCTAGCTACTAAGATGAGTTGAAGCTAAGAAGTAATCAAAGGATTGATAGTGTATGAGGAAAACTCTTACAAGCCAGTGAAGAGAGAGCCGTGGAGATAGTGTGTGGGGAGCACATTATGTCTGTTTGTTTGCTTAGCTGCTCATATGTTTGGACCATCTATGTGGTACTAACTTTACTCTGAAATTAAGTGAACTACTATTAAATGAAATGAGCCTTGGTGTCACCAGAAGTGACTTCCCCTCATGCACTGTAGTCCTAGGGGTGGGGGTAGAAATTCAAGCCGGACCCAATTTTACCTCAATTCCAACTGAAGGGATGCCCACTTTCTGCTCCAGACCCTCTGCCAAATGTTTACCAAAAGTATTTTGAGCTCCTAGACCAGGATGAAGCAATCAGTTGTTTATCATCAGGAGCTGAGCACTCCTAAGATTGGGTTTTCAGGTTTCACTCTGGCTGATTATTGTTTTTCTCTTGGGGTTGAAATTTAGTCAGCTATCGGTTTTGTATCTTTGTGTTTCAAAACTAAAGAGTTCTGTACTTTAGAAATTCTCAGTCCTCGATGAGCCTTACGTACCGCTGAGGCATGGTAAGTACTGAATCCAGTGTGGCCCTAGCACCACACTTCCAGCCTTCTCAGCCCTAGCGGAGTGCAAAAGTGACCACTTAGGGATGAGCCTTACTACTCACACAGAACTTTCAATTCTGAACCCATGAGGACCCATCAATGCAACACCAATGTTCCCAGAGCAACACTGATGAGCCAGGTATGATAAAAGACTTTAAATGCCATGACAATGACAACATTGTTTAGCTCTGGGAGTATGTGAGGCATGAGACATAATTTCATCTACAGTGACACACTATGCTAATATTCTAATTCAAGAATGTAACAAAGAACTTTGTTTAAACATAGTTCTTTCCTGTGCTGTATAAGGGACTGATGACCAATAGCTATTTTGCACTACTCTTGTCAATCGATAAAATTGTGACAATCTCTTTGGAGTAACCTCCTTGCTTTTTATTATTATAATTTTAAATACCTGTAATGTTTCAGATGCCTCAGGCATTGTGTGCTCATTTTGAGTGACTAGTATTTGTGTTTTCTCTCCATTTTGACTAAACTAAAGTCTTTGTTCTCACAGTCCATGTACCTTAATTTGCCTTTTAACTTGACAAAGGAGCTCGGTATCTTATAGGAAATGGTCCATGTCTTAGTTCATTCAAGAACTAGTTGTTTGTAAGCAATATCTTTCTCTATGGTATGGAAGCTGGAGATTCCAAGACCTAGGTAGAGTATGTGTCTTTCCTTGCATGGTACAAAGTGTGAAGGAAGGCACTGTGGTGTCTTTCATAAATTAATCTCATTCATGAGTGCTCTCATGAGAATCATTTCCCAAATGCCATTACTTTGGGGTTTTGAGATACAACAGATAAAATTTGAGGGGACATAAATGCTGTGTTCATTGCATTATCACATAAATGGATGATTCCAGTACAGTAATAAAAGTACAGAAAAGGAAGCCCCAAGTAGGATACCTAAGGAAGACGCAGTAGAAACTGAGTTGGGACAGTTGCCAAGAATTCTATTTTTATCTTCACAAAGTAGCAAGAATACCCTGACTGTGGTGAATTCTGAAGTAGTATCTCTGGAATTCTGTTTTATTTACAACTCATCTTTTAAGTAGAAAATATGAAAGCAATTATTAGTTGAGTTATTTCGGGGCTCCTTTTGTATTTATTTATAAAATTAAATTTAGCTCAGTAGAAGATAAAATTGATACAGACCTTTTACATTTTATTATCATTATTATTTTTTTACTATTTCTATTGCTGTGTAGCAAATTACTATACTCAGTGGCTTCAAACAACACATACTTAATATTTTCCAGCTTTATAGGTCAGAGGTCTGGCTTGGATGCTTTTTGGAGTCCTTAGGGAGAGTCTGTGCCCTTTCCTGGTCCAGCTTCTAGAGACAGCTAGCACTGCTCAGATCATGCCTCCCTTCCTTCCATCTTGAAATGTAGAAATACTGAACCTAGTCCTCCTCTTTCTTATATCCCTCTGCCACCTCAGTCTTCTGTTTTAAGAACCTATGTCATTATATTTGGCCTACCTTTAAAAAATCCAGTTTGTTAAGATTTTGGCTCATGTTTTCATGTTTTCTGCCTGTAGTTATTTTGCCACATTGCTTTGGGACTGGTGATGATCCTGTACATAATGATGGCAGTCTATGGTAAAGCACACTGTTGACTTCATGGGGAACAAAGAGAGAGGGAGAGGGAGGGGAAGATGAAGAAGGAGAGGGGACAAGGCAAGAGATACCAGTGAGCTAATGACCTTGCATTAAGATCTACCTCTTAAAATTTCTACCACTTCCCAACTCATACAACAGCAGATGTCTAGAAACTAAACCTTCAACACATGGACCTTTACGTGGGGACACCCAGAATCCAAACTATGACCTTCAAGTTGTTAGCCCAATTTTAAAGTCATCTGATCACTGCCCTTACTTTTTATCTGCAGTCATCATAACCATTGACCATGCAACCTAACACATCACCAGCCTCCCAAAGTCAAGACACAGAAACTGCTGGGATCTGTCATTTACTCAGTCCCACACCAGTTTAGCCTAATGCCAAGTAAAGCACCAATAAATTAACAAGAAAAAGGCTGCTCTCCTACAATAAGGGAAAATAGAGCTTCAGTGAGCTTTAATTATCACCCTTACTATTTTGCCATTAGACTGATTTAGAAGTTTAGGTAGAGGAACCAGACTTTTAAAAGTACAGTTAAAATTCAACTCTGTCCTAAGTAGAGAGCTATGCTGCAGGGCTGTGCTCTCCCCAGAAGCCTTAATGAAGCATTAACTTCTGAGTGCTTTTATACACATGCATAACATAGAAACCACTTGAGACTTGTCACTGGAGGAACATTTGCTTGTTCGCCTTTAGTTTAGCAGGCACACGCTTCACAGGCAGAGATCCATACTTTGTAGTGAACACTTTGAGTGTTTTGGGGTAGTGGTTGAAAAATAGTTCATTATATACAACTTTCTGGTCACTCAAATAATATGATAACAATGTCTGCTATTTTTGTTTACTGAGTAGCAACTAAGGGCTCAGACTCTATGCTAAGAGTTTGTGATCGGTTATCACATTCAGATATTATAAAAGCTGGTGGGGAAGCCTGGTAGCACTCAGAGAAAGGATAAGCAGGCTACCAGGACAAGACTTGATAAACTGTGACCATATGGTTGGGGAGGAGGTCCCCTGCTGTCACAGACCTAGGGGAGGGGAATAGGGTGAAAGAGGGAGGGAGGAATGGGAGGATACAAGTGAAGGGATAACAATTGAGATGTACTTTGAATAAATCAATTAAATAAAAAATAAGAAATTTATAACTACTCCCGAGGGACCATCAGATTATACAAGACATATCTAAACTTGCTCAAAATAATTTTAATTATCTTTTTTTACTCCTTACCTAAATGGCTCCAAATATATGCAAATTGATTTAAACATCCTCATAATCCTTTGCTTGCCATGTCCAACCAGCAAGCATATACTGAGTTATAGCTTCAGTAACTCTCTTTTACACTAACCAAGAGTTGTAATTACTCACCTCAACAGCAGACAGACATCTCAAATACCTGGTAATCAGGACACACTTGGTTCCATAATGTTTTACAAACAATTTTTGTTGGAGACCAAGTGAAATTATAAATTTGAGAAATTGAAGAGGTAAGAGAAAGCATATCGCGCATCACTCCATCTTACACTGTGAACTAGAAACAGAGGTAGAAATGTTCATTAACTTGTCTAGGTCAGCCATCTTGGGAAAACTGGACCATCAGTGTCCTGGCTTGATTTCTAAAGGATTTAAAATTTTTAAAATTAATTTATTCAGATTACATCTCAATTGTTATCCCATCACTTGTATCTTCCCATTCCTCTCTCTCTCCCTCTTTCACCCTATTCACCTCCCCTAGGGCTATGACCGAGGGGGACCTCCTCCCCCACTATATGGTCATAGGCTATCAAGTCTCATCTTGGTAGCCTGTCTATCCTTTCTCTAAGTGCCACCAGGCCTCCCCACCACGGGGAAGTGGTCAAATATGGGGCGGCAGACTTCACGTCTAAGTCCGTCCCTGCTCTCCACTCAACTGTGGAGAATGTCTTATCCATTGGCTAGATCTGAGAAGAGGTTCGATGTTTACTGCAATTATTGTCCTTAATTGGTGCAGTAGTTTGAGCAGAACCCCTGGGCCCAGAACCGCCCGTCATGATGTTCTTCTTATAGGTTTCTAGGACCCTCTGTATCCTTCTGTTTTCCCTATTCTCCCATACTTCTCTTACCTAGAGTTCCAATAGGATGTCCCTACAACTATATCAATCTCCTGGTAAGTGAAGACTATCACGTGGGTGTCAGGATTTTTAATTACGCATACATAGAACACTTCTGTGACATTCCTGCACTGTTACTCTATGCTGCAGTTTGAGCATATCTGATCCCAAAACTTAAATGTGAAATGTTCCAAAAAGAACACAGCATTTTGGGTTTTATATTTTTGGATGAGACATACTCAATTAGTAAAGTGTACCCAAATATCAAAAACAAACAAAATCACCTCTGAAACCTGTCTCCAAACATTTTTTTGACAGGGAACACTGAACTTTCACTTTGAAAATATATTCCCAGGTAAGATGGTTTGAGATTAGAACATAACGACCAAAGAGTCTGTTTTTTTCCTTGCTGGAATGACGATGAACATTCTAAAAACAGGGAAAATAGAGACTAGAATAATGCAGTAAACAAAACAAACAAACAAAAAAGGCAAAAATAAGAGAAAAGAGGGAAAAAAGAGCAGGGAGGGAAGGGAGGAAAGTAGAAAAGGAGGGAAAGAGAGAGAGAAGAAAAGAGGGAGGGAGGGAAGGAAAGAGAAATGCGAAGACCAGCACTGTCTTTAACTGGATTTTCTCACTTTGCTTTCCTTAAGTGCTCTCACTTTGGAGAGGGTGATACACATTCTAATGGAATTCCCCCAGCACGTACCATCATGGTGTTATTATATAAGAAAGCAAAGAGTCAAATTGCCACTCTCTCTTCCTGAGATGGTCCCTAGGCAGGCTACATTAAGAACAGTGTTGTACATCATCTGATAATTGTCTTAATTCCTACTAATTAATAATAACCCAACTCATTTAGTATAAATCCTGGGAGGATTCCCTGGTGCTACTGCTCAAAGCTAAGATGATCCAACATCCTCCCCTTGTGAGTTCTTACTTAGTTGTTACATTTGATAGCTCTGGCATCAGTTTTAACAATAGCAAAGAGAAGACTGTTTTCTGGTCTGAACATTTTTGGCACAATTTTAATGGTTTAATAGCAATTCTGTTAGGTAAAAACATTTAGATCTACTAAAATATATTTTGAGAGTTGAAAGTTTTATTACATTTCATTGTTATATAACTTGGGTCCAAGTCACATACTTTATACAGAGAAACAAAAATGTATGTGAGGCTAACAGTTGGCATTTCAATGAATTCCTCCAGGTCACAGTCCCATTGACAAAAGCCAGGGTAGGAACCCCAGGCAGGTGCTGAAGCAGAGGCTGTGAGGGAATTCTGCTTATGGGCTTACTCCCAAGGCTTCATCAGTTTGCTTTCTTACATTCCCCAGGACCACCTATCTGGGGTGGCACTGTGCTCAGTGGGCTGAGCCCTCCCACATCAATCGTTAATCAAGAATATGCTCCACAGACAAATCTGATGGAGGTACTTCTTCAACCAAGAGTCTTTTCCAGGTGAGTTTAGCTTCTGTCAAATTGTCAGAAAAGAACCAACACAGGACCCCCAGATTTTCTAGCTTAGACTTTTGAGTTAGAACATTAATTTTGGATTTTGGAGTTGAAATTTGGGAGTCTGAGCACAAGTTGGTGAACATACATTCACAGAATCTATTATTTTATTTGTTCAATATGTATTTGATGTGAGGGCTAGAAAACATGTGTGAAAGACAGAGACCAACTTGCAGAAGTTGTTCTCTCCTGCTTCTACTACATGGATGACAGGATCCAACATAGGTCATCAGGCTTGGCTGCACCTGCCTGTCCCACTTACCAGAATCAAAATTTCCTTAATCTGATTTACATGGAAATGAATTTTCCAGACTGTAAGAGAGATGATTTTGTATATGTGCTTATGTGTTGCCAGGGATCGAGTTGAGGATCTTGTGCATGCTCAGCAAACACTCTACTACTGGGTTATATAACCTGAAGTTTAAAAGTTAATATCCTCAGCTTGTTTTATTTATTGCATTTGTGAGTGACCACTAAAGCCCAGGGCATTTTGATTTGTCAGTATGAATATCAGTCCTTTACACAGACTGACCAAAATTGAGGGAGTGAGGTAATTAGAAAGTCTAGTGCTGCCACCGGCCCAGTATCAGCATTAAAAAAATATGTATTTATTAATATCAGGGAGGGTGGCACATGCCTATATCATCATCACTGGGAAGTAGAGGCAGGAATATCCTGACTTTAAGATGTTGTTACATTTGTATATATGTAGATATGTGCACAAATATATAAATACAACCTGCTGAGTCCATTTTTGCTGTTTGAATGTGTACGGATATGGATATGCTTTCAGGGCTAAGAACTCCAGGTTCAGGCTAACCAGTTGAGGAACTCATACCTGGAAATGCTAATTCTCCTTTTAGAGGAAATCTTAAGTTTCCTGTAGTTCTTTGTCTAGGGGTGTGAAATTTCCCCCTTCCACATTAGCATGCTCATCTGTATCATCCTTGTTCTAGTCTTGTTTATGGAGTCATTTCTAGGAGAGACTTATTCACAGCCAGCGTACCAGGAATTCTGCCCAAAGAAAAGATGGGATAAGGGATAACTAATGCCAAGGTTATTTGGTAAGGCCTCAAAGAATAATCCTATTTTATAGAACTATAAAGTAGAAGTTACACCACTTGGTGGGACAATGATCCTACAATGACCATAAACTAAAACCAAAAAACCAAAAAACAAAACAACACAAACAACAACAACAAAACCCAAATCAAACTGTGGAGGAATGCCATGAGTAGATGCAGCAGTTGTCAATAAAGACCTATCTGGCCAATTGCCTGGGCAGAAGGACAGGAAGTTAAGCGAGGACTTCCGGGGAGGAGAGAGGAAAACAGGAGGAGGACGGCTGAGCAAGTGGCTGGAGAAAGAGACTGATGGAGCTGAAGCAACCCCAGGAGTCATCAGACTGGCAAGGTATTGGTTTATATGTGGGTTTTAAGGATATTAGGATTAAAGTAGCTCATATCCTGCCCAGCATAGTGCTTGCAGCTTAAAAATAAATTATAGTCTTTGAGTCTGTCCTTTGGGAACTAGATGGTTAACGAAAACTACTGCTATAATAATTTACTGTGTTAGTTAATGTAGGAAGAATAAAAGGTAATTCAACACCAAACAAAACAAAACAAAACAAAAAACCCCTAGGACAAGGCACCAGGATCCTCCTTTAGTGTGGTTGATCAGTTTAGCCCAAATGACTCCAAAATATAGACTATAGATGTGGCCCTCAGTTGCCAGTCTGTAAGTCCCTCTTGCCAAAGACACTGAATACTTAGGACACCAGACTTGTACGCCTTGAACTGCATCGACCTTGACAGCCTCCTTCCTGTATTCTAGCTTCCAGGTAGGGCAGAAAATACTAAACAAGCTTCCAAGAGACAGAAACAACAGTGCAACCCAACTGCAACACCTGGGAACCACAGCAATCTTACGATATCACTAAAGGTGCAAAAAGCAAGTGACACTCATGTGTTGACAATAACGAAGCATTGTCTAGTTGGACTCGAGGCCCACTCAATAGGAGGGAAATACTGCTTGGGACTGGAAACCCAGCGAACATTCTACTAGTGTCACTCTAGGACAGCTTAATTCCTCTTTCTGTTTTTTTTGTTTTTGTTTTTGTAGACAGGGTTTCTCTGTGTAGCCTTGGCTGTCCTGGACTCACTTTGTAGACCAGACTGGCCTCGAACTCACATTGATCCACCTGCCTCTGCCGCCTGAGTGCTGGGATTAAAGGTGTGTGCCACCATGCCCGGCTCCTCATTACATTCTAAATCTTATCCCTGTCCCCACAGAAAAATGTACCAACCACCTCTGATCCAAAAAAAACTTCTCTTTACAGCAAATGGAAACCATCACAGAAAACTACACTGGATAAAACACAGAAATCAGCTGGTGGGGGGAGGGGCACAGCCCCAATGGATACATCTACATCCTGCATTCAGTTTAAAAATCAGATGTATTTCCTCTGCTTCTTGTGTTGCTGGCAATACTGTTTCCCTATGGAAAATGTCCCTGGGGAAAAAAAAAGCCATAGGCTAACACTGGTAAACTGACTCACAACAATGATGCCACGTTAGGTGAAATTAAGAGATTTCAGAAGAATTAGACAAAGGACCTCAATGGCTTCTTCCCTTGAAGGTTAAGTCAGCCACATACCTGAAGCATAAAACTGAAGTACTATCTGGATATTTGACGTGAGATACATGTATCCTTTGTCATTCATAAGGTACATCAACTTCTCAAGCTCCCTGCCTTTTTACCTGACATGGCTCTAGAGAAGTCTCCTACGTTTTCTGAGGCCTTCATGGTGGTCATTCGGTGTGCCCTTAAGGACTCTCGGTATTAATTTGGAATGAGACAAAATTCCCTTCAAGGAGTTTTCATAGCTCAACAGCAAAGGTGGAAATGTGAACATGACCTGGAGGATTAAGAAACGGTCAACTTGAGGTGGAGAGGAGGCAGTGAATGCTCTTAGAGAGGAGACAGAAAGATTTCATGGAGGCAGAGTCTACATTTGAATTTAGAAGGTGTTTGGCAGCTGGACAACAGGTTCGCAAAGAGTAGGAGCTGCGTCAAGTTTACAAAACGCAAGCAGGAATACTGAGGGAGCACACCAGGGCTAACAGTGAAATTCACCAGAAAAGAACATAGCATTGCAGGGCCCTTGATACAATCCCTGCACCCCAAGTTACAGAACATAGCAGCTGGGTGAATTTAGGATCCTGGAATAAGACAATTTGACAGAGACTTGAAAGGAAAAGAGAAGCTTTCTGTGATGAGTGTGAGGGTAGGAAGGGGACATTTTGATAGTTCTTTTGTGCATGCGCATGTGTGCACGCACGCGTGCATGTGTGTGTGTGTGTGTGTGTGTGTGCGCGCGCGGGCCCACACACACGTTTGTATTTCCTGTACATATGTGCTGTTATGAGACGTTGAGAGGTTGGTGGGTTAATGTTAGGGCTAGAAACCTTGTCTCTATTGTCCTACTTTTTATTTTTTGAGTCAGGTTCTCTTACTGATCACAGAGCTTTGTAAGACTAGGTAGCTGTGAGCTCTGGGAATCCTCCGCTCCCTTCCTCTCCAGTGTTAGGATAACAGGAACGTGGATATATCTCTGTGTTGTTTGTTTGGCTTGTTTCTTTTTTTGGGGAGGTGTGCAAGGGATATGAACTCAGCTCTTTATACTTTGGAAACAAGTACTTTCCTGACTGAGTTATTTCTCCAGCCACAAAATTTAATAGTTAATAAAAGAGATACTGATATGACCAAATACAGAGAAACATTTGCTAATGAGGAACCCACTAAGTAGTCTTGGAGTTCATGGATTATGGCTTCATACAAGAAGCATGTATCATCTCGAACAACTGGGCAGAGACAGATGTGCGAGGGTGAACATCACTGTGGGATCTTACTAGCTGTGACCAGTTATGGGAAAGACCTTGTGATGATCAGCAGGGTGTTCCCAGCTCTAGGTTGTGTCTGTGGCAGTTAAGAGATATCGGAAAAGACTGAATATGCCTATAGGCGTGGGCCCAGAACAGCAGTGCTGAGCCTCTTCCACGGCAACATGCAATACCCAGTGAGCACTGTCTATGACGGGTGGCTAGTGAGGGTTACAGTGGTCAAGTAATCAAGGAAGCCAGCTGGGGGACTAGAAATTATGTGTCAGTATGAATGGTGACTCTCTGGACAGGGGTAAGTAAAGAGATTTTTACAGGACATGTACACTGTCCTCTGTGTGAGTTATACTGTCACAGGAATAATTAAAAAAGAAAAATAGTGATCATTTACTGACATGTCCCAATTTGAGTACTATGCATACAGTGAGCTAGGCACCCACAGTGTCCCCACAGGATGCTACCTGCTGTGAGATGCAGTTTGCTCTATCGGTTCTGTTCTTTTACACCTGACATTTTGCCACTTTACTAGGATCCTTCCTAAATAATCTTCCTTTCTTGAAGAACAAGAAGTTGTTCAAAAATCACTGCCCTTAATTATTAAGCTAACTGGAAGCATTCTTTCTGCAGTTAATTTTCAAATGCAGATGCGAACCAATATTGTTTTCCGCCGTTAAAGTGCTTCATTCCATTTCTCTAAGGTCCTCGTTTTTTGCGCCCCGGAAATACTCATTTAAATGCAGGTGTGAGGACGCATAAGCTTCTTAGCAGTGACTCAGAGTGCTGATGGGCCCCTTTTTATGATTTTTCCCAGACAGAGAAGAGTGGTTTCGCATGTTAAGTAGCTACAATGGTATAATTCAGCAACAAATGGCTGCTCCACGTGGCTGCCTTCTGCTCCTAAGTTTCTGTACCTTAAATGCCATGCTAATACATGGGAATTTCATTTCGCCTTCCCTTACTTAGCTAGATAAAGGCAGATCCAAAGTTCATGATGCAAAATCGAAAGCTCCCGTGGAAATCATTTTCAGGATGCACGGAGGAAGGAATGGAGCTGGTCACAGGAAGATGTTCCGGGAAGCAGAGGAATCAGGGAAATTGTCTTTGTTCAGCCGTAAGTGTGCACATCACCACGTTCTCAGAGCAGCTTCCTTTTGTATGGGAGGCACATGCTGGAGACTCTGCACCCCATATTTGTTCTCCTGGGCTGGGATATTAGGTCAGGTTGCTAAAAGTCAAGCCTCAAATGAGGATCCTTAGAACACTCATTTTTCGAGTCAGGCTCTCAGGGGAAAAATACAAGGAATAAGGATGAGTGTTTGAAAAGGGGAGGAGCTAAGGACTCAGACTCAGTCTCAGCCTCTTTCAAAGGAGAATTCTAGAGTTTGAATGTGTCAAAATGCTGCCTCAAACTGGAGTTGCTTGGTTTGTTGATATGGGGGAGGGGAATGAAGGGATAATGGCTAAACCTCCTCAGAAATTTGTAGCAAAATAAATCCACTGATTTTTTAAAATTTGAATATCATCCTAAGAACACAATCATGGAGACATTCAAGAACCTGCCACTTGTGTCCCTTGTGCTCCTACATTTGTGACACTAAAGAAACAGTTTAACTTAAATGTTTGGAAATAAAGGTGTATCAGCCAGGTATCAGCTCATTAATGCCAGGTAACAAACTGTCTCAATTCATGCTATTGACAACAATAAGTCACTGTTACCTTACACTTTTGTGGGCTGGCTTCACAGCCCTGCTAATATTGACTGAGCCTGTGCAAATACATGGGGATGAATTTACTGTTGCCTCATTGAGAATAGCTTGGGCTGTGGCAAATGTGTTTAGTTCTGCCTCATCTTTGGCTTTCCCTGCAGGCTAGTTTGGACATATACAGTTTGCATGTCAGTGTCCTCTAATTACAAGTCCAATGGCACAAGCACTTTCACATCACCGTGGGTGTCACCTCTCCCAAAATCTCATTTGTAATATGAGTCACATTACTGAGTTGAGTGGAAGGCAAATATTAAGCTCCTTGTCTAAGAGGATGGAGATCAGGTAGTAGTAGCGATGACAAATTGGGGTCTATAACGTAATCCATCTTCCAAAAAAGTAAATGCCAACAAGTGAGCCTCAAGGAAAAGAAGTGGTCTGAAAACAAATCAGACTAATATTCTATCATCTGTCTATCATGATTGGGAACTGAGATTTACATTTATTAATTTCTGCTGACCCAGTATGTATTTCTATGAAAATCAATGGCTATAAGAAACTTCCTCAGGTTGGTGTGTGAATCTCATTCTTACTGATTTACTAAAGTTGTGATACATGGTAGGCTTAAAGCGGAAACTGGATCATTCATACAAGTTATAATGGAAGGGCTGATAAACTGATTTCTCTGGAGGGATCCAGGATGCAATGGAGTTCTTTTCTAATCACCTTGAGTGGTAACGGACAAAGAGGATGCATACAATATATAAAAGGGTTGGAATTATTTCATAAAACTTTCTGTCTTCAGAAAGGTTATCCTTCATATAAATAACTTTGGTGGGTTCTTTATTGTAGCCTCTTACTGTTTTTGCAACAAACCACCCAGATTCTCGGTGTTTCCCTCTTCTCTGGTAGAGGTTATCTTTTATTTTATTTTTATGGATCAACCGTTTTTGTTCATTCACTCACTGCACTTTAGCAGACCAAGATCCATTCAGCTCTATAATTTTCACACACTGACACACCAGTGTAACTCCTCTGTAGAGAGGAATCAAACAGAAGGGGCCGTCTCACGAGCGCATGATGAAAGCTAGCTCACTCAACAAACATGACAAATATAGCACATGATAAACACTGGGTTTGTGTTTGTGACGCGTGCACATTTGCCTGGTCCTTACCCTGGAGCTATTAGTCAGTAAAGACAGAATGAGCGCATTTTATTTTTAAAACTTGCAAAAGCTAACAAAGGTGAGGATTATGACTTGGTCAGTACTTTTAGATGAGAGATGGAGGAAGTCCCTGGGCACCAAGGGGGGTCAAGTTTATTGGCTTCTGGGGCAGATTGTAAAGACATGCTGACAAGCATGGAGGTTCTGGGGCCCACATGCCCAGGCAGGTTTATAGTGAGAATTTGGTACATACATGGGGCAAATGGCTCTACAAACAACCACACACCGGAAGCAGTCATAAGTGCTGGCATCTCAACGGTGAAAACAAAACCAAACAAGGAAGATGGAGTGAAAAAAAAAAACATAAAGAGCCATCGATAATCTAATAATTAGCCAAAAGAAATCACATGGGCTGCGACCATGCATTTACCTTCAGCCTTTTATGCTTACTATTCTTTGTTTGCAAATGTCAGCTGCCATAAGACTGCTGTGGTACGAGGCACATGATTCAAAAGTAAGACATGTATCTTAGGGGAATGTTAAAGGCTTTCTTTCTTTCTTCCTTTGCCAACTAATATTGCTCAAGTTAAAAAGTCATTGAAGACAGTGTGAACTGAACTGATGACTCAGCATGATTGATTATATTCAAGACTCTTACAAAGTGTGTGTTTTTAGATCTATAAGTAATAGGCAATTTGATTAGTTATTTTATTAATATTATTTATCATCAAAATTTCTTGTTTTTTCATCTCCAGCTCCTCTGCTAGGGTTCTTGTCTTTCATCTTTCCCACAACTTGGGAACAAAGAATTATGATCAATTCTCCAATTTCCTTCTTGTCTGTAATGCACGCTGTTCTTTTTTTTTTTTTTTTTTTTTTTTAATACATTTTTATTAATTTATACATATTACATCTCAGTTGTTAGCCCATCCCATGTATCCTCCCATCCCTCCCTTCCTCCCACTTCCCCCCCCTACTCCCCTCCCCTATGTCTGTGTCTGAGGGGGATCTCCTCCCCCTGAATATGCTCATACGGTATCAAGTCTCTCCTTGGTGACCTATTATCTTTCCTCTGAGTGCCACCAGGCATCTCCATCCAAGGGACATGATCAAATATGGGGCACCAGAGTTTGTGTGAGAGTTAGATCTTCTTCTCCACTCAACAGTGGAGAATGTCCATCGGCTAGTCCGGGTAGGGGTTCAAGGTTTTTACTGCCTATTTTTTCCTTGGCTGTTGCCACAGTTTGCGGAGGACCCCAGGGCCCAGACTCGCCTGTAGTTTTCCAGGACCCACTGGATCCTTCCATTTCCTCTTTCTCCCAGGCTTCTCACACCTAAAGTTTCAATAGGATGTCCTCCCCTCTTACCCATTATTCTGGTAGGTACAGTTTTTCATGGGGACGTACACCTTGGGCTAGTGTCTCGATATAAGTGAGTATATACCATTTAGCTCTTTTTGCTTCTGTGTGAACTCACTCATTATGACAATTTCTAGTTCAATCCATTTGTCCACAAATTTTGGAAATTCCTTGTTTTTAATAGCTGAGTAGTATTCCATAGTGTAAATGTACCACAGTTTCTTTATCCATTCTTCTGTTGAGGGACACGTAGGTTGTTTCCAAGTTCTGGCTATTATGAATAAGGCAGCTATGAACATGGTTGAGCATATGTCCCTGTTGATGCACGCTGTTCTTATATCATGTGTAAGCTGCTCTCACGGTCATACAACACCTTTAAAAACTCATGGAAATTGAGGTGATGTATAGATTACTGTATAACGATCACTAAATTGTAGGCTAAAATAAAAGTGAAAGCAAAAATGGCATAGAACACAATCCTGTATCTTATTTTAATTTAGAGAAAAAGAGAAAAGGCAAATTAATACTTTAGAACACACCATTAGAAGAAGTGACAGTAAGTGGCCTGCATTAGGGCGGCAATGATAGGTACCAAATTATAATCCTCTTTAGATAAACATATATAAATTTCCAAATTCCTTAAATGAGATTGCATTTTATAGCAATTACATGTGAAGGCCTACATATGTGACTTATTTATAAGACAAACTATATATGTGTGCACTTAAGTAAAAACTGGAAATAATATATTTAGATTATTTTCTAGACATTTAGCTGTGATATGGGGGGGGGGGGGCGGGCGTGCGTGGATGTGTGCCTGTGTGTTGCCTTCGAACCTTCTGCTAAAATGAAAAGACGGATTCTTAACTTGCATGTAGCAGTAGGCATGGCAGCCAGGCAGCATGCTTTGCTTCTCTTTGTTGTCATGCTCACTGCTCTCTATTTTGTTCATTACAGAGTGAAGGCGTCTCATCAATAACAAGGACGGGCTCTTCACAGTGTTAATAGCAGGGCCCAGTCCCTGAACCCTCCAGAGCATCTCTTTATGAAAATATGAAAACTAGCTAAGTGCTTCTGGAGGGAAGGCTACCCAACTGAACATTAGGCAGATGTGCTCATGTTTGTTTGAAAATTACTTTCCATTATTAATTTGGCCAACTGAGAGGTCATTTGCAAAATTGAAGAAGAAATCATAAGTTTTAAAGTGCTTATTGCACTCAATTTAAACACGTGTGACTGTGTATCAATGAATTTGCCATCAGTTTTAGGGGCCATGCTGTTGTTGTATCTTACAGCCTATGGAAATGATGATTTTAGTGAGATGCAGATATTGGAAGGCCAGATGCTCTGTTCCTGAAGCACAAGTTTTTGTTCCCTTTTTTTGTAAAGTCTTTTTTTTCAATTTAATTAATTTTTGTTTCTGATCAAGTCATCCATTAGTCTCGCGGTGTCTCTGAGCTTACTCAAGATGTGAAAAAAAGAGACAGAACACACAGCAGTGACTGCTATCCGTGGAGGGGCATGGACATCAACTCCCACATGAAGTAAAATCAAGAAGCCCTCAGGTTGGAGTTTCATCTCAGTATCAGTCCAGCCTTGCCACACAGAGGACTCTCATCAAGGAGAAGCGGTCGGTGACACTCTCGAGTTTCTGTGAGGCCAGACCAGGTGTTTTCCTGCATAAAGTGAATTGAACCTGACCATTAAAGGGGATTGATCTCCAAACAACCATGGAGAGAGGTTTCTGCTTATTCTGAATCTAACTCAAGGGACTGCCATCACTCCAATTGCTCAGTCCATGACTGAGCCAAGAAAGTAGACATGGGAGTCACATGGACTCTTTGTATACACACATACTCTGTATGCACTGAGAAAAGCTGTTGATTCTTGGTAATGTCAGCCTAGTTCCATTTTGAAAGGCTGCACTCCAGCATTACAAGAGCTATTTCCTTCCTCTCTGTCCAAACATCTAACCCATTTTACTAATGTTCTTGAAACACATATTGGTACCTAATTTCCCCACTGAATCTGTATATCCTTGAGTTTGTCATCTAATATTACCATGGCTCCATATCCAGGTAACGTAACCAATGAATTGCAAGAGATGGATATCTCCAAAGGGTGTGTGAGAGGTCCCTGTTTGGGTTAGCATCATATACAAGTTCTGAAGAAGCTTAGATTTAGCCACTACTGTGCCCTCTGCCCTTTGCTACCCTCATGACCATGCTCTATTTTATGGTCATCTCTCTATCTTGGTCATTGTCTTGTATTTGACTTCTAACTCCCAGTCTTTGGATCTTTCTGTGGTCAGCATCTGCTTCATGCCCCTCCTGCTGGAAGTGCCACAGAGCTGATGTATCCAGCAGACAGTCCTTAGCCAAGCCACTAGAGAATGTGGTTGGATAAATAGCCTAGCTCTTGTTCACTTCAGACAGAGACACTGACCATGCCTCTCAGTTTCCAGAGGCACTGGCTCTGGATGCCCACAAAATAAGTGCCTCAACAATATAGTCTTTGTTTTTTCTACATTCCTTTCTTGTCCTGTTTTCTTCCCACCCCTGTTGTTACCCTGTTAACTCCAAAAAAGAAACTATTCTCACTCAAGTCAACAACTTGAGACCAACATATGAACATTCTGAACAAAAATAACTCCCACTACTGATTCCTGATAGAAGAAAAAAAAAAAGATTAAGAATCATACACCCACCATAGCTGTTTTTTTGTTTCTGATCAATTTAGGAATTCTATGTTCTTAGGATGTTGTAATCTTAATCTTCTGATCTTGATATTTTCTTCTTTGTTGTAGAAACTGATTACTGGAACCTTCTGAGATCTGATTATAAGCATCAGACATGAATCAGACTTTTAAACAGAACCTTAGAGGAAACTCTAAGAGATTTGCATTCATCTTATACTCTTCTATTGTCCATGGGACAAATCCATTAGCCACTCACTGAAGAAATGTAAATGTTCAATTATCCTGAAGTAATAGGTTTTAAGAGGCATGGGATTCCAGCTTTTTGTTTTGTTCTCACTGGATACTAGCCTGAAAGCCATGAAAGGAACTACTACTGTAATTACCCACCCAAACTCAGGAGCCCTGGTCTGAGAAAGACAGTAAATAAGATGGGAAAGGATTTTATGCCTTTGAAAGCTTGGAGTAAATTTTGATGAGCCTAGATCAAAGTGAGTCATGCTATTTGGAACCTGGGATTTTTTCAAAGGGGTCAGAGGGATGGTGTGGGTAAAAACCCCACCCAACACACACACACACACACACACACACACACACACACACACACACACACGTAATCCCAATTGTTCTCCCTACTGATGAAAGAGAAAGGAACACTAGGGAAGCCACACATAGAAATGTGTGAACAAAAGCTTCTGAACCAGACTCTCACTTGCCACAGAGATGATCTAGTGCCACATTCATTGCTGTCCATCTTTGACAGTACACTCCTCTACAAATCCTGAGGATCAGCAATGGCTCTTTTTAAAAATGTTTCGCTTGTTGTACCTTTCCTTACTATTAAAAAGAATGCCCACACCTCTTGTTTTCAGATACTGCCTTCATGGAAGACATCAATGACCTCCACAGGGCCAAATTCACTTCTCTCCCCTCTCTTCCCTCTCTCCCTCACTCCTTCCTTTCTTTCTCCCTCTTTTCCGCCATTCCTTTCTTTTTTCCAACCCTGAGTGTTGAACCTAGGGCTTGGCATGTGCTAGGTGAGTTCTCACTCAGAGTTACTTCCCCATCCAACCCCTTCTGTTCCCACCATGCTTAATTGCTCAGCCACATCCTATTTTATTTTATTTTTCATTGTCTTAAATGTGTGTGATCTCAAGGATGATCTATCTCAATTCTCCAGACCTCAATATCTACTTTTTATATATTTTCATGTGAATGTCCTGGCTAGCTTCATGAGAGGGAACATTTTCAAATGCCTAAGGAATCACACCAGGATGAAGGTCCTAGAGACACTGTCCTAAAATTCCTAATACTCTGATATTTGAACTAGTATTTCACTTCTTAAGTCTGATGCCCATAAGATGGCACAGGGGCAGGACATGTCCATGATTTCGCCATGCCCAAAGTTCATGTGCAGATTCATGGATGAGCAGTCCTTGAGAGATGTAGGTGAGAGAGAGAGAGAGAGAGAGAGAGAGAGAGAGAGAGAGAAAGAGAGAGAGAGAGAGAGAGAAAGAAGAAGAAGAAAGAGAAGGAGAAGGAGAAGGAGAAGGAGAAGGAGAAGAAGAAGAAGAAGAAGAAGAAGAAGAAGAAGAAGAAGAAGAAGAAGAAGAAGAATAATTAGAAGAAGAAGAAAAGAGAGGGAATCTTGAGGCTGAGGGGTGAGCTTTCCATTTGGACCAGAGTCTGATTTAAAAGCAGAAAGAAGGCATCTGCCATCAATCACTAATAAGCCTGATCTTACTTGCTCCATTCTGTATATTAACCAATTGCTGTGCCAAAGGGTGACAGGGGACTGGCAGGACCAGGACACTGATAGTTCCATTGCCTGTCATTCCCTCCTAACTCATCTGAGCCACCTCCTTGGGTCTTCATGCACTTCCTTTACTGCCTGTGTTTCTGTACTTGGGTGTCAGCTCCGCATAGCATGTAGCAATGTATCTGAAAGAGATTCTTTCTATACAGGTCCTCAGTAAATACCTGCCAACTGAATAAATACATGGAAAAAAAATATGAATGAGGTTGGCAGGTGTGATGGCTAATCTTGATTGTCAGCTCGACTGCATCTGGAATTATCTAAAACCCAAACATACCGGGGCACACCTGTAATGGAAAATTTTTTTCTTGACTGGATCATTTGAGAGAGGAAGACCCACTCTAATTCTGGAGCAGACCTTCTGGTGGCCGCCCACATAGCAGGACATGGGATAAGGAAGTTTTGCTTTTCTCCTGCTTATCCTCACTCTTGCGGGGGCAAGTTCATCTATTCTGCCGCCATGGCATTCCTTCACTGGTGTTAGAACTAGAACCTATTTACTGAGGATTCTCACATAGACTGAGGACCGAAGAGACTTGCAGCCTCTTGGGCTGAACAGCTACCAGATTCTTGGCCTTTCCATCTGGTGACAGCCACAGCTGAGCTAGGGGGACCACAGGCTGTAAACCATTCTGACAACAGTCACTCCATCAGTTCTGTTCCTCTAGATGTTTGGTACATTTCCTCTCTGGATGGGGCATATATGCCTTTATATATACACGTGTGTACACCCACCCCTGTCGGGGGAGATACATATATATCAGACTTTTCTATCTACTCACATTGCTTCCATACCCAGTTCTGTGTCTCCGCCCCTCATAACCGGCACAGTTAGAAGGAAATTGGCTTAGCACTCTGGCAAAGGATTGTTGATTGGTTTATTGTCAGTCTTATCCCTCAGCTGCAGATTTTAGCTCAGTAATGAACAGGTAGCCTAGATGAGTGGTGAAAGGAAACCCTTGGGAATCCTGTTGCATGGTTGAGACGGAAGTGTTCATACTGAGCCTTGGTGTCATCAAGAATGCTTGGGGTTCTGCTGGCATAAAATTGACAATAGAAGAAAGGCAGAGAGGCAGGGACTGCCATAGTAAAAAGAAAACTACGATAGACTGACAGTCCTGACTCCATCCCCAACACATGGTGGGGTTAGAGGTGTGTAGCGAGCCACCACACCAGATCATCTGGTACAGGACATTGTACTGTATTGCCTGTCTTCTTTTCACTCTCCTGCCTCCTGTTCCCACACTGGTGCTTATTAAAAATCATCTTTAAGAAAAACTCTTCATGCCTCAAGAATTTTGCCAGGGTCTCTAAGAAATCCATGCTAAGATACCCATCAAATGATAGTTACTGCCAGCTGACGCCACAAGTTAGGTTCCTAAAACCATTTAATGAACATTTGGAACATCTTCCCTACTCTTTTTAAAAAATTTCAAAAAAGGTAACTTGATTAACTTTAGAAAACACATACACACACACTTTCAAGAAAACACTTTCAGGATAACAAGTGGAAATAACTAATGCTTCATGGTTTTTGAGCAAAAAGGAGTGTTTATTCATTATAAATGGACCTCTAGAACTTTGTTTTGTTCACTGCATCCCCAACTCTGTAGGGTTCTTAGAAATTCTGAAAAGTACAAAATTCACTCTCCTAAGGCTTTAATCATCTCGCTTCAAAGAAATATTTAAATAGAAGCAGCATATGTAGTAATGACTGGTTTCTTTCATTAACTTCCTCCTTAAGAAAAGCCTGCATTGTTAACTGTTGTTTTTCCCATGCTCCCCTCTTCCTTAGTTCAAATAGAACCTTGGCTACAAAATTCCACAGGTAAAATACAAAGACTAATAAGAAACTTTCACACATTAAAGTTTTCCTGAAACCTTAGTATACTCTTCCCAGTCTATATATGGCAGGGGTATGTGATGGACAAGGCAGCTTACTTTACAGTAGTCAGAGAGCATTGGGAGGTGCCTGAAGAGGCTGGGGTCTGATGCCCTTCCAAGAGTGTGCTCACAATAACCCATCCTTTCATTATGCCCCATCTCCCAAAGGTGTTACCACTTTGAATAGGACCACCACTTTGGAAACATTCTGGTAGCACGTAAGCCTTCGGGGGGTGGGGGGTGGGGGGTGGGGAAACACTTCAGGCCCAAATTACTGCCAAATAGCCTCCTATTTTAAAAATTAATAATGTAATATTAAATAGTGTTCAAAGAAAGCTTGTTGCTGAGACAATGTCATAGCTATGCACGCACATGCAGAGTGCTGCACCTCAGAACTTCTGCCTTCTTCACACTTCCAATTTCTGTGTGATCTGAAAACTGAACTGATCATAAATTCCCTTTAAAGTATAAATTTACTTCAAAGACAAGGCTTTGGTTGCTAAGTCACAGCTTCTAAACAGTGTCTCCAAATTTTAACAACTTCAAGTAGACATTTTAACACTGGCTGTTTTTAAGCAGAACGGGAACACAGCACGTACTATAATGATTATTATTAACCTATTTGAATGTGCAGTACCATGGTGAAGTTTCTAAAGTACGCCAGCAAAAGTTACTTTTAAAGGCATCGTGTGACATTCAATAAAACATCTGCAATTTGAAAGGAAGAAGTTTTTCATAACAATTTAGATCCTCTGTAGACACAGTGCTGTTAAGGAGGAACTCTAAATTTGGAACATTCTGTCCTCAAGTGGGGAGAATGAAGCATGGCTCTGAGGGTCTTAATAATTTAGGCTGAAGATCGGCAATAACAGGAGAGGAGTTGAAGATGGAAGAGGAGGGAGTGGAAATGAGTTGCCATTTCTGCACGAGTTCGTTTTTGTTTTTATATCTGATGCCTTCCCAAACTGTCATACTTGTCCCCAGATTTAGTCCGACTTCCCTGGAGTTCTAGGTTGGTGTATTACTTGGGCTTCTCCAGATAAACAGAACCAAC
The DNA here is from genome assembly GCF_964271855.1 of Acomys minous. NCBI lineage: Eukaryota > Metazoa > Chordata > Mammalia > Rodentia > Muridae > Acomys > Acomys minous. The sequence goes on from NC_140485.1 coordinate 14,071,320, forward strand.
AGAACGAATGCCTATATACACAAGAGATGTATAAAAAAAATACATGAAAGAATGTCTTAACCTGGCTTAAGCAGAAACCACCCAAGAATGGCTATCTCAGAACAGAGAGGTCAACCAGCAGCCAGTCAGTCCATGAGGCTGGCCTTCTCAGAGTCCTGACCTGACAAAGAAAGCCTGGAGGGCTCCTGGAGAGCCAGGGGTCCTCAGTCCATGCTGGAAGGCCAGAAAAGCTAGTTCTAATATCAGCGAAGGGATCACCAGCACCACCAGGGGAAATGAACTCGGCATTGAGAGAGATGAGGGGGAGGAGAATATCTGGGCTGCTATCTGAAGGTGTTGTACACATCAGGGTGGGTCTCCCCATATCAATTAAGTCAACCAAGAGAGTTGCTCACAGACACACCCACAGGCTAACCTGATATAGACAGCTCCTCAAGTTACAGTCCCTGTTCAAAGGCTTAAAAGTGGCAGCAAGTACCCTCACAGTCAGCAACCCAGAAACTAAGCCATTGCCTTGGGAATTCTGAGCACTTTAGCTGACCTGAAGTGCCAATATTTCTCCAGTTTTATGAGCCTAGTCCTCAAGTCAGTATCATACAATGGCCCAAAATGCCAGGAGCGTCTACATGGGAAAAAGCTCAATATGGTTTGGTCCAAATCAGGGTCAAAGTTGCGCTGGGATCTTTTCTCTAGCCATGGAAATTCTGAACAGACTGGCTATTCCAGATGCATTCAGGGAAGCCCAGTTACAAACAGCATTAGCAAAGGCAGAGTGTGTGGAGGCCGATGCTGCAGAATCACCGCAAACGTTCTGTTTTGTTGGTGGTGCACAATGGGACTGTACAGCTTAAGCCATCCGAGGTGCATTGTCTTCTCAGGAGAGCTATAGGCAGGTAGCTGAGGTCCAGAAAATGGGATATAGTCTTTGCCACCTATAGGTCATATAGAGAAGTGACCCTGTATAGCAAAATATATTTGTGCCATATGACCGGGGACACTGCTAAGAAACTTGTTAGTGTCTACTCATGGAAGTCAGTGCTATGATTACCAGCTTAGCCAAGCAGAGCTGAAATGTGCTCCACTGACAATCACCTGCTACAAAGGTACCCATGGGAAGGTTATATTTATTTGGCAACATTCAAATAATGATCACCATAACATAGTCATGTGCTCTCTGAAAGTGGCTTCCATATTCCTGAGGTTGCAAAGCATCATCTCCCAGCTCCATGCAAAGGTGTAGGGGTGTCTGCTTTTCATTAGGAACAACTGCAGAGGGAGGTGTGCACTCCCTTCACAGGCTGAAGATAATCTGGGTGGACACCTCAGCCAGCCATGTGCTCACTTGGGACACAAAGTAGGCTTTTTTTTTTTTTTTTTTGAGACAGGGTTTCTCTATGTAGCCTTGACTGGCCTCAAACTCAGAGGTCTACCTGTCTCTGCCTCCCAAGTGCTGGGATTACAGGCGTGTATCACTGCACATGGCTCAAAGTAGGCATTCTTGATGTTTAAAGACTGTGCTCACCCACTCAGAAGCGACACATATTATCTCCAGGAAGCCATCCTGAGCAAAGAGTGATAGCATGGAAGGCAGCTCAAATGCTCTGAAATCACAAATAGCTGGGGGCATAAAAAATCTATTTAGGAAAGTTGGAAATGCCAGTTTTAAAATATTTATGTTATCCTTTAAGTAGACAACTTGTAGCAAACAAATAGTGAGGTAAAACATTGAACTGTTGATTTTGTTTTTTATTTTAAGATGTTATTTTTAATGAGTGTGTATGTATGTGTGTATGTGTGTGTATGTGTGTGTATGTGTGTGTGTCTGTGTGTGTGCTTATGAAGGCCAGAAGAAGATGTTGGAATCGCCTAAGACTATAGTTACAGGTGGTTGTGAGCCACCCAGTATAGGTGACAGAAGTTGAACTTGGATTATCTAGAAGAACAACAAACTCGCATAACCACTAAGACACCTATCCAGTCCAATGATTGATTTTTTAATACATGGATATTAACTATACTCCTAGACCCTGAGATTTTTCCCTAGCACAGACACTTTTAAGTTGCCAGTTTCATAAACCTATGTATTTTGAGTCTCCTAGGTTTATACCCCATGAGCACCAAGAAGGACCAGTTTCATGTTGCTGTTGTAGGTGAAGACATGGGAACCCACAAGACTATTCAGTGATACCTTTTTCATAGGTTAAGGGCAGGAAATCTAAGCTTCTCTGGCTTAAAACTTGCTGTGGTAATAGGAATGGTAAATCACACAAATGGCACCCATGCTAGTAATCTGAAAGTAGAAATACCTTAGAAATGAGTTCAATGAGGCAGTACTAATGGCAAGATTTTAGTCCATGCAAATTCATGCTGTCAGATGACTCAAAATCCCAGCTGACTACTGAATTGGAATTATGCTTATTTCAAATCCACCCATGCCCAGAGGTGTAGGGCAAACCTCTTTTGTTGAAGACAACATGTGCTTCAGACACAGGGCCCAGAGGTCCTTGAGCTGGAGCTGAGATGAATCCTCCACCCGGAAGGTTAGCTTTCATGATACCCAAAGATGCCATGCCAGCCTCTAAAAGAGGGAAGCAACCAGTGATCCTGCCCAGCTGCAACACTTGTGAACCACACCAATGCCAAGTACGGCACGAGAACCTGTGTCTGTCTTGGTGGTAACCAGCAATTCTCTAATTGGCCTTAAGGCCCATTCAGCTAGAGGGAAACCATGTCTGGTTACTGGGAACCTAGCCAACTGCCCAGGGCTGTTGAAGTCATGGTTCTAGGGAAGACCCTGCAGTTGTCACTTCACTAAACCAGCATAACCCCTAACTACATTCTAAATCTTTGTCCCTAGCCCCTCAGATAAGTGTAGTTTTCATCCCTCATCAACTTTGCTTTGCAACAGATGGAGGCCATTACAGAAAACTACAACCAATCAACATGCAGACTTGTGGAGCCCAGGCCCAACAGGTACATCTACAACAACTCCCGCATCTGAGACTCAGGAAACATTGACCAAGAAGGGACAGAAAAATTGCAGGAGCGAGAGGATCAGGGATTTTGATGTCCTCTAGGAATGTCAGAAGCTACAGCCACTAAAGCCTCACCGACATGACTGCTTAAACATGAGAGTCATAAAGAAAACACCAACACACTTGCTAATGTGGACTAGGAAAGCCCCGAAAGCTGCAGCCGAACACAAAGAGCTACAGGCTACTGAGGAAAGTTGAGAGCAGAAAAATTGGTCTTCCCCTGGGAAGCAGCATACCAATTGGCTCCCCAAAAGGAAATGGTCAGCTCTGAAAATATACATATAAATATCATTATACAAACTGAGCAGGGTGTACTTATATATTTAGGAACGCACACAGACACACACACACACACACACACACTCATGTTATTAAATACACAGTAACAATTAATTTTTTTAAAAAAAGAGCATTAACTTGAAATAAAGCAAGGAGGGGCATGTGGGAGAGTTTGGAGGGAGGAAAAGGAAGGGGAGAAATGATATAATTATGTTTTAAGTTTGAAAAATAAAATAATTCTTAAAAATGATTCAGTTACAAAAAGGAAATAATGTTAAGTCCATTAAAATGCTGTGTAGGGTAAAGAATGTCCATTATTCTGGTAGACAGAGTATTCTGGTAGGCTAGGATCATATGAATATTAGCCATTAGCATGCAGCCGGGGCAAGTGAATTGCTTTGCCCAGTTACTACTTACAAGGTGATAAGGGACACTTAACCCACTGCTTTCCAGAACAGTGCTCTCACTTAGAGCACGTCCTTCCCTTTCCCAGAGTTCCGCATCACACCCCCGCTTCTCTTCCCTACAGGTGTCTTGCTGCTTAAAGGTGAAGAAGCCAGCTCCCAGAAGCACAGTGGCAGTTAAGGATCATGGGCCAGCTTCCCGGACTCTCGGGGCTTAAACTGCATTCTGACGCGAGCCTACTAGAACTCTGGAGAGGAAAAGATGTTTGCTCAAGATACGAGGAGGATGCACGGGAGCAGATCTTCAAGGCTGTTTCTTGTTCAAGAAGCTCTTCCTTTGTGCAGAAGAAGGCCACAGATGAACCTGGCAAGGACCCTCCACTGCCTTCTAGCATCCTTCACTCAAGATCTGCTGAGAAGAAAAAGGCAAGCATCCTTAACCAGACTTTGTTCCATGTCACGCCTGGGAAGGCTTCTTGCATCAGAGATGTGCATGGCTCCGCAGGTAAAGGCACTTTCTGCCAAGCCTAACTGATCACTTGATTTATGTCTCCAGGACTCATGGACCGCAAAGAAAAAACTGACTCCTGTAATTTGTCCTCTTACCTCCACAAGCAAACCATGGCATGCTTGCCTTCTCCCCGTAAGTAAATAGTTCAATCAAAATTATCAACTTGAGCTGGCTGTATAAATGCTGGGATAGAGAAGAAGTCTCATTTCATATGAGGTACTTGTAGTAGGTATTCTAAATTTTATAGGAAAGACCACTATTTTTAATACAACCTTTAATATGTATGTATGTATGTGTGTGTGTGTTTGTATGTATGTGTTCGTGCCTGTATATGTGTATTTGCCTATGTGTATGGGCACCACATTCATGCAGTGCCCATACAGGCCAGAAAGAGGGTTTGGTATCCCCTGGAACTGGTTTATGCACAGTTATGAGATGTCAAATAGGTGCTGAGAAACAAAACTCTGTAAGAGTGGCCAATACTTTTAATTGATCAGTTCAATAGCACCACAGTTTGCTTTTGTTTGGTTGTTTTAAGACAAGGTCCCTCTGTGCAGGCATGGCTGACCTGGAAGTCACAGAGACCTGCCTGCCTCAGCCTCTCCAGTGCTAGAATCAAGGGTATGTATCACCATCCCTGGCAAAGCCCACTATTAACTGTAGGTTAAATACCTTTAAAGTCAATTACACTGACGGTCTTTCAGTCTATGAGTTTAGAGAGTAAAGCAGATTTAGCCTATAAACTGCACTTTCTAATTGTTTCTGGTAATAAAATTTAATCCTCCTGAAAATTGGGCATCTTAGCACATTTCCAAACACTAGGAGGAAAGGTAATGAGGAAAGTAGAATGGTCTAAACCCCTTTTATTTAGATGTGACCTCAACAGCTCCTTCGATGTGATTCTTAAAATGTTGCTTGCACTTACAACAAAATGTGTTTCAGGACGCCACTGCTGAGGGCTTGGTGGTTACTGCAGGGAACAAGGGAGCATTTTCATCACCTTACTTCTTTAGAGGTGTAGATCACAGAAGATGTCCCCATTGTTTGGTGTCATACCCACTCCAGTTACAAATGCACCTACAAAAACTGTAATTGTATTCGAAGTTAAAGACACCAGGCTTCAGGACGGGAAATGCCAATGTAACTTCATTTCTTTAGGCTCGGGAATGTATCCAATAACTGAGGCTGACCACAGAGGCATCGGGAAGCAACAAGTAACTGAACAACGGCTGGAGGCCCCAGTGACTCCAGAGCTTCTACAACAGGACATACGTGACCACCCATACAGGGAAGACACAAGGCCACTGCGAATTAGCGCGGACCAATATCCCCACCTGTGAGGGCTGATGGCTGCCCTCTGCTTCACTGCAAATGGCATCTCCTATATAAATCTTACAAAATTGCCTGCTCTCAGTGTACATCTCCAGAAAAATCACATATCGCTACACTGTTCTTACAGGATCTTCACCCATTTCTGGAATTCTCCACCATCTCCCTACTTTAACTTACGAACAACTCTTACTTCCATTGAAGTTTTCTGATGGGATGCTACCTACAATCTTAAGCGGGGCGTCTTCTTGTAGAAACCCACACACATTCATTGAACATGTTCCTAGTTTCTCTCTGGAATAAGCTTCTTCTGGTTCTTTAGTTTTCTCTTGTCTCTGAAGTCTATCTGATGGCGACAGGATCCTCAGAATAATGATTAGAGGTCTTGAGCTGGTCTCTGACTCCGTGGCTTCCCCATCCTTTTACCATTAGTGATATAACCACAAGTGATAACAAAATGCATAGGAAGCTCCACATCAAAATTATGTGAGTAGGTAAACCCTGCGTGCAGGTGCCTTCAACATCCTCTCTGAATCAGGTCAGAGAACTTGTTAGCTTCAGGTCAGGTCTCCTGGGCATTTCCTCACCTCCTGGCACCGTAATGGTCATGCTTCTATTTCCCTTCATGGCTATGGTCTGGACCCAGATCCTAACGTGTGCTAGGCAAGTGCTCTACCAGTGAGCCACACAACCATGCTTACCTTGTCCATGCTCTGATGTGGTATCATTATCCCTGAGCTAGTTTAATTTGACTGGTCTTGAAGCCATCATTTCTTCCAATTTCTTTCACCCTTTGTCCATGGTTTCCCTAACCTGTGTCAGAGTTTCTAATACTCCTCCTCCCATAGGATGAGTTGTATTTTTCTTATTTCAATTCATGCCTTATTTCAGTACTGTTGAAAGTGGGACCCCTGGAACATTATGTGGTAATTGTAGAGTCCATGACTTGGGTTTGTGCTTTCTGCCTACTTTTGGTTGGAGTTATTTGTTTTGTAATTTATCTAAACATTTTTTTTAGTACTTACATATTGTAAATTTTCCATTGTAAGAGCACAGTTGAAAATTGTACATTGAAAATTACAATGTTATAGTTTCCAGGCATCAACACCACCTATTTATCGAAATTACTAATTTCAAACTCAAATTCTGCACGCATTAAACAATAATAACATCTCTTCTCCAACTGGTACCTCGTAACTGCCACTCTTTTGATATCTATGGATGTGCTTACTCTACATATTTCATATAACTGGAATTATACAGGTTTCTACTCCTTTTGTCTGGCTAAATTTATTCAATAATATTAAATAAAATATTCAAAGTCTAACCATTTTCTACCATATGTCCAATTTTCTTTACTTTCTAAAGGCTAGATAATTAGATAATATTCCCCTTGGTGTATCTACTACATTCTGCTCATATATGCATCCATATACATAAGTTTTGGTTGCTTCTACCTTCTGACTATTGTGAATAATGCTTTATGAAAAGGGAGGTGAAAACAGGTCTCGGTCCCTGCTTTCAATTGTTTGGGAGTATATTCTCAGAAGTAGACTTGCTGAATTAAAATTTGAAAATTAAAATTAATATCTGGAAAAATACAATTTTCCATGGCAGCTATACCATTTCACATCCCTGCCAGGAAGGAAGGAAGATTCTCATCTTTTCACATTATAAGTAAGTCTTGCCACTTCCAGCTATTTTTAGTATTATTTTTCTTTTATTTTTGGAAAGACAGGATTGCAACTCAGGTAGGAACCCAGAGGCCCATGGGGGGACACTATGTACTTACTGGCTTGCTCAGCCTGCCTTTTTTTTTTTTTAACTTTTATTGAATGTCTATGATTTACACGTCATGCACCAAAATCCCTCTCCTCCACCCAGTAAAATAAAACAAACAGACAAACAAAAAAAATCTTGTCACAGACGTTGTAGTGTATCATACAGTATTGCCTTTGTCCACATATGTTTATATGTGTCACGGGCCTGGTTGGAGGCCTACACTATTGTTACCGGATCCTCACTGGGGCTGCTGTCGGATATCTCATTGTTGCCGTGTGTCAAGGAGATTCTTAATCTTTGAATCTGCCGGTCTGGCCCGTTCATGTGTTCCAGCAGGTCATACATGGGCCCACTCCCTTGTCCTTAGGGCAGGGCCACTAGTATTATTTTTCAATGACAGCCATTCTGGTCTAAGTGCTGTGTTATTTCATCCTGGCTTTGACTGACATTTTCTCCAAGGTCACCAATACCCTATACCTTTTCCCATGCTTGTTGTTGATGCAAATCTTCACTAGAGCAATGTATTTACATCTTCATTCATTCTTGTCTGCTATGTTTTCAACGTTATTGCTTATGTTGTGTGCACCTGAAGCTGCTGTTCAGTTAGTAGATTGGCTAGTAACTTAACATAAACTTCCCTAATTGTATGCATACACACACACACACACACACACACACACACACACACACACACACACACATACACACACACACACACACACCTTTGCCTGCACTTTAGATTGTCCTGTGTTGGACCTTTTGTTGTTGCTTAGCACAGCTATCTAAAATTCTATCTGAGCTTTCATTTCCTAATGTTATGTCACTGTGAGTTAAGATGGAAGGAAGAGCTTAGAGCTTTTAAGTATCAGTCCTACCTGGGACATCTGCATAATTGTAGATTCCTCATTACATGGGAGTGTGTCTTCAGAGCCATTATCCCTAAAGCAATCCTCCTCCGCTAAGCTTCTTCTCTCAGGATTTATGCTTGCCTATTATTTCTACCAACTGTCATCTTTTGTTCTAGGTGGCTTGTAAATTTAACTCTCCAAGTTTTTCAGGAATATTTTATATCACAGCTGGTCTTGCCTCAGAGACTTCTAAATTGGGAAGAGGGGAGCCAAAAAACTTCTGTTAGTCCTTCTAGAAAGCCCAAACACTGCTATCAGCATAATTCCTTGGTGATAAATCCTGCTGTGTCAGGACAATAGGCCTAAGTGCCCTCACAAGGGATGCACCTTCCATGTTTAAGAGTGCTGCCATACTGAGGAGCTATGTGGCCAGGCTAAGTGAAAATGTCACTGTGATAAATTTGTCAGCTGATCTGGAGTCAGAGAGGCTAAGGACAGTTGTGAGATATACCTTTGATGTGTCTCCAAGCGTCTTTCTAGAGAGAATCAACTGAGGAAAAGACCTGTTCTGAATGTAGGTAATGCCATACCTCATTCTGGGGTTCCAGTCTGAACAGAAAAAGGAAAGCGAGACTAGGTGACAGCATTGAGCAGAGAGTTCTGCCTCTGAGCCATCAACGTTCATGGGCATCAGCAGAAGCTGGTGCCGCTGCCATAGCTTCCTGGTCGGATGAACAGCATCCCCTGAACAGTGTGCCCAAGCAACCCTGCTGGCTGGGTGTTTGTTCAAAGCAATAGGAGAAATAGTGAACACAGTCACAAAGCTCTCCCACCACATTAAGATGACCTTTTCTTGACTTAACATGTGCTTGAGTACTTAACCCTTTGTATTTTCGGCAGAGGTTTGACAGAACCTCACAGGCGCAGAGATTTTGTTGTTGTTTGGTTTACCAGTGCTTTTGCAGAGGAATAGGCCTTTGGAGCTTCTTCCTCCATCATTTTTGCTAAGTTGATCACCAACAGGGTCATGAGTGTCAATAGTTCATCGTCTGAGCTTTGAAGTGAAAAGGGCAGTTTCTAGTACTATCTAGTCATACCCTCTCTCCTTGCCTGACTTTCACCCACTGATTTCAAATAATCTAGGCTCAGGAACATCACACCAAACTCCAGAGCAAGGTCACTGAGGTAGTCTGCATGAAAATAGCCTCCACTGATTCATGTTTGAATACTCAGTCTCCAACTGGTGGAACTGTTTGGGAGGGATTAGGAGGTGTGGCCTTATTAGAGGAGGTATGCTACTGGGGTAGGCGGCAAGGCTTCTCTCAGTCTCCTGCTTGCAGCTCAAGATGTGAGCTCTCAGGCGTCCCTTTGCTCTGCCATCATGCACTCCAAACGTTCAAAACTCATAAGCTCAATTAAACACTTTCTTTCCTAAGTTGCCTTTGTAACTAATGTAGCCATCTAGATCAACTCCCAGATCAAAGCTCTTCTTATAAGCTCATGGACAAAGGCTATCTGTACTAACACCTAACATGAAGCTATCCATGAAAACTGTAATGTTTCACATCATTTAATGTGGAAAGAGGCCTGGGTTGTTATGGTTTCAGCATCGTGTCTCTAAAGAGATGTTTTCTATAAATCTCTTGTTTGTCTCCAATGCCTGATAAGTGTTTCATACAAATGCAACAAACACAAAGCAAGTGAGACATGAAGTTTGACGATAAGATGTTGCCTCTGTGTGTGTCGGGGAGAAAATGCCATGTGCTCTTATCATAAATGTTACAGCAATGACTCAGGTGTCAGGGCTTTATCAAAAGCATCTGAAAATGTTTGAGTTGGAGAATAGACTATAATTTCCATTTCTGCCCCAAATAATCAGTCTCTGACAAGCTAGAAATTCTTATCAGTAAAGATTGAGCCAATTTTCTCTATTTCATAAAAGCACATTATTTTCACAAAGAAACTTTTAAATAATGTGAGGCCTGATTGAAATTGCTTGAAAGAAACACTGAGTCACAGAATTTTTCTTTTTTTAATGAAAAGAAGTCTAATAAATGATTGAGTGTGTCTGTTGGTGTGCTGGGCAAACTACCTCTCAGAAAGCCATTGGATAATAATTACAGCATGTAGGTTAGTCTCAGGATTGGAAAATCTCTTTCAAGTTAATGCATTTCAGCCTTAGTGGCCTCAGCTTTCCTTACGGGTACTGAGGCTCATTGTCCACATCTTTATTTCTTCTTGCTCTCTGATCTCTTTGCCTTTCTCAAACGCTAACAAATTGGCTTGTATTAAGCACAAGAGTTAAAGACACAGGTAAACAGAAACATGGGATATTCCATGTGGTGAAACACAGTTTAGAAAACTACTTGTCAATCCAACAGCAGACAATATAAGATGACAAAAAATTTGCCAATGCCTCTTCAGGTGTTTCGGACAAAGTGGGGTAAGTTTTGTGTAATCAGTGGTGCTAGGGATGAAATCCAACCATGTGTATGCTGAATGGCTGCTTGACACCTGACCCAATCCAGAGCCTCAATCCTGGAGAATGTGTTTAAAGGCTTGACACTTGAAGGTAAGGACTTTAAGTCCCCAGAGCACTTCATACAATAAGAACGTGAACAGCTCACTGCCTTTATATGGATAAGATCTTATCAAATTTGAGTTTCACTTCTGAACTAATAGAGACAGTAGGAACTCAGCAACAGCTATTGTTCACAGTAACAGTACTTCACTGTGTGTAACCAACATAGAAACAATGGAAATGTTTTGCGGGGGCTTCAACTTGAGCTGAGGGCCTTAGTGCATGCTAGATAGATGCCTTGTTGCAGACTACATCCCCAACCCAAGGTAATACAAATATTAAGTATATTCTTCCTTGCAATTATGCAATTAGATGTGACCACATGTTCAGCTCCCAGACTATGATGTGTGCATTTAATCTGTCCAGAGAGATGCCTCTGTACTCTTTTCCCATCAACCCCTTGCGGGGAACAGTCAACAGCCAAACGGTTTCCAACCATAGCATATTTTTGCCTTTACTTGGGCTTAAGGTAAGTGGGATAATAGATTATAATATCCTTTGTCTCTCTTTCTTTAAACGGATGGCTTTTAATCTGTGAGTTATGGCCTCCTTTGAGGTCAAACAACCCTTTCACGGGGTTCACCTATGACCATTGAAAACCAGGTATTCACATTATGATTCATAACCATAGCAAAATTACAGTTGTGAAGTAACAACAAGAATAATTTTATGGTTGGGGGGTCAGTACAACGTGAGGAACTGTATTAAAGTGTCACATCATTAGGAATGTTGAGGACCATTGCTTTAAACATTAGGATATTAACTATCAGCAACTCATTCCTACATGCAGCTGAGTAGAATTCTACTATCTGAATATTCCATAATTTGCTGGTTACTTTACCAGTGTGTAGAAATTTCAGTTGTTTCCAATTTGGGGTTAATATGAAAAAAGTGTAATGGATAAGTCATTAAATGGACCTATTTTGTCTCTTTTACGTAATAAACTAGGAGTGGAATTGCTCAGACATAGGGTAGGCAGTAAGTATACATTTAACTTTACTAGATATTGCCACATACTGTGCCCAGTGACACAGGCCTGTCATCTCTGCTCCCCAAGAGGCTGAGGCAAGAGAATCAAGAGCTCAGGTCCTGTCTAAGCTGAGCTCAAAAACAATTTCAGACTTTGTGGAAGTAAAAAGGACTGGGAATGGAGTTCAGTGAGGAGTGTTTGCCTCAAACATCTGAGCATCTCAGTTCAATCCACCGTACCATGGTATCTTAGTTACTGTGCTATTTCTGTGAAAGAGACACTATGCCCAAGGCAGCTTATAGATAGGAATAAAAACATGTATTGATCTCAGTTTCAGAGGGTTAGTCTACAACCATAATGGCAGACAGGGTGGAGGCAGGCAGGCATGACACTGAGCAGCAGCTAAAAGCTTACATCATCCTGATCTGCAGGCAGCAGGAAGAAACAGGAAGACTGGGCCTTGTGTGGGCTTATGAAACCTCCGAGCCCACTCCCAGTGGTACACCTCCTCCAACAAGGTACATCTCCCCCTACAAGGCCACCCTCCTATTTCCCCTACTCCCAATTTGCACCAACTAAGAACAAACATTCAAATATATGGCTCTTGGGGGACATTTTCATTCAAACCATCACATTCTACTCTCTGGCTGTCATCAGCCACTTTCACTCAAAGCACCCCTACACAGGAAAAGGAGAGAAGGCACCACTACCAGAGAGCTTTCCAAGCAGGTGCACCTTTTTGCATCACCACCATGTCAGAGTTTCCCATGATGTAAAATGTTGTCAATTGTTGGTATTGCTAACATTTTAACTGGGTTAAGTTTTAGGACTTGGAAAGAGAATGCTGTGGCGAACTGTGTCTTGGAGGTCACAGACACCTTTTTCATGGCCCCTGATAGGAATGCTGCTTTGGATTCATTTTCTTGAATCTTTCTTGACTCCATAGTGGATTCTCTTCCCATACCTCAAATACTGTCAGTAGTCATGTCAGTAAGAACAAAGAGTTAAAATAAAATAAAATAAAACCTTTTACGATGTGTATGGGTAGAAATATCTGAATCACGAGAAAAGTAATTCTCTTAGGAATCTGTTCTTAGAAGATAAAGGGCCTTCAAGAGCTGAGGAGTTAACAGATCTTAAAGCCAAGTTTTTGTGTACCAAATGCGTGTGGCATCGTAGGAAATGATTGCATCCTGTACTTGGAGCTGTGCTGATATCACTTATCACACTAAAGTTTCAATAGCCTATCTGAACAGGGGAACCTTTATCTAAAGCCTGCATTACAGCAGTAGAAACCAAAACGCAACTGTGAAATTGCCTTTTCCACACTTGCAAGAGTGTGTCTTTTGAACACTGTGAGGATTTTGTCCTGAGAAAGTATAAAACTCATGCAGATTATGAAGTCACCATGACCGACAACTGATTTGCCTGTGGAACTCAGTTTGCAGTTTGTAACAAACTGTAGCTGATAGGAATTCAACCCACTTCTTTATGGAGCTATGAGTGTGGAGTATATGGTTTTCAGTCACTGTCGGATGTATCAAGGACATATCCCAGCAACAGACATCATTTCGACGTGTGGTCTATGTGCACCTCCCAAGCTTATTCTGAGCTCCCAATAATTCCTAGGGGTTATTAATATGTAGTACCTATAAAATCAGCCATGAAGCTTACAGTCAAAGACTGACTCAAGAGGATGTAAGTTGAAGGTGAGCTGGAGCACAGTGATTAAAGGAAGCTGTGTTAACTCAGCTATGCACTATTGTAAAATGGTAATTTAGCAATACAGAAATTCATGAGTGATTTGTGGGAAAATGTAGTCACTAATATTTTATGAAATTCCATTCAATTCAACTATTTCCATTAATAACTGGAAAGAGCGATGGTGACAATGGACATTTAACTTCTAATTTTAATGGATGCCATGTCCTAGTGTCTGCTCTCTGTCTCTTTGACTTTTCATGCCTTTTTTTAACAAAATCTGAATTGCTAAATGGATAGGTATATCTTCTAAACCGGGAGAGAGGGAGGGAGGGAGGAATAAAGGGAGGGGGAAGGGACGGAGAGACAGAGTTGAAGTAAAGGAAACGGGTAGGGATAAGCAGTGGTCAGGAAGGCTGTTTCTTTGAATTATGACATGCATTATGAAGCAAGAGACAAGAATCAAGATGGAAGAGAAGCAGATTTGATGGATGGTTCATGTTTCATCCAGAGAAAGTCAGGAGAAGTAAATGGGCTTGGGACACACACGTCTTTGAGAGACATGATAAAGATTTTGGTGTTTTAATAAAAGTAATGAAAGCTATAGTAGAGATCAAACCTGGGGTTCACTTGACAAGCAAGCTAATTAGGAAGCCACATTCAATATAGGGTAGAGAAAAGAAATGGGTATTGGTGAGGTTACCAGAAAATGTCCCGGGGGAAGACAAAAATGGATGGATGAGTTCAGGAAGAAAATTAGGAAGAATAAATCCATAAATAATATTTCAGGACATGCACAGGATTAGGTATGGGCAGTGTGGAAGAGGGAGATGTAAAGTGTGACTGGCTTACATAGCATGGAGACAGAGGTGACCCACACAGGACAAGAAGGACATTCTATCTACTATAATGCACTTGGCATGAGTCCCCGTGCAGGACTAATTTCTGCAGTCTCAACCTGAGGTATTATGAGGAGTCAAATCATGCTCCAGATGTGTGATAGACAATTAGATCATTGCTTTGACGATACCTACATCTGAAAGTGCCATAGTTGCTTGTTTTAAAAATGATGCCAGAGTAGGCTGTAGGGCTTCAGTGAGCATAAGAGCAGACCACAAGAAGACAGAATGAGCACAAAAAATAAATTGCTTGGTGCTCAGTAGCCCAAAGAAGCAATGAGCTGGCTTTATTACAAGTTTAGGAAATGAAAAAGCTCTGTGAAGTGACAGTCTACCACTCTGGGTTCCTCCAAGAAGTAGCCAAATTATTATTCTGGAAATGTATGTGTTTGTTTAATCAGTGGGCCATTTGAACCAGTTACTACTCATTAAAGCCAACTAGAGAGTGAAATTATAAATGTTCAGGTAGACATAGGAAAAATATGCTATCTGGAGACAGCAGAGTAGAGACAGGGCTGGCCATGGCTAGGGACAATATTCTCAAGAGCATGACTGAGTTCAAATTAAGAGCTCATCTGTTATGACAAAAGAAAACGCAGAAATGGATAGGAGGTACCCCCTTAGAAAGGTTCATGGTACTAATAATTTCTGACAAACACATAACTTATATAAAAAGTAGCTAAGAACATATGAATGGTGATTTTAGCCTTAAATCTAAGGCTATATGCTAAATATACTTGTATGGTCTTCTGTTTGTTTGTTTCTCCTTCGCACAGAGAATACTTGTAGTTGTCAATTTTTCCCGGATAGTAACAGTGATGGGTTGGGTTTCTTTAATGGATAACCTCAATTGTCAGATACTCTGATTGAGAATCTTCCTAGGAGATTAATAAGCATATCACTGTGTGTGTCTTTGAAGGGGTGTGCATAGAGATGAAAGCATGAACTCTGACCTAAGGAAGACCTGAGGAATTCATAACATGATGCAGAGTTGGGAGGTGGAGAAAGGTGGACTGTAGCATCTACTTGGAAGAAGTAGGCAGTCGGAAAATGCCCTTGGGCTTATGTCATTTGCTGGTCCTTTCCCATCTTGTTATTCTCTCTCATGCTTGTATGCCATGGTATAAGCTGCCATGGCTGCCATGACCTCCTCAGCATGGATGGGACTTTTAGAAACTGTAAGTAAAATAAAACTTTAATTCTTGATATTTCTGACAGATATTTTTTTGTCAGGATGACCAAAACAAAATGTAGAACCATAGTTGTGTTCTTAGAAATACAAGAAAATTCTGAGCAGTGTGTTTTCTAAAAGGAGCTAATTGGTGCCTGAACTGGATAGATGATTTCAACGTGACACAAGCTAGAGTCATCTGAGATCATGTCCCCCTCAGACTGGCCTGTATGCAAATTTATAAGAGTACTTTGTCAATTAATGATTGAGGTAGGGGGCCCTAGCTCAGAACACTGAGGGCAATGCCACCATTAGACAGGTGGTCTTGGGTCACTCAAAACAGCAGGCTGAACCAACACAGTAACCAGTGTTGGCCTCCACGGCTTCGGTTTCAGTTCCTGCCTTGAGTCCCTGCCCTGACTCCCCTCAGTGATGGAGTGTGACCTGAGAGTCATAAGATGAACTAAAGTCCTGTCTCCCCAAGTTGCTTTTGTTCAGTATTTTATCACAGCAAGAAAAAAGTAAGTAATATAGTATCTACTAGAAAAGACTGTGGGAAAATTGTATCAATAAATACTCTGTAGACTTTTCAAGGCTATGCAGACACATGACATAACTTTGATAGTACTCTATACAATGTTAAAGAGGCAGCACACACATATGTGTAAAAATATGCATATACACATAAATATCATGAGCATATACATGAAAAAAAAGTCCTGGATGCATGAGTATAAATCTATATACTGGATCTATTTTGAGACTTATACATTTAATGCACACACTCAGACAATTTTGTCTCCCTTCATTGCCTTTTATTGAGAAGATGGCTCTCAAGGGGATTTTATTAGACTGGAAGTGCTGAGCCTGTCCCAGAAACACTTTAGCACTTGGGATAAATAAAAATTGGCAGAAATACCAGCAATTGTGCTTGTCTTGGTGTTGCTGTGATGTCACAACATCTAATAACCAGGGCTTTCTCAACTCCTTAGCTGGCTGCTATGGATGTTACTCAGAGAAGGTGATGTTAATAGTCCTCACAGGTACACCGTGACTTCTGATTTTCAAAGCACGTTCCTGGCTTTTAATTTATCCTTGACCCTTCCCCTGCAATATGGATGCGTGGGTTGCTAGTAGGAAGAGGAGGACAATGAATTGTCGGGTCGTGAAGCAGTGCACAGAAGCAGCGGCAGGGGTAGGATGTGTTATGAGCTTAAGTTGCAGGTAGTTTCATTTCGCCAGAGTCTAAATTCCCCACTCTCATTCTGCCAACGCCCAGACTGCTGGTGAGGCTGGATAACCCATGCATATCCCCAGTTATATGACTTGGAAAAAGGGTTCATTTTAATAATTTCTTCTTGACACACTTGTTCTCCCAAATGCCCTAAGCTTTGAATAGATTGTGCTGTATTTCTCAGAGTGGCCTGGACCACCTGCATTGCAGTACTCTTTGGTTTTCCACCCCATCAGTAGCTGCAACTACTGGTAAAACCTGTGGCACAATTAAGTTTTTCTTCTACATAAATTGAGTTCCTAATGTTTTCCTTCCTTGCGGGTAATTTGCATATTCTAGAATGAATCCATTGCGGACCACAGTGAAGTGCAATTTCCACCTAAAGTCTTTTGTGCTCTGTAGCCTGAGTGTTTTCAAACCGCTCGCCTTGTTCCACATATACCCAACATTTAGAGCCATGCTCCGTATGTGGTTTGAATGCCACTCAGATCTCCCTTCCCACTCTGAGTGAGAATGCACATGCTTCAGATGGCCTCAGAGCCCTGGCACTCTATACTAACTATCATAGACCCAGCTCCTCTGATACACATTCACACATTCTCTCTTCCTCCCTCTCCCTCCTCCCTCTTCCTCTCCCTTGCCTTCCTTACATACTTTTTGAAGTTCTGGGGATCTGAACGTACTAATTTCCCTTTAAATATTCATTTTCTGTACATGTTCTAACATGTGTAGACACTGCTGCGGGATGTTGTTTAAAAGGTTATTTTAATTTAATAGTTCTAGGTTAAGGCCTAAGATTCTGCATTCTCAACTAACTCCTAGAATATATCAGTGTGTTTTGATTGGTAAATGACTCTTGGATTTATGTACAAGAACAGAGCTTTGATCTGTTTTTCTGTTTGTTTGCTTGCTTGCTTGTTTGGCCACTGTGCTCTCAGTGCTTGGATCATGTCTGCTACACAGTAGTTGTTCAATTAACACTCAAGGATAAATGAATGGATGCATTTAATTTAAATAGAGGAAGCACAACATGGCTTGCAAGATAATTTTTGTTTTCGGTCACGGACTTTGCAGAGACAACCTGGGAAAGCCATTGAGCTCCTCTAAGCTTGAGTCTCCTGGCTTGCACCAAGAGTTCTAAAAATTACCTCTAAGGGCCATTGTGATTTACTGTACATCATACAGTCAATTCACCAGAATCGGGAAAATTAGTGTTTCCCAACCAGTTGAAAAGCAAAGCAAAGGCAAGTGTACAAACACCACTAAGCCTCTCCTCTTTTTCCTAAAAGCTACTCCCTTATTTTCTTTCCTGTTCTCAGTGAACTCTGACTAAGAGCCACTGGCATGTATTTTCAGAACAGTTGGATGCTGAAAGTTAAAAGGTGGAGAAAGCTCCTAGGCCATATTTGAAGTCGCATAGGATCATCATGTCCCCAGAAGAGACAGTGAGACTTCTAACATCAGTGGTCAGCTTACGGAGGGAGAACATGGGGCCAAGACCTTACTGCTTAAAACGATCCAGAGTGCTTGGCAGTTGTGCAGTCTACTACAAAGCTTTCCACTGACCTCCGCTTTTACATCTTACTGGCTGGAGCTTAGAGTTCTGCCCTTTCTCCACGAGCAAAGGATACTGGGTGCCTAAGGCACTAGGAGATCATATCATCTCCAAGTTCAAATCTTTGAAAGAACAGGTCATGGAAACCGCGGAGTCCAGAGACCTATTCATTTCTGGGCCATTTACTTGGCTATTTCGAGAAAGCACAGCTTGGCAGAGGGAGAGGAAGAACTCCATCCGAGGCTGCTCTATGAGCGAAACAACAAACGACCCTGTAAATTGAGGGAGCATTCTGGGATCCTGCTCACTTCAAGGTCTAAGTCTATTCACGGTTCCACCTCTGATTGGGAGGAAAATTACTCCCAGCTGGGAAATGAAGTCACATCTGTGTTCTGTATGAGCCGAAGCCACCTCATTCCTCTTTGCTTGCTCCAAATTGTACTACCATTTCCAAATCATATGCAAATGAGGAAGGGAGAAGTTTGAAAGGAAAGTTACGGCTCGGAACTCTTTGTAGCATCTGGTTTGGGACACTGAAGGTGACTCTTGACGCATGCATCCCTCCCTTAGTGTGCCGTTCAGTGAAGCCTGGAACAAGTTAGCCATTTTCCTTGGCAAATTATCAAAAAATAAACATGTTTTTTCAAAAGAAAAGTAAATTATACACAGCCCGAGGAAGCTACATCCAGCAAGCTGCACATCGTTCCATCCATCTCCTCCTTTGCTTACAGATTTCCACGGTCAGTCATGCAAACACTGTGCTCCTTAATAGAGTGAGGGCTAGGGTGGGCATGGGGCTTTTCATGTGAACACAACGAGAATGTGACATATAATTCCTCCTCGTGTACATATTATCTGGAAGCATCTCCGATGCCAACTTAAGACCCACCCTGCTGCAAAAAGAAGAGGCAGGAGGAGACGTTGCAGTGGCTTCCCCTTCTCTCCTTTAAAGCAAGGTTTGTGCACATGTCAGTCCCCGTGTTAGAGCATATGCCACGCACCAAGCTGCCTCATTGGAGGCGGTGGAAAGGATTTTTAAAAAAATAAATAAATACGGGGCATGGGAGCTCTAAGTCATTGGCTTAGAAGAGCCCCGAGGAAAGCTTATAATTTCTTTGAGTTAGAACCAAGTCCTAACTTCACTACATCAATGGTGGGAGCAACAACGCGGCCTTTATTCACCGCCTGTCAACAACGTGGAGCAGGTGGGATGGATTCTAATCATTAGGTATAGCAGACACAACCTCAACCCCGCCCGGCGTCAACGGGAGTCTGTGAAGAGGCACTCCAGCGGTCTGGAAAACTTTGAAAGGGAGGTTTAAGACGTTGGGTAGTGTGAAAGCTGGAAGGGTGTGAGTGGTGGTGTGGCCTGCTGCAAACAAGTTGCTGGGATGATTCCTGTGAAAGGGCATGTTGAGGCAGAGAGGGACAAGGAGCAGTCTCTTCAGACAGAACAGGCTTCTGATTGCTGGCCGACAACGTGTTTGCTTTTCTGTTTTCTAAATTGCGCAGAAAGTGTTCCATGCCATGATTTATGGAGGGGTGGGTTTTCGGCCACCTGTGGGCCTCAGAAAAGCCTGGCGAGCTAGCAAAGAGAAGCAGGATGTTTTCAGAAAAGTCTCTCCACATCAAAAAGCCAGAGAGGTGGGGTGTCCCCTCCACCTTCCTGACTGCATGGTTATGGAGAAAGTGAGGGAATGTCAAGTCATAGCTCATTTCCCAGGACCACAACTAAGTGAAGACCTGCACAAAGGAGGCTTTTCAGGCAGAGCCTCAAGTCTTGCTTTTGGGGTTTTATTTATTTTTATTTTTTTATTTTTAGCTACAACATGGACCAGGAACCTTCTTGAAAATCAACTCCTGCTCATAAGCTCATAAGCTATGTCCTGAGTAGAAAACTAAAGCGTAATTCGTTTCTTCTTTAAATTCACTCTTAAGCTCAAACATAAAAACATAAAGCCTCATCTATTTGAGATACCATGAGATGAATGACGCACATCTTTGAGACAGTAACCACAAACACCTCTCCAAATACTTGCCTTTTTGTTTTTTTGTTTTTTTTTTGAGTGTGTGTGTATGTGTGTGTGTGAAACTTCCTTGTCCTCTAAGAGAGGGATTTTGACTTACTACTCCTTTTAAACACTATATCTCTTGTATCAGCACTGTGTGCGATATTGTCACTAAATACACGTGGGTGTGGTGAGCAAAGAATGGCGAGCTGCAGCCTGAGAAATGTGGCTTCAAGCTTGTTTCAATTGCTTCCAAGAATTAGAGACAAACACTTTTCAAGTATTTCCTCCCGAATTTCCCCATTACAGAAGGTCTCATTTGCCATGTGAATCAAAGACTACTGGGATTTTTGGTGATTTTAAATTTTATCTCTGCACTGGCTGTGACATAACAAAGGGTATGGTGAAAATGTCTGATGACTTTTTACAGGTGGGGTGGGTTCACCATTAGGTGTAGAAATGAAATCAAGGATAGAAAGTTTAATGGAGCCTCTAATTCGTCACCCCATTTCCAGGTCACAGACTTGGACCTTCACAGAGTGATGTCAAAAGTCAGGATTGTGTGACATGGTTGATATTAAATATAGCAAAGGAACACAGTAGGAAGAAAGCAAACGAATATCGGGTCTTGGTTGAGTTGTGGCACACTCCTGGTGAGTAGGTCTTTTTGTGCACACTCCTTTGTGAGAATCATTGCAAATCCTTTGATTTTTATAGAGTGTGCACATCTTAATTGTCCTGACTCTTTGTTTATTAATTACAAGATTAACTGAATCCACAGAATGTTGATCCCGAAGTGCAAACAAGACATTTATTTTTACATGTAGACATGAAGAAGAATTTACTCAGCAAGCAAAGAAGCATTGTAGTGGTGGTGGTGGTGGTGGTGGTGCTAGTCAGCAGCCATGGCTAACTCATGTTTTCTCAGGGACACACTAGACACTTTTGTTTCCTTGGCTTCCATAGTTTCTCAACAATTACTCTAACCATAAAAGGACACATATCTGAGCTTGGGACACCTTGCTTCAGTAGGAAGTAGTTTATATCTTATTTAAATTCCATTCCAAATATTCGTAATTTCCCCAAACTTACTACTACTGCATATGAGGTTTCTTCCACGTATGTTTTATTCTCCATTCGTACTGAATCCCATGACAGAAAACTAATCTGGTGCTCTCAGCACCAGAGTGGACCATCTATAGTGAACTCTAAGTGGGCAAGTGCTGCAATTGAGCTCCCGAGTCCTACAGCTGGTTGTTATCAATTCTTGTTCCTTACCCAGATGTTCCACATCTGTTGTCATAGACATGGATATCTTAGTCCTGGTTTCCTAAGAATGTAAGTCAGTTTCACATGAAGTCACCGTGTGGACCCAGATCTACATAATTAAGTTATCAAAATTCCTTATGCTGCGGTATCACTAAATGCTTGTCGGTGTGGGGATTTTGGACTCTTACATAAGACTGTACATATTTTCTCCCTAAAGATCTAAAAAATAGTGAAGTTTTTTTTTCTCACATGACTATATAACGTAGCCTGACAGTACTGATATTATTGACGTGAGAGATGATAAAGTACATGGCGAGAGCTGTGGAAATGGGTGTGTGCAAGGCAATGGCATTTTAGAGTGAAGACCATAGTGAGAAGTAGAGATGGAAGTCTCATATCCATGGATGCAATCACCGGCCATGAGGCTTCTTTTTTTCTGATTTTTAAAATTAATTAAACATTTTTATTTTTACATATACATTTATATTATTACACACACATACAGTAGACTACCTATAGCAAGAAGAACCATGACACAATCAGGAATTATATAAATGTTACATTCTTAGTCTTTTGGCTATTTGTATTTGACAGCCTTGAAGTAAACATCTTTCCTATCTTGGTGTGCCTAAAATTCTGAATGTAAATCAATCTCCATCACATATTGTCTTTATCAACTTAAAACATCTATCTAGGCCTAAAAGTATCTTAACGCCTAAACAACTAAGCTTCATTGTAAAACTAAGCTACCTGGTCTTCAACCCCATCAGAGATTTGAGAAAGAATAAACTTGAAAAACTTCTCCTGGGTTTAAAGGAAAAGAAGTTCTGAATGTTTCACGCTCAGCATTAGTGAGGATGTGGTTGTTTCTTTCTTTGTAAACTAGGCTGGGGTCTTGAACGCACAGAGATCCACTTGCCTCTGTCTCCCTGAGTGCTGGGATTACAGGCATGCACCACTGTGCCCCGTGTTGTTTCTGTATAAAACTGTCTACAAAGGAAGGGAAGGGAAGCACTTCACAGATGTATTTCCAGAAATAATGTCTCCTCTACCTTGCAGACTCCTCCCTATGTTGGGCTCAACCTAGAATTCAAATATTCCTTGTTGTGACAGCCTATGGGCAAGTCTTCCTCTCTGTACTGCATGCCACTCTCATGGAAAGAAGTATTGAATGTGATGAAAAAGATGCTCTTCCAATTCTAAATCTAGCTTTTAAGAGCCTGCCACTCTCCGTCCCTTGCTTCTTGGAGTACCAATTTGTCATACGGGAAATGCAGACCTCTGCCATCTGGACAGGTCTTGTCAAGAGCACTTAGGCATCAGGTACAGAAGTAGCGATCATGTGGAATGCCTCGCAGTCCTCACTTGAGGAGTACTTTAGGCGCAACCGCCACTGCACTGCAACCATGTGGGAGACTCCACAGGAGAATGCAGCAGAGTCCAGCAAACCTGAGATTTAGAGGTGAGCTGCTACCTAGCCCTCTTGGTTGAATACAAATGCAAATAATAGCAATGGAGGATGAGATTAACTACAAAGGCAGAAAGAGAGATTTAAGAATTGCAAACCAACCCACAAAATCCTCCTAAAGTAAGGGTGTGTCT
Organism: Acomys minous; assembly: GCF_964271855.1. NCBI lineage: Eukaryota > Metazoa > Chordata > Mammalia > Rodentia > Muridae > Acomys > Acomys minous. The sequence goes on from NC_140485.1 coordinate 14,094,499, forward strand.
CCCCGCCCCCACCCCATTTCATCCTGTAAATGAACTTTCCTTCTTTTAAAACTACTTCCTGTATAGTCATCAGGGTTTAATTGAAGATATTCAAATAACTGCCAGGGAGGGGTTTGGTTGTTCAGAACGCGCGCGCGTGCGCACACACACACACACACACACACACACACACACACACACACACTCACAGATGTTTGAGGTGATGAGCATGCTAGTGAAGCACAGGTGCATGAATTCCAGTATCACACTGTACCCGAAAAATATATACAATTATTATGTGTTACTTAAAGAGAAAACAGTACAAAAAAAAAAAAAAAGAAAGAAAGAAAGAAAAAAGAAGCCAGCTAGTTCTAAGCTTCCATAGTGAGCATAATAATTACCAAATTAATTATAAACTAACATAGCAGCTTTTCAGAGATGCAAAAATTAGAGAAAAGAAAAATAAGTCCTATGAAGCCACCATCCTGACATCCCTGCCGTTAGTGGTGTACCAATTCTTCAATGTATTTTTCTCTGGTCATGAACACTCTATTTTTACAGCTTTAAAATCATAACCGAAGATGGGGTGTGCCTATTAGCATCTGGAACTTGCATAATTACAGAAGAAAAACTACAGCAAGAGAAAATTTAAATTACCCTAAATGAAGGAAAAGTTACAAAGTACAATAGTATAAAACGTGCTGCCACCTACCCTAGGAAAGCTTCTGAGGGCCTGGGTGGTGAGCAGCCTGTGGCTGAGGTGTCACCAGCTTCACAGCATATCTGCCACGAACCATAATACACATAACAGTTTATATCCAATTTAATTATAGAAAAAATAGTTTTCTATGTCAGAATCTAAAAGGCTGTGAACTTTACAACTGATACATTTTCAGTGGGATGACTATGCTGTAACTGCCCTTTGAAGGGTTGGCATTTGGGGCTCGGTAGGTCTCTGCTGTGGCTTTTGTCTTTTGTGAATTACACCCAAGCAATAGTAACAAAATTGTCTTAACCTCAGAAAAACAACACAAAACAAAACAAAAAACTCCAAGAAATGACTCTTCTCTGGTTCTTTATATTATTCTTGTCTCTATAACTGAAACATACTTCAATTGCAAGCATGTTTCAATAATAATGACTTCATTAAAATTTCCCCCATATAAACATATGTTAAAGAGAATGGCATTTACATAGCTTTTGACATACATTTTTAACTTTTCTTTCCCAAAAGTAATTAGAAACACACAGTGGCACATTTAACTGCAGATATTGATATACTCACTACATTATAGTGAAATTTAAAATTAATTATAGTATAATAAAATCATGTCTCATCTGCATAACAAATTAGGATGATTTAAACTATAATCGGACAATCTACCCTTCTATAAAATGGTTGGCAATAAATTCTGAATGGACACGTCCTAAAAAATTACAGTTCTGATAATTTCCTTTTGGAAAAGAAAAATTCTTTTATTATATGCAACAGAAAAGGGGATTTTATGATGTGCTGGTGCTGGGAGACCTGATCTTGTTTGCACTGGTCAGTTCTTCACAGGGCAGGTCTCTATTCGAATTCAGAAAACCAGTGGAGAAACTTCCTACAAAGTGAGCAAATCACTGTGGCCTTCTTTTCCCTTAACTTTCACCTAAACATCCTTCAACTTTCTCCTGGCAACACTCCCCACCAGCCCCAACCCAGAGAAGCAAAGATGCAGACGTTTTTATCAGCAGTAAAACCAAGAAAACTGGATGCACCTAGCTGTCTTGAATGAAAGCTCAGCGTGAGGGGCTGGGATGGGGTTGGGGACGGGAGGGGAAAGAACTGAGGGAAACACCGTCTCCCCAGGGTGCAACTTCAATTCTACAAGTGTATCGTGAAAGACTCCTCTATTCTTTGATGCAAGCTTGGGGTCTATCAGTGTCAGTGAGGAAACAGTTTCCGCCCCTACACCAGCCTTGCTGTGGGTTCACGTGGTCCCTCAAACACACTGGAAAGGCAAGGTTTGTAGCCCCGGGAGGAACTTCCAGTCCAGGCAGCTAAAGAACTAAAGAGTGTTTTTATAAGCCTGTTGCCCGGGGGCTGTGCCGTGACCACTCACATCACTAACAATATCTCGAAAGATGATGTTTCAAATTTATTCCCTTCTTCCCCCTTCTCATGTCTCTTCTTTCCACTCTTCCCCAGCCCAAGTGTCTATTTACCTCTGCCCCCTTCTTCCCCCTTTTTTCCTCTCTCATTTCTTCACATCTCTGTGTGTCTTGAACAAAGTTGTGAAAACCGAAGGGAAACAGAGGTTTTTGTTATTGTTTGTTTGCTTGCTCTCTGAATGCTAATGTATTCTCATCCATGTTTTCAAATGCCACAACTGGTTTCCTGGCTTTGATCTATGCCTGTTTAATGAGATACTTTAGAGTCACTTAATGTAGATTTACCATATTTAGCATCCAGAAATGCCCCCTGATAAAAGCTGACAAAGAGTGTAACATTTATAGCTGACATGATAAACAAAGAAGCAAACAAGAAAAGCTCTAGCAAGGCTTTGGGAAATTCAGGGAGATTAGCATGCAATGCAAGTGGCTAAAACAGGTCTGAAAAGAGCTACCTTGCCTAGAGCTGCCTAGCAACCAGATGCGTAGCTGACCTGGCTTTTAATGGGTAGGACCAGGTAGTACCTGGATACTTAGTAACTGATAAACTAGCCTTCTCGCTGATAAACAAAACAGCTAAAAAGAATTCCACAGATAGTTTTCCCTTTAATTGTTCAATCTCCTTTATTTAGATAGAAACACTCTAAAATGCAGACGTGTTGGCACTGCTTCATAAAATATAACACTGGCAAATAAGATTCTAATTTAAGCCCAATGTAGAAAATAAAATTCCAATGTCCCAAATCTTGACTAGTCTTTTTCACACTCTTCCATTCCCATAATGCTTTGGATATAATTAAGCACAGTCCAGTAGGCCAGATTTCTCTAAGTAACTCACTGTTGTTTTTATGTATCTTTATATATTATTTTCAATTCCTAGTTTTCGTATTTTCAAGAGAATTTAGAAGAAAGCTTGCATAATAAAATCATTTATGCTTTAAAAATTTTTATATACCTTATGGCCAAAGAGATGGCTCAGTGATCAAGAGCACATACTGCCCTTTCATAGGACTCAAGTTCAGTTTCCAGTGCCAACACCTGGTGACTATCACCACCTATAACTTGAGCTCCCGTGAAGGATCAGACAGCTTCTTCAGCCTCTGTGACACTTACACACCTGTGGCGCACGCACAGATTTAAATAGACAAAACTGGTAAGAATGGATCTTTTTAAAAACATAAAAAGGATAAATTAAAAGCCACAGATATTAAAAACTCAGATGAGTGGAGATAATTTTTGTGTCTGATATAAAACAAACATTGGACACATACCTATGAATATAGGATGCATGCCTATAAATGCAGAAGAATCTATAAGATTTCATGACCTGTTTATTGTTCTGTTCTTCCTCCTTTACTTTCTTACATGAACAGAATTAAGTTTTTAACGCAAGGGAGGAAAGGCATTGGGGGAAAAACACCACTAAAATTTTATGAGTGAACATTAATTTGCATGTTCTATACATTTTGTGGAATAGACAAATGCAGGACGCTGGCTTACCTGGGGTGCTTCAAGCACAGGAAACTTCCATGCACATGTACGCACTCACACTTTGCTAAAATATTTCAGTCAAAATCATTATATCTTGCTATTTTTTGTTGAAAATAGTACATACCTTTAATCTACTAGGCTTAAACCAGAGTCAAAATACAGGCATTTAAGCATATTTAACCCTCACTCTGGAGAGATGGGCAAGTAGTACAAGGCAATTTTCTGTGGCACATAGCTCCCCTATATGATACCTTCCCAGGGACGCAAATTATGTACTTTCTTTTAGGAGCTGATAAAATGCTTCCTTTGCTTTGCTGACATTTGCACTTGCATTCATTGTTTGCACACTCATCTTTTGCTAATGTTCATGATCCTCATCCCCCACTTCTCAAATCTTTCTTCCTAGATCCTCAATTTTCTGACTTGGGCCCACAATCATTTTGTTATATCAGAACCTACTTTCAATTTTCATGCTGTCAGCTACTCAAAAGTCCCAATACTGCATAGAAAGATCAATGAAGTAAGATCAATAAAAGCTACCATGAAATTAGCATCTGGATCATGAGAAAACATCCAGAGAAGCAGCACACTCAAACACTGGGATATGAAAACAGAGCAGTCATTATCTTAGCCTACAAATCAGTTCTTAGAATTGATGGATCAAACAAGGAAGATGTAAGATAGACAAAATTATAATTTTGTAGTTGTCAATTTTATGAGTTTGAATTGATAGAGAAAATATATTTTGTTAGAATACTTGCAGGCATTTTGGCAAACTTAGCCACATCATATGAATAAAACAAAGCTAATCAAATATGAAAATTCTGACTGGTATGCTGAACACATTCTTTGATGACACTGCAATTTAATTGAAATAGATCATCAAAAAAGTTACAAGACTTCACTATCCTTTTTTTTTTTAAAGAAAATAGACATCAAAGAAAAAACAATGGAAACCAGGCTACATTGTAAAATATGACTAATTTACTCTTATTTTAGGTGTGTTGGTGTTGTGTCTGCATGCATGTCTGTATGAGGGTGCCAGATCTGTTGGAACTGGAGTTACAGACAATTGTGAGCTGCAAATGGGTGTTGGAAATGGAACTCAGGTCCTGTGGAAGAGTAGCCAGCGTTTTTAACTGCTGAGTTATCTCACCAGCTCCTAGGCTACCCATTTAACAAACTTAATTAGAGCACACATACTGCATGAAATAAACTTATTTATTTGTTTGTTTGTTGCTTGTTTGTTTCTCAGCATGATTTCTCTGTGTAGCCTTGGCTCACTCTGTAGACCAGGGTGGCCTGGAATTCAGAGATCTATAGGCCTCCTGTTTCCCAAGTGCTGGAATTAAATAAAGGTGTGTGCCACCTCTGCCAGGTGAAATCAAGTTTTGTTTGTTTTTTGTTTTTCACGACAAGGTTTCTCTGTGTAGCCCTGGCTGTTCTAGAACTCCTAAGTAGACCAGGCTGGCATAGATAAAATATAAAAGGTGGTCTTAAATCTTTATATCAGAGAGGAAGGCAGGTTTACAGTTAGAGGATGCTGGTATATAATCTCAAAGTTTAAAGTACACTATGGACAAATATACCACTAGGTCCAAAGCAATTATAAATAGATGAATAGTAAATGAAAAACAACAAAAGACCCAGGAACAAAAAAGGCAAGCACCTGAAGCCATAGCTCAAAGAGGTAAACACCCGAAAGAGTAAGGTGAAGGTTCTTAACTTCAGTAGGAGTCAAGACCGTGGATGTCTTAATGTGCTAAGATATGTGTTTATGTATACGTGGCTGAAATGCTGCAGGCACATCATTAGTGGTTGGCCAGGATTAAACTAGCAATTCTCATGCACTTTGGATGGAACCGTAGGCCATTAGCATTTTCTGGGAAAATAACTTCACAGCTAGGTTGGAAAGTGGGGCGCAGCAGGAAGTACAGAACTCCCACATGTGGTCACTTATTTTGACTGGCCACTTGATCAGATCAAGAAGCACCTAGATTAGTGAAGCAGCCCTGAGAATGCCTGTGAGAGAGTTCCAAGGAATGCTTATGTTGAAAGGGCTTGACTTAGAGTGGATTAATCCTGTGATACACTCATAATAAAATAGGTTATTGGGAAATAGTTAAAGACAGGAGGCCGGGAGCACAGCTGAAGGAAGTAGGCCATCAAGGCAAGATCTGTGGGATTATTACATCTTACCTTGGCTTCTTGCTGTATGGCTTTTGTTTTGCTTTCTGCCATCTCTGAATGACAGTCTTCACTACCACACACGATGTTTTGTTTCGCAACAGGCCCAGAAACAATGACCAAGTGTCTGTGGCCTGGACCTTTGGAAGCCATTGAGCCAAAATAAATAATCCCTCTCATACTATTTTTCTGAGGTATTTCTTCACTGAAGTCACTAACACACCACTCTATACACTTTTCAAGATAGCAAGCTCTCAGTACAAAGAGCACTAAGGAACACTGATAGGTATGTTCATCAAATGTATCTTGGTATAACTCTAACCAAGCAAGTCAAAGATCTATATGTCAAGAATGTCACATCTCTAAAGAAAGAAATTGAAGAAGATATCAGAAGATTGAAAGATGTACCACGCTCATGGATCAGTAGGATCAACATAGTAAAAATGGCTATCTCAACAAAAGCAATCTACAGACTCAATGCAATTCCCATCAAATTATCAAAACAATTCATTTCAGAACTTGAAAGAACAATTCTAAACTTCATATGGAAAAATAAAATAAACAGAATAGCTAAAACAATCCTGTACAATAAAAGATCTTCTGGAGGTATCTCCATCCCTGATCTCATGCTGTACTGTAAAGCAACAGTAATAAAAACAGCATGGTACTGAATAGAAATAGGCTGGGTGATCAGTGAAATCAAATTGAAGACCCAAATATAAATCCACACACCTATGGACACTTGATTTTTGACAAAGTAGCCAAGGCTATACAATGGAAAAAAGAAAGCTTCTTCAACCAATGGACCTTTGCTATATACAAGGAAATACTCAGACCCTAAATGAAAACATTTACTTCAGGGCATATCTTGGAGTATGTAAGAAAAGTGTTGCTGTTCAAATGTTTCTTTAGGAAGAAGAGTAAAATACATAAAACATAACAAATGAAAATTAAAACAATTATGTGCAAAACTCTACTCCAAATGAGTCAAAGACCTCAACATACATCCATATACTCTGAACCTGACAGTAGAGGAAGTTGGGAACAGCCTTGAATTTGTTGGCACAAGAAAAAGACTTTCTAAACAGAAAATCATTAGTGCAAGGAACTAATGAATGGGGCCTCATGAAACTGAAAAGCTTCCGCATGGCGAAGGACACTGTCTTTCAGACAAAGTAGCAGGCTACAGAATGGTAAAAATATTTTTTTTTACCAACTACACATCAAATAGAGGAGTAATATCCAAAGGTAAAGAAGTAAAGAAAAAAATAGACATCAAGAAAAAGAAAACTGAATTTAAAAATAGGGTTCAGACCTAAACAAAATTCTCAAAAGAAGAACCTCTAATCACTGAAAAACAAAGAAATCTTCAACATCATTAGCCATCAGTGAAATATACATCAAAGATACTTTGAGGTTTTATCTTACATCCCTCATAATAGCTAAGATCAATAAAACAAATGACAGTTCATGGTGACAAGGAGGATGTGGAATAAGGGGAACACTCATCTGTTTTTGGTGGGAGTGCAAACTTGTGTAGCATTGTGGAAATCAGCTTGGCAGTTCCTCAGTAAGATGAAAATCAATCTATCTAAAGACTCAACTATACCATTCTTGGGCAAATGCCCAAAGGATGCTTTATCCTAATACAAAGTCACTTTCTCAACCATAATCCATATTGCTCCATTTATAATAGTCAGAAACTTGAAACAACTTTGATGTCCTTTACCAGATGATAATGGATAAAGAAAATGTGGTACATTTCCACATTGGATTATTACTCAACTGTTTAAAAAATGAAACCATAATATTTACAGGTAAATAAGTAGAACTAGAAAACAATCATTCTGAGTGAGGGAACCCAGACCCAGAAAGACAAATACGGCATGTATTCATTCATACAGAGATACTACCTGTTAAAATCAATGAAAACCAAACTACAATCCATAGAACAGCAGAGGTTAAGTATAGAGTAATGGACTCGGGGGGGGGGGGGAAGGGTAGGGGGCAGATAAGTCACATTAGGAAAGGGAAATAGACTAGATAGTTATGGATCGATGGGGAGCCTGGAACAGGAAGATCAAGAGGTAGTGAGAAAGAGGGGGATGATGGAGGAAATATTGGGAGAGACTGCTAAAGTTAGGTGCCACTTGAGGGGTAGTACGGAAACCTAGTAATAGTAGAAGCTTCCTAATATAAAGTCCTAATATATAGATGAGAGATCTAAGTGAAGTTATCAAATAAGGTGGGAGACAGAGCCCCAGTGGGACATTTCTTGTCACCAAGTGCATCTTCCATTTCCAGGATTGTGTTACATCTATTTTGAGTTGTTGGCCAAAGGAGTCACACGGGAACCTCCAAACAACCCAGGCAATGTTCTCCACAAACTGACGATAAGGCCCCACTGCTAAAGACAACGCCTACACAACTCAGTGAAGGTGGAAAAGTAGAGCTGCTGGCTACATAGAGCTTCCACCCCTATGATCTAGCATCTTTGGTACCAAAAGAGAAACATAATCACCAACTCAGCCACGAATTCTTTTGATCTGGAGTGGGGTCCATCTTGCAATACATGATGGTGCAATGGTAGCACAAAGCTTGTGTGAGTCACAAATCGATATCTGATTTGAATTGAAGTCCACTCCAGGACATGGAGCCAATACCCAACACTTCTAGGTTGACCAAGGACCTGATAGCTGTAGGGTAAAATCAAATATTACTATTCTAAAAAATTATACTAAAGTGTAGCAATAAAATTACTTCTAATGACATTTTGTTATACTCATTGATCAGTGCTTTGTTCAGTTTTTAGCAGAGAACTTCCTCCTGCAGCAGATGAGAACACATAGAGACCCATAGCCAGATATTATGCAGAGAATGAGAGACCTTGGGTCATTCAGCCATAAACAGAATGTTTCCATCAAAACCTTCCCCTCAGGTCTCAGGAAACCCCACAAAAGAAGAGGCAGAAAGAGGGTAAGAGCCTGAGGGGATGGAGAACCCAAAGAAATCAAAGACCTCTAAATCAGTAAGACAGATGCAGATGTGAACTCACAGACACTGAGGCAGTGCGCACAGGACCTGCACAGGTCTTCACTAGATGGCTCCTTGAGCTGACAGGAGAAGTGGACACATGTCCCTATTCCTAACACATAAGTAATCTTCATTTGATAACCACTTGCAAATAAAATGTTAGTTTTCTCCAAGGGAATCTCATGCCCGGGTAGTAGAAAATTAACTCAGTGCCATCTTTGGAGAGTCCTTGCCTTGTAATGTCATGTCAGGGCTTATATTTTTACTCTTAAAATCCTTTGCACATATATATGCATACACATATTTTATATATGTATATATGTATGTATATATATATATATATATGCACATATACAATGGATTCCAGTTTAGTGTTTTTATGGGATTCCTACATGTGTGAAGGAATGGTTCTCCATGTCTGTATCTGGTTTTTATGTCTTTTCTTGAGCTCTTTTCTTTTGCTTTGTTGGTTTTGTCTTATTCCAATATCTTAAATTTTGTCTATTTTATATCCATTTTATTATTATTCCTTAAAAAGCGTCTTGTTTTCTAATGAGAGACAGAAAGTGGTGGATATGAATGGGAAAGGAGGTGAGGAGGAAGTGACAGGAATAGAGGGAGGGGAAACTATGATCAGGATACATTATATAAATAAAGAATCTGTTTCAATAAAAGGAAAATAGTCTGTTTTTCATAGATAATGAAACTGTTCAGAATGCTGTAAAGATAGAGAAAAACTTTAGTGAATGTTTTTAACAGTTTATAAAAATGATAAATGTATATCATTAAATATAATTATGATTTTTAAATCTAGTTTCATAATTCTCTTTCTGTCTCTTTCTCCATTCCTCTCTGTGTTCTTGCCTGGGGTGGTTTTTTTCTGAGTTGCCAAGCTGTTAGTGGCCTTAAGTGATCCTCTTTGTCATGTCATAAGGCGTTTGGACAAAAGGTATGTTGCCACCACACCAGCTGCTACATAATTGTCCTAACAATATAAAACTTATTTCGTCACCATTTTTTTGGACACAGAACAAGAACAAGTAAGCAGAAATTTTCAGAAAAAAAAAGTAAGTCATCCATGATGTGGCTTTGCCAGGTGCAGACATTTGAAGGTGCCTGCTTATTCATAGAAGTTTTCTGTTGGTGTCTGAACATTGTAGTTGCGGTTTCTCATGAAAGCTTTTTTTCTCGTATTTATGACTTTTAGCATTAAATAGGATATAGTCTTTTTATATTTCTCTAAAAAGTGTCACAGCAGCATTTAGCCCTAGATGTAGCTTACAAAGAAACTAAGCACTGGATGTGGGCAATCTTGTTTCACTTGTCTGAACACTTTGCTGCACAGTGTCATGTTTTGTAAATGCTAATTATCTTCAAGGGTTGTCACCCTGGAATGCCAGAGTGAGGGTGAGAGTCTTCCAGAATCTCCATCACTCTCCTTAACAAGCAACCCCATTTTATTTTTCACTAACAGGAATTATACTTTTCCATTGAATTCTCTTGTCAGGCGTATCAGCTACTGGAGCTGAGGAAATGGTGAGCTACACAGAAGCAGATGGATTTTGCTCCTGTCCTTCAACTCAACAGTTTTCAGATAGGCATCTTCACAGTCTTGGGTGGTCCTCACGAGCACAAGATGGATGCTACAAATCCTGTCCAGCCCCAAAGACAATTTCCATCACCAAGCAGTTCTCCATCTTCTCTCTCAAGGCTACCACTAGTCTTGTACCTATTGCCCTAGACTCACTTTGCCTCTGCTTCTTTTACATGGATGGGATCTCACTAAACCACAATGGCCTTTACAGGTTGTGTACTCTTCTGGCTTCTCTCATTACACATGTGGTTATGAGTTATTCAAGACTTCATTGTTGCATTGTAGGACGGCATCAGTCTTCATTGACCCATTCTTTCACAACTTTGAAGTGCTTCACGTTTTTAGCTGCTGTGATAAGGTTGCTGTGCATACAAGCATACACATGGATTTATATATGGTCAGAGATCCCCAGAAAGTGAATTACTCGATCACAGAATCGATGCACAGTTAGCCTTTTCCAAATTACCAGGCATCTCACTGATATTTTTTGATGCTTCTCTTTCATGTGAAATGCTGCAGTGAACACATGTACAAAGAGTGGGTTTTTTTTTTTTACTAGAATGTTTTTGCTGTCCTGACATTTCACTGAGAAACTGAGGGAGGGAGCATGGGCACTATTATAATGTGTTCAATGCCCACATGTTCTTCACAAATTTGAAAATATTATTGTTTAAGGCGCATCTTTCTTTGAATGGAATTACAACAAAATGACAATAGTGTGTATACATCTTAAGGTGAGATAGATCAGATATGTTTTATGTAAAAAAACGAAACAGTTAGGACTCAGATCAAGAAGCTGAGCTTTTCAACACCTCAGAAACTCTAGTCCTCTATTGGATTACGTCATAACTCACAGGTAAAACCCATAATTTCATCTTGACACTATAACGTTTTTGCATTTGTATTTAAGTTTCATCTAAGTACAACCACACAGTTTTTTAAAAAATTGTATACGATATATAAACTTTGAAAAGCAAAATAAAACTTTTACTATAAATCAAATTTTAGTACACGGAAGAGAATGAGCCATAATGTCCTGAACAGAAAAGAGTCGCGCCCAGCAGCACATACCAGGTGCTCCCTAATCATACACACTCATACTATTTAATCTTTTAACATCCTAATGAACAGGTAATTGTACTCATTTTCTGAATAAAGAATCTCAGACTAAAAGAGATGAAAATACCTTGCCCGTCTCAAAAAGCTAGGATGACTGGGTAGAATGCACACCTGAGTCACCTGACATGAACCAGCTGTACATGTCTGATTACCCCGCTGAGCCTGACATCAGCCAGCTGTGCCTGACACAGTCCTGCTGTGCCCAACATCATTCAACTATGTCTGAAAAACCCCAGTGTATCTGCCACCATCCTGCTGCGCCTGACATCACTCTGCTGTGTGTGACATCATCCATCTCTGCCTGACATCATCCTACTGTGCCTGACACCATCCTACTGTGCCTGACATCATCCAGCTGTGCTTGACATCATCCAGCTGTGCCTGACACAATCCTGCTGTGCCTGACATCACTCTTCTGTGTGTGACATCATCAATCTGTGCCTGACATCATCCTACTGTACCTGACATCATCCAGCTGTGCCTGACATCATCCAGCTGTGCCTGACACAATCCGTCTGTGCCTGACATCTTTCTGCTATGTCCAACAACATTCAGGTGTATCTGCCATCATCCTGCAGTGCTCAACATCATCCTGATGTGCGTGACATCATTCTCCTGTGTGACAGCATCCAGTCATGCCTGATATGACCCTGCTGTGTCTGACACCACTCTGTGCTGCGTGACATCATCCAGCTGTGTTTGACATCATCTTTCTTCAATTGGCATCAGCTAGCATGTTGATACTACCGAGTAACTTTTATTGCACTCTCCTGAAGACTAGTCCTCAAAATTGCAAATGCTTAATGAATAGATAAAAGTCTCAGTGAGCAAAAGAAGACATTTGTACTGGTTCCATCTTTAAGATAAAATATAAGTGCAATCTGTGAGAGATGAGGATCACCATCTGATTTGATGACAAACATAACTGCCAGGCAGTTTCAGAACCATGTATGCTCTTATGACATTTTCTGTATTTCCTGCAAATTTAAACAGTAAGTGCATCTTAACACTGCAGCCCACAGTTGTCCTTATTACTGTTTATGGGGTCCATTACCTCATTGCAATGCAATTAATGCCCAAAGATATAAGAATACAAAATGGTAAGTAATAAGATGAACAAACTGACATTGCTGGAAAAACTGCATGGATTCATGAGGTGATTTGTCAGTGAAGGTGATGTGTGCACTCAGCACAGTTCCCCATTGAGGGACAGTAAATAAAGATGCTTTTTATGCAGCGGAGTGTGGAGAAAAACCTGACATTACTTTTTTACCTCCATGCCAGATTAAATGGTATGCCACCCCCAAACCCTAAACCCATTCCCTGCCCAATTTGCTTAGTTCTTTCTCAAGGCAGGTGTTAAGATTTACATCCTGTGCGTCTTGGAAGTTTTCTCTTTGAGATGCTAATAAAATTGTTTTTGTGCTTCCTTTCCAGTCCATCCTTACATCATTTTATCAGGGATACTAAGACCTCCAAGAGGAGAATATAATTTCCTCTGCATCATCAGGCAACTAGAAATTACAGTAACCAGAAGATAATATATCAAATGTTGAAAATAGGTTGTGCAATACAAAAATAAGGGCATGGAAGAAGATGTGTTAGAATATACTAAAGGAACATCAAATTTGATTCACTTGATAAGAGCACATGAATCAAAGGAAAGGAAATGATGAAGGCAGTGCTTGAATAAAGTTTCAGGTCTGGGGGACACCTTTAAATATAGGAACAGATAGAGGAATGCAACTTTGGAAAGTGGATTCCTTCCATATACCTTCAAATGCTAGAGTACAACAGAATTGGTAATGAGTTATCACAGAATCATAGAGCTGAGCCCCCTTGCCCAGTTCACCCCACAGGACAGCCACTGTCTCAAAGCCACCCCCAATATTTTTCCCTGGGCATTCCTCCACTCCAAACTGAAAGGGCAGCTTGAATATCATGTTGGTTATAGTAATGTGGAGCTTCAACTAAACACACATAGGCTTTAGGGAAAAAATAGTGAGAATTGTTCTCTAACCCCAATTTGATTTGAGCCAAACAGGTGTGACCCTAATAAGATAAAGACAGGAAAAGAAAATTTTGTGTTCCCCTTCAACAGCCAAGCAAAAGGAAAAGTCCCTTGGTGGATGTTTTTAAAAGACATTTTCTGAGTTTGTCCTTGTTTAATTAGGTCTTATTCATGGACAGCACAGGCTGATATTCCTTTACAGTTCTCATGGCATTGACAGCAGCAAAACTGATTGCCCAGAGGGGTTGGGGTTGAGTTTGTTTCCCAGGGTCTGGGTGGAGTGATTTCCTTGTGATTGGCTTTTCAAGATCACTCTGTGTCCAAAGAACAAGTTGGTCATCAGAGTTGGAAATCTGTCTCCTAGTTACAGTTTTATAGTGTGAAACTAAGCAGTCCAACTGAAAGAGACTACCTAAATATGGCCCTGTCAACACCAAAGTCAAATTAACTATAATTATGTAGACAAATAGTTATGACATTTACAAACCCAAAATAAATGCAACTTTTTATTTAGCTAATTATGATTGAGCAGCAAGCCTTTCTACCAATGCAAAGCTTTCTTCCATCCTTCAGTCTGAGATTTATCTCCTCTCCCTATCTTTTACATCAATGTCCTTGTCCACAGTTTCTTTCTTGGGCATTGGCTTTACAAAAAGCAAATGGAATGAAACAAACTACTAGTCATAGCTGTTTTTAATATGTTTTAAATATGTGTGATTGGACATGTAAGCCTGCCCATCACCTCTCTAACTTTGCTGTGATGGCAGTTTGCAAGCACATATGGCTGTCTTCGCAGCTGGCCAGTGAAAATTGCACAGCCCTGCCCCATTTCTGTACCACAAATGCAGAGGGCATGAATTACTCACAGTGTAGACAAATGTAACATCAATTAAGAGATCTTATAAGGTAGCACTTACTTACCCTTGTAAACAAATCAATTCTGTCTTATCAACAGTGGCAAACATAAGTTAAAAAAAAAACCCAACACCTTCCATCACATAATAGACCTTTTGGGTTGACACCTGGTTTTACTTCCTATGGCATCTCTGTTCTACTTATCATTACCCAACTGGACTTATAAATATTTAATCAGCTCATTGCTGCTTGTCTAACACAAGAAAGAAGAAACCCGACTAATGATACTCAGGCAAATTGACCTTGAGAGGACAAGACATATTTAAATGTTATTCTTGTCCTGGTTCGCATTTAAGGAGGGAAGCAAATGTCAGAACAGTTTAGCTAAATGGAGTTATTAAAAGAAATATCCTAGGCATAGGTTACAAAACAAAACTATTTCACCAGTCTTCACCCTGAAAACCTCAGACACATTGGTTTCTCTCATGATTTGTCAAATTTCTGAACCTCTGAAGTTATTTATAGATTTATATTTTATTACCTTTATTTGTTAATCTTAGTTGATAGATCATTATATTTTGGTTGGTAAGTCCATATGAATAAGACATTATTTTCACTTTTTTGATATGAAGGTTTTCAAATAGGAAACAAAGCAATAGAGGGGTTTTTCTAAAGTTTTTCCTCTGTTGCTGCTGATCTTATTATTTCTATATGTATATGTGTTTGGATGTGCATGTCCATACATGAATGCAGGTGGCCCTGGAGACCAGAAAAAGGTGTTGGATTCCCTAGAGCTGGAGTTACCAGAAGTTGTGAGCTGCCCAGCGTGGGTACTGGGAACCAAATGCAGGTCTTCTGCAAGAGCCACAGGTGCTCTGAACTCCTGAACTACCTTTCTACCTCACCTTTGTTGCTGTTATAGCTGTGTTTCAAACTATTCACTACATATGGACATCTATGTTAGAAGTTTTTCCTATTTTAAAATTAAACTGCTAGGTGTTGATACCCTATCGTATTGTACTGAATTAATGAGGGTTCAAAAGGAACTTTGTGGAGCAAAAATTAGATTCAAGGTAAAGTTTTGTAAGTGAAAAGATAACTATTGTAAACTTTTGAGAAGAGACACACCATATTGTTTACACTTACCATATGCCTTACACATGGTCTATGGGGGCTTTGTTTGTAGTGGCTTCCTCTGTCTTACTGGGAATCCATCTCATAGATGCCAAGAATTCACATGTCACCAAACACTCTCACGGAGTGCCAGCATCTCTTTTCTCTTTCTGTACATCAACGTGAAAACCACTGTGATACACTATGCTCTCAGGAAACTCTGTCCTCTATCAGCAGATTTACAAATGTGGTTAATGCCACAGAGGTTGCACCACTGGCACAATCTGGGCTGCCAGTCATAACCTGAATCTCAAGCTTTCCCGAGAATGTCAAATAAATCTGCATAGTAGCCTGTTTATTCATCATAAAGTGTATTGTATAATGCCCTTGTTTCTTTTCTCCTTTGGATTTCTCTCTTTCTCTATCTCTGTTTCTATCCATCCCCAGGTGACATGCGCACACGCATACACACAAACAGACAGACAGACCTACACACACACACACACACACACACACACACCTGCATTATCAGAATCATTTATAATTTTTACCACAATGATAATCTTGACTTTGAATCAGATTTTTGCTCCAGGAATTTGTTTTTCCTTTTGAATCCTCACTAAAGTACATACTTACTTCTTCCTTGTTGCATCACTACTCTCTAGACCAGTACTTGGCACAGAGTAGATACCACGTCACCACTGAGGAGCAGAAAGAGTCATATACAATTTAGTGATAACCTCCACCTTTGTCCCAAGATCACATGAGTCTTGCAGAGCTCTCGGCATCCCACCCTTAGCTACCTGCTTCACTTTTCTGGTAGGGGGCAGTAAGAATCTATGGCGATGCTGTCTTTGAGCTGTCCGTTCCACTGGAAACAATGCCCATGCTCTGTCACTAGCATTCCATTTGACAGCCTCGTCTGCACGTTGCAGCAAGTCTGATTGAAATGCCAGCATGAAGGACCTTGACTTGAGATTTCATCATTGGAGATGCGTGTGTACTCTATGTCAAGCCTCAGAAAACAAGTATTGAATAAAGATGATCCTCCAGTTCACGTCTCTACTTAGTTACCTTTCTATGTTTCAAGTGACATCCAACTAAAGACTTTTAACTTGTTTGTGACTTAGACAACATTTATAATAAAACCATTCTGATTATATTATCACAGCTAAGAATCTTGAAGCCATGCTTTTTTTATTTCTGTTATTTCAAACAGCATACTCTGCTTCCGGTTGCTGAACACTGTAATGTATTGTTCGTTGCAACAAAATCATATTCTGTAATCTGACTTTTGTGAATCCCAAGAGAAAGGGCATTGCATTCTGCTTTGACCATATGCATTTACTGGAGGAAGGAAAGTAGGACACAGAATGACGCGCTATGAAGAGACTTTGGATTCTAATAGTCCATGTGGAGGCATCTGTCCTCGAGGGAGGTGAGTTTCTGGGAGAGGGCAGCAGGTGTTTATTACCGTTCAGCAGGACATGAATAGAGAACTGATGAACAGAGTATCTTAGGTGAGGTTCCCCTCATAATATGAGTCTGAGATGGAGACTCTTACACTGATATATTTAGGTGGCCTTCAGGGAAAATCCAGAACAGTGGAAGGTGAATGAGACGCAGAGTCAGCTGTCACACATCCTCAGCTTGATCTGCAACACTCCTCGGATTGTATCTCACCATCGTGACAAAGGAAGGGAGCTAGGTTTGCACAGCGTAGGTGCAAAGAGTGCTACTTGGGATGTGCGGATGGAATGTGGGACTCCAACCATACCAGGAGAGGACGGGACAATCTCCAGAGGCATTGTCAGCTCAAGACCACGGTGTCAGCACCACGGCAACTCGCACAGCAGCTGGTGGGTCTAGGTGGGACACCTCATCTGCTACAATGAAGAAGAGTTGTGGCAAGAAAGACCAGTGAGCTAAGTTGCACTCCTGAACTCTGGTTTCTGTGATGCAACCTGATTTCACCTTCTCCTCAAGGACTTTGTGTCCATTTGTGAGCACTGGTACAAGGCCAGGGCATCCTCTCCACCAAACCTGCAAACAACTTTGAGTGACTGTCTCAGTTATCTGAATCCTTCTGTCTTCTCCTCCTCCCAGTGATCTGTTCTCTACTGCATTGCTGGTAACTATGATTTCTGTATTTCATTCACTTTCCGTATTTTTAACATCTCAGCAAACAGAATGACGTATTCTAAAACAGTTGGAAGGATTTTTAAAAAAAAAAAAATCCAAATTACTACTAGTTACATAATAAAAGTACATTTATGATAGCTAGCTTTTTAAATTTTAACGAAATATAGCACATCACACACGCAACACGCTCATCTGGACTGTTCTATAAAAGTACATAACCTTTGGTTCAGTATCTGTGCTCACCGATAAAATAATAGGATTAGAGGTGACCTTTTAGAATGTAGCTCATGCTCAAATACCAATGCGTTTGAACTTGTAATCCACTGGGTGCAGTGGGCTCCACACATGGCAGTTCACGGAAAGAACAGTGCCTAGTGATGTAAAGGAAAACACCCTGGAACCTGCGGCCCACAGGACCTCCTCCTTGCTCTTTCTCTCTCCATCTTCTTTTCCCTTTACTAATTTGTACAAATTAGGAGGGCCTGACTGAATTAATGAAAATTATGGGAAAAATAAAAATTAAAAAAAAAAAAGAAGAAGAACAAGCAGCTGATACAAGGTTAATGAGGCATCACCTAGAATTAGCCCTTCAGGGAGCAGCCTCAATAAATGGATAAGAATAATTTATAATTAGGCTTTTCTTTCTGTGCTTGAAAAGTGCTTAAGATGAGCATATTTATAAAAAGGTTATACCTATCTTCCGCTGCTTTGCAATTTTATTTCTATTTTTAATTTGTCCTAGGATAGTTTTCTTACTTTTTGTGTGGCTGATTTAACACAGTCCCCTCCTGGAGTAACACCTTGTTGGCATTACAAACCTTTAGGGTCCTGAGTATTACTTTTGTTTGAGCAATATTTAGGCAGACGAAATCATATACACATGAAATGTTTGCAGAAATCCTAGGCTATACTTAGTGCGCAGACTTCTGATGAGAGAATTCGACCCAGAAGACTGCCTACTCCATGACTACAGAGAGTAAGCGTAAGAAGACGCCTAAGTTATTTAGGTCATAGGAACTGGGCAGTAATTGTCTTTGTGGATGGAGGGCCTAGCTGGACCAGGGAGGAAGGAGGCTGCTGTGACATTCCACATCCTGATCAGGATGAGCTTTACGTAAGTTTGTGTTTGTGTTTGTTCTTTGGAAGACACGCTTACTCATGTATATTAGAGAAGGTCAATTTTACCTTAACAAACTGCTACTAAGAAAGGATGTAAGAAAAAAAAGATGTATAAGCTGTTCCTCAGGTCTTGGTCCCTGTTTTAGACAATAAGTTAGCATAGAAAAATAAAAACAAAATCCCCAAAACAAACCCCAAATAAAGCAACAAAACTAGCTGGGAAGACATAACAGGAAGAATAGTGTTAAGTGTTTATTATGTGTAATTTATACGATTTTGCTAAATTCCATATTTGTTCCTAACCTTTCTGAGTGAACCATCAATACTGATGGACACTGAAATGGCAATAATTAGAATGCTGACTTTAAAATAACAATAGGGCATCATGAATTAAAATCCTAGAACAATCCTCCTGTCTGAGTTTTAGCCTCATCAAGGCCTTTTCATCCCTCTAGAGTCAAAAGTTTTCACAGGTAAAGTGTTAGTAGGTCCTACAGGGACTTATCACTGTCACCTAAGTGTGATTTCTAAGTAGCTTTGCACTTTTACTCCCAGGTTTTAGAAAAAGCAATCCCTTTGTCTAAAGCATGAATTTGATAATACTCATAATTTCCAAAGGAAATTAACACACACTTGGTGCCTCTTGCCTTGTAATCTGAGCTACTTCAGGAACGGAGGCAAAAGGATTTCAAGTTTCAGGCCAGCGTGTACTATAGAGTGAGTTCAATGTCACATCAGGCAGCTTAGTAAGATCCTGTCTCAAAAAGAATTAAAAGAAAAGAAAAGAATTTGGGATATGGCTCAGTGTCTGAGTAAGGCTGGCATATGTGAAGCCCAAAGTTCAATCCCTAGTCACTCATGCACATAAGTGAATAAATAAATGAATAATAAACATAATAAGTTACACAAATGATTTCATTTCGTTTTGGCTATTTAATGATAAAGCAACAACTCTGATGAAAGGCTACATCTATGCACATTATCTATCAGGAAATATTTGACAAAAAGTATTAAAAACAAGAAATAAATATGAAATCTAAGTATTCTTCCAAGTTTAATAAATGATGTCACATGTTGCCCAAAAGTGTTCTATAAATAAACTTATTAACTTAAAGATAGATAAATACAAATTACATTCATATGAAGAGTTGGAAGCAGAGCAAGAGATAAATATGGAACTATTTGCATGTCAGTTTGGTGGCTCTTCATGGGGGTGTAAAGTTCTGTTTTGCTACTAGTGTGTCTACTGTCATTATTTATCTCCATAAACAAATTAGTAGGCAGTTATATAAAATGGAGGCAATTATGCAAAAATACTCAGATCCTGAAAAGCAAGTCCAGCTGCCCACTTGCAGTCCTGGTTTATGGGCTGCAGTGGACAGGACAGAAGGCTCAGGTCCCACAGTGGGCACTTTGCCAAGGAGTACTTGGCTCTCACCTGCTCATCTAGTTTGCCTTAACTTCTTCAGGTTTGAGATCAACGTGTCTCCTCAAAAGGTCTGGCTCACTCTTCCACAGACCTCTCTCCCCTCCACACTAACCAGACTTACAGGTTAGCCACGCCCCTTTGCAATATCCACAGCTGCACTTTCTTTGGCAGGCCTCACATAATAGGCACCTGAAGACAAGGAGTGTGTTTTCTTTCACTCCCAGGGTGGCCTCAGCAGGTGGGATGCTTATCTCATTGCATCAGGTGGGATGCTTGCTTGTCCCATTGCATCAGGTGGGATGCTTGCTTGTCCCATTGCAGCAGGTGGGATGCTTGTCCTACTGCAGCAGGTGGGATGCTTGTCCCATTGCAGCAGGTGGGATGATTGTCCCATTGCAGCAGATGAGATGCTTGCTTATTCCATTGCATCAGGTGGGATGCTTGCTTGTCCCATTGTAGCAGGTGCCCAGGAGGTGCTGAATGAGTGCAGGTCGGGATAAGCAAATGAATGAAAAACTGCACCGGAATAGAGGTGCACCCTTGTGAGACCCCCATCTCCAATGCCTCTGTCTCCACTTGGATTTTCTTGTTCTGTCTTGCGTCTCACATCCTTGTGAGCCTCCATGCGAAGGAGTAAGAAACTTCTTTAAACATAAACATGTACCACTGGGAGAAGATGACAACCGTGGTATTTCTGGTTTTACTATTTAGAGTAGACTAATACTACTAAGGAGCCTAGTAGTAGTGGTGCATGCCTTTAATTCCAGCACTTGGGAGGCAGTGGTAGGTAGATTTCTGTGAGTTCAAGGCCAGCCCGGTCTACAGAGTTCCAGGACAGCCAGGGTTATACAAAGAAACATGTCATATATATTGTTCAATCGCAAGGGTTTAGACACATGTGTCCCTGGCTACAGTTAAGGCTGGAAAATGTAGCTGCTCTGTACTTCGGAATGAGATGGCAAAGTCCGAACATGGGAAGAGATACTGCTACCCTTTCCGCTATGCTGGGACTGCTGGATTCTTTTTGTCTATTTTCTTCTGACAGGAATCAGGGTGGCATTGCTCACAGGAGCCACTGGTTGTCAAGCTGCCATGGCTCTGACAGAGAACCTTCCTCTTTCATCATTCCAGCATGAATTCCATTTCAAATGTAAACCACACTTTTTCAGTTATTCCTTTGGTCTGCATCTTTCAGTGTCTCAGTATGTTCCTTCTCGTTCTTTCATTTTAAGTGGACTCCAGGGTCACCCCACAGTCTCCCTGGGGGTCTACGATTCTGACTCGTGTGATTGCAGACAGAAGGTGCTAGACACAAACAGCTCCATACCATTACTTACAGTTTTTGACTACAACATGCTGCCAGCCCTCTATGCTTTTGATGTTTTCTCTTCTTTTAGGATTTAGTTCTGGCATCCTTTCAGCTGTTCCGTGGTTGAACTTGCTCCTTGAGAAAGCTGGCATACATCTTATAGAAATATAGAGCCCATTCCTAGCCTTAAATGTCTTATTAGCTCATCTGTAAACATTACAAAGACTGGGGCAGTCTTTGTATATATAACTTTCTATATAACCATAATGAAGTGTATATAGAAGCCTTTGACGACATTTTTTTTTGTAACTGTGAATAGGCTCATCGCCTTGAATATGACTCAACGATGTGGTACCTGAGGGTTGAGTCACTAGACATTCTGTTATAAAACCTGAAGAATGTAGCAGCAAATGAAAATTTAGTAACTGTGAACATATTAGGACTGTAATTTCTCATTTTTGATCAAGTCCCTGGATTATGAAGAAAACCAACAACCCAATATTCCTAAATTCATTAAATATATCTATAGCCATCTAGCACTCAGTAAAAATAACTGACCCTGATGCTAGACATTATTTCCATGTTTAACAGAGAAACAGCTCTTGGTAAATCTTTCAGAAGCGGTCATCAGCTCCCTAACTCCCTTGCACTAGCATGAGAGGTGACTCCTCTATGTGTCATTATGTTGGGACTTGCCAAGTGACTCAGTTCTCCCTTATTGGGAACTGAGAGTACAGAAGTCTGTCTCCAACCTAGGACTGGCTTTTGACCAATCTAATCCAGCAGAGTTGGCGCAGCCGAAGCTTGGAGCAGGCAGACGTTGCTGAATACGGCCTTGCATTTGCTCAGGCTGCCACAACGGAGACAGCATAATCTTAGAGGAGTTTTGCGGGGGATGACTTGGGCAGAGCTGCCTCAGCTAGGCTGTCCAGCTGAGCTCTGGTAGCTGATCTAATCAGAGAGGAAGTGCTTTCAGCTGAGCTACTGCACTTCTAGCTGTCTGTTACGCACCAAATGCTTGTGTAGACTTCTGATATCAACTGTTCTTTGTGCCGTGTCTGTCTCCTTCAAGACCATGCAAAGCTAGACAGTATGTGGCTTCTGAATGAGGCCACATACTCTTTTAACCAATTCTGACTACTGACAGTGCATACCAGAATGAGCCATTCATGAAAGTAGTTAACGAAAAGACAGCACCTCATTCTGAATAACTGTATACGGCAAAAACTTTACACACAGTAACAAAAGTTCACAGAACCTAAGTGAAGGGGGGTGGGTGGGGGGCGAGGGGAGAACTGCAGAAGAGGAAACAGGTAAATAATTAGGGTAGAATTTTCTAATAATTGCATGGAACCTGAGTATATTTAGTGCCACAATTATAAATGCAATTTACAGTAATAGTGTCTTTATGCTAACAGTTATTAGTTTAATAAAACTGCTGGTCTAATAACATGGATGCTATTACTGAAACAGCTCCTTAATTGAAGGGCTGTCATTATAATCACTTTCCAGCAGAAATGGTAAATAAGTGGCAGAGTGCTGAAAGTACACAGAGGTTCCTTTAGAGCTGAATCTATGAATAACTTTACTACTCTTTGCCTTAACAGTTGAGACCTTCCTTGACTTTGAACATTTTGCCATTTTACTTTCTCTTTCAAGATACAATGACACAGAGCCTAAACACCATTTAGCTTTGTCTCTTGTTTTGGAAGTGGGGTCTGCTGAACACAACTTGGGTTCTTAATGGAAACTTAGTCTGAAGATGAAGGAGAATGCCATTCTTACAGGAACTGAGGGCAATCTGCATGAAAGTCTGAGAAGCACTGGCTTTTCTTTCACTCAGAGGAACTTGGTAATGCATGAAGCAAAAATGAGTATTTACTCATCATAGTATGTGAAATATACATTGGAATTCACAAAATATAATTTTTAGATTTTTAGTTATGGTTTTCTTTGTTATGGTAAAAATGACACCATGACACTAGACAGTGTTTGACCACCTGGAACACATATTGTTTAGGGACAGAACTTTCTGTCTGACTGTGATCTCATTTTCCTTTTTAATAGTTTCTAAGTTGTATTGGTTCTTCAGCTCTGGAAGCCTTTGGTAACTTAAAAATCAAACATCTCCACTGACAATATTTGGGGGGCATCCCTCTTCTGGTTGATTTTGGGGATAAGCATTGTATTTTAAGTGGTTGTTCATGACAGCAGCTGGCAGAAAAAAAAAGCCCAGAAACTGTGCAATGTTTTGTAGGAGTATAACATTCTAAATGTTAGGATCCATGGTACAGGTCTTCATCCTGAATCGTCCCATCTCTTCCAACACACTCAGAATATTAAAAATATGAAAACTACACTGTAAGAAATTGCAATTTGTCATATAACAACAGACAAAGAAAACAGTGTCCACCCTGAATTCTGTTGACACTTCATAGATTACACTTTTCTGTTATTTTTGAGCTTAAAATTGGACCTGAGGCCCTGTACCTGTGGAGCAAACCCTGTCTATAGATTTCTTGTGTTGTATATGAATGTTTATGCTTCGTCTTCATGAGTCCTATAAGGAGAGCTGAGGCTTTGCTGCTGAATGTAAGGTTTGTTAACTTTATTCCTCATAGGCTCCCCATCTAGAAAAGGCAGATCTAACATCACAGAGGAGTTACCTCATCTTTTCTATGTCATTAATTTTGCTTGTTCTTAAATGTCAGATGAAAAGCATCACACAGTAGGTACTTGTAAGGTGTACATTCATAAATCCAAGACTTTTATTTAAACACTTAACAGTGACATCATTATGTTAAGGGGAAAATGGATTTAGTATGATTGCACTTACATGTGGAATTTAAAACCTCAGACTGAGAAACAGAGTACACTGATGGTTGCTAAAAGTAGCAGGAGGGGTGGCGAGCAAGAGGCAGAGGGTCAAAGGTCACCAAGCTTCAAGTAGGCAGCAGGAAATGTGCATATGACCTACTGCAGAGCGAAGCAACAGTAATTAGTATTAATGGATTGTATCTTTCCAGATTGATGAAAGAGTAGATTTTATATGTTCTCACCATGAAAGTATATTCGATTATGATTGTGCTAATTAGTCTGATTTGTTCATTTCAAACTTTGTATAATCTGTTGGCAAATACAAAAATGAAGCCACAGCAAATAGTTAGGGAGCTGGATGTAGCTGGCCCAGCATGCTTGACTCACACACACAAGGCTCAGAGATAGATCTCTAGACAGACAGACAGACAGACAGACAGACACACACACACACACACACACACACACACACACACACACACACACACAAAGACTGGCCAGAGACAACTTGGCAATTTCTGTGCTGAAGAAATCATTTACTCTCTCAGAGTGGGAGGTAGTATTTGAAAACTTGAAAAGGGACTATTATCCAAAATATACAAGGAACTGGAGAAATTATGTAACAGGAGAGTAACGTGCCCTTAAAAGAGGCAAAGAACTTGTATAGACTTTTTATTTCCAGAAAAGACATACAAATGATCAACACATCTATGAAAACTACTCACTAACTCAGCCCCCGGTTGTTTGAGAAATGCAAATTAAAACTGCAATGACATCACCACTCAGAGCTGCTCTGTCCTCCAACAGATGGAAGATGAGAGATGGCTCAGGAGAGTGGCACCTACTGCCAGACCTGATGACGCGGGTTCAATCCCAGGACTATATGGTGCAGGAGAAAACTAGCCTCCAGAGGTTGTTTTCTGACCTTGACATGTGGAACCTATGAACCTACACACATACATGCATGCATAGAAAATGAATAATTAAAAGCTATAATTACAAAGTTAAAGGATAACAAGACCTTGTGATGGCATGGAGAAAAGAGAACTTCTGTACACTGTTGGTGGGAACTTAAATTTGGATCTACTTTATAGAAAACTGCATGGAAGTGCTTGAGAAGATGGAAGAGACAATTATCACCTCCTATTTCTGAGAAGAAATCCAAAAGAAGTAAAATCAATATCCACAGGAGAGAGTGCATAGTGCCAAGTTCAGTGCAGCATTATCCACCACATTGAAGAAAAGAATCAAACTAAGTATCTATGAACAGACAAATGGATAAAGAAATCACACACACACACACACACACACACACACACACACACACACACACACACACTATTTGTCAGTTAAAATGAAAATGCTAACTTAGAAATAGCGGTGAATCTACCCAAGGAATTTCAGGGACATACAAGGTTAAAGTTTCTCTCATTGGGCTGAGGATGTGGCACGGTGGTACACTGCCTGCCTAGCAAGCCCAAGGCCCTGAGCTCTGGCTCCACAACGTAAACAAGCAAAACAAATAAACAACCCAGAAACTACAGGAAACACACACACACACACACACACACACACACACACACACACACACACACACACACACGCTAAAACCTTCTGTAGAAACAATTTAGGAATTTAATTACTTCTTTAGGTGATTCACAAAAATCAACCCTGATAGATTGTAAGAGAATGTGAGAGGGTACAATCTTCAAAAAGTTAGGTGTGAAAAGAGTCTTCCTCAGCAAAGCATGGACCATCAGTTTGTCAGGAGTCTGAAGGACTGCCTTCGGCTCCATGAAGAAGGGAAAAGCAACCCGTCCCCAGACCTGAAGTTATCAGGTAAAATAAACATGTCACGTGATTCACTCCTGATTGGAAGGCTCAGTGATCTTTTCACTGTGGACACAGCAGACAGCATGCCGCTTTTCCAGGCACAGAACACCCCAGGATATGTAATGATTTGAATGAGGAATATCACATAGGCTCCTGTGTATGAATGCTTGGTCCCAGCATGTGGTGCTGTTTGAAGAGACCATGGAGCCTATAGACTGTAGCTTGTCTATGGGAAGTGGGTTGCAAGGAGCAGGCCTTGAAGGTGACATCTTCTGATTCCTATGTAAACTCTACTTTGTGGGCTAAAAAGCTGAACTGTAACTTCTGGCCACCATGGACAGAGCAGTCCCCATCCCTCTCCTGACCCATCCTCCCATCCCTTCCCAGCCATCACTGACTGTACCTTCTAAACTGAGCCCCCAAAACATATATATATTGCCATAGTAGAGAAATGTAACTAGTATGTTATCTATAAAACAAACTATAAAGCCTTTCATAATTACTCCATCAAGACACCATACAGTTCTCCACCACTGCTTATCAATTATAAGTGCTCTCAGAAATAATGGTGATCATATTTCCTATGAGGTAGCCACGAAGAAGAAACACAAACCAGCAAAGACACAAGAGAGCACACAGTGACGTTTATCTGAACTTGCCTCAGTCTTAAATGTCCTACAGGGGCAGTACCACGCACAGTTATTGGGAAAATGGATAATTATCTCCAAGTCTGTGGAAGGAGGCCCACAGTCACACCAACAGCCTCAATACTGAGCAAACAAGGGTTTCATCTGGTCTCTTATCTTAATGTTTTTCAGTATGCCAGTGTCTTCAGCAGAGGTGTGACTGTGTAAACACTAGGGCACCCCCAGATTCAGGCCAAGCACACGGACTCATTACTCTTCCTTCTCAGCACTCTATAAGCACCAGGCAGAACACAGTTTGCTGAATAACTGTAACTAGCTTGCTCTGAGAACACAAACTAAATGCCAGCCATCTCCTGCCTTTGCTTTCTGCCCCGGACTGACGGGGTCTCATTCAGAGGTGTTTCATGCAAACTTGCATATATTTTCAAATCATATGGAAGAGGCAGTCAATAGCCTTCTCTGTTTCAGCTCAAAATCATGCCTTCACTTCCAGATGCTTTGTGACGGACTACTGCTCCACTACTCTCTGAAATGGAACGTACGGTGGAAGCACAAAAGCAGGTCGCCATCTTACTGTCTAGTGAGACAGAGGCAGTAGATTTCGGGTGATTTCTCTGTGAGACAAAGCAGATAGACCAACAAACACAGACAAAGAACCCAGAATGTGATTACACATCAGTCAAGATCCAACTAGTGCTGCTAGTACCACAAAAAGACCATGCTTTAGAGGCCAGAGATGTTAGATTTGGACAATAATTATCAAAGTGAGATGCATTAAAATAAAAGATGATTCTGGCCAATGATGTGTTCCAAGGCAGTCTTCTTGGAGCAGGTGTGAAGGATGCAGCCTCGAAGAGGACTGCTTTCAATTATGAATAAAGTTTGGTTGTGGTTTATCACTTTTCTCTGGTACTTCCTAACAAATCCATTTTACCATTCCCTTCCCTATATACCAAATATCTTCCTGGTTTTATTTACTGTTAAATTTTCATATCTTTCTCTGTGTCTCTCTGTCTGTCTCTCTGTCTCTCTCTGTCACACACACACACACACACACACACACACACACAGAGGAATGCACCCATGAATGCACACACACACAAATACACAGCTTAAAGTTATATATATCCAAACTGATACAATGTCTGTCTGTCTGTCTGTCTGTCTGTCTATCTATCTAACTATCTATCTATCTATCTATCTATCTATCTATCTATCTATGATTAAAATAGCCATCATACCTACATGGACATTCTTTCTAAGACAACTATTTACGTTGTTGACTCCTGATACACAGCCATTGCATACAGCCTCAACCATATGCTTATTTCAACAACAAAGAAGAAAGGATTTGATTTGAACCATCTCAATTTGGTCAAGGAGCATATGCCCCCTCTCTTTCTGACATTACCTTTATCAAAGTTTAAACAGGAACTGAGAAATAACCAAAGACAGGGAGGAGATGACAAGGACAAAGAACTGGAATTTGGGCCACTGCCAGCCTATCACTCTGTGTGGCCATTAGGTTGTCTTTACAATCTGAAATGGTGAAACAGCATGACCTTCAGGACATTGGTTTTTTTTTCCAGGAAACCTACATTTTAGCTCATTGTGAATATATCTGCATTTCAGTTGAGATCTGGACTCATACTAACATTGTTTTAGCTTCAACTCCCTCAAAAATAGTGTGTTAGACTTCATAGTTTTGTGCTAGAGAATATTTAAAAGTAGATTTTGGATGTAAATACATAATCATTTGTTGTGTCTGTAAGTCATGTGAGGAGTCATGCATTCATAAATCCTATAACTTCCCAAATGGATGAACAAAACTAATATAATCACTTTAAAGTTATCCAGAATGACACGGAATATAGTTTTCAAAAAAAATTTCTGGACTAATTGTAATCATTTCTTTTTTGAAATTAAGTATTACAATAATATAGATTTCTATAAGTAAAGAGGTTGGAAGGTGCTAGAGGCTATGAAAATATATTTTCGGTACAAAAACTTCAAAGTTATGAAAAAGAATGACTTTAAGCATCAGCATCATTATAAAGAGTGACATATAAAATCATAGTACTTGGTAAAGAATATTTGATAAAGCAAGCCCTTATATTATTGAATTATTTATTTTCAAATACAATATCCTTAACTTGTTTTCAGTTATAAAATAAAAATTATCCAATTTTCTGACACCAATATCTCAGATCCTTTTCTTTAAAACAAAAAGGGTTTATAACTAACTGCTCTTTTTGGATCTTGAGTAATTACTATGTCTTGGTTATCCTCTAAGTGACAGGCATACAGTGACCTCCAATTTATTAATAGCAACAAATTTATACCCAGTGTGACTGATGTGGCCTTGTAAATTATATAAATATCAGGAGACTTGTGAGAGTAAAAAAATATTTGATGAAATTCATTTTATTGTATTAACAGATCTAAACACTACATCAATTAAAGGTATTTCAAATAGGAGAAGGGGGGGAAGTGGGAGGAAACGGGAAGGGCTAACAATCGAGATGTAATATGAATAAATTATTAAAAAAACAAATATTAAGGACCATGAAGATGGCTCAGCAGTTACAAGTACTAATTCAAGCAGGAGGATCTGAGTTGAAGACTCCAACACCTGTCTAAATGCCTAGGTAGCATTCTTATTTACAAGATCAGTACTGTGTGGGGCGCAGACAGCATGGATGGAGGTACTGAGGTGGACCACTGAGGCTTGCTCATCCACAGCAAAGCTTTGTGTTCAGTGAGAGACCGTCTTAAAGGAATAAGGCTGAGAGTGATAAAGGGAAGCACTGGATGTCCTCCTGTGGCCTCCTTACATTTGTGCATGTACCTGCACAACCATATGTACATGTAGGACACATTACACAGCACATGTGCTCTTATATAAAAGAAAACAGAGAGGAGTTCCATCTGAAAACGAGGTGACAAGTCAGCCTCCAGAAACAACTTGTTCATTTGACTAAAAGTGATTTCTTGACTCATGCCATGAGAGATCCTACATACAAGAAAAAAACAAAACAAAACAAAACAAAAACCAAATGGATGTAAACAACACAAACTGCAAATATCTACAAGCATTATGGACATTCTTGTTGAGGAATGCATACAATGTATTCATCTATGCAAATGTATGCACTCACTCATATTCATGGGTTACTGTTTGGAAGCTCCTTAAGACATAAAAATAAAATTGAAAACTGATATTCTTTTAAATATAAAATCTTGGGGAAATGATATATTACACAATAGATGTTACGGGAAATTCTGTCAGGCAAACTGAGGAAAGTGCAAGCCTTTTTTTTAAATAAGCACTCTGGATCCTAGAGAGTAGTTTTAGGTTAGATGTGATTGATTTGGCAGATTCATTATTCATACTTGGCATGTTGGGCAGTCAATCCGTACAAATTACCAATCAACCCATAGAAAGTCATTATCATAGACCTGCTATCTTTTTAAGTACATCCACATCTGTAGCTTCAATAAACCTTCAAGTTTTCATGAGATGTAAGATCTGTAAAGTCATTAAAATGCAAAATTATTAAAATCAGTGTCAGGTACACCATTAAAGAGACTGATGCAGATAATTTCCTATTAAGAAAGAATGCATTTCTTGTGCACCCTACAACTGCAGATAGCAGCGTGTTTGTAGAGTTTATAATTAGATAAGGGAGCTCAGCTGCATTGAGTTCAAGTCCACAGAGAAAATAGCAGGTTGGAATTATTGGCCAGATACTGATTAAATTGGTTTTATCATTTTTTTTTTTTTACAATTAGTGGTCGTTTCTAAAATATATGTACAAAGGAAACAATCTCTAACCAACAATACCATGCTGGTTCCAGTGTTGTGCTCAGCCAGGTTATAAATGGCCAAGGCCAAGAAAGAAGAAAGAGCAGCAGGTGCCACACGGAGACTCTGGGCGATGATCTCATTGCACACACCAGAGCTAAAACAAAGCCAAAAGCCCAAGTTACATTCTCCAGCTCCGCCGAAAGCTATTCCCTGAAGAAACATGGAAAACAGAGCTCTCCCAGTTGTCCATTTTGACAGCTCCCTCCAATAATAATAGCAAGTAATTTGCATGTAATCCAACCTGCCTTTAATTAAATTGTTACCCCATTTACTCTCTTAAAAGCCAACTTAGTTCTCCAAACAGATGGGACATAATTACTAGCTCCAAGAGACTGTGCCTCAACTGAGCCGACTGTATTTTCCCTCATCTTCTAAATGCTAAAATTTCCAGGAGCTTCTTGGAGAAGAACTCATATTATTAAGACACTGAAATCCCCATCCCCGCCCCCCCCCCAAAAAAAAGACCATGGCTTAGCAAATAGCCAAGGAAACATCACTTGGAAGTACAGGAGTAATACAGCATTTGTTACTTCAGAGATTTCTTTTTAAGATAAATTTCAAAGCGGCTGGTAGCCAGGATGTCTTTATTCCTTCTACTTTCCCCTTCCCCCGTAGTAGGAATGAGAACAGAAACCCTCAATTATTTCTTTATTCGCCAATTGCCAATTGCACTGATTCCAACGTCGCTGGCAGTATAATGGAAACCAATATACATTATCCATTCCCTCCTTCCCGTCCCATGTTTCCCCATTAGTCACAGTAGGTTGAGATGGAGCAAGTTCCTCCATCTCCAGAGAGATGGGGACTCAACTAGAGAGTGGAGAACAGACTGAAAGAAAAGAAATGGTCCTGCTAGAGCCACTGTTGGCAGCATAGGGCTTGCCTCTGTGTGGCTTTCATGAGAAAAGGCGCATGGTTGCTTTATCACAGTAAGAACTTGCCAACTTCCTTGTCAGGAGGAATGCAGAAGAGAGCAGAGCTGCCTGTTTGTCAATGCCTCTGCACACTTTAGACAACTCAGGAGCACCATTCATTCCAGTATTTTTTTTTTGAATCTGATATTTCATGGTTGTTTTTGCATTTTTGCTGCTTGATTTTTTTTCTGGGTGACATGTTAATATCCTTTCAGGGTCAGGTATAAAGAAAACAAAGAGAAAGCTATGGAGCAAGGCCTTACACCATGTTCACCCTTCGTGTGTGTGTGTTTTTAAAGATTTATTTATTATGTATACAGTATGATCAGATCACATTATAGATGGTTGTGAGCCACCATGTGGTTGCTGTGAATTGAAGTCAGTATCTCTGGAAGAGCAGTCAGTGCTCTTAACCACTGAGCCATCTCTCCAGCCCCCACTCTTTGTTTTTTTTTTTTTTAAATGAATTCACAAGTGTCCCAAAGATCATGTGACCCAGAGGCTAACTAAATGAAAAGTGTTTATATCCTTGACTTGGACTTTTAAGGCAATGCTGCCTGGTACAAGGAGTTTAGCATTGAACAGAGGGCCACATGCATGCTAAACATACACTCCACTGACCCAGTGTTTCTTTCAGTGTTTCTGGTGGCACGGGAACACGCATGCTACATCTACTGTGAAGTTGGGTGTAACCATGTGTTTGATTTGACCAAGCACATGTTAGCTGATGGGGCTTATGTCATGCTTGTGCAAATGTTTTTTCAAGGCAAAGTATGATTTGTCATCTACTCTTTTCTTTCGTACTAGAATTTGCAGTATACCACTGAGGCTGCACCGTGACTGGTGTCAGGAGGAGGAGACACAAGAAAAGCCCTCAGCCAACCTGAGGTGAAACTGTAGCTAGACTGAGGAATATGCATTTTTTTAAAACTTTAAACTCTTCTAACAAAATGTACATTTCCAGTAAAAATCTATATAACACTTGACTTTCCCAACACCCTTCCTTCAACCTGAGAGATACCGGATGTGTCACATTGAGTAATTGAGGATGACAAGGAGGAGAAAGTGTCAACACCAGTCACGTTTTCTTTTCTCCCCTATGAGCTACCAGTCAAGTAACTTAGATATTAGATGGGTGAATAAAAGCTTTGCATTCATCACAAACCTTTATATTAAATGTCCAAATTATTTAATACTTAAATGAGAAAGACATTCTCAAAATTCAAAATTCAAAAGCAGGGAGAGAAGAAAGCATACAATGAAACATGTCCCTTGAACTCTCCATCCTATCTGCCCAGGTCCAAATTCATAATTCTTAGGCTCTATTTAGATGTATGTGGAGAAAATATAAATACAAGCCAAGTGTGGTGGTGCAGGCTTTTAATCCCAGTGCTCAGGAGTCTGGGCAGAGAGATAGTGAAATGGATCCTAGTCTGCTAGGCTACACAGTGAGGTCATAGCTCAAAAAACCAAAACCAGCCAAGCCAACAAACACAACAAAACATAAAGCACAAACACAAGTCTTTGTAAAACAACATAAAAATGTCAAACTTTTAAATGTTATCCGAAAGCAAGGTTATCCATAAGCATGTGGTAATAATCTGAATCATTGAGATTTGCCAGATAAAGGGGAAGAGTAATCAACAGAATTCAATGAAAAGTTTATGAGTTATAAAATAAATGAACTTTCAGTTCTCAACAAACTTATTAATACATGGAACCGCACAGGGTTTCTAAGATGGTGATCTTTTGAGGATGATGCAGTGGGGTTAGGGTCATTCACATGGCAGACGGCAGGCAGGCATCTTCAGCCCCTCGGGAAGGACATAAGTGTAGAGTTGCAGGGAACAGGTAGTGGTAAGGAGGGCATTATGTCCAACTGGCTAGAAAGAGAGCAGGAATTCTAATGAAACCAAAGACCATGTACAATCACTAAGCAACAGAAGAAGTGGAAAGCCCGAATAGATGCTAGTCACTGTAAGGGACGTGACTGTCACCCCGACTAGTTTAGATACTACACTTAGAGAGGTGTGTGGGAGGAAGTGATCAGTCTGGTCTCGGGAGATATTGCCTCTTAGCATTGCGGGTCCTTCACTTCCCAAAGTCTTTACCATTAGTAGTCAGTCCATTTGATTGGCACAAAAGTCTCTAAATAGGCTCTGATTTTTTTATGTCTTTGCAGATATCAGTCTTCAGGTGCCTACTACTACAGCACGTCACTTCCCTTCCTCAAGGACATGACAGATGGGGGTACTAACTGGCCAGAACACATCTGACCCAGGCTTCAAAATTCTCTGTAACTCCAGGGAACAAAAGCAGGAAACATGAATCAGAAGTAAAATAACATTCAATGTTTTTCTTTTCAAGTTTATCCCTCCCTAGAGACTATTTAAGGAAAACAAATGATCTGAGATTGGGGTTTTACACATCTATTCCATCAGCAAACTTTCTTAGAATTCTGAAAAGAACAAAATATTTTCAGTTAAGTGTTGGAAAGCCATGGTTGGGCAGTCACTAAGAACCATTAAGTAATTACCAGTTCACCAATCAGAAAACTCTGTTTCCTTATCAATGAGAACTCAGTTGTTCAACCATGAAACTGTCCCACAGATGGGTGCACTTCAGAGAAATAAACTGTGGTTTAACAAAATGAGTCATATGGCCAAACCAACAAATTTTGTGACTCTAAATAAAATATGTATATAGATAGCTTTACAAATACAAGAAATGATTTCCAAATGTAAGCCTTGTCAGTTGAAAGATGTTAAAGGAATTAATTTTGGGGAAATGGTGTGCGTTTTACAATGCCACCTTTGGCATGCGCTGTGACAGTGCTGACAGGAGAGAGATTTTCATGTCAGCGTGGTACACATCAATTATCTCCTCCCTGAGAAGCCTTAGGAACATGCATTTTAATAGCCATGTTATCTTTAGAGCCAATACACAGAATAGTATTAGTTTCTGTTTTAACTTCATGGATTGGCATATTTAAAAATAAATATAATTTCCTGGTGGTTAGAAACTGAGACATACAAATAGCAAATGATGTTGGAGGAGGGTCTTGTGCACTGTGTTTTCAGAAGCTGATTTCAGTGCCCCAGAGATCTGGTTATCGCCCTGGCAAGGGCATTGTTAGGAATATTCAACCGTCTCTTGTATTGATGTGATGTAAGGAATGTTCCTCCAATTAGCTCTGATTGGCTAATAAAGATGTTGAAGCCTTTGATTGGGCAGAAGAGAAATAGGTGAGGCTTAGCTTCCCAGGCTTGGGGTGTTAGGGAGACTGAGAGGCAGGAAGAGGAGAGGGAACACAAGGTGTAGGACAGAAGGGGGAAGGAACTCAGAGGCTGCGTGGGATGGACTAGGAGTACAAGGTCAAGGGGAATGCCCCATGAGGATAGCAGAAGTCACCTTGCAGTCATCAGATCAGCAAGTGATTGGCTTTTATGTGGGTTTTAAGGGTAATAGGATTAGAATAGCTCAGAAACTTCCCAGCATAGTGCCTATAACTTAATAATAAATCCTAGTCTCTCTGTGTCAATCATTGGAGAAGTAGCTGGTTGAAGAAAACTGATGCTGTATTAATTTCCAGTATTAATTGATATTTAAAGAATAATTAATTAAATAAAATAAACTTAGCAATAAAATGGCATATAAGTTACCAATTTGAAGTAAACCCATGGGCCATTAGTTTTAGCTGATCTTTTTTGTTTTGAAATTGTGTTTCTAAGAAGGATCAACCTTAGAGATATAAGACATGGAAGTAATACAAGTAATAGTAACTTATATATAATAAAATATGCATTTAAAGCATTTAGTTCATAAATATATATATATATATATGCTCACAAAATATTTTAATAAAATAACATCTATGTTTAAATAGATATAATTATCAAGTATATCTTTAACAAAAATGATAACTCACTATATATGGATTTTGGTAATCTGATTTTAAATTCATGTTAAAAGCTCAGAATTCACAATAAGCCACATGCAGTAACTGAGGAGGTTTTGCGTTGCACAAAAGAGATGCACAATGCTAAGGAGTGAAGAATGGAATGTTTCCTCCATCTCATACCATGGCATTTATCATAGGTTGGTACTTTTCTTATCCAGCCTGATATTCTTTGAGGACCAGGGTCTATGGTCCAGAAGCTCCCAGTGTCTTGTGCATCAAGCACATAAAGCCTTCTATACAGGATCCTGAAAAGTGGGACATGTTCAATAGCTTTCAAGCGACACGGAATAGAGGAGGTCTACATATAACCCACTGCCCTGGGCCATTGCTTTTAAGGCAGGGGATGTATCCATATCTCATTTCTTAAATTAGCACACATTGAGCTCTCCCACCCAATGCACTGGATGCTGCTGGGCATCTTGGGAACAGTCTTCTATGCAGGTAGTGCAGTTCCTGTATTTGTGACACCTGAGGCTGGGGGGAATACCAAGGACAAAAGTGAAGAGATGAACTTGGAGGGTGAAACTATGCCAAGAGAGGGGTATTAACACACATTCAAGGACTTCAAGGTACTATCAATTCGAATTACAACCAAAATGTCTTATCTTCTATCAGCAGAGTTCACTCACAATTCTCTGCACATGGCCTCTTTGCTATTTTTTTTTACTGAATATCTGATACAAATACACATCACTGAGTTTGTGTATGTTTCTGACTTTTTTACTGACAAAATAACTACATAGTTATATAAGAGCTGCTGGTGTTGACTTCTGTTTAATGCTGTTTTATTTAACACTGCATTAGAGTTCAACAATAGAGGTACGCACAGAGTAAAATATTTTTCTGTAAGAAATAAAAGGACAGTAGCAGCATATATGAAAAAACACTTGAATTTTCCAGAAAATATTTTTACTCTTATATTTAATGTCCCTTAAGTATACAAGCTTCATAATCCTTGCCCAATAGGGAGCCCATAACAAAACCGTTATTTTTCAAATGAAAAACATGAAGCAGCTCAGAGTGAGACAGGTATGCATCTTGCATGCAAGAAGATGCGGCAAGCTCACCCGCAGCAACTCCATCTACAGGGTAAGTCTGATTCATCTTGTGGGTTTTTCAGCCATGGCAAGTAATGCAAGAAGTGGTTTGAGTATGCTGTGCATACTCAGAAGACTGAAAGGCAGGCTAACGTGTTGGCTTTCCCTAGGACCCTGCTTCACTCTAGAACCCTGCCACTTGCTGCCATGTAAAAGCCTGGGCTAACTTAGCAGAATGTGAGCTAGGTAAAGAGAAACTTAGCCACTTAGCAGAGTTCCGGCATCCAGCTGATGTGGAAAACGGCTGCTTATCCTGACTCCCCATCAGCAGAATGGCTCCCAAATGCCGAACCCGAATTACAGCAGGCTGAACAGGAACCTGCATTGAGCTTTGTCTTAGGCCATGAAATAACAGGTTAGTTTGTTGCTTGGCAAAGCAACTGCCCTCCATGCATAGGTTAGTCACCACTGTATACCAAGAATCCCTGACTCTTATATTCCTCTGTATTTCTTGTTCAATTTCTTGAAAATGGAGTCCTTATGGGGAGAAAAACCCTTGATGACTTGATTTTATCCCTGTATTCTGAGCTCTTAGGTGTTCAATGAATATTTGTAAAGTCAACAAAAGAATCCGTTTCCCATGTTGTTCGAAAGTTGAACAAAATAATGTGAATGAAAATCTCAACCGTTGGCTATTTAGTTTATGATTAGAGCAGATAATATTTTGTTAGCTTTATTATTGTCTTAAAAGATAAAGAATGAGTGAGCAAGACACCAAAAGATATTTGCAACATCATTACCATATGTAAAAAGAGCTGAGAAACTTGGGTACTTGTGAAAACATATTATCTACTAGATTAGCAAATTAATGCAGTGGTTAAAAATAAACACCCTTTAATAAGCAAGGCTAAATTTCTGTTGCTAATGAGCTTCTTGCATGGCTATTTATTAACTGATTTGAAAAAATAATGAGTTCAGACATTTTTCTTTACTTGGCTTATTTATTCAAAACATATTTTGTACCATTACCAACAAAAAATATTTCATAAACTTACTGGGATTTTGTTTTGTTTTCTGTCATTCATACAGATGCTTTTTGCAACCACTGGTTACTCAAAACACGCTTTGATCTGCATAAAATAATCTAAAGCTTTGGTCCAGCAGCCACATCTGATTCATTTTAGAGTCAAACACATGGTTAAGTCTTCCATAATTAATTGGCTTGTAACTGTTGTCAACAGCCTTCACAATTGAAAAAGTATTTGTCTTGTTTTGTACAAAATAACAAAGACGAGATGTGTAAATTGGATAGCAATTTTCTTCTCAAAACATATTTAATAATTGCTAGCAGAACTGTAACCAAAATATGATCTTCTGAATTACTTTCCGAAATTAATTTTAGACAAAGCTTGTTTCCTGAACTTTTCATATGTCATTTTATACTTCAATAACAAGAAATCTGGTGGATATTTCAAATGCTCAACAATGCATTTAATACATTGTAAATTTTTAAATATCTTGCTATTGGTGTGTATCAGCTGCAGTTAAATCCCAAATAAAGGGCAGATTTATTTTTTACTTTGAGTTTTAATGTGTTTCTGTACATAAAATTCATAAGCCTAAGTAAATATGTTCTAGGTATTTTGTTTCATCCTAAGCAATTAAATTAATTATCATGTTTATGATATATATATATATATATACACACACATATATATATGTATATACCATACACAAGGGAAAGAGTCACCTCCACATAAAGCATCTGTGACTTCTGTATTCCAACTCCTGTAGGTCTTTCTCCTGCATCTTCCTTTACATTGTCCAGGCTTGCTCTGCTCAAAACTCTTAACCCAAGCAGACAGTATTTTTATATATTAGCTAACATATCTTTGTAGATTAGCTTCCTTAGCCACATATATACTATATACGTGGCATTTGTTGTAAGTACAGGAACCATTTAAAGCTGGATGTCAATTAAACTCCTAAGATCGACAGTTAGCATACAGACCCAAGACAGACTAGCTTTATTTATTTGCATTCCTGTCTCTCTGTCAGTTTTCTACTTACAAAGTGAGCATGCTGTCTCATTCATAACCTTCAACAGTATTTTAAAAGCAAGCATGATGTTTCACAAATATATGTACACAGGGAATGTGCTAGACATTCCACTGGACAAAAGATGAGGGGTGTGTGTGTGTGTGTGTGTGTGTGTGTCTGTGTGTCTGTGTGTCTGTGTGTGTATGTATATTTGCTATGTGTATACCATGCACCACCATAGCCTCTCCCTGGACTGATTTCTAATTGTGCCAACAGTAGGTAATGTTTATGACTATCCTGAGGGCTGGGTGTGTAGCTCTGTGGTAGACTATATGCTGAGTGTGTTGAGGCTCTGAGTTCTGTCTCTAGCACAAGGAAATCATATAAGCCAGCAGGAAAACAAACAAACAAACAAACAGAAGGGAGAATATACCCTTAGGAAACTTGGTACTAGTTTGCCTTGATGGCTCTATCCTTTATGACCAGACAGGAAGGGGGAAGAAAGCATAATACAGTGAAAAGATATTGTCTGCTTGTGTTAAGAGTTTTGAGCAAAGCAAGCCTGGACCTGCAGGAGTTGGAATACAGTGGTCACAGATGCTGCGTGTGGAGATGACTCTTTCCCTTTTGTAGGACGATAAAGAAACAAAACAGAAGAGCAAACATGGAAGACATTCAAGCAGGAAGCAGGTTAAGAATGAAGGCCCTGAGCAGGAAGAAGGTTGGCTAAAGAGGTCTTGAGGCAGGAAGTTTGGGCATGGAGGCCAGCACAAGCCCGTGGCAGGATTTAATGATAAGAGCCAAATTGAGTAGAGGCAGACTCCCAGTTTATGGACATCAGGCCTGTCACAAACAGAAGCCAGAATATGATACTTACCAGGGGTCCTCAAACACCCAAGGTAGAGCTCCCACCTCAG
The DNA here is from genome assembly GCF_964271855.1 of Acomys minous. Classification (NCBI taxonomy): domain Eukaryota; kingdom Metazoa; phylum Chordata; class Mammalia; order Rodentia; family Muridae; genus Acomys; species Acomys minous. The sequence continues at coordinate 14,134,068 of NC_140485.1, forward strand.
AAGAAGGATGGACAGAAGGAATGGAGGAGGAGACACAGCCTGGGGACCTGAATGGCTCTGTCTCACCATTTTTTATTACTTGCTTTTACTACCAGCTTGGCAGTCGCTAACACTGCTGACACCGACACCATGATGTTAGCATTGTTCAAGTTGTTTCTCAGAAACGGAGAGCTGCTCTGGAGTCTCTCAAACTGGCTGAAGCCATGGACCCTTTTTGTGCCTGTCCAAATGTTCATCAGGGGCTCCAAACAACTCTTTCAGGGCACACTGAGGTTGCCATTTTCTGAGTGTACATCTAGAGTGTGTAGCCATGGTTGTCGATGTAGAGCAGACCACAAGGGCTTCCCTGTTCTACCCCGAATCACCCCCTTCCCCGATGCTGAGGACCACCTTGTTTCCTTATTCCATTACTACTCCAAAACTCAATCCTTCCAGAGCTAGACTTGAGATTTGAAGGTCCTAATGAATTTCTTTTCCAGGGACTTGCATGCAGCGGGAAAGGCGAAAAGAAGCCTCATTTGTGTAACTGGAAGGGATGGGTGAGTAGGTATGTTGGAAAAAGAAAACTCTTTGAGCCACAAAGAAAGAAATAGAAACTAACAAAGAAATCTGCAAGAAGACCCTTGAAAGAACACCTGGATTCACCAACTATGAAAAGCTCATCTTCCTTCTTCCTTCCTTCCTTCCTTTCTTTCTTTCATTCGTTCTTTGAGCGTCTCTTTCACTCTGTCAGCTGGCTTTTACTTTCTGCCTTCAGTGCAGACTCGCCTCTACAGTAAAAAGCAGCCTTAAATGCTTAAATCATACATGACTAATGTGAGGACGCCGCACAGGATCTTGGCATTTCTTCCCACTGCAATATGAACTGTCTGTCCTTTTAACAAGGAAAACAGCATACTCGCTGCACTGGCAACTACAAAGGCAACTTAAAGGAAGAATCAGAGAAAATTAGCAAAAGTATAGCTAAATGATTTACATTGTTTGTGTAATTTTTTTTATTAAAACTGTATATTATCACAACCAGGAAGATCAACTATGCCTCAGTGAAACACAATAGCATGTTATCGTGGCAAATACTAACTTTTTCTTTAGAGAAATTAAGGCACAAAATTTTACACGCAAAACTGAATCAACATGAGAAAAATATGTCTGGGTTCAGGTTTAATCATACATATTCCAAAGCAGATAGTTTTAGGAGCTTACTTACGTTTGCATTTTCATGTGGGCCAAGGAAAATGCATCATTTCCCTGTACTTCTTCAATCTAAGACTGTAACCCACCAGGAAGTCTAATCAACAGAAGCAAGCATTTCCTGTTTAAATTGTTTAGTGTTAATATTACTTAAAAATATGATTCCAAAAGACAATTGTGTCAAACATTTCCATAAAACATTCTTTTATGTAACTTACAAAAGACCTGTTTGAAAAGTTTATTGCAAGAAATCCATTTGGAAAATGTAGCTAGCAATGCAAATTGCATGAAAGTCATGACTCACACACAGTCAAAAATGCTCTGTACAAATTAGGACTCCTTCAAAAGCCTACGTGCTGGGACACTAGGCAAGTCAGTAGAAAGTAAATGAATTTTTTTCCTTTTCATTATCAAGCTCAGAAGAACTGGTTGAGGACGAGAAATGATTGACAAAAGTAATCATTCGCTAAAAACGACCATGCTTGCTACTAAAAGAGGAGAGCAATACAGAGAAACAAATTTCAGACAGCTTCTTTGACCCAATCACACTTTGAGGAATGTGGACTCATTTGAAGTCAGCTTACGAATTTCAATTTCCAGTCAAAATGTAGCAAAGGGGACACTCTAGAAGTGCCTACCTCCATTTTCAAAACATAGAACACACACACACACACACACACACACACACACACACACACACACACCATTGAAAATGTTTTATTACATTTTATTTGTGAGTATGTGCATGCAGGGTCTGTGTATTCCATGGGACATGCATGTTTGATAGTCAGAGAATACGTTACAGGTACTGTTTTTGTCTCCCATGTTAGGACTCAGTCCTAGGTAGCAAGCACCTCTACTTCCTAGGCCATTTCACCAGCCTAAAATTTTTGCTTTTATGACACAGACTGTAAGTCAACATGACACAGGACCCACTGGTGAAGACATATCAACAGAAGGAGTGCTTGATGGGACCCACCTTAGCCTCTTCAGACAATGAGCCATCTGGTGTTCAAAGACAAGCCTTCAAGAGGCTAGGGTGCTGGGAAGATACTGCTGAGAGCTCAGGGACAGAGCACTTCAGGGAAGGACACAGAGCACTTCTACTAATACCGATCAGAACAAATATACGAGGTAAACAGTAAAGCTGAGAAAACCACATGTCAGCAAAAGCCAACTTCTCCCACTAGCCAGGTCCCATGTGAAGCCCCTGTATGTGGAGAAAGGGTACAAATATTTGAGAAATAATATTGAAAAAGTTTCAACTTTGTTGAGAACTATAAATTTGTAGACCTGAAGATGTCAATGAATCCCATCTACAAGAAATATGAAGAAACCTAAACTGAGGGATGATACTAACAAGTAGTTATAAACATCATAGAAAACCCCAAAGAAAAAAATATGATGAATAACCAAAAATTGAAAAGCTTAAAAATGAACAAATTTCTTTAAAGAACATGAACCCCCAAAGCTATTTAGAGAGAAATTGATAAAGCTGAGCAGTTCTGTATCTATCAAAGAATTTATATTGGTAGCTAAAAAAAAATCACAAAAATGCTCTATCTTAGACCACCTCACTGGTGACTCCTACCCAACATTTAAAGAAGACCCAAAACTAACAAATCCCTCTGATTAATTACATAGGAGGAACTAACCCATCTTTATGCATCTCTATAACTCAAGCTACCTAGAATTAGAAGAAAGATATCTCAAAATACTTCAACATAGATAATAACCACCAACCTAGATCCAATAACACATGGCAACAGTAACACAGAATGACTAATAAAGGGCCTGGTCTCAGGCATGTAAAGGTTACCATAGCATTTAAAAAGTAATCAACAAACTTCACAATAACAAATAAAATGCAAAAATCATCATCTCAGTGGATGCAGAAATTTTTATTTCGTAAAATCTAACTATAATAAAATCTAATAAAAGTAAAAGTTACCTAAAAATAACTAAAAGAAAAATGGAAATATCCTCAAATCTGAAAAGGACATTTATGACAGTATATGCTTATGTTTTAGACACAACATATGATATATCATATATTATATAATGATAAAAGACTAATTGTGAATCAGCCAACTGTGTCTAATTTATCAGCATTGCTCAGCACAGCACTGGCTATCCATGTAGATTAAAGGGAGAACAACATGATCATCTTGTAGAAATACAGAGACGCCTGTAAACAGCCATCATATCTAATAAGTGGGTCTACAAAAATTGTTAGACCCAAAAACAACAGACAAGAATTAACTTATTTATATTTAGCAATAATAACAAATTTAAAAAATTTTAAGGATGATATACAATGTGTAATACTTAAAGAGAAATTTGAATCTGTGAAAGATTTGTATACTGTAAACTACAAAACAATCCTAAAAGAAATGTCAAAGCTCTGGCTGGGGTGAAACCAGAGGCAGAACATTTGCCTAACATGAAGGAGATCCCAATTTGTTCTCCAGCACAAGGAAAAAAAAAAGAGAGAAAAACAAGAGAGGAGAAGGGGAAGGGGAGGAAGAAAGTAGGTGAGGAAGAAGGGGAAAGAAGAAGGTAAGAAGAGGAGAGAGGGGGGAAGAAGAAAGAGAAAGAGGAGGAATGAGGAAGGTGGAAGAGCCAAACAAACAGAGTCAAACAAACAGTTCTATTATGTTTAGATTTTTAGATGACCCAACATTTCAAGTAATTATTCCCCAAATTCATCTACAGACTTAATGCAATCACAATCACAATTTTTCTTGTAGAAGTGGATGACTGATTCTAAAAATTTTATGTAAATGAAGAATCGAAATTCTATCTAACTCTGAGAAGGAAAATAAATGTGCAAGACCTAAATTATATGATTTTAATGATTTGTATAAAATCATGATAACCAAGATAGTGCAATACTGGTGTAAAGAATGACAAACAAATCAATGGAACAGAAAAAAATGAAATTTCAGAAGGTGACACACATTGAGACAATTGATGGTCAACTAAGGACCAGAGACAACTCAATAACAAAAACTAGATCCAACAAAGGGCTCACCAAGGCTTGGATAACCATATTTTACCAAGAACCTCCAACTGTTGCACACCTCACACCACACACAAATGCTAACATCAATAATAGACCCCAACACTTAATTCAAACTAATTCACAAATTATTTTTAAATAATTTTTACCTTCATTTTATGTGCACTGGTGTTTTACCTACAAGTATGTCTATATGCAAGTATCAGATCTTGAAGTTAAAGATAGTAGTGAGCTGCCATTATCTTTTTAAAATGAGATTAAAAATCTCTGAGTTGGGTAAAGTTTTTTTTTTAAATATACAACAACAAAAACACAATATATACAGGAACAAATTAATAACTAGACTGCATGAAATTACATATCTCTGATCTTTGACAGACAATGTCATAGGAATGCAAAAACACACTACAGCCTTGGGAGAAACTCTTGCAGCACATACATCTAAAAATGACTCATACCTGACTCATATGCAAGCATCAGAAATGATTCATACCTGACGTCATATCAGAGGTCCCCTTCTGTCAGAGGTCTAGGGGAGGGAAATAGGGCAGAAGACGGAGGAAGGGAGGGTGGGACTGGGAAGACAGAAGTGAGGGTATAACAATTGGGATGTAATCTGAACAAATTATAATAAATTAACACATTTTTAAAAAAATCTCCCTTTTCACTCTTAATTTGCCTCCTTTGATTTCCTTGTTGAGGATGGATTGCCAGGCCTGACTTGGAGCATAGACTATAACCGCCAAGATCACCAACACAAACTACCATGTCAAAATTAGAGGAAGACTTGGACCAGTGTTTTACTAAAGAGAAACATGGTTGTCAAATAAGTACTAGAAAGGTTTCTTAATATAGTTAGTCATTAGGGGTATGCAAATAAGTAGCATAGTGAAATGCCACTCACTACCTATTGGCATGGGCAAAATCAGGAAAGGCTCACCAACTGTAGCATTGGTAAGGATGCCACCTTTTTGTGCCATGATTCCCCGTAATATTAAAAAAGTGAACATAATACACTATTTCCTGCTGAACTTCTATTGGTACCGATATAGAAGATATATATATATATATATATATATATATATATATATATATATATTTCTGTATACCTGCTTAAAGTTTTTAAAGAATAACTCAGAAACAGGAAACTAGTGCTGTGGTAACCAATAACTGCCCAATAATAGTAGCTTCTTTCTTCTGTTTCATATGTGCTGGTCAGTGAACTCATAATTTCACACATGCAAGGAAACACACTACAATCAACTCCACCCTCACTCCTCGGCATGCTTATTTCTTGCTTATACAAAGCTCCTCACTTTAGACTCTGACTGAAGAACCTAGGAAATTCCCTGGAAGACCGACCTTGCTCTCTGTGGGTTCATTATGATTTGCAGTTCAAAGGAAGCCACATTTGAATCTTACAACAATGGCACGGAAGGATCTACTGAGAGGAGGTGTTGAGGATGGAAAGATAGGAAGGTGGCAGCTATTTTGACAATAGTAAAATGGGCCACAGCACTAGAGTTTTCTTTTGCCTAGCTAAAGATATTTCAATATTGCATTCTACTTAGATAATTTGCTGTCTTTACTGCCCCAAATGCAGAGGTGCTTTCAAAGATACCATCAGACTCAAAGGATAAATACTTTATCAAACACACCAAAGATCTAACCCAAGGAGCCACCAGAGCCACAGAATCCTTGAGAGAAGCTCCAAGGTAGAAGGGCTAGGGCTGCTCTCCAGACTCAGCTGCACACTGCTACAGAGAGAACATGCCCGTTTCAAGACAATACTTGCAACAAGAACCTTCTGGAATAACTGTGTTATTGTGCCTGGCAGCACTGTCTGTCCCCTATGGCTGTCCAGTGCCTAGACAGGTCCTCTGCTCCCTCCATGGCTTCAGTCCATCTGATTCTTAGAGGCAGTTAGAAATTTATCGGCTGCTGGGTCAACACCAGAACTTATTACAATATAGATATTTTGAAAAGGTTGCTAAGTTATCTTTCACACTCCAAGAAATTAGTAGAAGGAGGCAGGGAAAAATGTATGAAGATAAGTTTCCCATTTTATAAAACAAACAGTTATATAGACACAGAAGCATTTTCATTTATTATGATCACTTCTCCAGGTCGTTTAGATAAGATATTATATATTTTAGCTACATACCATGGTCCCTTTATAAGAAAAGCATTACTTAGCTTCCAGTGGAATTTTGAGCTGAGCTCTCTTATCATTTTGCTTTTGATAATTCAAAAGCCATGTCTATTATCTTGCTATGCTATAGAACATTCTGGTGTTCATGGTCATTTATTGATCTAAATTCATCTTTCACACAAACCTGTAAGAGTCACTGGGAACAGAACCAGTATCCACGTTCTGCGTCCAGTCCCAAGCAAAGACACACATGCTCTCACAATAGTCAATAAATGGAAAAATAATAATTCGATTTAAACTGTGCTTATCAGTACCACATAAAATGAAGCATTTTATTTATGAAAAAGCTTTCTAATCTTCATTTGTCTGAGTAATATGCCACACTAAAATTACACAGGTCTATAAACCTCTGACATACCAAAGTTTTCATAATACAAGCTATCAATTAAATGTAGGTCTCTCCACGCCAGCATGGCTCGGGTGCAGGAACAAAGCATAGAGGAGAGCAAAGTGGTCTGCTCACACCTGCCCTACTAAAACTACACAACGCTCTCCCGACAAACATCAAAGCTCCTTGTTGTATTTCCATTAGCCACATCAGAACGTAAACATTCTTAGAAGGCTTTGACTGAGGTGCCCAACAAGCACACTTTAGCTCTTGCACCCCGTTTTTACCTTCCTCATTGCTGGGGACCAAATACTTGACAAAGCAACGTAAGGTTATAAATGTTTTATTCTACCTCATTATTTAAGAAAGGGTACAACCTGGCCTGGAAAGGTATGTGCGGGAGGAGTGGAAGGTTGCTTGGTCACTTTGAGTCTACAATCAGTAGGCAGAATCCTGGATGCTGGTGCCTAACGGTCTTTTTTTTCATGGGATGACATCATTTACGTTCATGGTGGATGGATGTTCCTTCTCAGTTAAACCTATCTGGAGACGCCTTCATAGATACGTGCAGAGGTATGTTTCCATGGCAATTCTAAATCCAGACACATTATCAACGGAGATTAACCATCTCATTGCCAAAATGTCAGCAACCATTTTAAGAAAGACTCTTGGATGCAAGCAATGGAGAGAGGCAAACAAGGCTGATAATTCATCATTTTTAAATATCAGGGAAGTTGCCAGCTTGAAAGTCTAAAGTGGGACAAGGAACTGGCATTTGGCAAACACATATTTGAATAAGTTAGATGCAAAGATACTGAAGAAATTCATTTGATAAAGTTTGGCTTTTTAAAATAACTAACTTCATCTGTCTTTAACAGATTTCAATTCTTAATATTTTTTGGGCCAACAACATTAGTGTCCTGATCTTGCTACCATGCTTAGTGTCATTGGTTTAAATTCCACAATGCCACAAAAACAAAAATTCTGTTTTTATGTGGTGAACAGTACAGCAATAATCTTTTTTCAAAGCAGGTTTGGATATTTTTTAATTTCATAAGAGACTTTTCTGTGTTCTTAGAAACCACTGGGAGCCTCAAAATAATATTTATATAGACCACGAGGTTACCTCTCTTTTGCCCTAGATGGGAAACAGAAGTTTTGGCTTTATTATCCATCAAAAGAAAAGTCTTTCAAAATATCCTACTATGAAAAACTTTGGGTCTGAAAGCCTGCTGCTCTTTTAAGACTTCAGACAGAATGTCTTTGATAGGATTTAATGAGCATAATCCTATAGCCTTTCACGTACCCATGGCACAAGGTTTGTAAACCAATGACGTATTTAATCCCAGTCAGTTCCCATTTTCTGGAGGAGGAAAAGGTACATCCATTCAGCAAGAATGGTTTGTATTTAGCCTGCTAAGATGATACATGCTTCTTGTCCAGTAGCTGATGGGCAAATGGTGCTATCAAAGGTCAGAGTTATGTGGGCAAAAAAGTTAGATATAGACTTGTTAGAGAGATGACAAAGACCCAAGAGTGAATAGTGGCACTCTCACTGTACATGGCATCTGTTAGATATGGACTTGTTACAGAGATGACAAAGACCCAAGAGTGAACAGTGACACCCTCACTGTACATGGCGCCTGTAAGATATGGACTTGTTACAGAGATGACAAGGACCCAAAAGTGAACAGTGACACCCTAACTGTACATGGCGCCTGCTAGATATGGACTTGTTACAGAGATGACAAAGACCCAAGAGTGAACAGTGGCGCCCTCACTGTATATGGCATATGTTAGATATAGACTTGTTACAGAGATGACAAAGACCCAAGAGTGAACAGTGGCACCCTCAGTGTACATGGCATATGTTAGGTATGGACTTGTTACAGAGATGACAAAGACCCAAGAGTGAACAGTGGCACTCTCACTGCACATGTCACCTGTTAGATATGGACTTGTTACAGAGATGACAAGGACCCAAGAGTGAACAATGGCGCCGTCACTGTACATGGCATATGTTAGGTATGGACTTGTTACAGAGATGACAAAGACCCAAGAGTGAACAGTGGCACTCTCACTGCACATGGCACCCATTAGATATGGACTTGTTACAGAGATAACAAAGACCCAAGAATGAACAGTGGCACTCTCACTGCACATGGCACCTGTTAAATATGGACTTGTTACAGAGATGACAAAGAGCCAAGAGTGAACAGTGGCACTCTCACTGTACATGGCATATGTTAGATATGGACTTGTTACAGAGATGACAAAGACCCTAGAGTGAACAGTGGCACTCTCACTGCATATGGCACCTATTGTTTAGAAGACTGCTTCATACAGACACTTCTCTTCTTTGTTTTCAATATGGTTATGGGGACTGGACTTGGAACTTTGTTGATTAGAAGCAGACACCACTGAGATTTATCTCCAGATTCTCTTTTTACTACATATTATATTAATATGTATCCAATATATACACATACATAAACCTGACACAGAGAAATTATATATGCACAGAATGGGGTCTTTAATATATTTATACAGCTGGGCATGGTGGCGCACGCCTTTAATCTCAGCACTCGGGAGGCAGAGGCAGGCAGATCACTGTGAGTTCAAGGCTAGCCTGGACTACAAAGTAAGTCCAGGACAGTCAAGGTTACAGAGAGAAACCCTGTCTCTAATAATCAAAGCAGCGGGCTTAGTAACTCAGACTTAGACCTATATAGCATCTTTCTATGTTCGCACCACTTGAATATTCTGTTAGTCTTTTTGAATCTTCAATAAATTGTTGTCAGCCCTAATTATATAATATGCACATATATGCTTCTTAAAATGTTGCACGTCTGCATTGACTCATTGGAAAAGCTGTCTGTTTCACAAAATATCTCAGTGTCATTTTAACCTGACTGGCAGATATCTGGAAGTGGCACTTACAATTGCCACTTCTAAAAAATAAGTAGCGTCCACAGCTTTTTTTTTAAATGGCATTTTTAATTGCATTTCAAGTAGAAACAATGGCTGGTTTGAGTTTACTCTTTTCCGTGTTTCATAACTGGCTTTTAATCTCACAACCACATGGTGAGAGGCTTCCAATTATAAAACCATTAATATTCAACATAAAACTAAACAATACATCACTAAAGTCACCTGAAGTTTAAGACCCCAGAGATGGGAGTGGGAGTGAGTCAGGCAGCTGCTGGTATTCAACCATGCTCTGAGTTACATTCTGAAGTAGAATAGCCTGAATGCTCAAAACGCTCAAAAGCACAGTCAACTCCGAAACCTCCCCATTGTTTTTGAGCAATCTGATAAGACTGAGAAAGGCAGACAGATTTTTAGTTTGCTAAAATAAAGTGGCATAAAGGGAAGCCCTTTTAGCTGGTTGCTTTGTTGAGTTCAAAGTATTGCAAAAATTCACCCCATGGCAGCATGTAGGGTAGCTATGAAGGTAGTGTGGCCAAACTGAGTTGTGCAGAAAACAATGCTACTTCATTTCTCTTGGCTTGGAAATGCTTCAGGTAGCTGATTCTCAGCACAGAAGGCCCCAGAGATATTTTTTTATGCCCGTAATGAAATTCGTTTTTCTAACTCCTTCCCGTTTATCTCCTCACCTGTAGCTGAGGAGCAGGCAGACATCTACCCTCAGCTGAGTGAAGAGTGATTTTTACATTTTGTTCTCTTCATAATGAGGGCTTTGATAACAACAAAGACCTGAGATCGCTGCTCCAATAAGTTTTCGTTTTAGCACACATTGAGAGCATTAGAAATTCAAACTAAAGCAGGGCAATAGTGAATTACCAGAGGACTCATCTAAAAATTCTTGTCTATACACTCACCCCATCCCTCCAAAATGATCTAAGCTTATTTGAGAAAGATGGAGGCAGCTGTCTTGGGAAGGTCATATGAGTGACTACTATAGTGGTCTGTCTCTCAAAAAACAAAAATCACCTCCATAAGGAGGTTCTTTGATGTTCATCATCTTCTTTGAGGTAGGCTGGGTGTCGCCAGGAGTTAACATCTCATTATCAAAGAATCCTTGAAACACTAAAAACATTTTTGAGTGCCATATTCTATAGGACTCTGATGTTTTTGAAGAACTTGTCTAACTATTTTACCTTATCTGTCTCATACCTATCTGTTACACCTAGGATGTATATTCTTGTGATATAAATAGACTAGTAGTGGACATGTTTGATTTGATCAATTAATAATTAACTTGTCTAACTTACCAGCCCCTGGAAAAAATGTCTTCATTTTGACCACTAGCAGAATTCTCCCTAAATAGGGAAGCTTGGATGCAGGTAGAGTCTATGTCCAAACTGCCAAGACAGGGTAAGCAAGTCCTCAATAGTTCCTGCCTCAAAAATATGTCTGTCAGATATATTGGGCCAGAAGGCTGAAGATGATGCTCCAACATTATACAGAGTTATGGGTGACTGTTCAGTCAGCAAACTGTCTCTGTCATTGTTTTATTAATTAATTAATTTATTTCAATTTGGAAGCTGCTAATCTGCACTTCCTATTTACTCAGGTAATTAACTGTATTCCTTCTCAAGTTTCTGTTGGGGTTGAAGACCAAATAGTTTAGTTTCACAATTAAGCCTAGTTGTTTTGGATTAAGAAGTTTTTAGATCTAGTTAGATGTTTTAAGTTGATGGAGATGAGATATGATAGATAATTGATTTACATTCAACATTTTAGACTCATTAAGATAGAAAAATGTTTTCTTTAAGGTTGCCAAATACAAATAGCCAAGACACTACGAATATAACATTAATATCATGGTTCTTCTTGCTCTATGTAGTGCTCTATGCTCTATATACTTTTCATATATATATATGAAAAACAAAAATATTAACAAAACAAAACAAAAATCATGCTGGACACTGTGTCATACCTCTATAATCCCAGCACTCATGAGGTTCTCTGTGAGTTCAAGGCCAGCCTGGTCTACAAAGCAAGTCCATGACAGCCAAGGCTACACAGAAAAAGCCTGCCTTGAAAAAAGAAAATGAAAAAAAAAAAAGTAAAAATAAAGAGAAAGTTGGCCCCTCGTGATTCTCCCAATGTCTGCATGTCAGTGAGAGAGCTCATATTAGTCTTCTCCATAGGGCTGTCCACTACCATAGCAATATGGGGGCTTCTTACAGTAAGTAACTGCATCTCTTTATCCTGGTTTCTGCCACATGCATTAGGTGTGCTGGTTAGAGTTGATTTTTGTTTTGTTGGTGGTTTTTTGTTTGTTTGTTTTGTTTTGATTTTGTCAATTTGACATAAGCTAGGTTCATCTGGAAAGAGGGATAGCCCCTCAACTGAAAAAAATGGCAAATTTGCCTATAGGCAAATCTGCAGGGCAGTTTCTTGATTATGACTAACTAATGTGGATGGGTCCAGCCCAGTGTAGGTGGTGCTAACCCTGTGCAGGTAGTCCTAGATTGTGAAGAGAAAGAAAGAAAGAAAGAAAGAAAGAAAGAAAGAAAGAAAGAAAGCAGTGAGCCACAAAGAGCAAGACAATAAACAGAATTCCTTGCTTTCAGGATCTTGCTTGCATTCTTGCCCCAATTCCCCCCCCCCCTTCATGATGGGCTTTAAGCTGTAAAAAGATGAATAAATATTTGCCTCCTCAAGTTGCTTTTGGCCAGCGTTTTATCATAGCAATGTCAGGTTCATGAGCATCACTGTGACAGATCTGATGTTACTGTTTTGGGGAAGACTATGGAAATGTTTGAAACTTTGGTCTGGAAAAGCCATTAAGTGCTCAAAGCTCAATGGGCTGTTATGTGGGATCTTGGAAGACAAAGAATGTTGAGAAAAATGCAGACCATGGAGGCCTGGCTTGTAAAGCTTCAGAAGGAAACAAAGAAGTCCTCAGGGTCATCCATGAGCTACATCTGAATGTAGCATTTGTGGTTTCTGATCAGTTAGGGCTGAAGAATCTTCAAGACCAGTAACACTGATGTAAAACCTTTGCTCTTCTGGGAAAATTAATGCTAGTTAGCTGGGCCTGAAAAAAAATCCCTTGTGATTAATAAGAAACCAACATGACTGTGGCTAAATCTTATGAGAAGTGTTTCCTCATGGTCAACATATAGAAGCTATTGTCCAAGAGTCAAATTTACATCTCAAGTTAGTAGCCAAACGTGATAATAGGTAAGAGTCTTCCATGCAGTACTAATTCTTGTGACACAGGAGCTGAAGGTTTGAAGAAATCATAGAAAGCATATTAGGGTTAGAACTATGAGAAGCCAGGACTGGAGAAGGTGCAGCCTCAGTTGCAATTTGACCCAATGTATTGTAGATGTCAGGAAAATGGGAAGAGCACCAAGGGCATGCCTACCAGACAAGGTGCATTCACAGTGGATGGCAGAGCTGAGAGGTGGAACTTCCCAGGCCCTTTGGAGCCCAAAAGATCATGAGTTAGTTCAAGATGCCAGACACTAAAGTATTTACACTTTTGACCTTGGGCTTGGCTTTCCTTTGATTGTGACTGTGCCCTGGTTCTTCCCTCTTGAAGTAAGAAAGTATTTAACTCGGTTTTGGTTTTATAGGAGGACATTGGATTTTTAAAAAAGAGATATTAGACTTTTAAAATGCTAAAAGTTTTAAAGATTGTGGAGCTTTTAATATTATATTAGGTTTTATACTGAGATATTAACACATGATCTTGGGAAGAAACAAGAAAAGTTAGGGTTCAATAGTTGAAATATTTGTGTGTCAAGTTGACAAGGGGTCAATTGTGCTGCTTAACTTTTTGTCAACTTGACACACAAGCTGGAGTGATCTGAGAAGAGGGACCCTGCACTGAGAGAATGTCTCCATGAGACTGTCATGTAAGTAACTGTCGGGGGTGGATTTCCTTGGTTAATGATTTATGTGAGAGCACCCAGTGCAGGTGGTCCTCAATTATATAAAAAAAGCAATCTGAGTGAAACATTTACTTGTCCTGCTCTTCTTCTTCTTCTTCTTCTTCTTCTTCTTCTTCTTCTTCTTCTTCTTCTTCTTCTTCTTCTTCTTCTTCTTCTTTTCTTCTTCTTCTTCTTCTTCTTCTTCTTCTTCTTCTTCTTCTTCTTCTTCTTCTTCTTCTTCTTCTTCTTCTTCATCAGGTATGACTACTCTTCATGATGAACTATAATATGTAAGATTAATAACACCCACCCCTCCGGCAACTTGCTTTTGGTCAGTATCTTTTTAAATTAATATTTTATTGATTTACTCATATTACATCTCAATTGTTATCCCATCCCTTGTATCTTCCCATTCCTCCCTCCCTCTCGCTTCCTCTCTACTCCCCTCCCCTGTGTCTGTGACTGAGGGGGACCTCCTCCCCCTGTATATGCTCATAGAGTATTGAGTTTCAGAGGAAGGATAACAGGTCAGTATCTTATTACAAAAGTAGAAATCAAACTAGGACAGTGTGCAAGTCAATGTGTCCCCCTCAATTTTAGGAAGGTTTCAGCTGAAACTCTGTAAATCTCTCTCTCTCTCTCTCTCTCTCTCTCTCTCTCTCTCTCTCTCTCTCTGAGTCTGGGCTGAGGTAGAGGTGTTTAAAACTTTCCCCAAGCAAGTAGGCCACAGCTTCTCTTGCATGTGTGTGGATCACTGGCATTAGGATCAGGGGCCCAGTCACCTCTACTAGTCACTCAGGCCCAAGTTCACGATGAAGCTCTTTGGCTCTGACGTGCTTCCCCTCCAGCTCATATTGTTTCTCAGAACTTCCTTGTAAAGGGCCAAAAGAATACAACTTATTTATAGACACAATGAAGTCCTATGTGACAATTGAATTCATATAATAGTATCATTGTCACCAAACCTCAATTACTAGTAAGCATGTACCGTGTATGGGAACTTATTTATACCCTTAAAAATCAGAATAATATTTAAGCATACTGTAGTTTCTGCCTTTTCACAGCTTGCAACATACTCAAAACGTTTAAAAAAAAAAACTACCACCACAAGTACAGGTGAAACATTAAGAAAATTAGCTTATTGGATAGGTGGATCTTTTTTTTTTTTTTCCTTTCCCCTGCCCCAGCTCTTATTTTTATAAAAAGAAAACGAAGAACACACAGAGGAGAGGAAGGAGGCTTGTAGAGAACTGACTGAAAGACACAGGCCTGCATCTGCACTTTTGTTCTCTTTGGATGGATCCTGACTAACAGGACTCTCCCAATCAGAGCCACATAAACTAGTCTACTCACACAGTGTCCTGTTAGACAGGGGCACCATTTGCTTTTTGTTTTTGTTTTTTTTAAATTAAAGAAAACAGTAGGAAACAGGTGGGGATTTCTGTTCCCAGCTTTTTCTGTGGTGCTGTGCAATGGACCAATCAGTTCCCAGGAGTAGAGTCCCTGGCAATGTAAGACTTTTCTCTCTCTCTTTCCAACAAAGGGAGGTGACAGACTGCGACCAGAAGGCCAGAAAACACTCAGAATAGGCTGAAATAAAGACTTCTTAACGAAGCCACACATACAAAGCAGCTATCCTCAGCAGAAATCTCTGAGGAGAGGCGAGGGTAAAGTACAAAGGTGCTGAGACGCCAGCCATTTGCCCTCAGGTCCTCACGTGTGCAGTTTGTTCTTTGTTTGTTTACTTATTTCTACTATGTCCTAGCTGATGTCTGTCTGGGAGTCCCACTCTGATGTTACCATTGTTAAAAAACGTATATTCTCAATATATCTCTGCTGTCCATCTATTAGGGAATGAAGGCATGCAAAATAATTATTACATAATTTAATAGGAAATTAATCTTTGTTTTCAGGATTGTCACCTTCCATAACATTATTTATCTAAACAATGAAAATTATAGAAATTTAGAGTTTAATATTAGCCCTAACAAAGGCATGTCTAGGGACTTAAAAATTTGCCTCTCGGGCTTGGGAAAATGAGTCTGAAATTGCATGTTTATCTACTTTTCAAATTTAAATTTAAACTGTATATTACAACTGTATATAGAAGTCAGATTGTTTTTGTGGTGTTATAAATGAGATGTATTCTCCCTATAACTGGCCTGGAAGTCTTTATCCAGCCCAGGCTGGCCTGGGACTTGTTATCATCCTGCCTTCTGGAAACAAGATTCCACACTTGTACCTCCAAACCTGGTTGGGAAACAAATGTGTTGTTACCAAGCAGAAATAAAAAGCAACCGAGAGCTTGTTTCTGGTGAAAGGCACTGTTCTGGAGGAAAACTCAGTCAATTGCTTCTATTGTTTTTAAGTTTAAGGGATTAACTCCATGTTTTTAATAGGTAAGTACTCAAAAGAACTCTGTTCAAATTACAACTATTTGAACTCTGTTCAAATTGCTACTATGATAGCAACAAAGAAAAGTTCATCAGGTAAGTAACAGGGGCACCAGGTATTTTAAAGCGCGCACACGCGCATGTGTGTGTGTGTGTGTGTGTGTGTGTGTGTGTGTGTGTGTGTGTGTGCAGGTGCACATGGAATGTGGACATGTCAGCACATGTCTGTGGAGGCCAGAGGACAATCGTGTGAACTCTTAGACACTCTCTACCTTTTATTCTCCTCCTTTGGGAATAAGAACAGGGTTTCTCATTGTGCTGGATGTTGCTGGATGTGACTGCGAGTGGGAGCTTCCCACAGGGTGAAAGAGGGAAACAGACTGGGCTAGAAGACAGGCCTCAGGCCCACTCTGCTCTGTGCACTTTTGGTGTCAAGTCCCCACAGTGGCTGAGTCCGCCATGGATACCAGAGGAGGAGAAGGAAGAGGAGGAGGAAGAGGAGGAGGAAGAGGAGGAGGAAGAGGAGGAGGACTGGTTTCTGGTGGCAGTGGGTTCTCAAGGACACCTAGGCTTCCCAGGGTTTGTAGAAGCTGTGGTAAGGGGCATCAATGGACAAGTTGAATGCAGCTCCAAGAGGGACATACAAGGTCATCTTTTGCAGTCAAGAAGAGGCTCAGGAGTTCTAGCTTGAGGCTCAGCAGCAAAAGTACAAGACATTCCAGATAAGACCAGCTGAGAATCACCACGGTATAGAAGAAGCTACTGATCCAAAACCAGTTTGGTTCATCGACAATGTTTTAAGAAAGTAACGTGATGTCTCATTAATGTTAGAGAAAAAAGCTATTTGGACTAAAAGAAGAAAATGTAGTGAGAATTTTGGTTAAAAACCCAGGTATGTTATATGAATGTGTTCTTGTTTTAATCCCAGGTGTGGGGGTATGAGGCTGCTTCAGATTGTCCACAGCTGCTAACTCTGATTTGTTTCCTGCACTTGCAGGGGCGTGCTTTTTTTCCAGCTGCAGATAGTTTACATTTGGAACTGTGGGGACTCTTGAGAGGGTATAAATGCCTGATCCTGGAGAGGGGCAGGCACTCCAAAGAAGAGGAAGGTGGCTGCTGGTCCCCACCACTGCTCCTGGTTGCTCTTTTGTGGTTTGATGAGAAGAAGTTGGAGATACCCAGACTATGAAGACTGGACTTGCCCCAAGGAGCCTGACAACCCAAATCAGCAGAGAGTAGTCTAAAGAGACTTATGTCCCCTTTCCCCTCTCGCCGTCTTTCTCTCCTACAAAGTGTTGAGACATTGGAAGGAATAAGGGTTGGGAGGGAGGTAAAAGTATAAAAACCCAATAAAGTAGCATAGAAAAACACACCCACACACGAGTCAAGACTTCTAGGGTAACGTATTGTATCGGTCATTGCAGAGCAGGACAAAATAGAAGACTCAGCTTTCACTGTAGGTTGCTTACAAGGAATTAGGGGGGAAAGAGTCAATATGTTTTCGCTTATTTTAGCTGAATATTTGTTAAAAAGAAAAACAAAAGCTATTGTAGAGACTTGTGGTTTCAAGTAATATGAGCCTGATTAAGCAAATAAGGCCTTTTCGATCCCATTTCTTATTGTTTCCATAAATAGGAGCCACAATAAAGGTTTCAAAATAAACACAGAGAAAAATCTCCCCCATAATGCCCCACATCTCAAGGAACTACTTTTTTTTTAAAGGAACTACTCTTGAGTTAAGAAGATGTAGGTGGGTAGCTCAGTAATCACTAACAGTCTTGTACTCTGTCTTTCTGACATGTTTTGAGCATGATTTTAAAACCCACTCTATTGTAAACAATCCTACTCAGCAGGCAGTCTGCATTAAAATACATATTTTTACAAAATGTAAAATTGTATCCTTTGTAATTAAATTGCCTTTTATTTTTTCTCAGTGGAAATAAGAACCACTGCTGTGTTTTCAAAAGAAAAAAATGCCTTCCAAAGCCTTTTCCTATGCCAGGGATTACACATCATTGGCTGGACCGACCGCCAAGCAATTTTGAAAATATTGTTACAATCATTTTCAGTGAGGGGGAGATTATTGGATATTATACAAATATTTTTCAGAGAAATATTCTTTGTATTCATTGCTATAAGTTAATGGATATGCCAATTTGTGACACTGGACAAAATAAACCAATTTTATCCTGGGATTGCAAACCACAGTTCTAATATAATCTCTTTCAAGTACAAAATAAATTGAGCTATAGAGAAATGCATTTTTATTAAACTAGGAGCACACGGCGTTCTAAAATTATTTCTAAAGCTGTGTGTGTTCATGAAGATTCACATCAATAGTAAATGATGTTTTAAACTTAGACTTGTCTTGATATTTATTTTCTCCTTTTTCATAGAGGCTGATCACATAGGCTCCAACTTGGTTAAAAACAATAACAAAGACAGTTAAGCTCACAGAAAGTAACAACTTTCAATTGACTTTATTATCTGTGGATTTCAGATTGAAACACATACTCAAATCACTTTTCTGTTGAGTTGCTAACTCCATGATGTTCTGTCTTATGTCATCCAGGTGAAGGATAAATAAAAACACAGAAGGCATATAGAAGGCAGTGGAACATACCTAAAATCTAAATAAATGCCCTTCAATGGTAAGTAAAGACCAATGTATATAAGGTATCTTATAGTGAGTCTTGAAATTGAAAGTAAATGCATTAAATGCACAGCAAAGAAAAAGATGAACTTCCTAAGCATTTACCTGCTAGTAGCCACATGGAGTTCTACATACCTGATATAATTACAAGACACTGAGCGTATTTAATGTTAGAGAAATGAAAGGTACAACACACATTGAATATAAGAATTCTTGGAGAAAAGTATTTTATATATCGGAGTCGTTAAAAATCAAACTGGCCAGGATGTGTTAGTACATGCCTTTAATCCCAGCACTCAGAGGAAGAAGCACATGGATGTCTGAGTTCAAGGCTAGCATGGTCTGCAGAGCAAGATCCAGGACAGCCAGGGCTGCACAGAGAAATCCTGTCTCAAACACGCAAGCAGATTTCAAAATAATTTGTATTATCAAAAAATAGTGGTAAACTTTAGCATTTAACTTCCTTATTAATAATTATAAGACAAATCAGCCGAAGGTGCTTTGAAAACAAGGATCTGAAGTTTTTGCTATCTGCCTTGTAATACCATATTATAAAAGGTTATTACTAAATATTAATACATTTTAATTTAACTTTTAGCGTTCAACACAAATTTGAATTCTTCTTTTTGCTCCAGATCTAGAGGGGGTGTTATGGTCTCCCAGATTCCTTCTGGAAAGATCACCATCAGAGCTGTCTCCACAGTGGTCCTCGTACTGCACGACTCCCTTCTGGTCTCCTTCTTTCAGCCTCCATCTGATGGCTTGGACATGTCTAGTTAGGGCTTGGAGGACCTGATAGGAAACCATTGTTCCTATGATGCTACTAGCTTTTCCCTGTGATGACACAGACTATACCCTAAAGACGTAATCAGTGTACATTAGAAACATTCTCAAAATCACAGGCATATTGGGGGCAATGCTTCAGTGGATGAGCACGTCTTTCTTGTGCTGTCTGTTGAGCACTTCCTTCCTACTCCTCCCACCCCGAGATGCAGCCCTTGTGAGACAGTTCCTAAGGCTTCAAGTTGGTCTCCTCTCCTCCCTTTTTATTTTTCATTTTCCCGCTTGCTTTGTGGTGATACGTATGACCTTGAACAAACCTCTGATTTTTTTTTTTTGTCCTGCCTAGATGATGGATTACCACCCACTCAGGCACAAAGCTTGTTTGTTTGTTTGTTTTGTTTTTGTTTGTTTGTTTTTTAGGTTTTCCCATTTACTTTGTAGTAGTTTATGTGAACTCGACTGTCTCCCTGATCTTGCCCTTTGTCCATCTTGGTGGATTGCCACCTGCTTTGATACCTGTTCAGACTGATAAAAGTGACTACTTTCCCTTGCTGGCCTGATTGTGTCTGTGTGCTAATCTCTCAATGACACTGTTTTAGGATGGAGACTCCAGAGATGAGGAAGGCTAGGACTTCATTGCTCCATCCCTGCCCTAGAGACCAATAGAGCATATCTAGGGCCCCACCCATCCTGTAGCTTGTCTAGTTCACCACCATCATAAAGTATTAGAGCTCAGCTCAAGGGATCTCTATTCCTGAAAATTCTAGAACTAAGATACAACTACATGGAAGCACTTTGTGCATAAAGACTTTTCCCTTTAGAACCAGCAATTACTTAGAATGCATTTCTTTCATGGCAGATGGTAAGAGTCAGAGAACATTTGTATAAGAAAGCACATGTAAAACTACTGTGTCATTATATTACTAACAACTGACAGAACCAGAGCACACCACAGGGTAAGAACAGACTAGTAAGTCCATCCACCTTCATCCATGGTCCAGACAGAAGGCTAAAGAAACACTATATATAAATGACAGCACTAAGCACAGGTGCAAGTGATGTAAAACTACTTGATAAAGCTTATCACTAAAGAGCCTGTAGTCGGTTAAGATTTTTTATATCCCATAATGTTTCCTGTTAGGGGAAACAGAGCTGGAGCCTGCACAACTTCCCTCTCAGGGCTCTGCCGTTAGTGAACAGTCAAAGATTTCATGATCACAATGTTTACACAGCATACAGGCTAAATACGTTGTAAATTCTTGTAACCCTCCAAAGCACTAGACGTTCCAAATACAGCTCAGAAGTCTCACCGCTACTATGTACTGCACTTATATGCAGGCTACTCTCTCTATAAGTAATAATGCTCATTCCCAAATGCACAAATGATGTCTTCTATGTATTCTATAATGATACAATTTGTTCCTGATTAGCATCCTAAAACCAAAAAGGTAAAATAGATAAGATTGATAATAAAGTTAAAAGTATAAAATGCACAAACTTCTCAGTCGCAGCTTTCTGTAGCATCCTGAGTATATGTTTCTGGTGAATAGTCTATAACTCAAAAAAACAATTATACTAGCCATGATTATAGCAATAAGTCCAGTTTTCTGCACTGAAGACTTAATAATAACAAACATTCCAAAATAGTAATTAGGTAATGAATTAGGCGTAATTGCTAGACTATAAAATTGGCTCGTACAACAGTGTTCTCTACAAATGTAACAGAATAAAATTTATGAAAAAGCAATATATAACACCCACGTAAATTTAGCCATGCTTAATTTGCCAAATAAAAAAGTCTACTTGAGGTTGCAGACGTTAGAGAGTAGTTGGAAGTATTTTTCAGATTTAATATTTCATAAACCTGTCAAAGCAGGGAAGAGGCCTGTCTCTGACATGGTCTCAGTTGCATGCCTTTCTGTCAGTTTACCCCAGTGTGGCTGTCCTGCCAGGACACTGTGAAAGAGAAAGCACACAGTCCTGATGAGACTTGAACTGTTAGGGTGGGTTTTCAGGGCAAGGGGTCTCCTCTTTTCTGAGGGGCAGGAGAGCAGGGATAGAGGGATGATTAAGGGATGGAGGGGAGGGACCAGGAGGAGGAAAAGGAGGGGGCTATGAGTGAGATGTAAAATGAATAACTAAATATAAATAAATAGGCAAAGAAAGAAAGAAAACTGTCACATAGTACGCCTTGAAATTAGTGAAACTGCAAAGAAATAATATGATCCATACCCTTCTTTTCTTCCTTTTCTTTTAAACAAACGTTATTACATGATTACTTATTGTGTGAGTAGGGGTGCGGAACTTGTGCCATGGCACAAGTGTGAGGTCAGAAGGTAACTTATGGGAGCTGGTTTTCTGCTTCCACCATGTGGGTCCCAGGGATCACACTCAGGTCTTTAGGACTGGCAACAAGTGGCCTTATGCCATGAGCAGTCTCACATACCCCAGAATCCAAATTCTTGGGGAAAAATCATTATAACTTACCTTATAAGTTTACCTTATAACTAGTTCTCATAAAAATAAGAATTAGAGGAGTCGGAGAGATGGCTCAGTGGCTAAGAGCATTGTCTGCTCTTCCAGAGGTCCTGAGTTCAATTCCCAGCAACCACATGGTGGCTCACAACCATCTATACTGGGATCTGATGCCCTCTTCTGGCATCCAGGTACACATGCAAGGTAGACCATTCATACTTAAAATAAATAAACCTTTCAAAAAAGAAAAGTTAGAAGTGTGGAGGAATGTCTTGAGTGGATGTAACAACTGCCAATAAAGTGCTATTTAACCAATAAGCTGGGCTGAAGGACAGGAAGTGGAAGGCGGGACTTCCTGGAGAGGGGGCAGAGCCAAATTTGACAGTTGAGAGGGAAAAGAAGAAGGTTGACAGTTGATGGGGAAGGAGACAGAAGTCTTCAAGGATCATAGTGGCACGTGCTTGGGATATATGTATGTTATGAAGTTTAGAGTAGTTTATGTTAGTTTATGAGTAGATTTTATATCCTGCCTGGCAGATTTTAGATTCTGCCTGGCTTAGTGCCTGAAGCTTTAAAGAACGTTTCAGCCTCTATGTGTCAGTTATTGGCTTCTTAGGTGGAACTGATACAATTTATTGTAACATAGAAGAATTACAATAATTTTCCGAATATACATAAAATTCTATGCTCAAAAATGAACAATGCAAACTAAAAGGGCTCTTTGTGTGTAGGGGCAGGGCTGTGGTAGTTTGTTCTGTCATCGTTTTTCTTTTGTTGTTTCACTCTGTTTGACTCTAAATTGTATGAACTAGAAGTTATCTCCATTATTTCTGTCCCTCTCTTTTTCCCCTCAGATTTTTTTTTTAGTATCACCACAAAGCTGTTATTTGATGATTTTTCTCAGTTTTCAGAACACACATTTGCATGTAACGTTGATAAGTTAAATCCATGCACCAGTGCTCAGTGACTCACCCTTTGCCTCTGCCATCATGGTACTCACTAAGTCATTTCTGTAAATACTGGTCAGTGCTAAGTGTTAAGGGCTGCACCAGCTGCAAAAGAACAACTATAGAGACACAGCTACCTCAACTATTCCCAACTGAAACCATTGATCCATCTTTCATTCAATATTTACTCAATAACATTAAATCCAAAAGAAAACACTGAGGTTTTATTGGCCAAAACCATGACAGGGAGGAGGTTGGAACCAGTAATAACTAGTTATATATCAAACTCTTACATTTCAGGAGTCATTCTTTTACACTATCCTGGGTGTACAGGGCCTTGACATTTGGATAAATCTCTAGTGTCCAACAGGGGGCCCTGCTCACACTAGATAAGCTAGCTCTTGGTTCTGCTGTACCCCAGCCCTGTCTCTTCATTTGCTGTTACTATCAGGCTAAGACTCACACAGCTTGGAAAGAAAGGGCATTTTAAAAGCCTTACAATGAAATCATGGTGTCAACTGTCAAGATTTGCACCCTACTTGCAGAGGTCTCTCAAAATTAACTGTACTCCAGGTTGGCCTGGAGATCAGGTATTGTTCAGCCATTTACACGAGGCATGAGCAATTACTTCATCTCCTAAGCCTGCAGGGGTTGCTAATGTTTCTGGGCTGCAGACTATGCATCAGGCCGTGCCCAAAGATGCTGATTTAGTTGGTCTGGGTGATCTTGAACATCTGTTCTCTTTAGAACCTGCTGAGTAAGCTAAAGTAGAGTCTAATTTCAGAAAAACTGGAGTGTGCCACCATCTTTATGACAGATCATTTTCCTACAGCTGGTGTTTGAATAGTTCTTCGTGATAAGGGAATAATGAATCTGTGGAATCTTTGATTACTGCCCTATGTAAGGGGGTATGTGCCTTCTCTCACAGGCTTTTTGTGGCATGTAAATATATAACATCCTTATCCCTTCGGACAGTACACACAGAAAAGTCATCTCAATTCTAGGCAATAACAAACACTCTGAGACCACTCTCTGCAGCGTGGTCCAAAGAGTCACTGTATTGGCCTTACTTAGGAACTTTCCAAGAAATGAAACACTTTAATTGAGCCTGACTCACAGAGTTAAAAATATATATTCTAGTAAGATCTTAAGATGATTTGGGGGGGCTCATTAAAATTGGAAAAGCACAGCTTTAGTGATATTCTCTTGTGTTTCTCCTGAGTTTCAAATATAAGCACTTTGATCAAAGGGATGGGTTAGTATAGTAGCCAAAGCACTTAAGAAAATTAGCATTAGCATCTGGCCAGAAAGAGTCTGTGTAATGCAGGGGAACACTGCATCCCTTCCTGTTTGGTTTTGGCAAGGTAAAGTGAGGCTACCCTATGGAGCAGACAAGGTAAGCAGAAGCTTCCTGTGCCCCTTGATGGTACGGGTGCTTGCTCCCTTAGGATGTACTCTTCACACTTTGGACACACCTACACGCACACATCTTTGCCTTTCCCATTCACACTTGATGGTCTTCATTTTTCTAAGATTTATTTTATGTGTATATGTGTTTTATCTGCACGGATGTCCATGCAACACACGTGCTGCAGTGCTAGCACCGGCCAGAAGAGGGCATTGGGTCCTCTGCAAGTGTAGTTATAGATGGCTGTGAGCCTCTGCTTGGGCTCCAAGAACCCAAATGTGCCCCCTGAAAGTGAAACAAGTGATGCACCATTCTCCAGGCCTCTGGAATTTATTTTCATTAATAGGCTGAGAAGCTTCTGTAAGGCAGGAAACACTGTCAAGAGAACAAAGCGACAGCCTACAGACTGGGAAAAGATCTTCACCAACCCTACATCTGACAAAGGTCTAATATTCAAAATATATAAAGAACTCAAGAACTTAAACACCACCAAACCAAATAACCCAATTGAGAAATGGGGCTTGGAACTAAACAGAGAATTCTCAAATAATGATCTCTTGAAGGCAATCGCTGGAGAATTTTGCGCAAGCTAAGAGCAACTTACTAATGATTGATAACCTTACCCCATGCTTTCATCCCCACAGCTCCACAAGACTTCAATCCTGTACGATCAGCTTTTCCTGATTGCACTTACAAGTGAACCCAGCTTATTGTCTTTCTCTGTTTCTCTTCCTCCCCCTAATACAACAAATTCCAGCTCCATTCACATCACACAGGACTGCACACAGCACACGCACTCTGCGTATACCTGCAGCACATTTTCTTTATCCGCCAACTGAGTGAATGTCACACTTGTTTCCATTTCTTAACCACTGAGAATGATGCTGCAATGAACGTGGGAGAGCAGATGTCCCATCAACGTTCTGATGGCTTTGCTTGGACCATATGCCCTAGGGAGTGCCGAGCCACCTAGGGATTCTACTTCCTTTTTTGAGGAAGATCCATACTACTATCTGTAATAGCTACACTAATTTATGCTCCTGCCAACAGTGTGTGAATACCATTCTCCCAACTTCTCAGCACACTCTTGACCCAGGGGGGATCCTTGCTTTCTCGCCACCCATGTCTTTTCCTGCCAGATAGCCACAGCATTGTTTCCTTCAATCTATCTAGGTATCTGCTGCTATGTGATATTTTCACAGCATCCCCGCCCCTCTGTCCTTCCTCTCTAGCATTTCACTTCAATATATCTTCCTACGCATCTATTCTTGATATTAGGTCTTATTTTATTTATGAACATTGGGTTTTATTCACAGCTATATCCAGCATCTAGATCATATAGTGAGTAGCCATTTCTTATTAAATAATAAATAAATAGATAAATGAATGAATGAATCCTGTCTCTAAGTTCTATCCTTCCTTGCTACAGGAGACTGAGAATGAGCCAAAGGTTGTCATAACGTTGGTTCCAAATAGACACAAGCTACACAAACAGCAGAAAAAAAATCAAGAACACCAAGACAAGGAATTACTTGTCCAAAGGAGGTATCCTAGAGGCTTTAGTAGCATTCTACAGGCTCTGACCAATTCTAGTTTCTAGATATAGCCTTCCATGTTTCCGTTTTAAGAAGCAAATCCACACAGTGTACAAATGGGGGTGAAGTTGGTCCCAGGGTTTATATGTTAGAACTGGCACCACTAATCGACTGCTGATGGCCTAGCCTATGTGAGAATTCACTTCAAGAAAAATGACCTCATGTCTTAATCCTCCTGAATCACATGTTCACCCACTGAGCAGTGCAGACAACGCCAATGATATGATGTCATTTTCTATTTCAAAAAGAGCCTATGCACATGGCTGGGTATTTCCTCTCATTAGCGTCCTGGAGTGGCGGCAAGCAACACAAATCCCTGTCATGCTAATCATACCTGGTGAGAGGAAAACCAACAAGGCCAGCCTGTCAAAACCCATTTTCTAAAGGCTACATATGAAGCTTGGATACTCTGTTTGGCATTCGAGAAAATTTGAGAGATACAAATGGTTATTTGTTTTGTAAAATGGGAACAGATCTATTGCTCAATAAAATTTGCCTTCCAGTAATGTAAAAAAAACGCATCTGTGAACTAATTTGTGAAAACTGATTAAGGAAATTGCTTTAACACAGAGACATATTAATTATTAGGCTGAGATTTAAATGCCTAATTAATATGTGTATGCATGTGTAACTTTGGAGATAACTGTCGCTACCTCATCATTCAGATTACTTTCAAGATAATCATAAACACGGATAAGCAAATACTCAGCCACATGTGTCAGAGATACCTGAGATCGCCACAATCCAACTCTCTTCCTAAACCATGTGTCACGTTTGTTTTTCAATGTACCTTGTACTAAGGGTGTTCACATGATTGACTGACTTTAGGTTGGTGAATACGAGCTGTGTGTATTCCAATATGTTCAACTGTTAATCGTTCATGCTCTTTTGTCTTCTAACTTAATGCAGCCTTGCTGGGTAAACCAAGGTCCCAAGTTCAAGCATAAGCACCACCCCAAAATTATAAAATATAAAACACATACACACAATTCTCTAGTGTTTAGGAAATAAGATTGGGGGCTTATCTGTCAGAGCATCCAATGCCAGAAAGGAGAAAAATCTCCCTCCTAGGACCTGTCTGACATTATCATCTCATGATCTTAAGCTGTGACTCTTCAATTCTCCAAAATGCCTGAGATGACTACAAGGTCTCGGTGAAGACGAGACAAGTTCTTCCTCTAGACAGGCACTCTGTAGTGATGCTGTATCAGCAGTTTGGCTAGCTAAGGCAGTCTGTCCTACACATCTCTCTTCTGCCTGACAGCACAGAATCTCACCGTTGGCCTTTTGATCAAAACAATCAAGTGGGTAAAAAGAAATAATAAAATATGTATATCAAAATAAACACAATAACAGTGAAAGAAAAGAGCCATTCTTTTGAGTCCCTGGTGTAACTTAGCCCAAAATAGAACCCATAAAATCTTCAAACCATGACATCAACCATGATGTCTGCAGAATCTAATCCCCTTAGTTCAGTCTGCTTGAAACAAAAGCTATGCCAATGTTCCAAGAAAAACTTAAGTATTAAATTTCCTAATAGATGCATTTCTACTTTCCTTAAGGATAAATTAAAATGATCTGAACACAGAATGGTTTGAGAATATTTTGTCTTCAGCTGAAGGGATAGGAACTGACAAAGGCTCTCTCCCTCTCCCCTCGCCCCCCCCCCCCCCCGCCCCCGTGTGTGTGTTTGGCGAGGGTAGTGAGAGAGCCACTAACAGCTAAATTCTTAATTCCTAAGCTATTTCCAGAAATAGTTTCTTTCACCTAAATTAGCAGACTTGTCAAAAAATATCCCCGGAATACAATGTGAATGAAATGGCAGTAGCAAATTGGCTGAGGAAACGCCACTTCTACTGAGGCACAGGCCTCGGTAGGCTATTCAAAACACATGAATCGAGAAGCAGCGCCATGAATTCCATTTAGCACTCTTTGACATACACAAGGAGAACTGCCTGTAGTGCTCAGCTCTCATAGCAGGGGCCAGTTATGAACTCTGATGAAAAATAACATGTTATTTTTCATCACCCACCTGCTTCAATCTCGTATTTCTGCCTTCTCCTTTTCTGTTTAATTACAGCAGTTTTCATTTAGTGAATACCCAATCCTGGCCATGTCAATGCTGGTGCTGAGGTAGGCATCTCACCAGTCACTGCTTCTTCATCTGGGCATTATACCTGTCCTCTTGTCACAGCCATAGCCTTCGCTTGCAGTAAGATTTCACTTAGAGAAATCAACACCTGGCAATCTATGCTCCCCTAATTGCATTCTATACAGCACAAGTCACCAAAGAAGAGCACTAAGGAAAGGGGAGGGCTTCATGTTGCCCCTGAGTGCACAAACAGTGTCCCTTCAGAGGGGAAAGCCCAAGGGAGAGCTTTGCTTCAGGCACCACACTATATGTATTGAGCCCAGGCAAATACGTATCTCTCTTTGATATTAAACCAATTAATATTCCACCAACTAACTTGAGAAATATGTAATTAAATATGATATTCAAAATGAGAGTCAGATATTCTGTTAAACTCAATATGTGGGTGTTAATTTGCAACTATCAAACTAAATATTAACCTGCTAGTAATTGGTGAGCACTGGATACAGTGGCAAGCATTCCATGTACCTTTATTGTCACTCTCTGCTTTCCTTATCTCCTTTGGCTTTGCCACTTCACTCATTATGATAAGACATATATTAATCTTGGCAAATACATGGGGACTCTGGATTTACCAGCCCCTCTTAGAGGATACATAAATAGTCTTTCAGCTCCTCCAAGTTTAAACATAGAAATGCTACGTGACCTAAGATTTCCACTCCTGAAGGTATTCAGAGGACAGATGAAAATGGATTTTAACTGGAGTTTTAGGGTCTATCAGCTCCAACAGGCTAAGTTTGGCTACTCATCTCCAAACACCATTACAGAGCTCAGCAATGCCAAATAGTTTAGAAAAAGTGTCTAGAAAGATGAAAGAATGAAGGGGTCCAAGTGACTCCACATTCATCCACATGACACTGAGATGAGCTCATTTTAAGAAGAAGAAGAAGAAGAAGAAGAAGAAGAAGAAGAAGAAGAAGAAGAAGAAGAAGAAAAAGAAGAAGAAGAAGAAGAAGAAGAAGAAGAAGAAGAAGAAGAAGAAGAAGAAGAAGAAGAAGAAGAAGAAGAAGAAACAGCAGTGAGGCAAGAGTAAGAGAAATGCATAATCAAATAGACCTGCGGTGTGGTCTGGCTCATCACTGTCTCTGTTCTGATTCTGCTAGTTGCTTTGGAGACAGGATGGTCCTGCTTCAGAGTAAGCCCTTTCCATCATAGACAATAGCCCTGGGAGATGGCCCATCCTGTGAAGCTCTGCTTTTCCTGGGATCCAAGAGGACCAAATGCCTAGAAAGAAAGCTAGCAAACTTCAGATGCGTTTTGAGGGTCCAGGTGCAGGCAGTTTAAAAAGCTGACAGTAGAAGCCTCCAGTAGTATCTTTGTGTCTTTCGACTTGAAGGTAATGAGATAAGTAGGTATCATGGGTTCCTAGATAGACTTTCCTTGATTGATTAACATGCCTATGTGAAAGACAGATGAGTGATCTAAAGGAAAGGAGACAGATGGATAGTGCACACAGCGTCTATCTTCTTAACCTGCTTTCAGTGGCCGTGTGGACCAGGAAGCAATTATTTTAGCAAAGGTAGTTTTTAAGAGCCTCTTACAGAATATATACATAAAAATTATACATGGATTTTAGACTCACCAAGATAGGAAAGATGTTTTCTTCAAGGCTGCCAAATACAAATAGCCAAACCATTAAGAATGTAACATTTATATAATTCCTGATTGTGTTATGGTTCTTCTTGCTATAGGTAGTGTACTGTATATATGTGTAATGATATAAATGTATATGTAAAAATTTTAAAAAAGGAAAAGAAAAAGTATACATGGATGTATTTTTATCCAAAAGAGCAGAAATAGCCCAACAGTCCATCAGCTAAATAGATAAATAAAATATGGTATACCTAGACATTAAAATACTATCTGACTATAAGATGTGGTGAACTTTATGCCAGTGAATGGAGTCAGTCATTACATGCCATGACTAAGTTAGTCAAATGGTAAGAACAGACAGCCTGCAGAAGAAAGCTGAGTGGTGGTTACCCCAGGTTGGGAGGACTTGAAGACAAATGAGGAGTGTCTTAGTGGGCAGTGTCCTTGGGAGTCCACAGATCACTTTTCAGTTCCATCAGAATGGTGGCTATGAGACTCCCCACACAGAAATCACTGAATTGTTCACCTTGGAACAGTGGAAGATGGTGGTGGGCTATTTCTTAGTAATGCTCTGTCCTTGTTTGTTTTGTACAAAATGTGATGATCGCATCTCTCTCTCAACTTTGTAAAAGGCTGATTTGGGACAAAGAAAAGGTGTGTATGGGGAAATGGAAAATTTAGATTTTTTTCCTTAATGAGAATTCTGGTATTTGTGTTTCCTCTCTTTTCCTCAAGTGCTTTTAGCCAGTAACAATGTTCAAAGGTACATGTTTTTAAAAAAGAAAAGCAGCATTAACCAGCATTATAGGTATATGAACCTGGGGTTTAGCATACAGTACATTTCCACACAAAAGACCTAAATAATAATGGTCGAAACACTTAAAAATATGATTCAACATACTGCATGGCCAATTTGTGGGCATAACTACCAGTCATAATCTTGAATTTGCTTCAGGGTTCTCTGACATTTGGTGAGAAGTCCCCAGCACTGCCACAATCACCCTGCCTAAGGACACACACCTCTCCTGCACAGAATCTGAACTCTTCCTTGAATGTCTCATCTACCGTAGAAATGTTTTCCTCCCAAGAATGTGCTGCCAGACTATAAGAAGTCTATTGACTGCATCAACCCAATTTATCGCAGTAGAAGCAACACAAGTTCTATGAAGTAACTGTAACCTCCTGCATGACGCTTGCCTTTTCACAGGTACTCAGACATGGATTCCCAGCACAGCAACAGAAACAATTTTTGTCATCGTTGTCACCACCACCAGCAGCAGCAGCAGAAGCAGAAGCTGGAGCAGCAGCAGCAGCAGCAGCAGCAGCAGCCCTCAAACATGTCATCTCAGGTGCTACACAGAATCTACCATCTCTAGCATCCTGAGGGACAGCGCTGCAGCAGCTCAGCAGGTGGTTCTAATATATCCCTAGATTTGAAGGAGGAAGATAATTGGCTCTGAGTTGAGGCTCTCCTTAACTTCTTTTTTACTGTATCACTTAGGTAAGAAGGACTCCAGATGCCAGTCTATGCCTTGATAAAATGGAGAAAACGTAGTACTACTTTAAAGTACCATTATGGGTAGCCGAATTAGATGGGACATACAGAAAATCTTACTAACAGAAAGGAAGTAAATGTTGGTTGCCATTATCATTATAAAGCAGTTCACTAATGCGTAAGTAATAAAAACATAATTGATGTACTGAATAATTTTATTCACTTATCTAAATAACATAAGGTTGGAAAAGTATCACATTTTGAATGTGGAAGTAATTAGACTAAAACTCCCCTGGATTGTGAGATGTGTGATGCTAAATACTTACGCCCATTACTCCACTTAAGCTTCTAATAAAAGTTGAACCAATTGGACATGGTTGTGCACAACAGTGAAACCAACGGTTCAAGAGGCTCTTGAGCTCTAAGTCAGCCTGGGATATGTCATGAACTGGAGGCTAGCCTGGGAAACTTAGGCAGATGCTGTATGGAACTAAAAATAAAGAAGTTCTGGGTCTGTGGCTTGCTGGTAACCTTCTCCACAGGTCCAGTCCTCATAAATGCGAAACCAGTGTACAGTTACTGTCTTCCCTTCACAAAGAAGAAGGTGTGGTACACCAGTGTTCCTTTTGTACAGTACCAATTCTCCTGTAAGAATGCAGAAGCCACACTCACAAGCACTGCACTAGAACTGATTAGCACTTGTAACCTTAGTGAACTTTTTTTTCTTTATTAAGTGAGAATACACGGGTAACTAAAGTCTAGACACTAACTGTGCAACTTCGTAAAATTTCATGTAGGTGTACAGCCATGTTGTTAGTGCTAGGTCAAGATTCAGAACATTGCTCCAAAAAGGCCTTTTCATAGATCTTTCTGGCCAATGTCCTCTCTGGTTCCTGAAGCTATTATGAAAGGAACCACAGGGTTGACAGCATCCTGCTTGGCTTCTAGTGTTCTACAGCATTGCAAGACGCCTCCATCTCTTCACAGTAGTATTTTTTTTCCTTACTCACATTGTTAAGTAGAAACACAGGTGTTTGAATAATAAATAGGAGAACCCCAGTCAAATTCCTTTTACAGTCATCCAAATGGTGCAGACAGAAGAGCCTGAATGCATCCCTTCAGCCAACATGGCTAAAATAGAAACTAAACTGGAAGTCTTTCTCATTGTGCAAATCATTGACATATATTCTGATATGAAACCAAACCTGTACTGTAAAAGCACCTTGGAAAAGTCTCAGAAGATTAAAAAACAGAAGAAAAAAAAGGTTCAACCATATGATCCCATAGAACGAAGTTATGTTTTTTGTTTTTGTTTTTGTTTTTTGTTTTTTTTTTTTTTAGAAAAAGCAGTAATAACTCCATAAGAACCTGATTTGATTGTCGGGTTCAGGAGTAGGAGTCTCAGTCACATCACCAACTGTAATTAGTGCCACTGAGGATTACATAGATGGCAAATGCTGACCTGATGTGGCTGTACATAGAACTCATGGTTCAGTTCACAGTTGAATTTAAAGGTTAGAATCTTATTAAGTACTTTCATGCTTTTTTTGTTTTTTCTGCTTTTTGTTTTGTTTGTTCGGATTTGTTTTATGGCTACTAGCACCAGAAAAGTACTATATGTTGAGTACAGGAACATATTGGTCAGAATATGCTCTGGGTGCTGTAAGGAAGAAGTGTGAGACAGATGATATCGTCACGAGCATTAATGGCTCTAGAGTGATAGAAGACAGGAAACTTCTCAGTGCCACACTTGACACGCTTCACGCTGCACATGCCTCTCTACCTAGGGACACAGAATACTCTCCCTTTAGTGCGGCCCTTTTTAATAAGTTTACAATGAGACAGATTTAAAAACCCAACCTGTAGGGCCAGGAAATTGAAATGGATGTTGAAGAAACTGTTATGAATGAGAACCTCAAAGTTTTATAAAGGAACACCTTTCAGCACATGAGAAACTTCAACAATAACACATTTTCTTCTGAGTTTGCACCTACGCAATTTAGTTTCCGTATAAAAGATGATATTGGGAGGAATTTTACATTGGCTTTATTCTGCTCGTTGTAAGGTAACTAGTCTTTTGGTGTGCTAGGGCAGAGCTGCCATGCATGACTTTTCTTACTCACTATGACAGCTAAGCTCAGCTTCGCTATGTAACTCTTCTGGTGGAAGAGGAAAGCAAACAAAATGGCCTTAGAAAACCTTTATATGTAGATTATGGAGGAAACCCTGATTGAACACGAGTTGTTGACATGAGCATAGCCATGTCAAGGACCCCCACTGCCTCAGCAGAGTACCTTCTTTGGATGAGGGTGAGAAGGATGGCTAAGCCGTCTTTGAGTTCATGCATGGATGCTGACAGTGTATGAAGAAAATGTCCTCCATGGCCTTCTCTCCGTGGATATCTATGGCTCCCTTACATAGACTGCGCCTACTGAGATTAGCTGCACCCACGTCTGTGATTCATCTGCATATAATAAGTCTGTCTCTTTATTTGTCTGTATGTAATAACTCTAGCTCTTTCCTTTTCACTTGTACACCACAAACCTCCCTTTCTTAACTCAGCTATTTGCAGCAACTATGCCTCCGCCCCTGCGTTATTTAAATGTCTAAATTAAACACATGGAGCTTCTGGGTTGCTGTGTCTTCTCCTTCAGAGAGTCTTGTCTACCTGATCTCAGCATTTATCTGTGCTCATGTATTTGTTTTGTCTTCATTTCCCTTGTCTCCTGAGTCAGTTGAATCACTGGAGATTACTGGATAAAGCACTTCACCCTAAGGATATCTGCGGTCTTAGTGACCTAGGTTAATAATTGGAGCAACGAAGATATGGTGTGTGGAATTCAATGGGAGTTCTCTTATGCAGTTGAAAGACAAAGGGAAAACACCTATGAGAAACAGGAGGATTGATGACACAAGTAGTGAAGAAATAATTTGCAAATGCATGAGGACAGTTGCACTCAATTCTTAAATGTATGATGCCCATGTTCAAAATATTACATATAGTGATGTGGTTGTTTGAGTAAGAACAGCCGCCATAGGCTCATAGATTTGAATGCTTGGGCACCAGAGATTGGCATTATTTGAAAGGAATAGTAGGTGTGGCCTTGTTGGAGAAGCTTCACTGAAGGTGAGTTTTGAGGCTTCCAATGCTTATGCCAAGCCCAGAGTCTTTTTCTCCCTGCTGCCTGCACCTTGAGAAGTAGAACTCTTAGTCCTTCTCCAGCACCATATCTGCCTACATGCCTTCTTGCTTCCCAACATGCTGATATTGCACTACACCTCTGAAACTGCAATCAAGTCCAACTAAATACTTTTTTTTTCAATAAAAGTTGCCATAGTCATTGTGTTTCTTCACAGCAATAGAAAATTGACTTAGAGAAGCAGAAATTGTTGAAGACCAAAGACAACATGAAATTACTAACAGTCACCAGAGGAAACAATAACTTCAATGGAATAAGAAGACTGACAAATCAGCCATAACATAGTTGTCACCAGTCTGTGAATATTATTGCCATGTGCCAAGAAGGACTAGTACAAACTTGACATGAAAACCACAGAAAATATACCTTCTAAAATAAAAGATAAAAAACTCCATTTTCATTCATATTAATAATATAACACTCTAACAATATGTTCTCACTAAAAGAATTCCAATGGAACACACTTAACTATAGATCAGAAACAAATATAAAAAAAACCCAAATGCCAAGTAAGATATGCAAAGAGAGTTGAACCTAAAGAGCAAGAGCAAATTCATTTAGTCACTGGGTGTGATAAAATGTCAAAGGTTTGTGCCTTGAGAAAATTAGGTTCCATGTGACCACTATTGAGGTGAAAATGCTTAAGACATTATCATACAAGAGGAAGGAGACTTTTTACAACACAGAACACTATATACTTTTATATTGAAGGAAATGGTACAACAAAAAAATCAAAATTAAAACAATCAAGACAAGAAATAACAACAACAAAAAGTAATGGCTAGCTAACCATAAAAATGAACAAAACTAAAGCAACATTAATTCAGTCAGAGATCAAGCCGGATAAGACTATGGGGAGCCAGCCTGTGTCCATCTGTATTCGCCATAAGACTCTTTCAAAAGAAATATGTTCATATTGTAAACACTCATCAACATAATTTTGAAATCACTTGGTATGAGATAAAGCCATTAAAAAAAAAGATGAGGAAAATAAGCAAGAGCTAACAAGAATGATTACACAGGTGGGGAAGAGCAGGAAGGATAAGGGGTCACCCAGGGACTTCCTAAGGTAAAGGAAGCTGTGGTAGTCGTACAAATGTTATTCATTACACAAATAGAAGTAACATAATAAATTCTTCATTTATTGAAGGTTGGCGTGTCATGGAAAGTTGTTTCTTCCATTGTTTTGTATTTTGATTCTCGAAAAGAGATTTTTATCAGGTAGGGTTGTTGCCCAGTGGGCAGTCAATGGTACCTAGTCTTTAATGCCTAAAAAGGATTAGGGAAAATCAAGTATTCTGTACACAGATCTTATTTTGTAAGAAGGCAAGAGGATCACATGGCAGGTAATGACAATGGTTTCAACTCTGATCTACTTCCTCCCGCAGATACTCAGGACCAACAGAAAACTCACTTTGTCTCATGCAGTTGTTAGTATATCACACTGAATTTTAAGTTATTTAGATTGGTTGGCTTACCTTAAACAATAATCTGGAACAAAGGTTACATATTAATAAAGAAACACTGATGAATGCAAACAGGAAGTTGGGTCGGCTGCAATATTAAGGTTTAAACAAAGCATTGAAATTATATAATAAGGTCTATGGAGCTTGCTTAAGAATATATAAAAGGAGATGGCTGCATTATAAGTTATAAACCATTTAAGAAATACAAAAATCAATCTGTTCTCTTTCAGAGATGCCTCAACATGTCTTACTCAATCATCCTTAAATGGTGAAGCTCCCACTACAACCCATACATAAATCATGACTGTACAAAGGTCACTGGATGGCTGCTTCATGCCATTACAAGGAGTCAGAGGACTATCAATATTTCCAGAACTCAACACAAAGACAGAAAGTAAAAGACCTTAAAGCTTCCTTCAGCCTCAGTGGTGATTCCATCAGTTTGTGCACGTAAACCAATTAGAATAGATTTTCATAATCACTAAATGCTACCTGACTCAGTTGCCTGTTTCCCTACGGAAAGCAAAGCTTTAGAGAAAAGGTGTGTGTGTGTGTGTGTGTGTGTGTGTGTGTGTGTGTGTGTGTGTGTGTGTGTGTGTGTATGTGTGTGTTGTAAACAAAGGTTATGCCAAACAAAAATGATGTCACAAAGCAAATCTCAAGAAAAACAAGAAGAAATTAATCTTACCACTATCAAAAGAAGAAATTATATGCTTGTCACCTACAATGGAGTATTATTCCCAATCACACAACAATGATATTTATGACA
Source organism: Acomys minous (assembly GCF_964271855.1). NCBI lineage: Eukaryota > Metazoa > Chordata > Mammalia > Rodentia > Muridae > Acomys > Acomys minous. The sequence goes on from NC_140485.1 coordinate 14,170,601, forward strand.
GTGTTTTAAAGATAAAATTAAATTCAAGAAGAAAAAAGCCAAACCAAAACATTATCTTATTTCCACATAAAATAAAATGAACCATAAAACACTGTTCCAGGATCATCATACTATTTTCTACACACAAGAAAGATACACAACTGTAGACAATTGTTCTTACCATTATTGTTGCTATTATATGAGCAATGCTGGGACCAAACCTGATGTAATACTCTAAGCCTAGTCTATGTTTCTGGACCTTCTGTGTTATTATTTAATCTAGTGATTAGGTAGTAGTGTGTCTAAGCAACTTTCTATATAATTTCACCAACTATAACTGAAGGTGGGAAAAAAGCTCATATTGACAAAACGAAGAATTTTCAGAACAAATTCCACTGCAAAAATGATGTGCCAAAAGTCTCATGTGAGAGTCTGTGAGCTAAGCATTACATCTCCATAATCATGGTTGCTATTTTGAGATGAGGAAATTGATGCTTAGTGGATGAAGTATCTTGTCAGAAATGTTACTATAATTGGTGGAGGCAAATCTACCCACCTACCATGTCTTGTAACTTCAAAGTCAAGCCTTTGTAACATCTGACAGTACTATCCATCTTCCCCATCAGTATGGTCCAGGTATTCTGACAAGAATGTCATTTACAAGTTGCACAAATTGTTCTTGATTCAATGCCAGGTTCTGGATGCCCTGAAAACAAGTCAGTCTTCTAGAAGCTGAGCGTAGAATGGTGGGTACCAAAGGCTTGGCAGAGAAGAGAGAATGAAAAGGCTGACCAACCAGGACTCAATAACAATTAGGTGTTCTGGTATGGAGAGGGATGACTTCAGAAAAAGGTAACAACAGCATATATTTTAAAATAGTTATTGCGGGACCCCTGGGCCCAAATCTGCCTATCATAATGTTCTACTTGTAGGTTTCTAGGACCCTCTGGATCCTTCTATTTTGCCATTCTCCCATGCTTCTCTCATCTAGAGTCCCAATAGAATGTCCTCCCCTCTGTCTCAATTTCCTGGTAAGTGAAGGCTTTTGTGGGACATGCCCCTTGGGCTAATATGCAGATATAAGTGAGTATATACCATTTGAGTCTTTCTGCTTCTGGATTAACTCACTCATTATGATCATTTCTAGCTCAATCCATTTATCCACAAATTTCGGGACCAGCCAAGGACAATACAGGCCGTAAAACTTTAAACCCCTACCCAGATCTAGCCAATGGTCAGAACATTCTCCACAGTAGAGTAGAGAGTGGGATATGACTTTCTCACATACTCTGGTACCTCACCTTTGACCATGTCCACTGGATGGGGAGACCTGGTGGCATTAAGAGGAAGGACAGCAGGTTACCAAGAAGAGACTTGATACCCTATGATCATATACAGGGGGAGGTAATCCCCCTCAGGAACAGTCACAGGGGAGGGGAATAAGGGGAAAACGGGAGGGAGGGAAGAATGAGAGGATACAAGGGATGGGATAACCATTGAGATGTAACAAGAGTAAATTAATAAAAAAAGGAAAATAAAAAATAAAAAAATAGTTATTGCTTGGAATTTAAAGCATTATGACAAAAACTATTACTTCTTAGTATATATTTATGCTTATCCTAGTTGGAACACTATACAAAGTTCTCAGGTATAGGAAAAACTATGTGGCACCTCATAATAATGTAGAGTCTTTTATATGTCACTTACAAAGGATTTGAAAGTCGGGAAAAGCCTCTGATTCAGTCGGACATTCCTGTCCTCAAGACTAGGAAGAACCAAAGAGTTGTAAGGCCTCCAGGAGAAGCAACTATGGTAGGCAGCTACTTAGATGTAATTTTATTAAACCAAATTCATTCAATTACATTTATGTCCCTCAGTTGCACTGGCTCCGTTTCTAATACTCAGCAGCTGCGTGTGGCAAAGAGCCACCGGCATAGAAAGTGCCAGCACTGAGTGCGCCCGTGTCCACTGCAGTGGAACTTTTACCAGAAAGCACTTTCTGGAGCCAACCTGTTTCACATGCATTCCCACACAAGCCCCTCCACCCTAGAGCAACTCAAACAGCCGAGTCCTTGGTGATCCACTCACCACTCAAGATCTCATGTGAAGTAGTTTAGAGAAAAGGCTCAAAGATTTTCCAAAAAAAAAAAAAAAAATCACAACCAAGTAAAATTTGTGAGACTGATGAGGAAGGCAGTGTAGAGCACTAAGCAGAATGCAGATAATCTGCAGCTGCAAAGAAACACAGGACACAGTGGTCACCACACAGGGGTGGCCACCTGCCATTCTCAAGGAGAAAGTCATAGAGAAGTCACTAAAATATCCTCAGTGCAGAAGGCTTCCTTTGTTACTAGCGAACACAGTTACACAGAATACCAGGTTTCAGAGTGACATCTTCTACATGCATGCTGATTCTACCCACCTCTCGCTGTCTCCTTTATTCCTTCTGACTTCTCCTGGGATCTTCTTCCTATATGATTCCATGCCATCTATTTTTTTCTTCTTCCAAATTCCATGCATGAAAAAAGTGTACTTTTCTTTCTGAGTACAACTTATTGTTCTTAAAATGATGATAACAGTCTAATCCATGTTCCTGCAAAGAACATGAGTTCATTTTTATTTATGACAAACTAATATTCCATTTTGTATATATGGGTCTGTGTATGGGTCCATGTATGTGGGAAGGTGTCTCTCTTCTTTCTCTGTGTCTATCTGTCTGCCTCTGTCTCTGTTTCTCTGTCTCTCTCTTCCCCTTTCTCCTCACTTGATGTGTGTATGTGTGTGTGTGTGTGTGTGTGTGTGTGTGTGTGTGTGTGTCTGTCTGTCTGTCTGTCTGTCTGTCTGTCTGTCTGTCTGGAGACCAGAGGACAACATCAAGTATAAGAAATCATCCATCTCGATTTTGAGACAGGGTATCTTGTCATGGTGCTCTCAATATAGGCTAGGACAGGTAACCAATAAGCCTGAGAGCATCTAAGTCTGCCTCCTCAGCAATGAGATTCCAAGGAGGTACCACTAAGCCCAGAATTTTGTTTTTAATGTGGATTATAGACCTTGACCTTTCAAAGCCAGAACTCCATAGACTGACCCATTCCCTCAATTCCGTACTGCACATGTTGATTCATTTGTTGATGGGTGCCTACATTGATCTTGTGACTTGTCTATTGTGATAATAATCTCATTTTTCTTCTATGATAATTTGATTCCTGAAAGTATACACCAAAGACTGTATAGCAGTTTCAGTTTTACTCTTATGAAAAATGTTCTTGCTGATTTCCATCATTGCTGTGTTAGTTAACACAGCAACAGACAATATTATATATATAAGCTCCTTTAGTGTGTGCTTCTCACAGGAATCCATGATCCAGTGTATTCTTGATGACCATCATTCTAACTAGAGAAACAACAGTAAATTATGTTACTAATGAATGTACCTTAGGGTTTATAAAATGTTTATTTTGTTTTGTATGTATGTATCTGAGTGTGTGTGTTTGCACTATGTACAGTGCAGGAGCCTGTGGAGATCAGAAGAGGCATTAGGTCCACCAAGAACTGGAATTCCAGATGCTTGGGACCAACTACGTAATTGATGGGAACTGAACCAGGTCCTCTGTGACAGAAGCAACTGCTCTTAGCCACTGAGGCATCTCTTAAGTTTGATGGATGTTTGGGAGCAAAGACTGTTTCCAATGGTGCTGGGATATGCCAGATCAACACAAAAGAGGAGTTCACCAAGCCCCAAGAGGGCTACATTTGGGGCAGCACGCTTCACTGTCAGTTGCTGGAGGGCACTAGTCTAGACAATCTGACTGCTCTAAGGTGGTGGGGAATGTGGTCCTTGTATTCTCTTAGAAAAATAGTGCATTGGGCCAATACATACCTGTAGCCATGAAGCCTACCTAGTACAATTCAAAGAATTATGAAAGAGCCAAGAAAACACATATGCCCTTTGCTATGCCTCTTTGTATCTCATTCCATCCTAGAGTTTAGAGGAACATTTCTACCACAGTTTGGTCAACACAAAGCAAGCTTTGAAACGTGTGCAAATAGTTGTCTTTCATCCATAGAAACGAAACTGGCTCAGGAAAACAATTTCTCAGCTGGACACCGACATCACAGGAGCCCATAGTGAGCATTCTCATGTTTACACTCATTGGGGAAAAAGCCATTACACAGTCATTTCATTACATTTCTTCCACAAATTATAGGAAAATCCTGTTGAGAAAAATACTCTTATTCATCATCTCCAGCAATTAATATCTAGAAATCATCTTGGTTGTGCCATGCAAAGCAGTGATTTGTAAAATGACTTCAAACCCACTGGGCAAATGGAGAATATTGTGGTCCCTGTAGATGATCACTGCATGTGGGGCCTTAATGACCTGAGATCACTTGAGATTTCCTGGAGCCATCATATTATGTTATTTAAATGACAGAGTTTTGTGTGAACCTTACAGCCCCCCAGAGCTGGAACTGGCTGAAATATATCTGTTTTCTCTATCAAGGGTGTTAAATTATAATTACATATCAGAAGTGGCTATACATGAATGTATGTAATTACATTATATAATAATGCTCATTATATTATTCAAGATCATCCTTCTGTACTCAACACTAAACAGATAAATAAAACTCAAGTGGATGTTGCCCAAGAACAATAAAGAGCAGGAGGGTCGTCCCATGGCGGCTCAAGCGTGGAGATATAAAAGACCCCAACATGAGAAAATAATTAGCATTCAATATCAATAATTTATTATGTAATGATGAGCCAAGAACCACATTAATCCCTATCTAAAGAATAAAGCTCAGAGGAAAAGAATGGTTCCCATGCAGATGTATATTCATACCCAATACAATTACTATGCAAATGCTTAAAGATGAAATTAACTTGCTTTGCCAATACCTTCTGATGCAGACCAGTAGGCAGAGTATTGTGATTTTTTTCTGCACAGTTGATTTTCTGTTCCAAGTTGTAGCTCACTGGTTTTCTAAAACCAAAGCTAAATGTCTATGAATATGTACCCCACCCTTGCCTATCCTTCAAACGAACCTGACTCATTAGAAATGTTGTAAGAACCCAGCTTTTAAATTGTCTAATGGCATCAATACACCCTGTGCCTCCCTGTAAAAGTGTGACAAGCAGTTCACATTTTATTTTACATTGGCTTTTAATTCTATTGAAATAATATCTGAACATTTCACAGAGTAGGCACCCTGTTATTAGAATACTTTGTGGAGTGTCAAACCCTGTACAAACATTACTTCATTCATCTGCATGATTTCTTTCCTGGAGTGGGTGGGATGTTATTATTACCACTAAGTGGGAAAAGTTTGCTTTGAAGGTCAGCCTCCCTGTCTGTAAAAGAACTTTTCATATAAGAGTTCGAAGTGGCAACCTCAAATGCCTTTTTCAATCCAGGCAGGCATTCTGAGTAAGTCAAACATGCAGAACTGGATATGCAGAGGGAATAGCCCGAATTAAAAAGAGAACATCTACAAAAGTTGGTGCAACTAAGGCTGGTGATGTAGAGAAAGAATTAAAGGTAAAGCTCTGGCAAGATTTTGGGTCCTGAACCTGCTTTCCCTAGAAATTACATTGATTTCTATGAATGCTCTTCATTGTATGCACTAAGGAGAAGGACATAGATCCAAGAGTGTATGGGCAGAACAAATTGTACTTGATGGGTTTATGTTAACAACAACAACAACAACAACAACAACAACAACAACAACAAAAGACACAAAGTTGAATACGTAGGAAATGGGGTTGGATATGGAAGAAGTTTGGAGAAGGAAAGAATACTGTCAAAATATAGGGCACAACAATTCTCAAGGAAATTAAAAAATGAAGAAAAGAACAAAGGAAAGCACAGTGTTTTGAGACATGAGGAAGCTTAGGTATAGGAATATTATTATAGCTGGGCATGGTGGCGCACACCTTCAATCCTAGCCCCCGAGAAGCAGAGACAGGGAGATCTCTGTGAGTTCAAGGCCAGCTGGATCTACATAATGAGTTTCCAAGTCAACCAGGGAGAAGGAGTGAAAGCTTGACTCCACAGCGATGGGAGAGGAAATAAAATCTCACACCCGACAATTACTGAGTGGACATAAGAGGTTGAACATGCAAATGGCTAGTGTCTGGCCATATATAATCCATGATAAGAGCGCTCTCACCTCGAGGTCTGCAGCAAGCCACTCCTTCCAATGAAGGGTTAACAGGACAATGGTACTTCTCTACCCAACCACATCTGATCCCCACTTCTTGGTAACTCTAGCTTCCTCAGGTTAACAGCCTCCCTTCCCCATGTGCTTGAGCACTGTCCACTTTTACCTGGCATTTCTCTACCTGCGTTAGAGTCTCTGCTAAATACTAGTGGTAGTAGCCAACCCTCCTGGAAACCCTAACTAAATGCCCTGTTTGTTCTCATTTGTGTGGTTTCAGAGTGGAGACTCCCAGTTCTACTCCAGAACGGCATACCAAACATAGTGCAGTGGCTGGATGTGCATGGAAGGCACTGTGTGTGTGTGTGTGTGTGTGTGTGTGTGTGTGTGTGTGTGTGTGTGTAAATGTAATAAGTATATAAGGATGTGATTGGTTGGGGGGGGGGGAGAAAGGCAGGCAGATCATGAACACCTGTGAGCAATGAACTTCATAGTTTACTTCTTAGTAAAGACCAACAGTGAAACGCTTCAAATGAGTACTGATGGGATTAAACTTGAACGTTTTGAAAGGCAACAGCTGCAGCATGGTGAAAGATGGATGGAAGGTGGGATGATTTGTGAACTGATTCATGATTCAAGGCTATGGGGAGATAAAGAAGGCTGTGGACCTGGAAAAATGGCAGTGGAAAAGCAAACAAGGAAACAGTAAGGGAGATGACAGACACTAATGACACAAGCCCACCACAATGTGAGGCAAAAACAACAGATTAAGAAGTCTTCTGGATTTTGGCTAGTATTGTCCAAAGAGGAGAATGGGAATAATAGTAATGACCATAGACCCTCAGGAACAGTGGACTTCTGTGTTTACAAACTATCCACTTTATGGCATCTTATTAGGACAGCCTAAATGAATAAGAAAAAGAATTTCTTGTCTGGTAAGTGGTAAGTCCAATCGCTTTCCCTTTATATGAAAAACTTTCCCATGAAATGTGTGTTTATTAAAAGCAAAAGTGCACTCCTTAAAAAAAAATGACCCAGTTCCGTTAACGTACTTTGTAATTTATAAAGACTGAACAACATTATTACAAAGCAAAGCAAACCCAGATCCACCAAGTAAACCAACAGGCATCTCACTTTTTATGGGGAAACAAAACCGACACCACAATCTCATTAGCTCAGAATTTTCGGCAGTTGAGCCAAAAGTCCACAAAGCACTACTGATAGAAGAACATTAGGTTTTACTCAATGTCTGCGACGTTTTACTTGAAAAGAACTTTCTGAAAAGCCAGCCGTTCTTTAAAGTACTCTATTAAGACAAATACTAAGAGAGAGGATGATTTTTTTTTTAGGAGTTTCGTTATTGTGTAAAAAGTAAAGTAAAGAATACAGTAAAATTTTGCCATTAAAAGTAGGTATTAGCAGGGTGAAATATGTGAAATAAATTCATATGTTCTCCTTCAAACCAAATATTTGGTTTTCCTCTGCCACAAGCAACTAAGAGAGATGAGTCATTGATGAAACCATAACAAATATTCCTATAATTTACCACGTGGTTTTGATATAAGAAGCTTCAATCCTCCTGTACACATCTTTGGTATGACTGTCTCTGCTTGATTACAAGCTTTGAGCACAAATTGGAATTCATACTCAGCACAAAGACAAATACTTATGAAGGGACAAGGACACAGCAAAAGCATCCCTTGTGTGACACGATAGATGAGCACTGCAAAGGGACATGATTGAGTTACAATCTCAGGCCGGCACTGTCACATCACTGAGGATCTGGGGTATCAAGATGTGGGTCTAAGGGCAACAGAACTAGAAAAATTCTGCTTGTAGGAGTGCTATCACAGTAAAGCAATAGTTAGAAAACACATACAAACACATACACACACACACACAACCCCATGATCTGAGAGCTGTATAACCTAAATTAAATAAGACAGATAAGTAAGATATATAATACCTCCGATGACGATAAATGCTATATGGAAATGGAACATAAGGGAAGGCTGGGACACAAAGGTGACATCTGAGTAATGACATGCAAGAGGGGACAAGATGAGCTTTACTGGTGTCTGCAGAACAGCATCTAGACACAAGTAAGGCCATCTCCACAAGCGCACTGTCATTTGCCGGGCTGCTCGGTCCAATAACATATGAGTCATCCTGACTCGCTGCTTCTCGTTTCATGTCCAATCCATCACCAAATTCTGACAGCTCAACCTCCTAGATCTGTGCTTATGTCTTCCTGCTTCTCTACAGGAACTCAAGCCCTAGACCAGCCAACTGCTCCCCAGGCCGTACTTTCTAGGCCAGAGTAAATTCTTCACATAGACAGAAGGAGGTTCTCAAAAAAAAAAAAAAATGCTTCCTTTTGACTTTATCTCCCTCTCCTGTCACTAACTCTTGTGTAGCCACTGTGATTTTAGGTGAAGAGCCCATATTCATTGGTTAGGCTGCCCTTAATAAAATGTCACAAACTGCGTGAATCAAAGGATAGGAATTTATTTTCTCATAGTTCTGGAGGCTAGAAGTTGCCTTCGGGAATGGCTCCTGGTAAGGATTTTCTTTCTGGCTTGTCCGTGGCTGTTTTGTCAGTGTGTCCTCACAAGCCTTTCATCTGCTTGAACAGGAAGAATACACTCTGTATTTCTTACTTTTCTTATGAGGATGTCACACCAGAACCCACCTTTAAGGCCTTACTTAAACTTAATTGATTTCTTAACTTCCTTGCTTCCAAACACAATTCCCCTTGGGTTGGGTTTCTACATATAACATCTGCTGGGAACAGGACACTATCCAGTCCATATACATGATTTCTGGCTCTGTTTCCTCTTGCCATAACTGCTTCCAGGTTGGGTATGATCTCTGTTCCTGCACTTCATGCAGGTATAATGCTTTCCTTGGCCACCCCACATCACAACACTGCTACCTCGGCCCCACGTTTTCTTTCATTACTTTCCCTTTCCTTATTCTTCCATTACTGACATTGTATTCAGTACCTCATAGTATGTGTCCTGTCTGGATTCCAAAAGGGAAGAATTTCTCCCATGCTCTAGTGTACTAAACTGTACACAAGTTCTCAGTCCACATTGGTGAATTACACCCCCACAGCAGTCTACCAGGAAGGCACTCTTAGCCCTATCATACATATAAAGAAACTGGGGCTTAGAGGAGTTGAACGCCATGAGCAGCTTCTCCCAATTGGAAGCAAAGTTTACATCCAAGTGAGGTCACATTTCCTGTACTGTCATCTCTACCTTTCACAAGAGTTCTTTGCGGTAGCTATGGAGCCACTTGTTCTTGGCTGCCTCTCCTTGGATGCCAAGGGCACAGCATGCATCCGATGAAGGCAGTGCTGGGAAGCAGGAGCAGCAGCTTTCCTTACAAGAGCTAGACCTACAGGGTAGCTTTCCGATGGTCCACCCTTCAAAAAAAAAATTGTTAACACAGTAACTGACCTTCTCTAAAGTTCGGCTAGCCCACTCACAAAGTGATGAGAGAGGGGATGATGCAAGGCTGGCAGGGTTCGAAGAAGGCGGATCTTTCACATGGGTTTAAACTGAGCAGAGGAGAAATTCTTGTAGCTGTCAGCTGGTGGACTCAGGGACAAGTTACCAACCTGGCGGACAAGCCATGGCTATTTACGGTATCATTATGCCAATATACTTTCCACTCTCAGCCATCTTTACCCCCCTCTGCTAAGTCCCTACAGTTATCTACCTCATCACGTTCCTATCAGGATACGGTTCCCCGGGGTATTCATCTGGTAAAAAAATCTTATTAGTCTTTTAAAGCCCAAGTTAAATATCCTTCCCTGTTTGGCTCCTTTTAGACAGGAGCAAATGTTTCTTTTCCAGGGTTCACTGAGCTTCATTAGCAGAAGCAGCCACTGTAGAAGCCAACTCTCTTCTAGGAAAGACAACATCATTTGCTTCAGCTCTCTGTGAAAACCCTGTTCAAAGACACCACCTTTAAGCTATCTGTTTTCTGTCTTCAGGACATCACGCACGCCTAACACTCTGAAAGAACCTAATGCATGTCTGGGAAGTAAACTTTCCCATTCAAAGAAGGCCTTGCTGTTTGCCCAGGGCCAAGAAAGAACTGTCCCATACAGGATGTGAGCCTACTTCTGAAACACACTACCAAGCTGGGTATCAAAACAGAAGCTGGTTCTCACAGCCAAACTTTGGGCAGAGAGCAGGGAGTCTTACGGAACAGTTGGGGGCATAGAAGGACCCAGAGGGGACAGGAGCTCCACAACAAGACCACCAGAGCCAACAAATCTGGGTGGGGGGGTGGTGGCTATGGAGACTGATGCACCAAACAAAGACTAAGCAAGCAGAGGACTTAGGGCCCCTGCTCAGATGTAGCCTACAGGCAGCTCAGTCTCCAGAGGGACCCCCTTGTAGGGGAGTGAGGGCTGCCTTTCTCACGGACTCTGTTGCCTACTCTTGATCACTTCCCCTTGGCTGGGTGCCTAACTAGGCCACAGAGGAAGAGAATGCAAGTAGTCCTGAAAAAACAGTTGATGTGGAGAAGGACTCCCCTTCTCTGAAGAGGACTAGAGGAGGGGCATAGGGGGGAAGAGGGAGGGAGGGTGGGACCAGGAGAAGATAAGGGAGGAGGCTACAGTTGGGATGTAAAGAGAATAAATTAAAATAAATAAATTTAAATTAAAAAGAAAGAATTGCCTAGCCAAGGGATGAATCTGAATCTTACCACTCACACCACCTTTCAAGTGGACCAGCATGCTTCATTTTATCATGTATTTTCATAAGGTCACCATGTTCTCAGAACTGACTCCACCACCTGCCTTTTGAGCTTTTAGTTTTGGGCAAAAAAATGCTACAGAATAAAGTAAGTATTTAAATAAAAAGAAAGATAGGGAAAGAGAAGGAACTCTTTCTCTTGGGGAAAAATGCTTATTTCCTAGTGTGTACTAGATCAGAGACTTATAAAGCTCTGCAGTTGAGAAATATATAAAGTCTAGTATTGCAAGACTGTCTGCCTAACTATCTAACATGATATTCACAATGAAATTTGCTTTGCCTTTTGTTGGATCTTTTATAATAGTTGGGTTCTTAAAACCAAAACAAAAAAACCCCACAAACCAAAATACATACATACATACACACACACACACACACACACACACACACACACACACACACACACACATACACACACACACACCAAAACCAACCAACTAAACAAACAAAAAAATCAAGAATCTAGGCCTGATTTCAGAAAACTGTTTAGTGACCATCAAATCTAGAGGATTCACCAGGAATGTTTATTCATGAGGAGTTTTTTTGTAAATGAAAAAAATTAAGGAAGAAAGGAAGGAAGGAAGAAAGGTAGCAGGAAGAGAGAGGGAAGAAGGGAGCAAAGAAAGAGAATGGGAGGGCATTTCCAATGAAGAGTAATTTTCCATGAGTGATTTCTTTTGATTCTTACTACAAAGAAAATGGAGTTTTAATAAGCCATTCTGTGACATAGTCATATACAGGCAAAGATGATAGAGGAATTGATGAATGAATGAATTCCATACAGTTAAAGGCTGGAAAGTAATTATTTTAAAAGTTACAGAAATGTGTACAGTCTCTTATCATCAAGATTTGGCGTTCATTCTATGGTTACAATAGCCTCTGTATACACCATCAGTTAGACTCTTATTTTGACATTTGGCAATATGTCCCAATGACATTACATGTAGACCCACATAATACTGTTTTCCTTGACACAAACAGTATGTTTACAATGTAGCAATGAAATGATGTGGTCTCATATGTCAAGTCATGCTAGGCTAATCCTATAGCCCTTCATACTTTTGATAACTGTCTAGAGAAGGTTGACCTTTGTAAGAAACATTGGTTTTGTTTGTTTGCTTGCCCATATTTATTGAGTTGGCCACAAGTCATGAATGGGATATGGTAGAATTCATCAAATGACATTTACAAAATATGAGCATGGCACTTGTAGTCGGTCCACCACTAAATACAAAATCCCTAACAAAAGAATGGGATTTCATTTTAAGGTGGTACAGCAAAAGTACATATTCTTAAAAATATTTGCTATCACTGACAGTCAAACCAAGGAACTATGTTCAACTTCCGTTAGTTGGAAGTTGTTTTGAAGAATGTTCTTTCACTTCGTAGGCACCTTATGAAGTGTCATATAACCAGTCATGTCTGTGGTCATGGAATCCCAGGAACTCAGAAGTAGAAGGAACCTCCAAGTTCAGTGCATTCAACACCTTGTGCCATGACTCTCAGGAGAGGTAATTTCCTTGCTTACATCAAAGCTGTTTGTCCAACCTTAAACAATTGGGACTGATTCATGTGGGATTCTTTGCTTTGCTGTCTGTTGTCACTGCTTGTACTAACAGGAGAAATCCAGACAAGGGAGGAAAACAGTTTTGTTTGTTTAGTTTTTTTCTGAGAGAAAAAAAAAAAACAACAACAAAAAAGTCCTTTCACTGAAGCATTTTAACAAAAAGGACTCTCATTTTTTAAATTGAAATTATCCCTGAGATAATACATTGACATTCTCTCCCAATGTGCTCAGAAATGGCAGGCATTGTTATTTCTGTCCCCGTAGGAGCTCTGATGTTGAAACAAGTTTTTGTAAGCCTGGATTTTCACAACCTTGGGCATACAATTTGTCCTCGGTGGCGCTCTAGCACAGCAATTACTCTGCCAACACAGGCTTCTGCTGCTGCCTTTGAAGCACAACACATGTGCAGACTTAGTTAGAAGTGGATCAGCCACTTCGCCACACAAATGCTCAGCTCCCGTGAAAATATGGCGTCTGTTGTGTGTCTTCGAAAAGCTGTAATTATCAACTCCTAATGGCAGAAAAAGCGAAAGATTCAAGACAAGTGTGCACTTAAGATTAGGTTAAAAATCCCTGGCAGGGTCAACAGGAAAACAGACACTGTAAGGTTTCTTCCGCTTGCAATAAATTTTCACACTGCTACAAAAAGGGAAAGAATAAAGAATAGCTTTTCAAGGGGACTTAATCTTCATGTAGTTTCTTGAATAAGTCTGCAAACCATCAACACAGAAGTCATTGTATGCCACTGAAAATATCTTTGTCATGTAAAGGCATCACAACAAAAAAATATATGTGGTGTTATCAATACCAAGTTGGGACAGCCTGTCTTAGGACTGCTGCCAAAAGCTGATTTCAAAGAGGACAATATTAATGCAACCAGGGTTTGAGACATTTTCCTGATGCTCTGTCCAATATATACACAGGAGTCTGAGATCACAGAGCCCAAGGGAAGTAAAAGGTCACCTTGTCATTCTTTGTCCCTCTCCTCCCTCCTGCAGCTTTTATTGAAAATGCTCCTGTTAGATCCATATTCTGTATCCAGCTTTTGTTGAGGAATTAAAAGGGGCATTGCACATCAGCTTGCTTCCTTGTTTTGACAGTGCTAGATCTTAGAAAAGTTTTTCCATACTCTCCTCCACTGAGCACTTGTTTCTGACTTTCTTCGGAAACCCTATCACTGTTCTAAGGAAGCAAACTCTTCCCCTCATTGCGCATTATTTTCTCCTGAACTGTACTAGTAACTTCTACTGTAGTTTCTTCACAAGCCATGGCCTAAAATCGTTGTGAATCAGTCAGACTGTACCACACATCACTTTCGGTTTTTCTCTCAGTGCATCGTCATCCAGGAGTCTTAGGCTCCCTATTTCAGAAACAAGGACCAGAAACTATACTGCTTGCCCAAGTTTCACTGCTAGCCAGGAACGGACATAAAGATAAAACAAAACAAAACAAAACAAAACAAAACAAAACAAAACACCAACCCACCAATCAACCAACCAACCAATCAAAGAAACAATACAAGCTTTAACCAATATCTCAAACTCTGAACTCTTAAAACTTGCCACACAGCTCTCCTGACTGTATTCCTACCCGTGGCTTTGGTCCAGAGAGAAATATGTCCCCAGATGGGGTTTCACTGGTACAAGAATGTTGGCCTCTAACATTTTAAAGGATATCCACAGTGTTGTTACTATTACTAAAAACTCATCATTTCACTCAGCTGTCTGCATCCATCTGCCCATGCATCCTTCCACTCATGGTTAAGACCAGTGTGCAGCTTTAGGAGTCCAATTCTACTGGTCTAAAACTAGAAATCACTGAGACCTCATCAATCTCTGATGATACTATCCAAGGAATTGATCATATCTTTAAATTATGCCCAAAAGAAAAATCAAACTTTCACAGTGATTTTAGAGCATTTAATAATTGAAAAACTGGCCATAAGGAGAACCTGAGATATGACCCAACATCAACATTGACTCACTAGGGGACACTAAACAAAAAATGGCTAACTTGTCTGACGGCACGCTCTAATTCAGCTGGCTGGTCCTGTTCACAGTGCTTTTTCTAAGTGCTCCCCAAGAGGGACTGAAATATAGCCACCTATCAAAATCCCTGAAATTAATCAAAACAGGCAAATCCAAATCTAAGTCATTCAAGCTAAGTGAAAAGATGTGAATGAAAAGAGAAGTCTGAGGTGTGAGCAGGTTGCAAACATCAACAGAAAAGCTGTGGGTACCCAGACTCGGCCAGTGTTGGGAGCTGCTGTTATTCTAGGACTGAACAGGTCAGGAGTGGGAGGAGGTTATATGAGCGAGTTGAAGTTACTGTGAGTAGGAGTAAAAGCTGGATACGCAGAAAGATCACTGGAGAGAGCTGATGATGGGAAAGTAAAAACAGGTGTTGTCTGACATGTGATGGTGAAGCAGAGGGGACAAGGGGACACCACCTTACACCTCTTGCTCTGCACTCTAGTTACCCAGTCATCTGTCCCACTGGTGAAACTCTAGGCCAATTCATTTGACCATGGAAACCTGAGTGGCCATCCCCCAGAGTCATCTTTTCCTAAAACAAGGAATAGGACCCATCAGCTAGTATATAGTTAAAGGGTAAGAGGGCAACAGAAAAAGCTCAGCACATGTAACACCTTCAGTATTGTCTAGTGGCCACCCTGTCAATTTATTTCCAATACTGTCAAAGGTTATCTTTAAGCAGGTATTGAATTCTACATTCTTTTTGCCTTATAAAAATGACATCCATTCTTTCTGGATGGAGGACTTGACAGCTTCTACACCAGGCAAGAATTTTACCTTTGATCAAAATATGCATGCACCAAGGTCAGGGCCCATACTCTGGTACAATTTGAATGAAATCTCATGAGATGTTCATACACTGACTTTTAAAAAATATTTTTATTTTGTTTATTTTTAACATATATATTTATATTATTACACGTGAGTAAAATAAACTACATAAAACAGGAAGAACCATGAGACAATCAGGAGTTATATAAATGTTACATCCATAGTGATTTGGATTTTTATATTTGGCAAACTTGAAGTAAACATCTTTCCTATCTTGTTGGGTCTAAGTTTCTGAATGGAGATTAATATCTATCGTATCTGATCTCTATTAGCTTAAAACATCTATCTTGATCTAAAAACATCTTAACCCCTAACCTACTAAGCTTAACTGAAAGACAACTATCTGGTCTTCAAACCCATCAGACTTGAAGGGATAAAACTTAAATACCTGAGTGAACCCAAAGTGCAGGTTAGCAGCTTCCAAAATGAAAAAAATGACTGAGAGAGTTTACTGCCTGAACAATCACCCAACACTCTACTTTGAGCATTATCTTCAGCCTTCTGGCCCAATATATCTGACAGATATATTTGCAAGGCAGGAAGTACTGAGGACTTGCTTACCCTGTCTTGGCAGAATCTGGCCGTCAGCTCTACCTGCATCGAAATGTGCCCATTTTAGTCAGAATTCTGTCTGTGGCAGAAACGAGGACATTTTGCCTAGTGTCTGCTTTGCCACATTTGAAGGCAACTCCATAAGGAGGTTCTTTGATGCTCATCTTCTTCTCTGACGCAGGCTGGGTGTTGCCAGGAGTTAACATGTCTTATTCTCAAAAGATCTTTAGAATAATAAAAATATCTTTAAATGCCATATTCTGTAGGTCCCTGAGGTTTTTGAAGTCGTTATTTAACTATTTTACCTCATATATCTATAGAATCATGTCTATCTATTAGACCTAGCATATATATTCTTCTTGTGATAAAATTAGACTAGTTTTTGACATGACCATGATATTCAATACCATTGAATTAAAACAATAACCTTAGTTGTGAGTAACAATTAAGGTCTTGAGATGAAGAGTAGATTCAATAATCTACCTTTTGCTCTATCCTTCCTTATATTTCTATATCCCCCTTTCTTTCTTTGAAGCTTCTTCCCTGCAAAAGAAGGATAAAAGAAAAGAGATACATACCTGAGTCAAACCTAGTTTCCTTTCTGTAAAAGACCAATAATATTTATAACCAACTCCCAATGAAAAATAAACATCTGTAGATCAAGAGAATAAATAGAAAAGCCCCCTTAGAGGAAATGGGACATAGTTCTCTTAAGGTTTTTTCAGGCTGATTTAGGGCAAATAATTCCTTTCAACGCCCCTCCCCCCAAAATTGGGGAAATGCTTAAGTAAGCCAGGCATAGCATTTGTAGTCCATTTTTCAAAAGTTATGAAATTCCAAGCTCAATAAGAGTCCTGTGTGGGACAGTCTGGGATTGGGAGGGGATGAGAAAGGGGGTGAGATTGGGAGGTTATGAGGGAGGGGGCTTCAATTGTATGTAAAGAATTAAAACTACAGAACAAGCAGGTAACTAATATTCCTAATCCCACTATATGGGAAAAGCTCGGAGACTGGCTGAGATACGAAGGTATATGCATAGACAAGGCTTCACGTTGGTCACAGATTCTCTGTGACTTATAATTAGAGGCCTTTCTTAGCATGGCATGAAGGAAGATTCACAGATGTCTTATTTCTGCTCATACAATGAGCAGAGAACCAGCCTCAATTGCACTGTGCATCTTGCTCACCTCATATAGTCATAATGTTAGAACTGAATAATGCTTGTGAGAAATTATGTTTTCAGAACAAAAGAACCGGATACTGACACTGGATCAGACTTGACAGGATTCATTCCTCTCAGCGTGTTGGAGGCTGACATCCTGCATCCTCAATGTTTCAGACCCAATTGCCTCAGTTGCTGTTACCCATCAGAGCAGAACAGCTTCCAGGACAGAGTTGTAGAAAGCTTCTGATCCCAATTGATCCAGCATACACTAATTTTGATTTGTTATTATTGTTTCTTTGCTTTTGCTGTTGTGGGTAGAGGTCTAGAAAAGGCAAAGTAATCTCTTGAGCTTTATAAAAGAAAAAGTTAAATATTTAAATAGCTAAGTCCTGTTGCCTTCTACCAAGTTTATGATATGAGAAATTTCCTCAGTATACATATATTCTTACATTCACATTTATGATAATTTAGATAATATTGCAAATGTTGGTCATTTATTGTAAGCAATGTCCACCTGAATTATATTTAATAGAGGGTAGTTTTTATTTGCAATTTCGCTGAACTTTTGGTGTAGATTTTCATTCAATTGGTCATTAACTCCTAAAACTTAAGAAAGTTCTATAGACATTAACAAGAAAATAAAATTTCAAGTACTTAATAGATACTTTTTCTAGAAAATATTCCAAATACAAATAAGAAATATATTATAAAGTCATCAAATAAGATATTTGTTCCTATCTATAGAAATGGGATTCTATCGTTTTATGTCTGGCAATACTGTAAATGAAGTTATGTCAGTGTCACTTCTCTGGTTGGCTTTTGTCTAAAATCAGAGCTAGACAAAGCATAGTTCTTAAAAACAGGGTCCTTATTTTCCATACATACTTCTCTACAATGCTTCTTTATATTAATTATGTAATACTTCTATGGTAAGAAGCCCCATTGTTTCTGCTTAATCTTCCTCAGTTGCTATAAATACTAGGTTTCAGATACAAAGAGCTTCACAGTTGAACAAGCCACATGAGAAGTCATCTGAGACCTCATCAAGCCAAACAGAAAGTCATTTGTTGATTGATTGTTCATTGAAATTGCTAACTGCAGACTTGGTCACCAACCTGGGGCACCTTGAAGAGGTGATAGAACTGTTAATAGGTAGGGCCTAGTGGAAAAAAACTGGGTCACAGGGAATGCCGTTGAAGATTATATTAGGGCTATAGTCCCAGTTGGCCTCTTTCTTTACTTCCATCCCATCATCCCTTAAGCTTTATTCTATATACATTTCCACAATGTGTCTAGAGGCCACAGTGCTCTGCCTCGCCACATGTGGGAAAGTAACAGAAACAGCCAGCCAACTGTGAACTACAACCTCTGAAATCATGAGCCCGAATCCTTTGAGTTGGCCTTTTAAATCAGAAATTGTGCCACATTAATGGCACAGAAATGACTAAAAAGATTCTATTCCAAGACAATGTCAGAAGGGCCACCATCCTCAGCACAGGGACAGGGCTCTTGGAAGAGTGAGTACCATTAGAAGTATCTCATGTTATGAAAAGGGATCAGTCGCTGTTCATGCATCATTCGTGCTTGGCTCATTTGTAAGCAAATGGTGCTTCATTTAGTCCTGGGATTCATGCAAAGCCATCTGTATTTGAATAAATATTATTTGTAAACCTCCAGAATAGGAGTATTTATTATCTGCTGTTGACATGAGCTAGAATGCAATCATCACATTTCTTATTTTGTCTTCAGATTAGTTTGTAAGTAGTAAATTAACAGACATTAAGCATCTTGGCTGGATAATGTACTCAACGCAATTCTCTCTTGAATTATAGCATTCTATGTTTTGGATATTTCATTCTGATTGAGGAAGTCTGTAACTGATAGTCTTTGTTATCAGGCTCTTTGATATTTCTTTCTTTTCTTCTATTTATTTACTTGTTTGTCTGTTTGTCTGACTTCACTGCTGTGGCAAATACCTGACATAAACTAAAGTGGAGAGGGTTTATTACCTTCACAACTAAAGTGGTTGCAATCCATCAGTAGGGTAAGGCAGGGCAGGGCGGGGCAGCTCACATCAAGACAGAAGAAAGTAGAGTGAAAATGCGAGCACCAACTGAGCCTCTCGTTCTGCCCATCTAGTCCCTTCGTGTCTCAGTCTGTGGGATACTGTGTCTCACATTCAGGATATGTCATTATTTTAGTTACCTTATCTGGAAATGCCCTTCCTGAAATACATAGGAGTGTGCTTTATTAATATCTTATGAAGTTCTCAATTCAATCAGGTTGACAGTCAAAGCTAATCTCCACAGTATCATACTTTTAAAAAAATTTTTATTGAAAATAGATTTTTTCATACACTATATCCTGATTATATTTCCCATTCCTTTATTCCTCCAAGTTCTTCTCCACCTCCCCTCTGCTCCTGATCTACTCCCTTTCAGTCTCTTATTAGAAAATAATTCTTCTAAGAGAAAACAGCCAAACACGACAAAATAAAATACAATAAGATAAAACAAAAACTTTCATATTGAAGTTGGATACAGCAACCCAAGAGGAAGAAAAGAGTCCTCGAAGACAAAAGTCTGATGTGGTTTGCCTATTTAAATGGCAGTGCCACTTGAACTAGCATGTCATCAGTTACAAAGAATGCCTTAAATTTAATTTAATTGCATGCAACAAAACATACTTGGCAAATAATAAAAAGTGCCATTACTTACTGGTAGGTAAATGATGATGTTTTGCCATGGGAGCTTTTGGAAAAGATTACCTCACTATCAGGTAAGAGCAAAAGTCTAGTGAATTTATTCTTCAAATGTCTTTACTGTGAAATGATGAGGCGGGAGTAACTTCTTGTACACCTTCTTGTTCTACCGTAATACGTGAACTCTCCAGATAAACCTGAAGTAACCAAGTTTCCAGGTGCAAGGATAATTCTCTTACTGTTAAAGAGAGATGTGTGGCAGAATAAAAAGGGACTATCAGTTCCTATAGAACGTCCAGGCACCACATCAAATCACCATAATGCATCTGATCTGACTTTTCCTTCTCTCACCAGTGATCCGGTTGAAAGAGTCAAGTGACTTCCTTAGACACTGAAAGCATGAACCAAGTACCATCTTTAAAGAACAGAATCAAAATACTAGACTACATGACAGATTCCCACTAGCCATATCTTATCCGTTATGGTGTTAAGAAATGTTTGAATCCTTTTGTTATCAGAATACCATCATTAAGATGATTATGTACAGCCTGGGAGGTGTATTTTTCAGCCACTGATCGACTGCTTTCCTTTAAGTCATGCACGTCTTTTAGGTTATCCTACCTTATGCTTACCTTGACGCTAGTAGCTTACATTCTGGCTGCCCTCTTGGGAACAGCCCCCCCCCCTTGTGAAATTCTTCAAAGGAATGTTAACAGAAGCCTCGTCTTTCTTCAGTTTAACACTGTTTAAGGTAGCAGAGTTTTGTACGATCTGTTTCTGTAAACTTTTCAAGTAAACTCACACATGCATCTTTAAATAAAACCATGAATCCTGACGCTGTGGAATCAAATATGAGGGAATATAGAAACCAGAAGAATGTCAAAAGAAAACAGACATAGTTAGAGAAAAGCTGTTCAGCAATTCAGAATTCTGTTCCATAAGAAGGGCCAGCCCTCCCTGTGCCCAAGGAAATAGGAAAAAGCTAGAAAGTCAAAATAAGAGATAAAGGTTACATCAAATAAAAGGTAGTCTCTAAAAGGATAGCAGACATTACTAGAAACGTAATGTTATAAACCTGCTATCGTGTGCCTTCTAAATCACCAAATACCATCTGTTCAAATATCTAAATATCATGCAACTGTTCAGAGTGAAAAATTCCACTTTAGGCTGCAGGTCGAATATAAAAACCATAAAGTTCTTTAAAAATAGTTAACACACACTCTACCCTCTTTGATTAGATGTCTGAATATTTTTGCACCTACGTTTCCCTATTAAATAATCACAGTTGACTCTGCTTGTTTTTACGGGTCTTAGGGGCACTCTTTGAAGCATCTAAAAGTAGAGGTTTCTCATCAAGACGTTGTGTGAAACAGCCAATAAAATATAGTCCTCAGTCTCAAAAATAAAAAGGCTACTGTGGGCTGACACCACCATTGAGGGCTCAGAGCTTAGCATTTTATTTTATTTTTTCTATAAATAGCTTAGCCACACATCCACAGCAGACGGGTGATTTGCATTCCATCCAGTGTTAAATCATTTGCTCAAGCTTGTGAGAATTTTCTGAGTGCACACTCCACACTGGGCACTGGGGATGCAAACGGAGATTAAAAGAAAACTTACAGTGGAGAAGACTCTAATGAGGTGCTTAAAATAACTAGAGAGGGGACATTCTGAGAAGTTGCCCTAGTGATGAGGTATTTCTGACTGTCCCCTCCTCCCGATTGCTTTTCTGGAGTAAGATCAACAACAAAACAGAAAATAGTTTCTGCATGCCAAGTGCAGATGTGCTCCTTAATACCTCTGCAGGACAGATGGCTTCTCTCTCCTCTGCCAGTACCAGTTACTAAGGGGATATACTTCTTTGCAGCTGAGACTGATGAGGTTGCCTCAGTCAGGAAATGGGGATATGAGCTGTTCATATTTGACCCACACGCACCTTACTAGGGACTTGGTGATTACTGAAGTGACCGCGAGTGACTGAGTCACACGACTTGCATCCAATGAGGCCTGAGAACCTAGTTTGCTTACTGATTTATATGAGACACCTGTGTTGAGAGGGACGACACAGACCTTCTTTATAATATATATATATATTGTGATTCTTCTTCTCTCATCTGGAACCACTTTTCTCTCTTTTTCTACCATTTCCTTTGCCAATTAGAATATTTCATTCAGTGTTTAGACAATCTGCCAATGTTTTTGTTATGGTGTCTGGGTTTTGTGTCTTCTCATACTGTATAGTTATAAAAGGTATTCTTGCATATGTATTGGTTTGTATTTATAACAATGCAAGGATATTTGCATCCTTATTCTATCTCAAATTTATTTGTATAAAAGTACTTATATTATAAATGGCTATCCATTGTCTCTACACTTAGAGAATAAAACATCTATTATTTGAAAATGCCACCTTATTGTTTACTTACTCAAAGGAACCATACATCATTAGATTATTTATAGATAAATAAATAAAATGGGTACATAAAAGAAGAATATAAAAATAAAACATAAAGATATCAACTATTATGTTTATTCAAGCATAAAGTACAACTACATAAAATAACACATAGTCACACATTTTTAAATGTGTAAGAGAACAATTTCCTCACATTCTTATGCTCTGAATGAAGATGTACTGAGTACTGTTTATTGGTAACTTATTTTCCCTTACTTATCAGTCCTGTAGGCTTCACTGATGTGTATATAGACCACTATGTCTAAGATTTCCCTAAAGTGGTTTTCTT
Source organism: Acomys minous (assembly GCF_964271855.1). NCBI lineage: Eukaryota > Metazoa > Chordata > Mammalia > Rodentia > Muridae > Acomys > Acomys minous. The sequence goes on from NC_140485.1 coordinate 14,193,110, forward strand.
GATCACACTCTCGGAAGTTGTCAGAACAACAGTAAGACGGAAATTTAATATTGATATTTTTGTTATTCTTGGGGAGACTACAATAGCTAACATATTCACAGAATTGATAGACAAAGAATTTCCATAGAAATAAAAAAAAAAACACTGGGAAAGCTGGCATCAAGTTAGATTTCACAAGCATAAGGTACTATATGAATTGAGTGGCTACTTGAGAGTTAAAGCTTAAAGCTCATTTTTTTCAGCACCATAACAGGTTACTTTTTTATTTGTGTTTGTGCAGCTTAATAAAGGCAGTCCTGAAGCACTAGCACCATAATGAAATGACTTATGCCTGTTGGGACAATTTCTAATCTCTTCCACAGCATGGATATAAGTTGTACATACTAGGAGATAATGCTTTAGTAAACAGTAACTTTCAACTGTCCTTTCTTTTTGCCAAATCCCATTAATACTGGGAAATTCTGTTTGCTCCATGACTTCCACATCCCATTTTGGAAATTTTCTGCATTGTGGAAATTTTTCTCTGCATATCCCTGTTTGCTAAGAGAATATCCAGTACAGTGCTGGGAGGTCAGCAGTGTGCCACCACGCTTGGTTGGTTATAACATATTTTAAATGGGAAATTAATTAATGTAAAGTCTTAATTTGTTTGTTTTTCTGAATGCAAATGAAAATTCTACAGTCAGTGAAGCAAAATAATTATGGCTCAAAAGCAATGCATATTGACATAAATTCAAAATTCTTAATGGTGAGATTCTGCAAGAAACAGACAACACATCCCTGCTTTCCTGTGTGAAGAGCGTGCCACTGTGGGATTACCCAATGTCACTCTACTCTTGACATATCCCTGCAATTAACCTTGCTTTCTAGTGTTTGTCAACCACCATGGTGACTGCTTCAAAAGCTGCCTCAACTAATAAAGCATTCTCTTTTGTAATAAAAAAGATTTTTCTATATATGATTGGGAGATAGGATATTATCTTTAAAAGAATCTCAATGTTTACCCACTATAAATGGAGCCTTGTCAGTGAGGCCAGCTAACCCCCGAGGATTACAACTGGGATGTCACTTAGATACACATAGTAGATTTTAATGATTGTGCAATAAACTGTCACAGATTTAACAGCTTACAACAATTCCCATGACCTCTCTGTTTCCATGGGCCAGATGTCCGGGCATAGCCTCACTAAGACTCCTGTTAGGATGTCACAAGGCTGTGATTAAGGTGTCAGCCAGGCTGTGTTAACATCTCTAGGCTCCAGTAAAGAACAAGCTGCTTCAAAACTCAACCTGGATGTTGGCAGAATTCAATTTCTTAAGCTCCATGGCCATATGCCTTACATTTTAGGTAGCAGCCTTGGATACCGAGGGTTCTATGGTATTCCCAAAAGGCTTCCTATATTCTTGGAATCTGACGTGTTTCTTTACCATGTCTCCTTTGACAAAGTCAGTGACTGAATCAAATATGCAAAGAGCCTGTCACCTTAGGAGGACTTACTCTCTCTTAAAGAGCCTTCACCTCTATATGGTTAGAACCACATAGAATGATCTTCCTTCTGATTAACACTAAATTAAATAGCTTTGGGCTTGAATTTCATATGTGATTTTTTGTTTTATTTATTTTTAACCTGTGTTAAATTCTACTAGCTGGAAGCAAGCCCCAGATTCTGTCTCTGTTCAGAGGACACGGCTTACTGAAGGGATGAGCAGAGGCGTAGGGATCAAGGGGGCAGCTCAGGAACTTGTCTATAGTGGATCAACATAGAATTAAGCAGGACAGCCAAGATTACCAAACTCCGACCACTGGGTAAGCACATCATCTAATTCTGCTTCCAGCTAACTGACTCCGTAGCTCAATGTATTTCAACAGGCATTCTATTACAGACATATTTTGTGCTATAAAACTCAGAGCTGCTGCTATATGTCGTGTCTCAATATGATACAAACTTTTGTCCCAATATATCACGCGCATGAGATGTTTATCCACATTCATAAGCAGCTATGTGATGCAGCACGGACTCATGAGAGTTTTGAGGATTACTTGACTTCCACTAACCATGTCCTGCTTTTAAAATTTTGCTTCATTATCTAAGAAAGTACAAACACTACCCTCTGACTCCTGTGGTATTAGAGCCAGGCAGTACCATGGCAGACAGGGGTAATGGTAAAGGACACAAGTAGGTAATGGAGCTACATAAACCTCTGTCTGGTTCACATATTTTGTGTGACCACTGGAGAGTGATACCATCTCTTTAGACCTCCGTGAACACATACAATATTATTATAACTTGACTATCTTTAATATCTGGTGCTTAAATGTTTAGCATAGTCATTGACATATATGGGTTTCTTGTCAAATACCAGTTCTAACATTTGGATAAATGTAAACTCCCCAGCTCAGCAAGTCACTGAGCAAATATTACTTGTGTACCCAATCTGCTCATAGCACAGCTGGATAAATCAGTGGACAAGATAGGAAAAACTCTCTGCCATCCTGACCACACATGCTTATTTAAGCACCTGGCACCTCCTGCTCTTGTTTTTAAGATAAGCCTTTGGAATATAGAACAACAGTAAGATAGAGACTGGATCTAAGTTATTGTGAACATTTAGAGACTGGTGTTCTGGCCACAGGAAGACATCCAGTAAAGATTTACATGTCTGAAGAATAAATAAACAGAGAAATCATAGGGTAGACACTGTGCCTCCAAAAATGCTTTAAAATCCAGGAGGGACATACAGACAATTAGAGTAAGTACACACATTAAAATATTATTAATGAACTTCCTGCCTCATTAAAAAACTGTTATGAATAATCATACCAATTTATGATTTTCAGCTTAATAACAGGAAATTCAGTGCTAAAGAGCAAGCAAGAAACAAACACCACAGACATTAATAGTCACTGTGATTGAAAACCACCTCTCAATTTTCTGGTAACAAAGGCACAAACAAAAATATGACAGGCTGAGTAATTTGTGTTTTTTTAATAGAATGGAGTACCATTCTTCATAAGAAAGATTTTGCCCTCCCCTGTGCCACCAGTGACTACCCTAGATGTCACACTGAGAAAACTCATCAAGACAGAGAATCTCCTTATAAACAGACATCATTTATGCCATCCACAATGGCTCACCAGCAGAAGGCTAAGAACATTATGAGCTGTATAAAACAAGTTGATCATAATGATGACGGCAATGACTGTAATGACATCCACCCTTAACACTCAGTCTGTGCCAGCTCCCACTTTTTGTTTTAATATAAGTCTTGCAACACCACTGTGAGGTAGTTACACTGGCATTCCTTTACAGTTGAAGACAGAGGCACAAGACACTAGATCTTTCTAAAGGTCACACAGAGAAAAGGATTACAGCAATTTCATTTTGTGGCACATGTTTTACTCTGCAATTCTTCTCTTTTTAGGACATCTTCAGAAAGGATGGAAGAAAATCACCATCCTTACTCTGCCTATTAAAATTACCACACTTGCCCAAAATTTAGACTCTCTAGCACACCATTAACAATTTCTTGTGATTTTTTTCTAGAATTTTCTTTGCTCTACATTAGAAAAATCAGATTTTGCTTCTCAACCATTAGAAGATTAGATGCCAGATGTTTTCAATTCTGCTCCTGACCATTAGGTCTGAATGTTCTCCCATAATATGAGCTAGGTAGGGGCCAGAAGTTTTAAGGAATTTGTTTCTATTCGAACTGTCCTCTCTAAAGATAAGTATTACTAGACCTTGCTGAGCCTGATTAGAAGTTTGTTTAACCCAACCCGATTGTGCCAATGCTGGTGAGTCCATTTGCTCTGGAAAATTGGTTCCAGCCAAGACTGATGAACGAATCCCAGAAAACCTACAAACAACAAAGTTTACCCTGCCTGCGTGGGTGCTGCTGGAAGGAACATGACTTCAATTTTAGATTTAACTCCAGACAGGAAATACTTGTGATGCATAATGGATTTCTACACCTCCGAGCTGTTACTTCTGAGTATGACGGATACATCTCCTCCTTGCTCCGCTGACAAATAAAATACATCAGATCAATCCAAAGATTTCATGTTGACGACTTCTGTGTTCTTGTCACTTAGGTCATGAGAAAAGTATGTCTCAGAAAAGAAACAAGCAAGGGATTAGAAGGAAGTGGGTTAAGAAAAACCAGCCTTCAAGCCAGAGCATAGACTCATTTGATAAAACATTAAAATTTAGCTCACATTTAGAACCTTTCAGTGACTGAGTTGCAGACCCCATATTCATGCTAAAGCTTAGCCTCCAATGTGATCTTAGTCAGAGATAGGGAATTCTGTAGGTAATTAAAGTTAAGTGAGGTCACAAGGGCAGGACCCTAACAAAATAGGATTCCTGTCCTTATAAGAGCTACACACAAAGGGTGAAACTAGGTTCTCAGAGCCTTGGTCCTGGCTTTCCCAATTTGGAAAAGCAAGAGAAATACATTTGTCTTACATCACCCATTTTCAGGCATCTTAAAGCCATTTTAGCTCATATTTCAAAATCAAATGTCAGTTAAAATTTTATTCTTTCTAAGACATTTATGGGAAAACTTCAATTTCAAAATACATCTTGTTGGCCTCCTAAATAGACTGGAAAACTTTACATCATCTGCAGAATCAGCTGCACAGGTTCAAATGTATAGCTCAAGTCCCTTACATTGTACATACCCAAACACTGCATAGCCTCCCTTATAAACTTGACCATGAACTCCTGATAGCCCAAGGCTGACTGAGTTTGCAGCTAACCCATTTGTTGGCAAAAGTTTTTTGAAAATAGATATAAACTATTCATGGTATTTCAAAATAAAAAGCCCAGCCAAAAACTAATCATATCTGGGATGAAGAAGCACATACTTTGTATAATCCTTCCTCCTCAGTTTCTCTTTCTGGACCTTCTCTCTAGAGTCCAAAAGGGTGATGCTCTTTCAAGGAGACATCTTTCAGAATAACATTACAATAGGTAAGGCCCATGTCTATGATGTAACAAGAAAAAAAAATCCTTTAGGATTTAACCTGAGATATTGATTACTCATTTATAGAACATTACCATTTCCAATAGTGCCAGAAACTAACTTTTCAAGTGTTTATATTTCCCATATCATTCGAATTAATTGAAGAAGATGTCAATGTGTTTATAAATGTACAATATGCATTTATACTAGCTTAGCATTAATTGAAGATGTCAATGTGTTTATAAAAGTATAATATATGATAGTAATTAAATAGTAATATAAAATAGATAATACTATAAAGTCAGTTCTATGTCAAATCAATGAAAAGAAACAACATGAAAGGATTTGCTTTGACTTATATATTTGTGTATTGTGTAATGTAATATTATGTATGTTGTGATTTGTGTATATTTATTTTGTCTCTTTTTTGATTACATATTTCATACATATATATATATGAAATTTCTCTCATTTGGCTTATTTATCAAAGGGTTTCAATCAGAACCAGTTTGATGCTAATATCATCCAGCTAGATGCCTTATATATGCACTTGGGAGAAATGCCTCTCAGTCTGTCTGAGGCCCATTCCATTTCTAGGCAGGACACTGCTGGGATTGGGTGCTGTATTGGTCCATACCTCAGCCCACTGTCTCCAAATATACACCTTTCCTCTAGTGTCAAGACCATCAGACTCCATCACACAATGTGATGAATATATTTCCAGCTCTCCTCATCTGACCTTGGAGCTGGTCCCTGCCTGACAGGCATGTTTACTTAGTATGGCTAAATCTGATTCATGCTCAAATCCAGGCTGTCTGACACCTAACAAACAGCTGGACAAGCTCAAGGTAGTTTATCTTTTAAAACCTCTCACGGTTAACATTAAAGCCATAAGGGTTCATCCATAAACCTGGTGGAACTTAATGCCTGTCTTTCTTGGCAGCTGCAATGATTACAATGCCTGGGTAGGTGTGCAGCTCAGTGGTAGAGTGTTTGCCTAGCATAAAAAGAAATGAGATTCAAGCCCAAGCTTTGCAAACAAAGCACCAGCAAAATGCCAGTGCACACTTGATTCCCAGGTATTTTAACATTATCACTTGCTTTTTAGCTCTATAGATCTGCATTGTAAATGTTATGACAGAAATACATGGAGTGGGGTCAGTGATTTTATGGTTTTTCACCATGCTTCTCAGTAAGAAGCACATTTAGCATATGGCATGCATAGTACATGCACATATACAGGTATGCAGTAACCGAGGGACACTCACGGAATGGCATGGCACCTCATTAGCTGGTAAACTGATGCTTTTACTGTGATGGACTTTATTCTAGTCCATTTACTCTTCAAATTGTGACTCCAAGCCAAGAATTAAATTATAAGCTACAAATGGGTCACCACTCAAAACCCCTGGTAGGCAGCAGCATCCCTGTATCACCTCAGCCACCAAGGGCACAGAGAAGCGTTATTTTAAGTCTGCCAGGAAATTCTCTTCTCTTCCTTTACCATCATGAGTTATCTCATTTAATTACCTCAGAAGTTAAAAGGGGAAAAATATCCACCTTCGTTGTTTTACTCGCCAATCAACACTGAATGAGTAGGTACAATAACTTCCCAAGATGCTTGTTCAAAGCATCCCACTGACTGTGTTGGATGGTACTGGGTTCTGTCCATATTGTGATATTGTGTGTCACTTACTTCTAGACACATTGTAGGACACCTTCTCCACCCTAAGCACTTGCCACACACTGTGCCTCAAACTTCCATAGCCAAAGTGGCTACAGCAAGGCTAGCATGAGTTCCTTCTTTTTCCTTCCCAATTTCACAGCTAGATTAGCTGTTCCTGTAAATCTCAGTCATCTCAACATATGATTTCCACCCTTTCCCTGGGGACTTTCCTTTCTCACTTATAACCCTTTAGAGGTTTTGTACATTGAAACTGCAAGTAAAATAAGGATCACTCAATAAAAACAAGCACTGTGACTCAACAAGACTCAATCCAATAACTGGGATAGCTGTGAAGTATTTAAAGTGCGGGAAGTGTGTATACAGTCGGTATACTGTTCAGAAGGCAGAACCGCACAGTGTAACCTATCATCCTGTTAGTCAGAATGTCTTGGAATTTAAAATTTATTAAATCAATATTTCTAGAATTTTCCACTTAATATTTCTTGTATCGTAACTGACCAGCACCGCAAGGCAGCTTCCTCAGGGTGAGATGTGGTTATTGACATTGTGATTCAAAGCAGCTCAGATACTAAACCCTCACTAGAATGGGTCCATTGACAACCCGCCCTGTGGCCACTGCAAGAAGGGAGACAGTAACTGTGTTCATGAGTGCCCACACCCCCACAAGTAGTTACGTAACTGCTTGAATAGAAGGAGGTGACTCTTGGGTGACGCAGCTGCCTATCAGGTGCCCACGGCCCAGGAAGTAATCGCAATAAAACCACAGATGTAGCCATCTAGAATTGTTGTCTTTGGTCCCTCTGTCTGGGGGTGAACAGAGATAAACTCCCTGGAAGAAGTCACATTAACAACCATGATGACTTAAGCCACAAAGGAGGGAACCCATGTATTTGTGGTAGCTCAGGCATGCATCTAAACTACCTAAGGCTAGCAGAAAAATGTGGCCACTGCCCAGAGAACGTTCTGGAGAAGAGACAAGTCAAGACATGCTCTACCATACCGCCTCTCTTCCCTCTGCCATGGTTCTCCTGTTTCTTTCTGTTTTAGGAACCCCCCACAGTACCAGAGTGAATCCATAACCCACACGTTCTAGATTCACTGCCACCACATAGAAATCAAAATAAATTGTTTCATGTTTCTGATAAAAAGGTGTCAGAGATGCTCAGAACAAATTCAGTGACATTTTCAGAGATGAGTCACCACACCATCATTTCCCAGAGGTAACCCAGACTGCTAGCTTCCATGGTCACCCCTCCACACCCACTATAAACAGCCGACTTGTCATTTAATCTGACACAGTTCCTTGCCCATAAGACCTGATAGGGTTTTGTATTTTTTCCAGTTTAACGGTAGGTCCCCTAGTACAGGGGATGTATACCGAGAGTAAAAATTCTGCCCTTTAATTATGTCTTAGTCAAGGTTTTATTGCTGTGAAGAGACACCATGACCAAGGCAACTCTCATAAAGACAAACATTTAACTGGAGCTGGCTTACAGTTTCAGAGGCTTAGGCCATTATCATCATGGCAGGAGGCCTGGTAGTAAGCAGGCAGACATGGTGCTGGAGAAGGATGTGACAGTTCTGCATCTTGATCCACAGGCAGCAGCAGAAAGAGACTGTGCCACACTGGGTGTAACTTGAGCACCTGAGACTTGAACACCTACCCTCACAGTGGACACACTTCCTCACATAAGGCCACATCTATTCCAACAGCGCCACACCTCCTAATAGTGCTACTCCTTATAGGTAGTGCTACTCCTTATAGGCTAAGCGTTCAAACATGTGCATCTATAGGAGCCATTCCTACTCAAACCAACACAGATTGATACAGCACATTTTTTTTCCTACATGGTTTTCGTTTATTTTACCTTAACATTTTTTTTATTCCTCCCTTTGGTTTTTTGTTTGTTTGGTTTTTTTTGTTTTGTCTTTTGAGACATGGGTCTATTAGGTAACAAAGGCTAGTCTCGAACTCATGATTCAGCTGCCTCAGTGCCAACAAGCCTTTTTGCTACCCTTTCTCAAGTCATGGATTTTAGGGAGGATCTTCTAGACCAGGGGCTTCTCAACCTGGGTCACAAGCTTTTTGGCAAGCCACTGTGTCCAAAAATATTACATTATGCTTCATAACAGTAACAAAGTTACAGTTATAAAGTAGCGGGGGGGGGTCACTACAAAGTGAAGAATTACATGTAGTAAAAGGTCACAGCATGAGGAATGTTGATAACCACTGTTCTAGACTTTATTCTCCCTTCATTTTGTTAATAGTTCTTTGGCTTTAAGTGTCTCTCTCTCAAGAGGTAGCTCTCTGTACAACCATGGTTCCATTTAAACTTGATCTGATGGCTTAAAAATATCCACTACAACCATATTTGATGAGGGATAAGGTTTTAAATCTTCAAATCTCCAGAAGCCAGCTTAGGTTTTAAGCTCCTGGACTGAGAACAGACTGGACTTTCATCTTCGTGGCTTTAGGCTACAAATCTGACATGTCTAGTTTCTCCTGAATTACTGTAAAATCATCTTGTTTTTAATAGTCTTCCCTTTCATTAGCCATGGGGGCCCTTACCCTACACATCTTAAATTAATTCTGTGTATATCTGAAGTTTTGAGAATTATCATAGGACATACAGGAAACAAGAAAATGTTGCTATATTGAAGCACACTAACATGTATGCTCTAAAATATTTTTCTGTGTCTATGATAAGAGCAGCTAGCTGTGCTTGTTAACAAAAATCCCAAATTGTCTTAGAGTTTCTACTGCTGGGATGAAATACCACAACCGAAAGCATCTTGAGGGGCAAAGGGTTTATTTCATCTTATAGCTTATGTCCATTGTCCATGGACATCAAGCCAGGAACTCAAGAGAAGAACTGAAGCAAAAACTATGGGAGAACACTGCATACTGGCTTGATCAGCCTTCTTTCTTATACCACCATGGACCACCATCCCGGGAGCGGGACTGTCCAACGTGAACTGGGCCCTCCCACATCAACCATCAATCAAGAAAATGCCCTACAAGCCAATCTAGTGGGGCAGTTTTCTCATTTGAAGTTCGTTCTTCCCAAATGACTCTAGCTTGTATCAAGTGAATGCAGAACTACTCAGGACACCGGCACTACAGAATGTTCTTCATTTGAGTCCTCTATTTGCTCATCTTCTATACGTTCTGACCTACATCTGCTAATTTTTAAAAGGCTGAGATTTTGACTGCAAAGTACGAGTTTGAATTCAGTTTTGCTGATCAATTCAAGCTTGTGATCCCTCTGTGCACAGAAAGCTAGCATCCTTGGACAGAGAGAGTTAAAAATAGAGGGAAAAATCAAATTGTAACACAACTCCCATTTTCTCAGTGCTGGAAAGCATGGAATGTTTCTTCCTTTAGAATTCTGATTTATTTTCAGCCTTGTCCAGGAACTACTGGGAGATAAAGTAGCCCATTGCTCATGGGCCTGGCCCTCAGCAAGGAGCGATCCCTGGACTGTTTCATTTCTCACCAATCACTGTTCCATGTCTCAGCAAAAGAAATCACAATTCATCCTGTCCCTGGCTCTTCCAGGCAGAAATAGTGCTTCCTATGTTTCTCTCAGCTCGGCATCAAATCAGAATGTGCTAGCACAGATGCCAGCAAAGTGTCATGGTGTGTAAAGCTCAGAGTGGAAGAACGGTGAGCTTAGGCAGGTCTCCCTGCTGCCTCTGCAAGACACCAGGAAAAACAAAAGAGTTTGAGAAGCAGCACAGAAGTGCACTCTCATGGACACGGCTTTTGAAACCTTTCCCCCAGAAAAGTAAATGCAGCAGAGACAGGACATGCTAGCCCACTGCAGATGCAGGGAGCAAGCAAAGCCTTAGTGATCACAGGCGTGGCTGATGATAATGCCTTGCCCTTTAGCAGCTTAGCTGAGAAGGGACCCTCCTGGTCTTGAGAATTTATATTCACTCTTTGCTGAGGCTAAAGATATGCAATTATGTTTTAAGGATGAGTGTATGACTTTGTGTGTATATAAGGGGGGGGGTGTGAGAAAGAAAGAGAGGGAGAGGGGTAAGAAAGTATGTAAGTCCAGCAATCTGGAAGTAGAGGTGACAAGACCTCAAAGTCACTCTAAGCTATGTATAGAGCATGAGGCCAGCCTAAGCTATACGAGGCTCTGCCTTAGGAGGGAAATGAAGGCATGACAGAGAAGGAGGAGCTATTGTGCTGACAAGTATTAAATTTCCATTTAGAGCTTCAGACCTTTGCTATTCACGTGGCATATGCCATCACCTCGGGTAGTGAGAATTTTGGTTTCCTTAAAAACCCAGCTCTGTTATGTGAATATGTTTTTGCTTTATTTCCAGGTGCGAATATGGAGCTGCTTGAGATTGTCCCGGGCCACTAACTATGATTTGTCTTGTGCTTTGGGAGGCACATGATTTTTTTTACTAGCTGCATGTAATTTACCTTTGAAATTTGAGCCTCTTGAGAGGCATTGTAGCAGCAACTGCTCCTGCTATCGCTCTCCCTGCTGCTGGTGGTTCCTGCTGCTGCTCTTGCTGTTGCTGGATTAACGCCTTGCTGGGTTGCTGGTTGGAGCTACTCTGATGACAAAGATTAAACTTTCCCCAAGGAACTCTACAACCCTAATCAGCAGGAAGTAGTCTAAAGAGGACTGTGCCCCCCCCACCCCCCCCACTCCCCCACCCCCCACCCCCTCCCCCCCCTCTCCCCCTCCCCCACCCCCCACTTCCCTTCTAAACTTCTTTCTTGGCTACCTGGTGTGGTAGGGTTGGAAGAGACTGGGGTAGATAAAGGTGGTAAATACAGGAATCCAATAAAGTAGCCAAAATGTCCAGGTATAATCTAGGGCCTGCTTAGAATCTCAGGCCCAACACAGACATGCTTGGGATCAAGATTGGTGTTTTCAGATGCTCCACAGTAGGGTGGGAGTGGGTGAAGCCTGGTGCTCTTAACAGATTGAGAGGCGCCTTCATAGATGATTTGCTGCTTTCTTTGGAGCATGGGTCAGTAAGGTAGGCCATCCCATCACCGTTGCACTTCCCACCATTTCAGAGGCCCAGGGCCAACCTTTGTGTACAGATATAAACTAGAGAACTATTCTTTAAAATTGTTGTGTGCTTTAAGTTTTACTTGATTTTCACTTGTATGATGAGATCTTATCCAGTCTATGGAAGTGTTAAACATTCTTTGGACAGGTGAATCCATGCTGTCCTTGCTACTATGTGTTACTCTCTCATTAGTCACTTGGTAAAAAACTGACACAGCATCACAAAGCTGTGTTCATATCCTTGTCATTTTATTTAGTAATGGACTCAAGATATCCATGCTGGCACCTTGGACAGACCAAGAGAAGCTTAAGTTGGTTCCTTTGAATAAAATGGTAAAAGTACTTGGGTGGTGTGTGTGTGTGTGTGTGTGTGTGTGTGTGTGTGTGTGTGTGTGTGTGTGCGCGGTGTAGTGTGCATGTGTGGTGTGGTGTGTGATATGTGGTGTGTGTGTGTGTGTAGTATGTGCATGTGGTGTGTTGTGCTGTGTGGTATGTGGTATATGTGTGTGTGTATGTGTGTGTGTGTATGTGTGAGTGTGTGTGTTATGGTGTGTATGTGCGGTGTAGTGTGTGTGTGTGGTGTGGTGTGTGTGTGTGTGTGTGTGTGTGTGTGTGTGTGTGTAGTATGTGCATGTGGTGTGGTGTGCTGTGTGGTATGTGGTGTATGTGTGTGTGTGTGTGTGTGTGTGGTGTAGTGTGTGTGCATACATAATGTGGTTCAGCTTTGCGTATGGTTCTTGGTACCTATATCCGTCCCTAGGGAAGAACCGACCATTGCACTGAAGAGGAACCTTTGCTAAATACTTAATATTTCGATTGTTAAATCAGTGCCTGAACAATTTTGCACAGCTCAGTTTATGGAATGATGTCAGCCAGAAGAGAAGGCAGCCCAGAGGGCTAATGTATCTTAAAATCAGGAAAAGTTCAGAAATAGATGCATTATCACATAGATTTTTTTTCTAGTAAAACTTAGTGGATGTTGAAACAGGCTCCCCCATACTAAAACCGTGTTGCCTGAATGAAATCCACAAAAGTAAACTAGTTTCAACAAGGCAATAAATGCTGTGTATAGTTACAGAAATACATTGTTGGCTTCAAATACCAGCAGATATCATTTGAGGACAAATGTATGAATTGGTGTTGTATGATTCAAAATGAATCTTCACCACAGGATAGTCAGTGGTGTTGTGCACTCTTGTCCTGAGTCATTTATCTTATAATGTATGGTACTTGAAGCAAATTCAACACTCTATATAACTGTGTACTCATTTGTGTGCACATGCATATACTCATGCAGGAGTGTGTGTGTGTGTGTGTGTGTGTGTGTGTGTGTGTTGAGTCTGGGTGAGTGGTGTCCTGAGAAGAATCAGCAGGCACAATATTTAAAGGGTGAACTGATCTCAACTTCCAGACTCCTTCGTCATTCAGGCAAGCCAAACCAAGCTCTTTCTTTCAGGCTCGATTCTGTGCTCTCTGCATGTGCTCTTCTCTTTCCAGTCCAATGCAGTTAGCTTGATGAAGCACTTATTGTGCATATTAAACATCCTTCCAGAGCTACCCTGGGAAGCTCTAAAAGATGCACAAACGAATATGATCAGATCCCTGCCTTATGGAGTATGACGGCAGGTGCAGGAATTAATAGAAACACAGTGCTTGCCAGATTTGAAGGTCAAAACTTTTCGGTTATTAATCTGGCTTGCATCCCAACTAAGTATAAATAACTCTGATCTTAACTGATCCACTATCCTAAAGGGGAAAACGGTCAATCTAGCACAACTGAGAGGTGTAATAAATATTGTACATGTCTTAGCTAAGCTTTATGCTTTGGTTTTGTTGTGCATCTTTTGAGACAGGGTCTCCTATTAAGGCATCCCACTTACTATGTAGCCCAGGCTGGCCTCAAACTCATAATTTTTCTGCTTCTGCATCTAAGTACTGCTACTATAGTCTTGCACCACTACTCCTGGCTCTAAAATATTTTTAATTATTTTGAAAGGTAGATCAGTAGATCTATTTTTATCTATATAGATTCTACTTGGGGAACTGAACATACAGCTTTGGGCATGTCAAGCAAATGCTCTACTAATGAGCTATAGGCTAGACTCACTCTGAGGTATGCCTGAAGCAGATATTTTTGGGGTGTAAACGTTGATGTGTGAGTCTTCAGATGTTGGAATATGATCCTATCACTTTAGTCTCAGGCCTTTGCACTGACAGTTCCCTGCACATGGAATACCAGTGCTTTAAACTTTCTATTTATTGGCTCCTTGTCAATCTTCTTCTCTGATAGTAGATACCTCAACCTCCATAAGATGTTCACCTAACAGTCAGCACACAGGAATCTCATCAGCATTTATAGGGAAATGCAAATCTAAGCTCTTCTGAGATTCCTTCTCACGCCAGCAAGCATGGCCTTTATCAAGAAAACAAATTACATCAAATACTGCCAAGGATTTGAGGAAAAGAGAACTCATACATGGCTAGTGTGGCTGTTATGGGTGTAACCAACAGGTCTCTGGTGGAATTTAAGGACTATTCCACATGAGAGAATTCATGTCTGTTACCATAAACATAGTCAAAAGCCCATAGCTGGGGAAGTCAAGGGCACTGGTGGTGGAAGAAGCATGCTCCTGTTATTTTGATAAATTCAAATGGCATCAAGCTGCCTTGTCTTTATGTTTATTTTCCTTGCCAAATGCTATTCTCAGCCTCATTCAGATTAGCTTCTCTCTGCAGCAAGGGCAGTGAGTGCAGCGACTCATGGCTGCTTCAAATGCTGAGAATAAATGACTGTTGGGTGCTCAGCACTAAACAGGGAATTTATGCTATACCCTCCAAGGTTCGGGGAATATCACCAAAGAGGAAACAGGAAGAATACAGCAGCTGTATGATTGGGAGGAGGGACGCATAATGTTGTCTATTGGACATGGCCTAGACATTGCCATAAGAAATTCACAGCAGCTGTTATACACACTGGGGCATGCACAAAACTGGGCCTGTCCACAGTCAGTCATGGATGGGGAGAAACTTCAGGATGCTCTTGGCTCTCGGGAACTACTGGCTGTTGGTGAATGCCGAGGAAAGGAGAATCCTTGTCTTTAGTGTGTGTCCACTGGTAAGCCTACCAGGTTCTATTGGCTAGTCCCATACCCACTGTCATATGGTGGCCTTTGTTAAACTCAGTGCATCACAAATCAACACTAAGGACATGAAAGTAGAAAGGGACTTGTAGGGAAAGTGGGGGCTTGGTGGGGGTGTGAGGGAGAAGTGAGGTTAGAGGTGAAAGTATAAGCAGCATGTGTTATATACATGCAAGAAATTGTCAAAGAATAATTCATAACATTTGAGACTATATTTCTGAGAATCATGTCAGGAATAAGTTTTATTTCTTCCTTCAATTTTCTTTAGTTTATTGAAAATAGATTTTATTCATGTAATATTATGGTTTCCCTTCCCCTAACTCCTAGATTAATTTAAATGTCACTCATTTGTTCATCCATTCAACATGTTATTGTTCATTTCCTGCATGTCAGGTACCTTCCTACTGCCTCAAGAGTGCCATTATTACCAGAATAGATCACTCCCTATGTCTTAAGGCTTATGAATGTGTTGATGGGTAACTGTTAATAACATGCAGGGAAGCAATTTGATGATTCAGTATCAGGCCCACCCAGTAATAAGTCATTTTAAATGGTGATTCCTAATATGCAGAAAAATAAAACTGGTTGAGATCTTCATGGCAAAGGATCATTCGCTGTGGTCCTTTTATTTGTCTAATAAACATGCAAAGAGAGTTCTGCATATTCTTATTAGGTATTAAGTCATCTAGCCTTCAAGACCTTTTCATCCGGTGTCCTTTCACAGATAAGAAAATGACAGCACAGAAAGGTTATGCCTTAGATCGATGGTGACTCAGACCAGATCAGACTTGACTAGTTCATATCCAAAGTTTATGCTACCACACTCTCGGTTGTGCTGCCACCCAGCTCCTGTGACAGCTGGTGTCACTAATCAGGATGCCCATGAGATTAGTATACCCAGCATTCTTGCCTATAGTAAAAGCCTCTGTGTTAGCACCAAAGGGAAACCTGCCAGCCACACCGCTGTGCCTAGTGTCAGCAGCAGTCAAGTTTCCTTGACAAATGTTTCCTTTGCACTGAGGTATCATTGATATTCAGTGAGATATTCATGTCATAAGTTAATGATTCACTGAGTTTGATGGGTGCATATATTCATGGACAGCCCGTATCAAGGTAGTGATCATTGCTAATCCTGAAATGAAGGGCTTCCTCTGACCTGTTTTTGGACAACTGCACACATTTTACTTGGTCTGATACATACTTCTGCAGCAGTTTGAACAATGAGTGATGGCTTTGATTCCCCATGAATGTCCCACTTGTCAGAGCTAACTAACAATCACATTTGAAAGTCGTATCAATCATATTTTCAACAACAAGCCGCAATTCTGGACTTCCCTGCCCTCTTGTTATTTATGCTATCTGTCTCAAAGTGTCAGTCACTCTCTGCTTTCACTGAATACACCTGGTTTTACAAACACCACCAAATATCACGGTGCCCCAGAAAAGATACCAGCTCATTTGCCTGTCTGTCTGGGACTTGTCGTGGAGAATATTGGTACTCACAGCTCACTGAACAAATGCAGCAGGTCTATTTGTCTAATCACCAAAAAGCATGGCCCGTGAGCACTGACACTAGACGTGTGTGTAGATAGGACTTGCCATTTCCATAAACGATTTTCTCAGGAAGTCCCTATCTTGATGGACACGAAGGCTATACCTCAGAAGGAATACTAGGCCCATGATTCTCAAATTTTATTATGGATATAAATCCTCCAGGAGTCTTCCTAAAATATAGATGCTTATTTCTTAGGATTCCGTGGAGCCTGACACGTTCTAAGAATTCTTAGAGATACTGCTAAAAGTGCTCAAGAAGGAACAAAAACTGACGCAGAGAGGTAAGGAGGAAGTTCAAAGGTGGATTAAATAAGCGTGTCTAGGTCCTTTTCTCGTTGATGTGAGCAAATGTCTTCTGAGGAGTAATTTAAAGGAGAGAGGCCTTATGTAGACACACAGTTTGAAAGCACAATCCATCAAGACAAGGCTCGGAGGCAGAAGTGATTTGGTAGAGAACACGGGGTCCCTTGCTCACATCTGTGAGGATCAGAAGGCAGAGGAAGAGGGGAGTGCTGGCACTCATCTGGCATTCTTCCTCCTTTTATCCACTCCGGTGCTTAGGCTCATGGGGCAGTACCATCCACAAAAATCCTCTTTGGTATCATCCGTCCAGACACATCCAAAGTGTGCCTCACTAATGCCTGAGGCATTTCTTTTTTTTTTTTTTTTTCCAAATTTCAGGGTCTTTATTTTTAATAATTTCTACATAATTAGGTTAATTGGCACATAAACTACCACTGGAAGCCAAAGTTAACCATTTTCATGAGTGATAAACTCAAGACTCTCTGGAACTCTTTAGAATTTTTCATCTTTTAGACCAGGAACCAGCAAACCACTTTTGATGAAAATCACTGTAGAGAGCGGAGGTGCTATGGGTCATGTGCCATGGCCACTCCAGGCGGCCGTAGATAAGAAATGCTGCTACGCTGAAGTATAAAGTTCCACGAGGGCCTGAGGCGTTTCTTAACAGTCAAGTTGACAGTATAAATTAACCTGCTCAAGCCTCTCTTCCTACCTGACAGCTAAGACATTCGACAGTGAAGGGGATCTGAAGTCAGAACCTCAGTGTTACTTGCATAAACAAATGGCTTGTTTAACACGGGGCTTAACAGAGTGCTAATATGAACTGTCACACTCCAAGAATACGCTACGGAAGCTGAGGTTTCCTAGACAGATTGGATACTAGGCACTTAGGTTTGCAGACCATCTGATGCGCTCACTCCCCTCTAATCCACTCAGACGTCCCTTTTCACCCTAAACTTCTGGAGATTCCTCCTTCATTATCTTTACAAAGCAAGCAAAACACAACGTTGGGGTACAACTCAATGAAGAACCCTTGTCTCCGCCACTGCAAGAAAATAAAACTTTCTTCTTGTGTATATCTTTTTTTTGCTTTGTTTTGTTTCTGTCTTCCCAAAACAAGTTATACAAACATTCAAACCATTAGGAGTGAGCTTATCGACTCTTACCAGTGTGTTGACAGAGAAAAGTAGATGTGGGTGGAAAGTAAGCCGTGGATGACACCAGCCATGTATGAATATTCATTATGAGCCTCAGAAACACTGATAAGGTCATTGTTTTCCTTTCCATGCACGAACAGGGGCTGTTCAGCCTTCTCCCAAGTCTACTTGGGAAAGCTGGGGCTTGTGTCTGACTTCCCTCCCTTCCATCCTTCCCCCACCTCATCTCCTGCTAGGGATATGACATCTGCCTGACAGCTCAGACCTAAAGTTTCTCTCCAGACTGTCAAACCAGTCTGTTCCACCAAGGTATTTAAAACAGAAACAGACTGTAAAACTCGGCACTTCCAGGAAGCCTGAGACACCGGGAACAGCAAAGGTTTTTCTTTCTGATGTGGACTGTCTTCTCCCAGGTAATTTGAATTTCTGAAGTCTGGCCTTGCATCATGTTATGACACTCTACCTCTGCTTTTCAAATGTGGGGTTCTGAAGAATGGAGGCAAAGCTTTGCAAACTCTTATTCACAGAAAAAGAAAGAAGAAGAAGAAGAAGAAGAAGAAGAAGAAGAAGAAGAAGAAGAAGAAGAAGAAGAAGAAGAAGAAGAAGACACTGTGATAACTATGGATTAAATTCCTGTTTCTCTTATATTTAATGTTTAAGGTTCTATTGCATCATGAATACGCCTTGTAGTGGTTCTAGAATATTCAAAACTTACAAACCCATGTCCTGTCCCCTGTGAGTATGACAAGCAGGAGAAGATGCTATAGGCCAGCCAGCTTTCAGCATTAAGTGTCTCCTCTTAGCTGTCTGCCTTCAGTTGACTGGGGGATTCTCTCATTCCATTTCAATTCTTTTATTAGGAAAGATCACTATCCATATTCTACAGGGGAAGAAATCGAGGGCGTGCTCTGCAATAAAAATGGATAACTATGTGTCTTAGATGCATCTGTAAGTTGGCAAGAACCAGGAATCAAATTTGCTGCTAAGACCTTATTTAATGATGCAGCATTGACCAGCACATTTCTAGTAAGCAAATGCATTTACATTAATTGCATATATAATGGCTACTACTATAGCTATCTGTAGCCTATAATGCAAGGACAATGACATTCTTACTACAACATTAAGACAACAGAAACATATTATTCAAAATTGTAAGTGTTTTGATAGACTAGATCCATATACATTTAGTTAAGGAGTAAACTATACTTTGGGAGAGCTGGTCCCAGTTTATACTATTGCCTCCATGAGAAATCATAATAATCACTAATACTTTGAGATGCTTTTTCTTGATCAAGCACTGTTTTAAGCCTGGGACTCCAGGCCTTTCGAAACATATCAGCTCATTTAGTTTTACAAAGCCCATTCCTATAGTAGATGTCACAGAAAACGCACTGTGTCATAGTAAAACAGCCAAGTACTGTATTCAAAGTATTAAATGTTGAATTTTATACACCAAAACAGCTTAACTTCATTAAAAAAAAAAAAGACTAATGGCTATTTTAACATCTTCAATTTTCCACATGAGCAAGGATGCTTACATAATCATTAGATGCAATAATTAAGTGGAAATTGCATTAATGAATTTGGTAGAAAATACAAAATATTTTATATACAGTGAGTATTTTAAAAATGGGCACCTCAGAGCTCTAAGAAATGCCTGTTGCTGCTCCTGTCTGTTCTGTAGGACGGTAATGAAACAGGGCCCCAGACACCCTGAAGAAGCATGGGAGGGACCTGTCAAAGCTGCACTATATTAGAGCCAATCAGTACGTCTAGAATCCTCAATGTTGTATGAAAATCAAGATATATTTAGATAAGAAGTCACAGGTAAAATTTCTGTCTGGTAATAAAAATGTAAAGATTTTTTTCCATTCTAACACATTTTGTTCAAAATCCAAATGACCATTGTAAAAACATACATGGCAATGTAAGTGGTTCATAGTAAATAAATAATCTTACAAAGAAAAAAAAAAAGCTAGGGCATCTTTGAGACGTTCCATCAATGTGTAGCTGTAGGAGTTAAACTCCAGAAAGAATACCTGTGCAATTGCTGCTGGCACATGAATGTGTGCTGTAAAAGTTTACCTATTAGCAATGTACTTCCAACTCATGTTAATATAGTCGCAAGTGGGATCTTTGAGAGCTAATTAGGATTAAAATTAGGTCTCAAAGGTAGAGTCTCATGACGGTACTATAAGAAAAGCAGAAAGACTGATAGTGTAGAATTTTCTGTCTTGCCCCATGAAAGTAGCTCTCAACCTTCCTAATGCTGTGCCCCTTAAATGCAGTTCCTCATGTTATGGTGACTCACGGCCACAAAATAATTTAATTTCTACTTCATAATTATAATTTTACCACTGTTACAAATCATAATATAAATATGTTTTGGAGATGGAAGTTTGCCAAAGCAGTCGTATCCATGGGTTGAGAACCACTACCATACATCCCATGTCGTATTTTGAGCACAAAGAGAAGGCTGCCTCTCGGTGTCATGCTAGTTGACATCCCTTCTTCTCCCAAAGACACGAAAGCAAGTGAGCCAAGCAAGCCAAGCAAACTCTCTATTCTTTTAATTCTACCCGTATTTCATTATAAAACCAGAAATGGCAAGTAAAACAGCCCAGCATTCATTTCTGAGGTCTACTAAAAGCAGATCTACACCTCTGATGATGTGCAAACACGGACAGACATTGTTTTCTTACGGACACTTAGGGGCAGACTGCAAATGGTGGGCCTCATGCTAGGCTCTAGTGCAGCTGAAACATGGTTGGGAAATCAGTGGCACTCAGATTGTCATGGAATCAAGTTACGATATATATATATATATATATATATTTTTTTTTTTTTAACATCAGCCTAAGCTTTTGGTTTTTTGTTTGTTTGTTTGTTTTTTATTTTGTTTTGTTTTTTGTTTGTTTGTTTACCCTACATCTCAATTATAGCTCTCTTCTCTCTCATTGCCTCAAGGTCCCATTCTCCCTCCCTCATACCTCTCCCTCCCCCCTCCCTCGTCTATGTTAGTGGAAGAAGGTTACTACATCTTACAAAACCATGGGAGCTGGTGACAACATATGACACTGATATTATACATCTACTGGTGGGAATCTGCTGACTATAGGTCAGAGACAGCATATGAAGGGAAAACTATGTGAACTTGAGAAAAGAACAAGATAAGTCTAAGTCAGACAATTATTATTATTATTATTATTATTATTATTATTATTATTATTATTATTATCTCTAACCTCAGCAATTCCTCTAACCTGTACAAACTGCAGGTGACTTTACCAAGGAACTGGCCACAAGCCAGGCAGAAGCAGGAGATCCTCCCACAGCCAGTGACTGTGCATGGCTGCCATGATCCAGCCAGGTAACCTCAGAACAATATCCTATGTGACGTGCGCTAGACAGCCTGGTTTTCTGAGAGAATTGGGTCTGTGGACCCTTCCTGTCTACACTAAGACGCCCTGCCGTAGAAATTACCATTCACTAATACAAAAATGAGTTTCTAGAATTTGACATATTGATATTTTCTACAGTAAGATTTTCTGCTCAGACATCCTGTCTCCTTGCAAAGTAGAAGAGACCCCACAGGGACCAGAGGATAAGAATTAAATTGCAAGTCAATTAAAGAATCTAATTACAATTGGACTGTCCATGAGTTCAGGGACATTTTTATTATGACTGATTAAACTGAACTGTATCTATGTGTTTAACTCCAAGGTGAGTGCTTGTAAAACAGGGGATATGTTATAGGTCTCACACAGCCCACCATTCGGTCAATGCATCTTCCAGGTCCAACGTTTAGGACATATGCTTTCTTTCAAAATGTATAACGATCATTTTTTAAAGTCCTGGTCTCAAGAATGAACCCAGGGATCCATTCAACCCTTCCTTTTTCATTCACTGCAGAGAATTCAACTGAAAATGTTCCACAGCCCTGGACAATAGTATCTGTCATGTAAGAAGCCATATTTGATCCTCAATGAAGGGACCAACAGCTCAATAACCAACAGGGTCGGCTCTGCCCTCATCTGAAAAAGACACAAAGACATCTGTGGAAGTGCTATGTGACTCACTCTTGTAGCAAATATTCTTCAGAAGGAAAAAAACATGAATGGACTGCTAACATTCGCTGGTCCACAATAAAAGCAGAATCCCCAGTGTTTCTGAATGAGTGATTAATTAGAAGATGAAAAGTGCTGGAGGGCAGGGTTTCCCTAACTTTCAGGAGCACACCACTTGCCAGGAGATGTTTTCAACATGCACATTTTGAGTCAGTACATTTGGGTAAGTGTCAAGATCCTGCAGTCCATGATTGCTGCAGTGGGAACTATTAGAAAAAAATTGAATGGTAGATCATTTTAGGAGAAATTATAAAAGACAATGAATTCATGCTAAGGAAAAAAAACCCCTTTATTATGAAAAATACAAAACCAGGCAGTGTTAACATCCATGCTGTTTTTGTTTACACACACACACACACACACACACACACACACCCCTTAAGTTTTCAAATATCTATGCCAAGCTGCATAGCTAGATGAGATTTGTGCAGCAACACAGGCAGCAGCGGTCATCTTCACGATCATGGTCTTCACGGATCACCTTCCATGTGTGCAGCCTCATGAATCTTCACGATAAACCCATAAAACAGGCACGGCTATTATCTCTGCTTAACAACTGAGGATGAGCAAGAGGATGAATAGTGGGGCCATGCTTCGGTTAAGTTGTAAAATCCCAAAATACAGGGCCTCCCTATTGACTAGTCTCATGACTTCCTGCCCTCCTACTGCAGAATCTGATCACATATTAGATAGCTGAGGAATACACACCTGTGATTAAAATGAACCCCAGCGGTAGGAGGAAAGCCATGTTTTCTTGCATCGCAGATAGAATTATTGGTCTCCCTTCTCTCTCTGTGGAACAGCATATCAGAGTCAAGCAAATGAGCCCCACTGATTCAGTGTCAGACCATGTGACCGATTTAGCCAACGCAATGCAGGGGCGGTAGTTGACAGGTGTGACATAGGGGCTTAGTTGGCAGGGAGAATTCTGTACATCTTTTTGATTCTTGGCATTACTATAGAAAGAATAGCCTTAGATCCAATGCTGGCTCAAAGACATGGAGACATAAACTGAAAAATCCAAACCTAACTTAAAATTTGAGCCCACTCTGCCAACACTCAGATAATTCAGCATTATACAGGTAGCATACCAAAAAAATAATCTCTAATTAAGAAAACAAATGTTTACTATTATAAATTATTGACTTTGAGGGACTTTGTTACACAGCTGTATAATAGTCGTGGCTGACTCATATGCCTTGGAGAAACTGAGTCATAGTTTTCTTATATAATCTTGCCAATTTCTTTAATAAAAAAAATAATGTTTCTGTTGACAAGGCCAGAGGGGAAAAGATGTCTGGCTGACAGATGAAATAATCTGAATGTTGTTTTGGTGAGAGGTTCTACAATATAATTTTAGATTAAAAATCTTATTTTTGTTTTACGTGAATGGGTAGTCTGCCTGCATGTGTATAAGTGCACTGTGTCTTGCGATGCCATCAGAGGCAAGAAGAGAGAGTCAGAGCCCTTGGAACTGGAATTACAAGTGGCTATGAGCTGCCTTGTTTGTGCTGGGAACTGAATCCTGGTCCTCCGCAAGAACACCAAGTGTTCATAACCACTGAGGCATCTCCTCAGCCCAAAACTTTATATACTTAGCTATAGAAATGAAAAACAGAATCTGTGTGTTTATACATCAAGCAGTGTCAGAGGATATGAGAACAGTCCACTACCAGCATCTTTATTCCTTATTACTGATGAAGACTGGAGGAAGACTTCAGCTGGAGCCGACAATGTCTGAACTGAGAGATTCAAGGTGCTCTCACGTTGTTTACAGACATTATATAACACACATGTAAGCTGTGCCATGTGCCTGATCTGTGTTTGTCTTCAGTAGTCACATTTAAATTTAGAAAAACATCGGTGAGGTAATTTAATAGTATATTTATATAACCAAATATTTTCAGAATGCTAATTCAACCTATCACTACTACCCAAAGCTACTAAACATATAATGTGTTGTTTTCTTCATATGACAATTCAAAATTCACAGTGCATTTTACATTTATACACACTCATCTTGGCCTGGTCTGGCTCCAGGGTTGGCTGGGACGAATATAGTAGTTCAGTTTTATGTTCAAACCACGTGGCAAATTGTCTATCTAACAGTATTCCTTTCCTATGTCTGCTGGGCTAACTGAACACAAACTGCCTTTTAGAGTTTTGGAGGTCAAAAATCTAAAGCCGAAATGCACACAGAGTCAGGCTTTCTCTGATAGTCTGTCCACCTTCAGCTACTGTCGTCTGGCAACACCACTCTAGGCTGTCCCCATCACAATACCTTATTGCTGTGTTCTGCCAGTGCCAGGTGGCCTAAACGATATTCGCCATTGTACTTTAGCCTTCCTGGTTAATACAAGAATGGTTTTTCTCATTTCAGTATTTAGCTATATTAGGAAAGAATCATCTTTTTGCAGACAAGAAATCACGCACAGGTTCTGGGATTTAGGACGTGGTTATTTCATTTAGGGTGTAGTTTCTCATTACATCGCCTACAAATAAAAAGAACTTGAAGTAGAGCTGGAGAGATGGATCAGGTTCTGTTCCCAGCAACCAAGTTGTGTGGCTCACAACCACCTGTAACTCCAGCTCTGGGAGATCCAACACTCTGGCTTTCTTGAGCATCTTCATTCATGTGTTCATGCATGTACACACATGCACACATACATGTAGATACTACAAATTAACAATCAAAAACTAATGAAAGTAGATGGGTCATAAATTTATATATAACTGGCTATATAGGGCACACCAAATTCAATAAAAATAATGTACTGTGCATATTTTTATGACATAAATTCTAAAAGAGTAAACAGACTACTATATGTTACTATAGCACACACATCAGAAAGGTAAATCTCAAACTTTGGGTAAAGATGTGTACAACAAAATTGATTTTATATTCTTACTGAAGTATAAGTAAAGGTAACCCTCTTAGAAAAATACTTGGCCCTAATGAAGACATGCCTCGTTGATTCAGCAATTACGCCTTATAAAAGTGTGTTCACCAAGAAGCATGGGGCAGGGTCCGAAAGCAATAGCCAGTGCTTCCTGCAGCTGCCATGAAAACACCACACTCAGTGGCTTGAAATAACAGAAGTTTATTTGCCTAGTTCTGAGGGCTACTTGCCATAGCACAGAACCAGACACTACATGAATGACTGAACATAGTCTGAAACAAAAGGTATACACAATAAGAATTTATATCAAATTACTGGCTTACTAATTCTAACATTTGTAGCTGTCAGGTGACTAGATCTACCATTTGCCTTTGACATAAATACAAATGCAATAGGTCAAATATATCTCCCATCATCCTCTTTTCTACTCTTCAGCTTTGTTTTTCTTATAGTTCCATCCATGTCGTCAACAACATTCTTATTAGCCTTGAAATTTCATATGAAAAAGATCTTATCTGTCCTAGAAGATAGGGAATTTGCTTTCTAAATATAATAGCCATAGTTCACTGATTGATAATGTATGTCTCTCTGACCCACGGTGGTGTATTTAATTCTGTGAGGTCCGTACCATGGAATAAATGCTACATTTAGCCAGCTGAATTTTATAGAAAAATACTTCCTATGCTACCAAAAACCCCAATATACCTTGCTTCCCAGCTCAACCATCATGTCCTTGGATTTTTATGGCCTCTGCTGATTTGGCTGGGACCACACAGCAAGTAGATGTGGCAGTGAACTCTCTCCATCAGTTTATGTTACACTAAAATGCTGCTTGATTCTAAATATCATTAAGAATATTTTGAGTGCTCAACACCATAGAAAAATACTGATAATTAGAATTTTTATAGTAAATCAACTATACCTTGTATTCAGAGTCTTTATTAAACTGGAATATGAAACTGGAAAATTAGTAATGAAATTAAATGACTATCAGCAATAGAAAACAAATACTACTATTGCTAGATATCCATGGTGTTTTAGTGTCTTGAATAGACAGCAATGTGTTTGGCATCAACAGATAGAGTGATGAATGTGAGGTAATTTGTCTCACTTGTCACAGCTGGGTAGTGGCATGGCTGAAAATAAACTCTTAAAAGTTGACTTTTTAACAGTGTGATTTCAGTTTCTTAAACAAAAATGCTAATAAGCCTAGAGGTGTGACATTCCACAAAGCTAAGGAGCATCATTCTAAGAATGTGCTGCATTCACTCACCTACAGATTCACAGTCAGTGTCTTCACTTGAAAACAAGCCATGTAATAAAGCCACGCCTCTGATTTTTAAACATAAGAAAATTGTTCAAAGTCAAGTATTTTGTGTCCTTAGTTTATAAATTTCAGTGGCTTAGAGAAATGGTTCTCAACTGTGCATCACAACCCCTCTGGTGGTCAAAAGACCCTTTCACAGGGATGGCCTAAGACGTTTATACCAGTATTACAAAATTACAGTTATGAGTAGCAATGAAATAATTTTATGGTTGGGGGTCACCACAATATGAGGAACCATATTAAAGGGTCACAACATTAGGAAGGTTGAGAACTGCGACCATATTGACTCAAACAGGTTACATACCACATCTAGCTTACTTACACTTAGATATTTACAGTGTAAGCATCTCATATTCATTGGATTAACTTTTCACAATTAATAAGCCTAGGG
Organism: Acomys minous; assembly: GCF_964271855.1. Classification (NCBI taxonomy): domain Eukaryota; kingdom Metazoa; phylum Chordata; class Mammalia; order Rodentia; family Muridae; genus Acomys; species Acomys minous. The sequence goes on from NC_140485.1 coordinate 14,219,709, forward strand.
TGATTTACTGTCTTTTAACTATACTCAGTGTCTATTGTTATTTCTTCAGTTTGGACATATTGTCCTTTACCTGACTTAGATCTGCTTTCAAGAAGCTGTGACATTTCGCCAACACATCTCTCTAGGTACTTCTACAACTTGTTTTTTTCAGACAAGTATTGGTGTTTCTAGGACTGACTTAAGGAAGAATAATTCTAGGCTTCTAATGGCCCACCTTGCAAGAGAGAATGGATCAGCAGAAAAGACAGGAGGTCAGAAGTAGTATTAGCTTACTGTGACCTCCAATGACGTTCTGTTCAAAGTACTGAGCATGACAAGGCAAGAGTACTTCAACATTTAGGTAAATGCTTTCACCACAAGATCGTGGGCTGGCTGGGTCAATTTCAAAGCGATGTGGGACACTTAAAGAACACTGGAGGCAATTTTTGACCTGTCTAGAGCCAGATGAACCCAAAACATACCCCAAATCTGAAAAGCCACATCATCAACCCATAACTGAGGAGACACACATGTGAGCCCGTCATGAGGTAAAAGCACTCCCATACTTCTCTCACCTAGAGTCCCAACAAGATGTCCTCACATGTATCCCAATTTCCTGGTAAGTGAAGACTTTCATGGGACCTGCCCTTTGGGCAATAAATTAAGATTTGCTTTAGAAAATTCTCTTCATAATACTATTTCTAGAAATGGATGGTTTAAAGGATTTTAATAATTTAGTAGAAACTTCAAATCATAGAATGCGATTCTAGACTGCGCCATTTTGAGATAATGAGGCCTTTAATTTATACTGCAGTAGAAAAGTAGTATCTCCCCGATATATTAGCTATTCAGGGAGCATGGTGGATCATGTGCTTCAAGGGAAATAGAAGCAAGAAAAGCAAAATAAACTTGGGAATTGTTCCTTTCACCCTCCAGCTTGCTGCCTTCTAATCTTGTAATTTCGTGTTAACACTAGATGTGCTTCATACAGAGAACAGCAAATTGTTCGACATGCAAGGGAAAATTGGAGAAAATGTCAGAATGAATGTAATATTGGTTGTACATAGTAGAAAACTGTGGAACTCTATCTTTTGATATACATATGAAAACATTTGACCCAAACACTAAAATAAAAAATGTGCACTGAGAATTCATTCCACAAAACTAGAACACTCATTGCTTTCAATGCAAGTTGACTGTCAATACTCTTGATATTAAAATCTGCCTAGAACAAACAAAAACAAAAAAAAAAAACAAATCAATGTCACATTTTTACTGGTAAATAAGAAAAATAGATCAGATATGGAAAAATAGATCAGATCAGATATACACATAAGCCCTAAAAATTTTTAGAGCTATTTTTAACTTAAGATCTAGGCAATGCTGTATGACACAAAGGAAATTATATACAGCCCAACCTTCTCACTGAAAAAGCAAGAACTCCCCTGGTGTTCCTTAGAGGGGAGAATTAACATTTCACATAAGGCATGCATACATAGGACTCTAATTAATCCTGGAATTTCTCATCATTTAGAAACTGGACCACAAGTGTTATTCCTAGCTTGTTTAACCATTTCTCCAATTTTATTTGGGCCCCTACAAAGATATTATTCGTCCCAAATCAGCAAAAAGAACCCTTAAGTGAATGATGTCCCACTTCCTTTAAGGGGAGTCTGGTAAGTTTTTGGTTGCTTTCTTGGGCTATGGAGATTTATTTTCAATGGAAATTGGTTATAAGTTATTATTGGTCATATTTAGAAAGAAAACAAGGTTGGACTCAGAGATGTTTCTCTTTTCCTTTATCTTCCGTTCTTAGGTTTAGAGCTGGGGGTTGAAAAGAAAGAAGGGGGAATATAAAAATATATAGGGAAGATAGAACAGAAAGCAGATTAGTGAATCTACTCCTCAACTTAATGCCTTGTCACTCACAGGTTATTTTTAATTCACTGGTATAGAATTTTGTATATAGATGCAAAACAAATTCAATTTTAGATACAGTGGTATAGAATTCAAACATAAGATTATTCTTCACACACATAATATATATATATATATATATATATATATATATATATATATATATATATACTCTAATATGTGGTATTGTACCCATATAACTCAATTATAATATAAAAATAAATATAAATATAAACAAGGTTTACTTCCACACTTTGAAAATGCTATTGAAAGTTGTTTAGGATAAATAATTTATCCAAGTTAATTGCCAGTTGATCAAATCATGGTCATATCAAATACTAGACTATTTTTATCACAAGACTATACATCTTAAGATTTATACGATCTGAAGAGAAAACAGAACATTCTCCTCAGTAGAGTGGAGAGTGGGATATTACTTTCTCACATACTCTGGTGTCTCACCTTTGACCGTGTCCCCTGGAGGGGGAGACCTGGTGGCACTCAGAGGAAGGACAGCAGGTTACCAAGAAGAGTCTTGATACCCTATGAACATATACAGGGGGAGGTAATCCCCCTCAGGAACAGTCATAGGGGAGGGGAATAAGGGGAAAAGAGGAAGGAGGGAAGAATGGGAGGATACAAGGGATGGGATAACCATTGAGATGTAACAAGAATAAATTAATAAAGGAAAAAAATCCATCTATAAAAAAAAAGAATATACATCTTAGGTGCAACAGAGAGATATGATTCTACAGAAAGATAAAGTAAAATAGATAAGATCTTCAAATACCTCAGAGACATACAGAATGTGGCATTTAAAAATGCTTTATTATTTTAAAGATTCATTGACAATTAGACAGGTTAACTCCTGGCAACACCCAGCCTACCTCAAAGGGGATGATGAGCCACTGGGAAAAATGTCCTTGTTTCTACCACAGATAGAATTCTGCCTTAAAAAGGGCAAGCTTGGATGCAGGCAGAGTTGATGGCCAAACTCTGCCAAGACAGGGTAAGCAAGTCCTCAATAGTTACTGTCTCACAAATATGTCTGTTAGATATATTGGGCCAGAAGGCTGAAGATGATGTTCCAATGTTATACAGAGTTTTGGGTGACTGCTCAGGTAGCAAACTGTCTCTGTCATCTTCTCATTGGGCAAAGTACTAACCTGTACTCTCTGTGTACTCAGGTAATCAATTTTATCCCTTTTCAAGTCTCTCATGTGGTTGAAGACCAGATAGTTTAGTTTTACATTAAGCTTAGTTGTCTAGGTGTTAAGATGTCTTTAGGTCTAGAAAGATGTTTTAAGTTAATAGAGATGCGACATGATAGATATTGATTTACATTCAGAATTTTAGACGCATAAGGATAGGAAAGATGTTTTCTTCAAGGTTGCCAAATACAAATAGCCAAGACACTAAGAATGTAACAGTCATATAATTCCTGACTATTTCATGGTTCTTCTTGCTGTAAGTAGTTTATTGTATATGTGTGTAATAATATAAAAGTCTATACAAAAAATTTAATAAACACACATATACACGAGTTAAGATTAAACCACTTCCCTAGTGAATACTCTCCACAGGGCAATGGCTGTTAACAGAAGCAGCCGCGCGCGCGCACACACACACACACACACACACACACACACACACACACACACATACACAGAGAGAGAGAGAGTTAAGATTAAACCCCTCCCCTGGTGAGTACTCTCCAAAGGGCAATGGCTGTTAACAGGAGCAGCCGTTCTAGGTGTTGAGTACAGTTAACGGTATTTGGAATCTAGATCATCTCCGTCTCTCACTGGCCATCACAGACGTTCATACCTAGGTTTGCTTCTGAGCAATAATCATTACATTCAGAAGATGCCTCTTGGTGAAGCCTTCATCATCTCCCAATTTAATCCATCCAATTCATGGCCCACTGGACAAAATTAATATCTTATTATCACAAAACACTTCTATGTTTCACAGATGGAATTCACTATACCTACTTCATATTACATTGTTTCTTATGTTTTCTCTTGTTCTTTTGTTCATGTGTAAGGACCACTAACACTAACACCAGAACTTCATATTATTTCTTCTATAATATCAATTTGAAACTAAATGGAAGATTTTCTTACAGGAAATGCTCACTATGTTTTTAACTGGACTACATAATTCTAATCACAAATTTGGCATCTAATTACCTAGTATTGCATGCAATCTTCATTAAGTATTAACAAAATACACACAGATAAGAATTTTATCAAGTTGTCAAAGTATCTAAAATTAAGTTCCAAAATAAAAATAATACAAATTCTGGTCATGCTAGTTTTTGCTTGTAATATCAGAACTTGGGAGGCTGAAACAGGAGGATAAGTTTGAGGCCAGTGTGACCTACATAGTTTATTTCAGGATAGCCTGGGCTAAAAAGAAAGGCCCTGTCTTAAGACAAACAAAACCAGCAAACAAACAAGTAAAATAGCAAGGCCATAAAATACAGATGCCATATGTAGATATATGAAGACACAAGCCTTCAGAGAAGGTGTGATTGCATTCCTGTCAGAGAGAAGTTCTAAAATATTATGGAGATTCAGTAAATGAAGTACATAAAGACATGTATATACTTATATACATCTATCAAAATAACTTTACTTAATTAAAGGCCATTTTAAACACAAAGAAAAGTTCTATTTAGAACACTATACAAGTGGTATAATATTTGGGATATACTTCATGTATACAACAAATGCTTTCTGGCATTTATAAGAGATATAAAGACATGCTACCCATTTGGACAAAATAATCAGTGTGCTATTGACATAAATGATAATCAATAGAATGTCCTCCCCTCTGTCCCAGTTTCCTGGTAAGTGAAGGCTTTCATGGGACATGCCCCTTGGGCTAGTATGCAGATAAAGTGAGTATATATCACTTGATAATCATTGTATGCTAAAATTTACATACCAATAAAATTCCAGGAGTCTTGAGAACAATATAATTGATTCAGAAATCACATGGAAGTCTTAAAGAGAACAAATAGAAGCTACTTTTGGAGAAGACTGCAATGTGGGAGGCTGAGGCAGCATGGTTACAACTTTAAAGTTCATCTGGTCTACATAATAAGTTCAAGGCCAGCCTGGGCAACCTAGTAAGACCCCTCTGAAAAACAAAAGAGCTGGAGATGGCCTGTAGCAAAGAATGCTTGCCTAATATGTAAGGTCTTGGTCCAATACTCAATGCCACAAAAATGACAAATATTAAATGCTCCCAACAACACTTCTACTCTCAAGGGAGTTAACATATTTAAAAGTATAGTGCAATATTTGTGTCCCAAGTAATAAGAAAGGTTATATGTCTAGTGAAAAACCCATGGCACAAAGTACATACAGACGGTTGCTCCTCCAGACACTCACATAAAGGGATATCACTCAGTCAGCAACTTTTTCCATTGATCAGGTAAAAATGACAATTCTTGGCCTTCTCAAATCAGAATCTAATCAAGAAATGGGACATTTTATACCACATAATACAGCCAAGGTCTCTTTGCCACCACCAGCAGCTCAAAATGCAAGGACACTTCCGGGATCATACAAGATTTCCATCTCCTAGAATTGACAGAAGTAAAATTCACAGGGCAGATGCAATCTGCTCCCACATGCTTTAAGACTATTTAAAGGGCCTGCCAACATGAATAATGCACAAAAGTTATTTTTATATAAAACACACTCTGAGTTACACGATGAAAAGCTCAGTAATGGGACAGGCCTTCCAGAAGTTGGGTCTATAAAACAAACATTTTTTTCTTGTTTTTATTTTCTGGTCTTCATGGTTAAATTTATAAGATTATTCAACTTGCTTAAGTAGTAATGATATTGTTTTACATTTCCAAAGAATGCGAAAACAGCAAAACTAGGAAAATTAAAAATTTTAAAGTATAAAACTAAATTTTATAGCCCTAAAACATGTACATTATATATAATATGCTTTATATATTATATAATAAATATATGAAATATATGCTATGTGGCATATATACACATAATATGTGTTTGTGTTATACGATGTGTGAGTGTATGTGTGTGCATTAAGGAAAATTTTTTACTATAGGGCCAGATATTTCTTAAATTAATTTTAATTTATTCACTTACATCCTGATTGTTGCCCCCTCTTCTTCTCCAGGTCCCATCCTCCCTTCTTCTTCCTCCCTCTCCCCCTTCTTTAGTTCTCAGAAAGGAGGAGTAGGATCAGCTATTAAAAGAAGGGAATAGTATTGTGTAAAATTTACAATACTCCCTATGCATCACCCAGTATTTGGCTGTGAGTTTCAGCATCCGATTAGAAGTGCTGCTAGGTGGAGCACCTTAGAAGACAACTCTGCTCGACGCCTGTGTGCAAGCATAGCAGAGCATATTGTTAGTAGTGTCAGGAGTTGGCTCTCTCCCAATGGGCGGGTCTTGGGTTGGGACAGGCATTGGCTGGAGAGTCCCTCAATCTCTGCTCTATCTTTATCCCTGGACATCTTGTAGGCAGGGTAAGTTTCGGGTTGAAGTTTTTGTGGATGAGTTGGTGTTCCCCTCCCTTTACTAGGAGACTTGCCTACTTAGAGGGTGGACCCTTCAGTCTCTATGACCCCTGCTCTAGGAGTCTTTGCTAGAGTCCCCATCATATCCTGGCAGCAGTCTGCCTTGGGACCTGGAGGAGACAGGAACTCCACAAGAAGACCAACACAGCCAACTAATTGGACCCAGAGGGACTTGTTGAGATTGAAGCATCAACCAAGGACCTTGCATGGACTGGAACTAGCTCCCATACACAGATGTAGCCGATGGACAGCTCAGGCTTCACGTGGGTCATCTAATAAAGGGAGCAGGGGTTTCTCTGGCATGGACCCTGTTGCCTGCTTTTTGACTACTTCCCGCTGGGAGGACCGCCATACCAGGCCACAGGGGAAGAGGAAGTGCTCAGTCCTGATGTGACTTGATGTTCTGGGGTGGACTGGAAGTGGGACTCCCCTTTTTCTAAGGAATAGGGGAGGAGGAGGGGAGAGAGGGCAGGAGGGCAGGACTGGGAGATGAGGAAGGATGGGGCTATGATCAGGGTGTAAAGTCAATCAATATATAAGTAAATATAAAAATGAGTAAAATTTAATAGAAATGGACTAATATTTTGTCATTCATGAATAATAATCCTCTTTTACATTGAAGACCATGAATATACTTTGAAGTGTTACAGCAAACATCCAAATAGCCCAGAACTACAGCCAGGCACAGGCAAAGGCTGGCCATGAGAAGGCAGTAGTTCCTCATGCACATAAGAAAGGTGAGGCTTTTAGTGAATCCAACCTACAGACTTTTCAGTAGATGGAATTGGGATGAAAGAAGAGCACATTTAAAAGGATCCAACTGCATTGTAAAATACAGAATTGTAAGAAGGACTGGGAACTGACATGGCTCAGTGGCTAGAGGCCCTTGTCTTATAAACCTGAAACCTGAGTTCAATCTCATGTAAAAAAGGAATGAAAAAGAACACCAATTCCACAAGTTTGTATTCTGACCCACTCACCCTCGCCATACACACACACACACACACACACACACACACACACACACGTATTTTTTTTAATGTAAATAGTGTTGGTACAAAGAAATACAAAATAGAAAAGTAAAACTGGAAAGTTAGGTTCACACTTGGGAGAAAAAAACCTGATCCAAGATGTTGATGTAGAAAGAGTGCATGACTTGAATCTCAGCATGGTGCTGCAGCTTTGTTATCCTGAAACTGGAAGGTGAGGACCAGGGCAAAGAAGCAGAGTGCCAGGCCAGCCTAGGCTGGGACGCGTGTCTGTCTCAGATCACAAAACCAAAGCAAAAAGAAACAACAACAATTTAAAAAAAAATCACAAACCTATAAAGTAAGTACAATAAAGCCAGAGAGCACAACATAACTGTGTTTCATAAGCAACAGAAAACATAATAGATTCAAATGAAAACCCAAAGCGACACAGCCCAAAGTTCCACAAACAAAACCAAAAGGTAAATACAAACACATAAGAGGGAAACATTTGTGCGTCTGTAATGGAAGTCAGGAAGGAGCCGAATTTCCTCAGGCTGCCTAAGAAGGGCAGTGCACACTCCAGACCACAGCACAAAGCAGTTAACCTAGGCACAGTTATCTGGGGCTGTGGGCGGGAGTGGCAGGTGTAAGCCTTGACAGCTTGACCTTCCTACATGGGGGCTACCGAAGCAGACTGCCAATAAGGTGTGACTGCAGCTTGAACAAACTGGATGTGGATGTCTTTATGAAAAACAACCTCGGTGTCCCAGGAAGCTGCCACCAGTTCTACTGAGGGATGACCAGAGTTCTAGAGGTTTGTCTCCAAACTTGTGCTTCTTTCCCTTTTAGTTTCTTTTTTTTTTTAATGGTTTTTCAAGACAGAGTCTCTCTGTGTTAGCCTTGGTTATCCTAGACTCGCTTTGTAGACCAGGTTGGCCTCGAACTCACAGTGACCCACACGCCTCTGTCTCCCAAGTGCTGAGATTAATGGCATGCACCACCACACCCAGCTCCTTTTAGTTTCTTTAGTCCAAGAGTGTTGTCTTTTGTTAAAATTGTCTTCAGAATGTCAACTTAACTCTTGGCCTCAATACCTTCTTCTCTTCACAATACTGAGGCTGAGTTTCCCAAGGATACTGCCTTGGATTAATTCATCACTGGCTGAAAACCAAGTAGTCTGTAGAGCTTCCAAAACCCCAAAAACTGAGACTTTCCTGTCCCGCCTTTAGAATGGTTTATCCTAATGGTGTGGTTCTATATAAAGCCTCAGTTTTTAAAAGTCCTTATTGTATTTGAGGATCAAGATAACATACTGGGTAGCTTGAACAGCAGTGACTTGGCCAGAGTTGAGTGTGTGTGTGTGTGTGTGTGTGTGTGTGTGTGTGTGTGTTTATGGAAGTATACTTATTCCCTATATAGTTCATTCCTCACTTCAGATATGACAGTGTAGACACATTTTATTGTCATATTTCTGGATCTGATAGGCTTTATAAAACCAAGAGAAGAGCCCACCATTGAAAACTTATACCAACCCCCTACTTGATAACCAGAAAACAGCCTCTCTCATCCTCGTGCATGCCAACATCTCAAGATTCTGTGACAAAGCCTCATTAGGACATGATGCTGCACCTACTTTGCAGGGGAAAGCACATTTGGTCCCAGGCATAGCAGTCTGTGGTCCTTCACTCATGCAGAGAGTAGATGGGGCTGCCCTTAGAGGGACCACATGAAGGGCAGTATGTCCAGCTAATCCTGAATTTTAAGTAAACAACATGTGTTTGGTTTGTGTCACACATCCTCTTCTTAGCATGCCTCATCCTTCCGTGTGTCCGTTAGACATAAATCACTTGCTAAGTCTCACCAATTATAAAAAGCTGTTAAGAGTAGAAAACTCAAGTGAGCTTTAGAGTATTTGGTTAGCTGTGTTCCATAAGTGAGCTACAAAGTTTGAAACAATTACAATGCATGGTGTCAGGGGCACAGAAATGTACAGAGGTAATTCAAAACTGAAAAAAGATCACCATCACCACAAATAACCTATTTGTACAAATGTTGGAGACAAGACAGCTACGTTGACATTGATAGAGTCTTGGTGAAATCCATTTTTTTTTTCTTTTTTCTTTTTTGGCTTAGGAAGTTAAAAGTATGTCACAGAAAAACTTGTACTTCTGGACTGGATGGGAATTAAGGTCATTTTGTGAAAAGGTGACGTTAAAAAATGGAATTAGAGTTTTAAAGAGAGAGAAAAACATGTAAATTAAGGAAATGTTAGTAAAATAAACAATTCCAGGAATTTATCCTGAGACTGGACCTCTGCCTATGTAAAGGAAGGCATGTCTTTTTCAGTTGTGGCCTTAAACATGGAGATCCAAGGAGCAATCTAGGCTGCTTGCCTGCAAAATACACTCAGATTCAAATTGCCTCTGTTTGTCTCTGTCACCCCCGAATCCTTGCCCACCAAGTCTTCGAGGACCCTTGTCCCAGGGACCTACACACCTGACTGTGGTGGGACATGCCTCTCATCCCCACACTTGTAAGTTGGAAGCAGGTGGATTTCTGGAAGTATGAGGCTAGCCTGGTCTACCCTAACCTACCTAATGAGTTCCAAGACAGCCAGAACTACATATAGTGAGTGTCAAAAAAAAAAAAAAAAAAAAAAAAAAAGAAAAGAAAGAAAGAAAGCGGGGGGGGGGGGGTGCACTTACAAGAAGCAATACAAATGGTTCTCCACAGGAGACTGAATTTAAAAACACAAAACAAAAACAAAAACAAGCAAGCAGACAAACAGAAGAGAGCAGTTCCAGGATGGAGCTGTACAAAAGAAACAAAGCAGACTGTCACGATCTACTTGTAGTTCCTTTAAGGTTATATTAAACCAGCAGAAGGGGCTGGAGAGATGCTTCAGCATTCAAGAGCATGGGTTGCTACTTCAGAGGACCCAAGTTCAATTCCCAGCACCCACATGGCAGTTCACAAACATCTGTATTTCCAGTCCCAAGGGACCCAATACCCCCTCTTGTCCTCATGGGTTCCAAGAGACATATATGGTAGACACACACGCATGCATGTACACACACAGGCACAAACATGCAGGCAAAACACTAGACATGTAAAATAACCACACAAATAAAACAGTAGAAACTGTTATGGCATGCAGAAAAATACTAATCTTATGTAAGAATGATAAGAACACACTTTATATATTTTAAGAAAACCTAGTGTCTCAGATGATTGGGAAGAGATGGGTTTTGTATCACCTGCCCTCAGAGGACTAGATCTCCTCATGCGTGTTTATGTGTGGCACTACCTCATATTCTTGCAAAGAGAAACATGGTGAGGTCAATCCAGAAAGTGAAGAGAAACTGAACTAAAGGATGTGAATGTGAGTGAAACCAGTGCTCAGTCTCATGCATTCAATTTTGAATTTTGAGTCAAGTACTTAGTTTACCTCTTCAAAATAGAAAGTTAAAAAAAAGGAATAGAGAATTTAAGCCCTAAAATTCAGTGTAAGTATAATTAAAAGCACCCAAAGGAATAGCTAATTAATACTATAACTCTCAGGAAATTGATTAATTTTAATAACCTTGTAACACACATGCCAGTATACAGCTTCCTAAGAGATAAACAGATCCACAAAGAAATAGTGAGTTTTCTTTAGTGCACTATGCTATGGAAGTGTTTCATTTAAATATAGCTAGGGTGTAACTATTTCAGGGTAGGAAACATTTGTAACTACAAATGAATTAAATTCACACAAGAAGAAATGAAGAAAGATCTCTATGACAATAAGTTAAACTCAACCAATTTCGACTTATGATTCTACTGCTTGCAGTATAATTTATGGAAATAATATTAAGGACAATTAAATATAAAAAATTGGCTTCAGAATTTCTAATAACATCAAAGATAACAGTGTTTCCTAACTGTTCAAAAGTAAATGCATAATAAATATTTTATAACTTGAGATCACTAGGTTATTCTTTGGGAAAATTACTGATAGGAAGTAGAAGCACTCAGAACCATCACTACTCACTGTGCCTAGGCAGGTGACGGGAACACACAGTTAAGCAGAGCTTGATCTTTAAGAAGCAAATACATGACTGTGTGTTGGGAATTATTCAGCATGCAAATCAATTGATTCACTTTTTCATTTTTCTTCTTGAAAAAGTTTTTGTTTGTTTGTTTTGGTAGCAGCTGTAACTTTAGTCATTGATAAAATTATGGACAGAATCCCTGTCACTTTCCCCAACTTGTACTTAACTGTCCTTTGGACAAGTTCCCACATTTAGAGACTGCAGCAATCACTCAGGAAGGGGCTCTGGAATAATTAAATTTCATTTTCTTCATCATACAGCAAGGAGTCCTTCAGTGCCGAGGATGTGTAATTCTAGCACTGCTCCAAAGTATGACTAGCGTTAATAGTGCATGAACTTTTTGCCACATGCAACTAATACCAACTAAGTAATAATACTCAATTAATACTCAAGTAATTATTTTAGTAAGGTGAGTTTGAGGCCAGCCTAGTCTATGAAGTGAGTCCAGGACAGCCAGGGCTACACAGAGGAACCCTGTCTCAAAAAAAAAAAAAAAGTATATTTTGAGCTGCCTTGGATCCATTGTGTGAATTTCTGCTTTAGAACCAATAATTTCAAACCTATTAACTGGGCAGAGATTCTACAAGCACCCCAGGGACACACCCCTGAGCTTCACACTCCCCACTTCCTCTGCAGCCTTATGATAGGTATATGATTTATTGTCTAACAATCTATTGTCTAAGAAACATGCTCAGCCTGCCAAGCAAGGCACGACTCAGTCCAGTATATTGTTTTCTGCCATGGTTTCCTCATTTTTCAATTTTAAATCTTGCACTGAGCATGAGCACTACGAAAGAAAATACGGATCAATGAAAAGATTTGATTAAAAGAAACAATGAGTTGTCTAGACCTTGGGATGTTTTTAAGAATTTACTTGAAAGAATTCAACTCTAATGTGGCAATTGCAGGAAGATATTATAAAGCAGACTGACTCTCTCATGACTTTCCATATCTCATAAACTAGAATAACAATTCTCTTTTTAAAATGGAAAAATAATGACTCTTGTCATACTTCCACAGTAGTTAAAATCCTCTTCACTATCTTTCAGATAAATTATTTGACTGGAGCACAATCATCTCAAACCATGAATTTTGCACAACTAACCTGAAAATTAAATATTAAATCTGGTTTGTTGTGATATAATTTATTCTTTAACAAACTTCTCCAATGGCCTAACAATCACTAACTCACATAAAAATATGATCAACCATTTACTTTAATTTTTTTTAATTTCATGTGCATTAGTGCATTGGTGTTTTTCCCATATGTCCATCTGTCTAGATACCTAGGACCTGAAGTGACAGTCAGTTTTGAGATGCCATGTGGGTACTGGGAATTGAACCTGGATCCTCTGGAAGAGCAGCAAGTGCTCTTAACCACTGAGCCATTTCTCCAGCCCCTCAGTCACTAACTTTTATTTTGATATTGCAAACACTAATCTTTTACAATAGTCTCTAGTGAGAATTTATTTCAAGCATTGTTACTTTAAAAATGTGTAAACATAAAATTATGTTTTCCTTCTTCGCCTGTGTGTGTTGTGATATGAAGAATTTGAAATGAATTTCACCCAGATTTTCATATAGCATCCATATTTACAAGTAAACATTTGTAAATAATGGCTTCTAGACAATATTTTTCAAACAATATTACAAGGAAATGATTCATACAGAAACATGTTTCAGATGCGCTAAAAATAAAATAACACGCTCACTCATTAACTCTTGTTTTAGAGCGTGCAACAATGTAAAAACAAACAACAGTTGTTTAATTTCCCAGGCCATTTGTATGTTTTGTAACCTATGACACTTTCAAAAGCCTTATTAACTTCACTAAAAGTACTGAAGGATGAAAACAATATAATTTATACAATATGTAAAATGACAAACACACTTAATTTCGACTAAAGATGATGAAATTTAATTTCAGTTAACATTTCTAAAATGAAAAGTTACTTTTGGCTAATACTTTTTTTTTAACAGAAATAACAAATCCTGGACCATCTTTAATTTGTAATATGCCCTATTGTAAGGACAAACACTTTTCATCACTATGGCAAATACCAAAAGAATATAACCTGAAAGAAGGAAATATTTCATCAGAATGAAAGCTTCAGTGCTCTCAGTCTAAGGCCCCCTGGGCCCACTCCTTTAGGTGTGAAGTAAAGCAGATCTCATGATGGCCAGAATACAAGAGGCCAAGGTCACTTACCTTATGATCTAAGATGGAAAGGTGACAGAGATAGTTCCAGGACAGGATAATGCCCCAAAGGACACTCCCTCCCACTGACACCTTTACAATGTTTGTGTCACCTTGCTGAGTCCTCTAAATATGAATCTACCAGTGGATTAGTCCAAGGCCTTCACAATGCAGTCACTTTCCAAAGCCCCAACTTTGAACACGCACTTGGGCCAAACACAAAGTGAATACTTTGTAATGGTCATTATTTAAAAGGGCCATAAGCCACTCAGGAGAAAAGCGACCTTGTGACCTTATCTCTTCTTAATACTATTGTATAGGTGCTTAAGTGACAATAGGAATTTTTTGGCTTTGCAATCACAGCACCCACATCACTTGAAAACTAGCACTGTGCTCTGTCTACTCTGTGTCCTCATGTCATTCAGGAACTGTAGTAATAGATGCTATGTTTCCAAGAAGCACTTCCATTTTAAACTCTTTCATCTGTTAAATTATCTGCCAATTAGCATTTCTGCATTAAAGTTTATGTCAAATGACATTAGAATCTAATCTCCCAAGCGGAGGTAGTGCAAGGAATATATACGCACATTTATCTATCTATCAGTTTTACTAAGAGCTGGGAAGAAAAGACCAATCGAAAACCTTCAGCAGGTAGTGAGGTGAGTAGCAACGAGCAGTTCCCAAAGCCAAACATAATGTGGTCTTGTTATTCACCATGGTTGAGCTCATCAGGCAGCTCCAGTCAGCTGTATCTCATTCCAGGCAAACCAACCGGCATACTTGAGAGCTCTCAACTAATGTACGCAAGGAGGCTTGAATCTGGGCCTTTCTGCCCCTAAACCTTGTGATTTTGTTTCAAAACAGTGCTTTGGATTTTGCTTCAATGACTTCAGAATGCAGGGGGAATGCCACTATGTTCTGAACTGGAAGCAAACCGCTTTAAGATTATTTTGATTGCTGTGAAAACAAACTGTTGGCAAATCAGGCCAGTTTTGCAAATAAGAAATGTAAGCTTTATTATAATAGGATTGGAACAATGGTTCTTTTGGAACAGGTGCTGGCAACAGACATAGCTAGACTTCATGTTCACTTTTTAATAGTTAATATATTACAAATAAATTTTTAAAGGTATGTTTAACTATCAGAAATACAACAGTATCAATTTCTCAATGACAAGGAATCCAAAGTAGGACGTGAAATTATATACAAGATAATTTCCTAATTTTAACATGCTTCTGCCTACATATTTTATTAACTTAATATATAAATAATCATAGGTAAACTACATTTTGCACATACAATGCAGGGATGCTTGTGTTGAGTGCTTTCCATACATTTTATTCATGGGTCTGTACAGCAGCCAGGTGGGATAAACACAGAGATTAAATTTGCATTCCAGATAAGGAAACTGCCTCATATAGAGAAAATGACATGCTGGGTTATATAGCTTACAATTGTCTTTGTCACACTGCTGTCTCACCCAAGAATTTGTGCTATAGTAGCTACTTTCTATTATGCATTTATAGCTCACAGAGACACTTGTTGGATTCTCTATGGGAACAAAAAGGAAAACAATATGTTCCTCAGTAAAACCACTTAGAAAAGCCATAACATGAATTTTAAAAATGACTCAGCTGTCGGTTCTTATCCACTTTGACAATCACATTGATTATAAGGAAAACAGTTCATTTACCTTTATTAGATCAGAATTACTCTTTATAGAAGTTAGTCGTAACTTGGTCTTTAAAATACTGTGAGAAAATATTCCTTGTGGCTGGATTTTCCTCCCTCAAGATACATGTGTTGAAGTCTTAACCCGTACATCTTACAATGTAGTCAGAGGAGATAAAGCCATAGGATACACTTATTTTTTCTTAATTGAGAAACAGTGATCAAGTTTAAAGAGGACTAGACCAAAAGATTCTGAGAAAATTCCCAGTGCCTTTCTGCATCCTAATTCTGAAATCACTGTCTTTGAAGGAGAAACTCTGGTGCTTTTCACTAACAGGAATGCATCTCTAACTTGATTGAGCACCAGCATGCCTCCAGGGACCTGTAGAGGTACTGTGGTGTCTGAGCCCCACGCCACACATCGTAATTTAAGTGATCTGGGTGTGGAACAGATCAAGATTTTAATAGTCCTCCCTGCATGTCTCATATCTTTATCCACAATTGAAAGCTCTGCTTTAGAGCACAAGTCAGTGGGTTGAATTAATTTGTAAAAATTATTAACAGTGAAAGCCACAAGATGGCATAATTTTTCATTTGAAAGAATTAAACTAGAGAAGTGTTTTTAGCCATCTGTCCTGCACCTCCACAGGTTGAAGACACTGGATATAGACTGAGATCACATAAGACAGAGGGACTATTATCAAGATGTACAGCCTAAAAAAAAAAAATACCCGGGCTTTGATCAATTCTACCAAGCAATGCTTTCAATGCTGGGAACCGGAATGTCCATACTCATTGTCACCCTATTTTTTAACTCCTGTGACAGCCTGGTAAAGACATGTCCTCCCTTCATTCCACAGCAACTAAGTATCTTGGGAACTGTTAGGCAGAAAGGCAGGAAGGTAAGATATATCTGTCATAATCAAAACTCAGAACATTAACGCAACCATTCATGTTTTCAGTTCATTGAATTTCACAGGTGGATGCACACATACACCAAGGAGGAATGTAGGCATTGCTCGCACATTCAAATATAACTGCTGTAAGAGACATACTACCATCTCCTCAAATAAGGGGATTTATTCTAACATCCCAGTAAAGACTGTACATCTGAAAAAATGCTTTAGAGAAAGTAAAAGCTTCCAGCCATTAGAGAAGATATGCTGCACCTTAATGGTCACTTTCAGGGTCTTTTCTTGTCTACCATTGGATGTCCTTGAGGGTACAGTGCAGGTAAAAAACAGCTGAAGGATTTCAAGTACAAATAGGCACCCATTTTCTCCAACCCCAGAATCCTAATGTTTCTGCTACCAAAGTTATATAAAGGTTCCTGTTTCCAAGGAAACTACTGACATATATGGAATTTAATGAACATAAAAAGGAACCATGCCATATAATTTACATTTAAAGATAAATGTGAATAGCTGTCAAAATCACACACAGAGAAACACGCACACGCATACAGGTTCTGAGAATTTTTAGCTCGATTTTTGCTTCCATTTAGTAAAAAGTATAAACACATTTATGGAAACAAAATGACAAAAAACAATTCCAAAAAAAGCTCTTGCAACATGCGAGGTGAATTAAGAAACAGCTGAAGCCAAGAATAAGGGCCAGAGGTTGATCTCATTAGCAGTCAAAGGAAAATGAGGAAACCTTTGATTTTGTTGCATGAAGTGTTCTTTTCTCTCTTCCTAGCCCACACGTATCTACATCAGATTTTGTGTCTGCAGTTTCATACAATGATAAATCTGGACAAAGTCAGGAAATTCACTTATAATCACCGAAAGGGGCAATGAATAAAGTTCTCATTTCAACTCCAAGCCTCACAGATGATTCATTGAAACCACTGTTGTAGAACACCCAAATCACAGCTCATTATGAGATTTCTATGTTGGCATCCAAATCCTGTGATGAGCTATTTGGGACTTGACAACCCTTAAATAAACAGTCCTTTACGAATACTGCAAGACATGTTTATGATATAGGGAGCTTTTGAAAGCATGTGCAGTGGTATCCTCAATAGGAAGCTTCAGTAGGAAAATAAACGCCTAGAGGAAATACCACTTCAACTCCCCCACCCTCACCTACCTTCTCCTTTGTAAATGCATTTTGAAGGACTTGGGTGCTCTTATCTGTTTTTTTCTGTCCCCACTGAACTTCTTTTTCATGAAATATACAAAGCATGATTCACAAAAATCTAGGCATTAAAACACACACACACACACACACACACACACACATACACACACACACACACACACACACACACACACACACACACTGTGGTACATCCACCATTACCGTATCCCCATGGGGCTCTTTCATCGTCTCACAGTGCGCTCTCAACTAAACAACAGCCTTCCCTCCCCCGCCCTCCCCAATCCCTGACATCCACCACTGTACTCACTGTATGTGAGTAATCCAGATATCTGACACGTGCATGGAGTCGTACCTCATTTGTCTTTTATATATGCCTTATTTCACTTAGCAAAATATCTCCAAGGCTTGCTCATGTTGTAGCACACATTAAAACTTCCGTCCCTTCAAGGCTAACTAATAGTCGATATTGAAGCACATAATACATTTTCATATATCCATTCATCTTAGAGAGAGACACTGACCTATAAGTGCCTCCTTGCTTGAGTTTCTGCTTTCAACTCTTTGGCTCCTCACGAAGTCAACAAAGTCTATTTCTCTCTCTCTCTCTCTCTCTCTCTCTCTCTCTCTCTCTCTCTCTCTCTCTCTCTCTCTCTCTCTCTCTGTGTGTGTGTGTGTGTGTGTGTGTGTGTGTGTGTATGTGTGTGCATGCGTGTGTATGTGTTTGTGTATTGTGTTTCATATTTGGGCATAGTACATGCAAGTGTGCAGGGGTATGTGGCCATGTGTGAGCATGTGGATTTTGGAACAGGATTTCAGGGTCTTTGCCTCTGTTTCCTGCAGTACTGCCTTGAGATAAGGCTTCTTAATCAATCAGAAACTTGTCATTTTGATCAAGGTAGTTCTTAGTCAACCATAAGGTTGCAATTTTGCTAAGAGTAGCAAATAGGCTCTCAGGGTCCACTGATCTCTACTTCAGCATTCTGGGGTTCCAGACATGCCCACCTATGCTGGGGCTTTTCCTGACGATGGTGCAGGCATTCAAACTAAAGTCCTGGGCTTGCAGAACCAGCACTTTTACCTACTGAGTCATCTCGCTAGCCTGAGTCTCCTCCTTTTATACAAACATTCACTAGGACACCTTACCCAAGCTTTAAACACCCAAAGGTCAATGTCCAGGGCTAACATCTCCTCTGAACTCACTACGAGGCTTCTTAATGTTAAACATTTGACAGGCAACACAACCATTTAATTATTCAAAACAAAACTCTAGGTTTTAAAATGAATTCTTTTTTTTTATCCTTCTTTCCTATGTCAGGACACAGCAAATCAAATAGTCTAGTTTCCCAAATAATATAGTTGTTTTTGAATTCTCTCCTTCCTCGTTCTTTCCATACAATACATTAATGCATGCCGTGTTCCCGTCTTTAATGCATATTTACATGTTACCATGTAATTCCCTATCTCAGCAGCTATCACCTTGACCACAAGTGACCATCATCACTCTCTTGACTGTCTGTAATAGCCAGTCCATTGGTCTCCATCGCTCCTTCCTTCATGTGCGGAGGGCTGTTCTCAGCACAGGGATGCTGTTTAAAAAGACTCAAATTCTTTCCTGCTCAGAAGTCTGCATGTCTCCTTAGTTAACTAGAAAACATCTCAAACCATTGGCATGCTGCTCTCAGGTTTGAACCCCACTGTAGTTCAACTCATATATGCTCCCCTCTTGGAGCTTAGATGCCTCTACCTGTGGCCATTCACCAAATTCTAGCTCTCATTAATTTCTTATTTCATTAAGATAACTTACTCTGTAACAGATGTGTAAAACACAAAGCCTACCCATCACTCCATAGCCTGTGGTTTCCTCTCCTACTTATTTTTACACTGGGATTTATCTGTCGTTTCTCACCCTCTCACCCCCATACTATTACATGATAGAAGATGTTCATAGTGCTGGAGGCCATGCATGCTGTACTCCATTCTCCATTCTTTGACTTCGGGCTAGTGCCATGAAACAGCCCAGAGTAGAAATACTTCCACATGGGAAATCAGCCAACACAGAACTCAAGGTTTCGGTTCTTTTCTTGAAAACCTAGTTTTCCAGCACCATCGTTCCCAACGTAAGTTACATGGGAGCAGAGCTGTCTGCCCTGTTTATTCCACTGCTGTTTTTTCCCAGAGCCTAGGTGCATGCCTGCCAGAAATCACCAACTCCTTGTCAAACCCTACAGAATGAAGTTAAAAAATAGGAATAATAAAAGCCTCGTTTTCTACATAGAGATTATAAAAGCAAAGGCTAATCAATTTTTAAAATTTAATTTTACTCTAATATGCCTCATGGGATTCGGGTGATACTATATACAATTATAACTTAATTATTGACCTAGATATTCACAAAGCATCCATATTGAAATCAGCATTACAGATCTGAAATAAATCGCCCTCTACCAATCAGAGGCTCTGGCTGCTAGGCAAGTATATGAAACATTTCCCTTTACAGAAAGTAAAGTTTATTTTATTGATTGATTGATTGATTGATTGGTTTTTCAAAACAGGGTTTCTCTGTATGGCCTTGGCTGTCCTGGACTCACTTTGTAGACCAAGCTGGCCTTGAACTCACAACAATCTGCCTGCCTCTGCCTCCCGAGTGCTGGGATTAAAGGCATGTGCCACCATGCCCGGCCTTGAAAGTAAAGTTTTTTAAAAAGTCACAGCAATGTTTCTCACAGATATTGCTGTGTGTCGGTGAAAGCTGAACATAGACAGCCTGAAGGTAGCACATAGCACAAAGTTGGGAGGTCTTTGTAACTACGACATTTCTTCTTTTGGAGACTAAGTTCAATATAAAATTACTTTCAAGATGCCATGTATAAAGTTTAACATAAATATTATTTTCTATTGGTTTTCATCCTGTAACTGTCATGTGCTTGGGACTTGGTTTAGTTTTCTTTACTTTCAACTGATTGTATTGTCCAAGATGAGAAGTTTTAGATTATGTCAATTTGTGGGACATCTGAGTATATAATTAATCCCTCATGAAAGTTGGAATCAAGGGCTAGCAGAAATTGCTCTCCTATAAGCAGACACATACCACATGCCCATTGCACAGATGAGAAAAGTGAGGCCCAGAGGAAGGACAGTACACCTTCTTTAACCACTCAGTGGCATGTCTGGCATAAGATATCAGAGCTACTTTTCTACTTGATCTACTTTTCAGGGTACCTACTGACTTGCTACATCCCAAGCATCATGAAAGTGATGATATCATCTTTTTGCATTAGCATCTTTTAATCTTTCTCACATGGCCTTATAGGAAAAAAAAATATCGATGTACTTAACGTGCACAAAAGTGTTCCATAAAAGAAGCTGCCTTGTGCCAGACTGCTATTTTTAATTCCAGTCAAGTCTATTCCAATTAATGCTGGACACAAGCCACTAAATTAATCTGCTGGGTCAAGAACTACTAATAGATCCGACACCACAGTGTCACTGTCTGAGAACAGAGATTCTTCTGAAATCAGCCCACAGAGTGGATATGAGCAGCATAAAGCAGATGTATACTACGCTGCAGTGCCTTGCTCTTCCTATGCGGGTAGTGAGGAGGAAGAGAAGGGCAAGAGAGGGGAGGAGCATGCACTATAGAGTTAAGGATGTAAGGTGCCCTCTGTGTTTTCCATTTAGACTATAGAGTCTCCCAAAGCCGCTCCAATGAGAAATGTCAAAACCAGTGACTTGAACAAAGGCCATATACAGAAGAGCAGATTTTCACCCTATGTACTATGCTGGAAGTCGACACTTATTGTCATTAGCATGGCACCACATTGCCTCCTCCATTTCCTATAAACGCCATTTCAGATCACAGCAGGCAGAGAAAACAGTGCATTCTCAGGCCAGTGTTGAATTTTTATGTAACAAGACACTGTGAAAAGCAAAAGCAATACAAATACATACATAAATATTTGCAGGGTGCTTTGTATTTTGATAAATATCTACTCCACAGGTGCTTTTTTTTTTTTAATCTAGATGCTTCTGCACAAAGTCCTACTGAATCTGTTCTCCTGTTACTTCGCTGTTTTCCCTGAGTCGACAGCTTTTCACATGCTGTGTCTGTAATCGTACCTTTTTATGTCTGCCCAGGCCCCAGGGATTGCTTGTTTGTTTGTTTGTTTTATACAGTGTCATCTTGTGTGCAGCCCAGCTTGGGCAATCAGACTTGGGCTCCTCCACGTCAGGATCCCAAGTGCTACAAATATTACATGTGTCATCATGTCAAGGCTGTTCTGCTTTTTAACCTTTTACCATTTTTTTCCTACCATTTTCTTTGAATTTCCAGTTTTTAAGTTCTACAAACTTTATTCCACATTTTTTTTTGTTTTGTTTTTCCTTTGAGAAAGGGCCACACTATGTAGCTCTGTCTGTCCTGGAACTCATTCATTCTATAAACCAGGCTGGCCTCAAAGTCAGACATTTCACCTGCCTCTGCCTCCTGTGTGCTGGGACTAAAGGTGGGCACCACCAGACCTGGCCTTTATCTCAGCATTCACAATGGTCTCTGACCTCTAGAGCAGCCATCTGCCTCAAGCCATACATCTGTTCCACAAGCTATTCTACTGGACTTTTCTGGAAGGCTTTGGTGAACAATCCTTCCCCATCTATACCCTCTTGCCCCACTGTCAGCCAAGAGCTATTGAGGGTGTCACTGTGTTGGAGCTGGAGACCTGAGAGAAAAGACGGAGATGGAAAGCCAGCTCAGCAGGTTGGTGAGAAAAATAAAGACCTTGATAATATAAACTGAGTGGCAGAATAAGATGTGAGCATCCTGAACATTTTAAGTAAGTTATGCTTGTCATTTATCCAGGTTGAGCCAAGGTCATCCATGTCAAGTTAAGGGTTTGGTTTTTTTTCATGGAAACATTGTCCTCCATTGCATGTGGACCCAGAAAGCTCCTTTAACAAGACTCCTACTCTGCTCACTTTTGACATTTCAACTTCTCCAATTTAAGAAAATGAGATGAAAATTAACTTCCTGAAAGTCAAGACTTGAAAATTTAAAATAACATTTTCAAAAAGGCTGGGAGGAGAGGTTGGGGAATAAACTCAGGGATAGAGTGTTTGCCAAGCAGGTATGACGTCCTTGGTCTTGTCTTCAGTGCCACCATTTTTTAAAAATAAAGATGGCAGTGTCATCATACGATGATCACCATACTCGGCTGTACATTTGTGTTTCAAAGTCCTGAAGCCATGCGCCTTTCAGCACCATTAGATTCTCCGGGAAGCAGACTTTGTGGGGAGTGGGAAACAGGCAACGACTTTGTTTTTATGTTCCCCCAGGGGATATCCTGAGAAGTTAAATTTGAGATCTCCTGTGCAATTGGTTTGTTAATGAGTTATTTGGTTGCCTTCTCACAGCAGTCTTATTAAGTCCCTATTATCATCACCGAGCCTACGAGGAGAAAGTCGGTCTCAGCAAGGTCACACAGGTAAACAGAACAGAACTAGCTTGGGAAAAGCAAGTGTAGAGTAGGGCAAATGTAGAGAGAGATGTGGGATGGCCCACAGAGAAATTCACCCTTCTCTCTAAGAACGCCTCAGCAGAAACAGACGGGCTGAGTAGCCTGGGGTTCAAAAGCACTTCCGCAAGGGAGGCGCTTTGAGATCTAATCACAGTTTATCTGCTGAACGCAGTGCACATGCCACTTCTGTTCATTTATCAACATTCCATAGACATTCATCAAACCGCATCCACAAGCCAAACACTGACTGATAAGCTGGCTGGGAGCTAGCTTTCAGTGAAAGAGACCAGCTCCAGCCAACTGCTCTCCTGGTGGCAGTGGGACTGGCCTTGACACCTGATGCTTGAGAAACAGTGGGGTGTGCTGAAAACCAGTGCAGTGAAGTGTGCAGCTGTCCTCAGCTGGTGTTAGTGTCAGGTGAGGTCAGTAACCCTAGGCTAAAAGGCAAGTTTGGCTGCTAAGTTACTGGTACTGTAGACGGAGCTAACAGGCTCGCATGAAAGCTGCCTGAAATGGTGTTTGAAGAGAAAAAGATCCCCTGCTAACCTCAAACCGAGAATAATTCTGCATCACCAACAATGCATTAATTCCGAGATGCTTGACATGAAGTGCAAAGACCAAGACGTGGAGGCCCCCAGTATGAGGAGATCCCATTGAAACAGTTAACTGGTTTTCTCGTGAAACACAGTTAGAAGCCTTCTTGTAAACATTTCTGATTTTTTTTTTCTGTCTAAATATGATTTTTCACATTTTGTAGCCAACCATTTTAATGCATTAAGCTAACCCCGGCATTTGGTATTTGTTCTATGCAAGACTGTCAGCAGCAGCCTACGACTGCAGGACGTCTGTGAGGAAAAATTATTCCAGGGGACGCTTTCTCTGTTCCTCCAAAGCAACAGATCATCCTGGATGCTAAAGAAACCACTCTGACTTTTTGAGGCTAAAACAACAGTTGTGGGAAGACACTAAAAAAGAAACTTGCTACTTTAAGCTCCTAAATGGTAATGCCCCATCTCTTGTTGCTTTGTTGATCCACTGTCTCCACCAGAAACGAAACATTTAACGTGTCAAATATTAAACCCAATAACAAAAGAGTTTTCACTTGCCTAGATAAATTTTAAAAAATGGAATTTTCTCCATCCAACATTCGGATATTCACTTCAGAAAATATAGCGCAAACCAAAACCAACAACATTCCACTTAACGTATGCCAAAGCGTCCTCACTACTGTGTGCACACTTAACCTTTGGCTTTATGGATGCCCTTGTTTTGATTGCACAACATTTGACCTTCATACCATCTCTGCTCACTAGGATGAATGTGAACTATTATAAATGTAAGTAAAGAAATGTATGTTTACTAATGCTTCTGAGTTCAGTGGTATTTCGCAAGTGCTCTCAAAAAATATCTTAGGCCATTTAAATTAACCGACACAGGCTAAGTAGGCCTCATTGAAAATACTTTGGATAAGATTTCAAAATTGTGAAACATTGCTGTATATGTACTCAGATGTCTTCTTAATATGACCCAAATCTAAACACAAAAGTGATACACACCTCATGCACGTTGCCTGAAATAAATTTTATACACTGTTCTTAGTGACCAAGGCATACCATGGGTCAGTATTGAGTTTTCCATTCAGAATCTACAGTGTTTTGAATTTCCAGTTATAGACACTTCTTTCTTCAGGCAAGTGCAAAGTCCCAGAGCACTAAGCAAGCCCCTGCATTCCCCACCCATATGCTCGCTCCCTGTTTCCATCTACTAACGAAGGAGGAAGTGAGGACAGTTCACTGACTGTTGTGTTTTACAACCTGTACAACACAGAACCTCTTAACTGGGGCAATTAATTGATATCTTGACACAGATAAAGAATCAAAGTAGCAGCTGGTGCGGGCACAGGCTCCGCTTCCTACCTTGGGAGCTTTGGCGTGCTTCCCACACCTGGCATCCTTGACAAGGCTGAGATCTAACAGCTCCGTCTCCTAGAAGGCAACAATGGGAAATGGATAAGAAACCACACAAATCATTTACTGTTCTTTTATGCTATTGACATCACTTTAAAGGATACTATCATCTCGAGGTTTACCCGAGGGCCTAACGGCAGGACGCTATCCCCCATTCTGTATGTCTCATTGACTCAGAAGGAAAAAAAAAAAAAGATCAATTGCTAACTTCTCAGTTTAATACACATCCCAATGTATATTAATTTGATAAACAAATTAAGTGCATGGTTTACATCCCTGAATCTACAGCCTCTAAGGCAGTGGTTCTCAACCTTCCTAACACAGTGACCCTTTAATACAGTGCGTCATGTTGTCGTGACCTCTCCCCCACCATAAAATTATTGCACTGATGCTTCATAACTGCAGTCTTACTATTGTTTTGAATCATAATATAAATATCTGATATGCAAGACATCTGATGTGTGATCCCTGTGGGGGCTGGGACCCAACCATTGCACAAAGCCATTCCTAAATCAAGAGAAATCTGGCTTCTTTGTCCCACTGCTGAAAAGAAATCCTGGAGTCACTGAATGTAATTAAGGAGGGAGGGAAATCAAGGAGATTAGAGAGGCCAGAGGAAGGATGTGCTCTCATCAGCTCACTCACACTCCTAATGTATCTGGCCAATATCTGGACGCATGCGCGCGCGCGTGAGCATGCACACGCGCGCGCGCGCGCACACACACACACACACACACACACACACACACACGCACCAAATCTGCTGCCAGCCTGCCTCTTGTATACAAATCTCATGCCATTACCCTTTCACTTAATCATTAATTACCAAGTGTATTTATTATTCAAACAACTACAGTATCTAAGTTACTCTACGGCACAAGAAACTTGCATACGTAATTGCTTTTCTGGAGTGCCATCAAGTGGGGAAAGGGACATAAAGAAATGAATGTGTATGTGACATGGAGGCGTACATAGCTGCCAATTTTAAAGTCAACTGCTATGAGAAGTCACGAAACAGGATTTTCCCCCTTGGTGAACACGGACGAATCACTTAGCTGGGAGAAGTGGAAACCATGTTCATCAGAATTGGGGAGTGTAGATGGAGGAGTAACGGCCCAGAGGTTGGAGATGAACCTAAGATAGCCATGGTCTTCAGATATTTAGAGGCACCATCCATGCATCTAGAGAGAAGTAGGAGGTAGGAGAATCAAAGGCCTCTAGGAACAAAGAATAGCAAAGTTGTAAGCATGGTGGCAGTGCAACAAGATTGCCCCATAGGTGACCTTCAGTGTCCTATTGGAACTAAGTATTGAATATGTGACAGGAAGTCATGGAAGACAGCCCCAGAGGTTGGGGACCTGGAAGTCTACTGATGGACAGTGATGATGAGGTTTGTATGACACCAGCCAGAGTACAGTGGAATAAAGAACAGAGCTCCCTTAAAGCGGTTGCTACGTCCAACAGATGTTTCCTGGCCAAGATTCAAGGGGAGTCGAGACATCTCGCTCCCTTCTCCCAGAAAAGGCACTATACCATGGTTCATGTGACAGCTGACTTTCTGGACAACTCATCCAAGATGCTCAAGAACGTTGATACAGATGCTCCCTGGAGGCATTTTCCAGCAGGTGTCTTCCAATTCTACACGTCTCATCAAAATAGTTTTGATTAAAGTACAGAGAGACTTGGGTGTGGAATCCCTCTCTTGCATACAAATGCACATCAGAACAAAGAGGAGATCTGGTCCTGATCACCTCTCTGAGAGCTGGGGCGAAGATGGGACAGAGGAGGATTCTTCTCCTGCTCATTCCATCTTGGAAGTTTCCTTTCCCCATGTCAGTGGGTCCCTTGACCTAGTCTGCACTGTGACTGACCTGTGGAAATCTTCCCATAATGATGGAGTGACATTTGGTAACTGGGCAGAAGGACCTTCCTTGCAGGACACTGAGACATTGCTTTTCTACTGAGTTGCCTTCACCCACAGGCCCAAAGGTACCTCATGAGCACTAAAAAAGTATGCTATCAACATGGCAGTCAATATCTGGTATAAGCAACTTCATCATGGATCTGTCCAGGAGAAATAACGGAAAACCAGACTTGAGGAAGTTGGAGCCCAAGTCCAGGTTTTTTCATCTCCATAGCAACAGCAACCAGTTTGCTGAAGAGGAGAGCAGGGAGGTACCAATAAGGCCTTTAGAAGTTTAATCTACAAGATGGGAACAATATGATGACCTGAGAGATGGGATAAAGAGGAAAGGCTGCTCATCATTGGAGAGTTCAGAAGGAGACTGCTGCATAAAGAAGGAATCATCAACAGTGCCGGGGGGTTGTGACTTCCCCACTGGGATGCAAACCTCAGGCAAACTGCTCTCATATTTGAGAGTTGTTGACTTGAGAAATCTGTTCATCGGCAAATGCCACTCATGAACTCATTTGAAGATTGTTTCCTGAATGCCTGCAAAGTGTCGATTATTGGTGAGGGTTAAATCGCAAAATACAAAAGTAAGTTCCTCCATTTTGAGGCACTCTCAAGTAACCCAATCAATCACTCCCTTTACAAAGAGATACTTCAAACCACCTGCAGATGCTGGCTCTGGAAGGTAAATCTAAAGATGAGGTAGAATTCCTGCCTTTGTAGTTTACATCGGGAAGAGGGCAGAGATAGACTCTCAAAGAGGAGCAAGTCAAAGGGAATGCATATAGGCAGGAATAATAAGCATAATGCAACCACACAACAAATATGTCAAGGCAACAGACATGCCAACCCATGTTTGTTGGAGGACTGACTGTTTCACACAAGTAGGACACACACTCCCTATATACACACCTTACACTTACCTAACTTAGATCGTAACATTTTCTACTCAAAGGCTTTCCTCTCAGTTGAACAAATGGACTGAAACGTTGCTTGTTTGTTTATACACAAAATCCAAACTGAGTTCACAAAGAACGTAGTAAGCATCATTACTTTTATATTGAAGATAATGAATATTATTCTCTCCTGCCAGCTCCAGGGGTGGTTTCATTCCCCAAGCTGTGGAGCGAGAGTTAATGCCAGCTACCCTAGGGATTCATTCTGATAGCACAGAGCTAAGGAGCCTCTCTCACTGGTGTGTAAAATTGTGTGTTCTGGAAAAGCATCAAGGGTGGCATGGGGTGGGTAATGTGGCATGGAGGAAGATCCAGGTGCAAGTGTTGCTGATGGGCTCTTTTGGCTGGAATGGGATGATTAAAATAACATACACAAATTCATTTACATACAAAAATTGCATCACTTTCCCTCTTCCACAATGAAGGAAATGCAGAACTGAAGGCACAGGACCACTGAAATGTTATTTGTATCATTGAGACTTTTTCT